>NC_059128.1:178121790-179321790 GCF_020740605.2 Lemur catta | reverse complement strand
AATCCAGCATTAGAGGTGTAAATACACCAAAATTTGTTTCAAGATTTCCTAATAATGCATAGCTTATTGTAGTTGTTAAAAGATACGTTCAGAGAATAATTTATAATGATACCCAGGTCCCTTTTGGAGGCTGCAACTGATAGTTAAGTATTCTATTAAAGAATTTTAAATGATTTTTAGTTTTTAATTCAGTTACTTTTTTGGGTCTTAAGTTTGCCCTTACAGAACCTCCCTATCACTTGTTTGCCTATTTTCCCTTTAATACAATCTCATGACATGATATAATATCTTTACATTTATAAGGTGCTTTTAACTTTTCAAAGATATTTTATCTCAGTGGTTGCTAACTTTTCCTGGATTAGCTGGTCACAAAGAATCTTCCTGACATGTACTTGACCTTCAGGTAGTCACTGACCTGAACTCTATCCAGTGATTCTTAATGTCCTGGATAAACTTCAAATATCTTAGATCTGTTTAATTACTATTACAATGTTGTAAATATTTCCCTTAGTTTGGAATTTAATTTCATATTAATAAGCCATTTCATTTAATATTTTTAAATATGACTTTCTTAGGTCATATTGAAAAAAGTTACTAATTCTGTTCCAGAGAAATAAACAACAAAATCTTAATAAACGAAGCATTTAGTTTTGGGGAAAAAATGAAAAAAATTGTCTTACTATTTTTAAGTGCATATAGTAATTTCAATAGCAAAAAACAGTGGATTATAACTTGTCATCTCTGAGTGAGCTGTTTAAAAGGAAGTACAAATAATTTATCTAGTTATTTGTGAGTAGGTTCTACAAAATTGACTAAGGTATTTTGCATTGTTAAATAGGTTATAGTTACTCAGAAATTTATTTTTATATTTTATTTCATTTAGCAAAGTTATATTTTTATAGGATAAAAATAAACTTGAAAAAATCCTAATCTTATAAATGATTACAAATCTTGTCTTACAAATGGTAAAGAAAAAGAATAATGTTTAATAGCATAAATCTTCACCTATATAGCTAGTCTGCCTTGCTATGGGTAACACAATCTACTTACTGCTTTTTGGTTGGTATATCAGTAAAGATTATTAAAATATTTTAACCTCAACAAGTTCTGATGTACTATAATCATTCAATGAATATCCATCATGGTAGACTGAATTACTGGCCCCAATTCTTTCCTCTCTGTGAGTCCATGCCCTTTGTCTTGTAGCTTTTTGGTGTCCTGCTACTTGGACTCTGGACTCACCAATGTGATTTTCTTTGATCAATGAGATGTTAGAAGAATTGATAAGCAGGTGGTTGAATGGGACCTCCTCGTTTCTATCCTTTGGGCATTGCTATAAGAAAATGCTGGGCTGGCCTTATGGAGAATCAAAGACATGCAAAATAGAGCCAACCCAAAGATAAGTAAATAAGCCAGACAAACTTCAGATGTATGAGTGAACCTGGCCAAAGCCAACCTAGATCAGCTGGAAACCAGCCAACACTCAGATGAATAAGTGAGCTATTTAAGATCAGCAGAGTGATCTAATGAGCACCTCAGATGTATGAGCAGTAAATATTTGTTTTATGTCACTGAGGTTTTCTTGTTCCTTGTTATGCAGCATTATTATGGGCATAGGCAAATGATATACCCATTAAATGAGCAAATCTTATTTGAATTCTCCCATTACTTCATCCACATACATTTATTGACATTCTAATTAGAATAGAGGGAACTAAGTCTGCTTCTTAATATCTTATATCTCATCATTCCTTAATCATCCTACTCCATGCTTTGGTGAATTTTTGGCAAAATTATCAAACTTTAAAATTTGCTTACTTTAAACTTGAGGTATTAAATTTTATCAGTTTTTGAAAGGTTCTCTTTGAAGCTGTTTATTCTAACTGCCTTTTTGAATAAACTATCTTCAATTAAAAAATGAAATGATATCTTATTTAATATTTCAATCTATTATACAGAAATTAATAAATAACTTTAAAATTATTTAAGTAAGCTCCTTTATAATTGAAACTGGATTGATATAGAAAAGATACTATATGCAAAGAAACACACAATCCATACATATGTGTATAAGGGCACCTATTTGTATGTGTGTACATATAGATACATATACATATATATGCAAATAGACAATTCGAATGTTAAACTGATTTCATATGTTTTTGCCTTCAAAAATTGCCACTTTTATCATTTAAACTATTTTGTATGAAAAAATAAATTATTTTATATGAATCTTTCAACCAGTAGAGAAAAATTGACATTTGCTGAGGGAATCTAACTTTGTATTTTCTTTTTTTCCCCTTTAATTCCAAATACGCAATCTTAACATTACATTAACATAGATTTTTGCATTTAATATGCCACAAAGTGAGTTGGTAAGCATTAAATTGTAACAGCAATAAGCTTTTAATGTAGTTAAATATGGCAAAACAAATCAGTACTTCGTTCTTAATTGATTTTGATTGTATTGTGTAGACAATCTTATTGGATTATGTGTTCATTATGGAAAAAGCAAAAGCAAAACAAACAAACCAGCCCTCCAGCATTTTCAGCCTTCCTATCCACCCACAAGCACCCTCCAGTGTGAATATTAAAGGGAATTAATTTTGAGCCATTGACACTAATATAAGTCATTTCCTTAAGAAGCTGTTTAGTTACCCTGAAATGTAGAAATAATTTGAAAAAATTCTAATGCAGATCAACTAATTACAAGAGGAGATGTCCTTGTGTTTTCAAAATTATGATTCAAAGAGAGGTAGTTCAGTACACTAAGGCAATATTGAAACACATTTGATAGCTATTCAAGTGTTGAATAGTTTCACGTGTAACCATATGTATTTCCCCTTCTGTGTATATTTGTATAACCTAAAAAAATGTAAGCATCAAGCAAGCATGGAAATCCTAAGATATTATTTCAAAATAATGTAGTAACTTTATTGGTTCCAAGGGGATATGGGAAGACATTTTCAATCTATTAATAAATAAAAAAATTTTCAGAGAAACTGGGAATAACATCAACAATTACTATATGAGTAATTTGATATCAGTGATTATCAAAGGTACATAAGATGGTATTTCACTGGAGCAAAAGTGAAATTACAAAAAAATTTAGAAATTACCTGCATCATTTTATCATTCATGATATTCATGGTAAAATGTCAAGTTGTTTGATTTTTGTTAAGTCAGTTTCTCTAAAGTGGAGCCTAAATTGGGGATTCCTGTGCAAATAATTTGTTTTGAGGTTGTGCTCTCAGAAAAAAACTGCTCAGAAGTGATGAAAACTGTATAGGGTAGGTGGAAAAGCTAAGAAAGGATGTGCTTTTAGCTGAAGTCTAGGCTCAGTCTGATCCCATGTGGAGCTCTAGAGAGTGTGAATGGTACCTCAGAGTTGTCCCATTGAGACAAATTGGATTGTATACTTCCATATCAGTCAATTATTGTCTGAGGGCCACCTCCCTACACCCAACTCTCCAGGTGGGTGGGAGCTTCCCTAACTATAAACACAGAGACACCTCTGGGAGAGATGTCTCCCCTCAGCCTAGGACAATTATCTGGAGAAGCAAACCGTTGTGAGCCATTGTAACCCAAACTCCCAGCAGCTGGGGGAGGGTACACTGGCAGGAAAGAATCTGGGAAGGGTGTTAATGGTATCTATTAAATACTACAGTTGTAACATTGGTCCAAACACTTGGTCAAAAAAATTATTTTCTACATTTTCAATGTAGAGGGCTCCTTTAGCCCTCTCCATTTCTCATATTTCTCACTGCTTGAGATATTTGCCTATTATCTGTTTATTATTGTACAATATCTAGTTGTTAATTCATTTACCACCTACCATAGTTTAGTGAAAAGTAAATTTAAGCTTTATGAATGACATTCATTAATTTATCAAAGACATGAGGTAAAATAAATCCTTAGTTGTTCCTAAGAAAACATTTTTCTTAATCTAGCTTTATCTGTAAGGGCAGAGGTTTTCTAAAAAAAGAAATTTGGAATAAGTGCAGAGATGATCTTTTTCACAGGGATGCACAGTGGGCTATATTTGCCAGGAAAACTGGCATATTATGTAACGTATGCTTTTTAAAAATATTCTTATATATTAAATCAATCATTTAAAAACTACTGTGAACTGATAGTCACATTGAATCTCTATGAAAACATTCTGTTTTCAAAAAAGCTCTTTTTTCTTTTCCTGTTGCAATTTATGTTCATTCTAGAATATTTAGAAAAAACAATCTTTTCTTTAGTGCTCAGGTAATGTCAGCAAAAATAACTTTTATTTGGACAGCTTTATTGGTTAATTTCCTTTCTCTGGAGGTATTTGGAAACCCTGAAAATATCAAAGTGGAATTAAATTCTCCATGTTTAATCAAAGGGTTGCGTGAAGTCCCACCTTGGTCTGATGACTCCCAAATTCACAGTGTTCACTGGGAATTGGGCCCATTGAGCCTTTTATTTTGATAAAGGTTCAGAATAGAGTTATGCATGCATTCACCACCCTTAAATAGTCATGTTTCCTTCCTTCCTTTCTTCTTTATTTCTTTTTAAGAAAAAGAAATTTTAACCAAAAGGGGGGAAATGTGTACTTTGATAGATATTATACAATTTCCTGATGATTTCAATTATAAAATGATATATCATATTTTATGAATAAAAATATGATAATATTACAAAACCAAGTATCTCCAGACTGCTGTATATCTAGGTAACCCAAACCCTTCATGTTGAATTTTGCTGTAACTCTGAAAGAAAGCATCATTGTGCTGCTGCTGATGGAGCGAACACTGGGCCTCAGCCCTCACTCTGGGACATCACTGTCAGGTGTGGAAACGGGACAGTGCTTTCTACCATGCTGGATTCTTGAAACGGGAGAGGAGCCTCATCAAGGCTGCACGATTGGGTTTCTTGGCACTTGAATTCACTTCTTTTTCTTGTGGATAGGAGTCTCATTGCTCTTAAGGAAAATACAGTGTTGTTATTATTGTATACACAGATATTACTGCCAAGCAACGATTAGGAATTTGAAGCTCAAGTTCTGCTATGTTTATTTCACTTGTGCATTTACTTTCACCTTTAAGTACAACAAAGAGACTTTCTCTTATCACATTTCCTTTATGGTGAAAGGAGTTTTGCATTCAGAGTGAAAGGGGAAATAAGCAGCACTGGGCACACAGCAATTCACCATGTAAAGCTTTTGTCATCTGCCAGTTACAGAGAACTTTGTGGCACATGACAACAACATGCATGAAGTTTCTGAGATATAATCTAAATTTAATTTTATAAACACTTGTGCATATTATCCTGAATACAAATTAACTTTTCATTTTGGTGAAAAAAACAAATATTTTTTCCTGATATTTATCTATTCGACTATTTGGAAATTTGTTCTTTAGGGATAGCCATGAAAATGAACTTGAGATGGAATTCAAACCAAGCCCTTTGGCAATACAGCAGCCCCACTACTGGAATTCCTTATTTCATACTGTCAATTCAAAAACCTGTAAACTTTTCAAGAGGCGGCCTGGTTTTTTATTTCTTTGTCTTCATTCTAGTTTCTAGCACATTATTAGCTATGTTCACACCAGCTTTTGGTTGAACTGAATTGATTTTGAAAGAAATTTACTAAAGCACTATATCATAGTGATTGCATGATTGGAATATTGGGATAAGTTAGCTGATGTGTATTACGTTCAAAGTCAGAAACTAAAGGGTCAAAAATCAAAACTCTCTGTTCTATCTGATAGAAGATATGCTCTGATTCCAACTGCACCTTCTACCACAGTGGCTTCTGGTGGTGGACCGAGGCTATGGTATTTAGTAATGAGTTACTTTTTCTTGACATATTAATTCATATTCATAATAATATATTAATCCATATAATAATTAATGTTATTCATATTAATTCAATTAATCCATATTAATATATGAGCCTCTCTCAGGCTCATAACTTGTATAGAATACAGAAATGTCAACTAATATGTAAACAGCAACATACAATCTATAAATGGTATTGAATTAAAACAGTTCAAAGAAACTTTTTGTAAACTGATATGTATTACAGTTAGCAGTTCCTACCTCATTACAATTGCAGAAGAGACTGGTAATTTTCTCAACACCTGTAAGATAAAAAATTAAAAGACATAACTCATGAACTGAATTTTGTCTTCTAGAGGTTAACACATCATGCAAGCATCATGATCAGTTCCTGATATTTTGGCATTTCTACACTATTTTGGTAGAAAGAAAAGGAAATACCTAATAGTTTAATTCCAAGATGTCAACTCTCTTAGACAAAACAGATCTTAATGCACTTTTTTTCAAATACATGTCCTAGCCAGTTACTTCTGAAGAGTGAGAACATATTCTACATCTCCAGAAATTCTCTTAAAATCAGTAAGCTACCAGCCTTATAATACAGGCTTATATTAATGAAAGCTGGTTAGTCTAGAAATACTTTCTAAAATACTGTTTGTTTTATTGAAATTAATTTAAAGTTGGTCTTTAACATTTTAACATTTTCTATAATAGGCTTTTAATGACTATCATAGTATAATAACAACTCATTTGAATGATGTATTTGAAAAGAGATCAGGCTTTTTGATTTAAAAAGAAATTTCTATTGCAATTATATTAAGTGATGGCATCAGAATTTGACCTGGAAATTATAAATGCATAATTGTATGATTGGGTCAATGTAAAATGTAGGCTAGGATGGCAGGTGCCAAAGGAACTGAACCAAAGTAATGAGTACACATTCACTTTCTGGTTATGAGTTTATTCAGTCCTTCTTCCTGGTGCTTTATCTGTTGATGGTCTTTTATCCTTACCTTTGCCCACTGGGCTCTATACTGTAGAGGCCTGGACAATAATAACATAACCCATTTATTCAACTACTCAAAACTCTGAGGTTTTTTTCTTTCAGATGTGTTTTATAAGGTCTCTAATTTGAGGGCATATATTGGGCTAACTTTTTTTTAACTTTCTAATTCAAAATAATTATAGATTCACAGGAAGTGACAAAAGTATGCAGGGGAATCCTGTATACTTTTTACTCAATTTCCTCCAATTTTAACATCTTGCATAACTATAGTATAGTATCAAAACCAGTAAATTAGCATTGGTATAATTCACAGAGCTTATTCAGATTTCATCAGTTTGACATGCACTTATTTGTGTGTGTGTGTGTGTGTGTGTGTGTGTGTGTAGTTCTGTGCAATTTTATTGCTTGTGTAGATTTGTGTGACCACCATGACAATCAAGACACAGAACTGTTCCATCACCAGGCTCTCTCATGCTACTTGATAGGCACATCCATTCTTCTCCTCCCTACCTTAATACTTGGCAACCACGACATTTCTATAATTATGAATTTCAAGAATGATATAAATAGAATCATACAGTATGTAATTTTGTGAGATTGGCATTTCCATTTTGTATAATTCCCTTGAGATCAATCCAAGTTGTTGGTATATCTATAGTTAGTTCTTTTTTATTGTTGGGTAGTAATCCTTGGTATAAATGTACCACAATTTGTTTAGCCATAACCTATTGAAGAACATTTGAGTTGTTTCCAATATTTGGCTATTACAAATAAAGCCTCTGTGAAGATTCATGTACAGGTATTTGTGTGAACATACATTTTCCTTTTTATGGCATAAACGTGCAAGCACAATTGTTGGATTATAATGTAAATTCACTTTTAGTTTTAGAAAATCATTCCTGTTTTTCAGGGTGGCTCTTCCATTCTACATTCCCATCAGCAGTGTATGAGTTATTTAGTTTTTCCACATCCTTTTCTACCTATTGTATTGTTACTATTTTTTATTTTAGCCATTCTAATAGCTGTGATGTCTCATTGTGGCATAAATTTGCACCTCCCTGATGGTTAATGATTTTGAACATCTTTTCATCTGTTTATTTGCCATCCGTATATCCTCTTTGGTGAAATGTCCTTTCACGTCTTTTGCCCATTTTCTAATTGAGTTGTTGATTTTTTTAATGTTGAGTTTTAAAGTTCTATATATATTCTAGATACAAGACCTTTTTCAGATAGGTTGGCTCCAAGTTGGTAGCCTCTCTGTGTATCTTCTTAACAGGGTCTTTTGCAGAGCACTATATGTGTGTGTATATATATATATACATATATATATATATATTTTTTTTTTTTGAGACAGAGTCTTGCTCTGTTGTCCTGGCTAGAATGCCATGACGTCAGCCTAGCTCACAGCAACCTCAGACTCCTGGGCTCAAGTGATCCTACTGCCTCAGCCTCCTGAGTAGCTGGGACTACAGGCATGCGCTACCATGCCCGGAACAGAGCACTATTTTTAATTCGATGATCTCCAGTTGACTAATTTTTCCTTTTATGATCATGCATTTGGTGTCAAGTCTAAGAAGTATGCCTACCCCTAATTTCTGAAAGTTTTTCCTTTGTTATCTTCTAAAAGTTTTATAGTTTTACATTTTAAATTTATGTTCATGATCCATTTTGAGTTAATTTTTGGACTAGGTGTGAGGTTTAGGGCAAAGTTTATTTTAATTAATTTCATGTAATTAATTTATTTTTTGCTTATGGATGTCTAATTGCTCCAGATCATTTGTTGAAAAGGTTATGCTTCTTTCATTGAATTGTTTTGCAGTTTTGTTGTAAATTGCATGGGAATATTTATGTAAAACTATTTCTAGTTTCTCTATTCTGTTCCATTGATCTATTCCTCAGCAAATATCAGTCTTGAGTACTATAGCTCTTCAGTCACCCTTAACAGATAGAACAATTCCTCCTACTTTATTCTTTTTTAAAAAAAATTGTTTTAGCTAATATATGTCCTTTGCCATTGTTTTTCCACATATATTTCAGAATAAGATTTTCTATGTCTACAAAAACCTTTGCTAGGAATTACATTAAACCTACAGATCAACTCTAGGAGAATTAACACCTTTCCAATGCTGTGTCTTCCAATCCATGAACACAGTATTTCTCTCCATGTAGGTCTTTGGTTTTGTAAAGCAGCAGTTTGTATTGTTTTCTTTGAAGTAAATATAAATGAAGCTATATTTTCAATTTTAATTTCCATGTCTTTGTTGTCAGTATACAGAAATAGGATCGTTATTTTGTGTTGATCTTGTATCCTGCAACTTTGCTGAATTAACTTCATAGTTCTAGGAGTTCTTTTTGTAGATTTCTTGGGATTTTCTACATGTCATCTGCAAATAGGATAGGCATAGTGTGGCAGCTTATATACCTGGTGCTATTTACATTTATGGAAAATATTTGTTCTTTTTGATAATATTTTATACTATATGTTTTCTGTAACTTTGAGTATATCAATGATTTTCTAAAATAATACTTACATCAGTGGTTCTCAAAATGTGATTGGGCAATCCCAGGAGTTCTTGAGACACTCACTTTTAGTGGGTCCATAGGGTCAAAACTTTGTTCAAAATTACATTAAGATGCTATGGTTATGTTCACTCTTATTCTCTACTGAGCATGCAGTGGAGTTGCCCAGAGCCTACATGGCATCTGATTTTGCAACAGATTTACGAGTTTAACTGTCTTCTGTTTTATCACACATGGGACACATTGGGGAGATTTGCAAAAATAGAAAATCCTGCCACTCTCTAATTTTTTGTTTTGAAAAATATATTTATTTTTAATAGACATGGCTTATGTTTATTAAATGCAATGTATTTATTATTTCCAAAACTGAATTACTAAATAAATATGTTTAAATTTCTTCAGAAATTGGAATGACATCTAATATGATAAATATTGACAGATAATAATGATAATAAACTTTGCTAAAAACAAAAAGCTCTTTAGGGTCCTTAACAATTCTTAAGGATTTAAAAGGGTCCTTAGATGAAAAAGTTTGAGAATCGCTAATTTAGGTCAATCCAATTAAAATGAATTCTCTGTATTACACAAAATTCATCACCTAGCACATTGCCGGGTATTAAATAAATACAGGTTGATTTCAGGAAAGTATCTTTCTATCTTGCTAGTTTGTTTATGGCATAAGAGGAGGTCTTCTGTCAGCTTTATAATTCTTTCTTTAAGTGAAATCTTATATGAAAGTCCAGCATTTAAAAGTGAAAACAGCAGTAGAGTTAGGGCTTGGAGTTTAAGCTGTTTAAATTTCTGTCCTCACACCCACAGGGGCCATACTAGGACAAATCCTAGCTATCCCTTGTGCATAATTTGAAAATGATGACTGTAGAGAATTAATTGCATAATGATATAAGCAAGGTACAGTTGCTATGGGTTATCAGAAATAAGCACATAAATCCAGAAACTTGCTTTATGGCTGGTACCAGAGTAGGGCTCAATAAATGTGCTACATGAATGATTGACTACTGGGATGTGAAAATAACTTCAGATCACTTTTGAAATAGTAGTTACTGAAATGAAACTTTATCAACAGAAAGAAAACACAAGCTTTATCCCTATGGGGCCATCATCACTTAATGTACTTCATATCCAAGTATATTCAGACAAATAGCCACATTCTGCATAATTAAAAAATTAATAGATGAAAAATTTATTTAGATAAGAAGTCCCTATCAATGCTGTGTTTCTGGAGAAAAGAGAAATGTCTGAAAGGTAAGACGAAGACTGTTTTAATTGTGAAGGTAGAGAAAATGACCAGCAAGAGCAGTTTTTAACAACATTCTCCTTATTGCATAAATTATGCCAAATTATTACCACTTTAAATTTTCTCGCTCACACAATTAAGCACATTCAAGGGCTCAGTGATGATGTTTGCAGAGTAGGGAAATGTTATAAACATGAGAATCATCCACTAGACTAGATTGTCATTAAAAGAATATGTATTTTTCCTGAGGTTATTCTAGAAAAGTAGATGATTATATTAATGGATGCACAAAAATTAAAAACAACAACTTAATGGGATATTTTAAAGCAGTTGCTTATTAAGCCAGGAGACTTCTGCACGCTCTGACTTGCCAAATCGCTTATTCTTACAGGCTTATGTGCCTCGACATTGGCCCTACTTGACTGTGGCAGAAGTGATTTCCAGCATCTTTCCTTATCTTGAGACAAGGCTAAATGCAAACAAACTAAGGTCAGCATGCCACCTAGAACTCTGTTCTCACAGCAGCAGGAAACACATTCTTCATAAGATTGCTATTTTTATTTACAAAAAATATGTGGGGCTGTTTGTTGCATCATCATTAAAATAGTCAAAGGGTAAGAAAAAGTTGATGGATAACTTCCTGATGTAAATGAATGTCTTTTTTTGTTGTTAACTCCCCTAAGAGTAGAGGTCAGTTTCATGCTCTGGGGAAATAATACAGATTTTAGTACTTATAAAAAGAAATGTTGACAATAATGTCCAAGCTTGGTAAGAGTTTCATGCAAGGCAAAGCAAAGGAAAGAAGGTTGAGGAAAAGTAGAGTAGCAAGGTACTTTCACCCAGTGATAAGTGACATATTCTCATTAATATTTGTACTCTATAAGTAGAAGTATGCATTATCCCTGGCTATACTTTCATAAGAGGCTTTCCCATGCCAGGACTTCTTAGTCCCAGAGCTACAGAGGCTCCAATTGCCTATGTGTTTCTATGTCTACTTACCCTACAGTGTGTATGGTATATTATTGTTTATTTTCCTTGTCCTGCACCTAGAAGACAAGCTCTATGAAAACATCTACTTTCTTTAATACTATAAATCCAGTGTACAAAACAGGCATTCAATATTTGTTGAATATTTGTGTAGCTATATGATGCTTCCAAAAGTAAACCTTTATTTTTGGTTGTGTTGTCTCTTTATTAGCTGAAACAGAAGATTCAAAGTCAACACAGACATTCAAGGAAAAGTTAACAAGAAGCATGCATAAAACTTCCTGAAACTCAGAAGCATATATACAGAAATTATGTCTCCAGCAACCTACCTGCATAGCAACAACATGCAGGACAAATGTGAGAAATTAGATACCAAATTCAGTAAAATTTAAACATTTCTGATATACTAGAACAATGATTCTCAAACATTTTTATCTCAGGACCCCTTTACATTATTAAAGTTTATTGAGAACCTCAAAGACTTTTCTGTTTATGTGGGTTATAGCTATAGATATTTACTATATCAGAAATTGATTAAACTTAAAATATTTTATTCATTAAAAATAACATAGCCCATACTTTTATAAATAATTATTATAGTTTCCTAAGGAAAATAAATTAGTGAATAAATGGCATTGTTTTCAAATTTGTGAATCTTTTTATGTCTGGATTAATAGACGACAGCTAGATCCTCATATGTGCTTCTATAATCAGTCTGTTGCAATATCTCACATCATGTAGCTTCTGGAAAACTCCACTGTACACTCATGAGGTAATGAAGTTAAAAACAGCAAGCAATGTTTTCTGTTCAAATAAAGAGACCCACAAAATACCTACAGTTAGCATTATACTTAATGTTACTTAAAATACTTTTGCTTAATATAAAATTAAAGAAAAGTCTGAATACTTTGCCCCTAAGATTGGGAACAAGGAAAAGATGTCTACTGTAACCTCTGTCATTCAACATAGCACTGGGAGTGCTAGCCAGTGCAGTAGAGAAAGAAAAAGAAATAAAAAGTATGTATATTAAAAAGCAAGAAATAAAACTGTTCCTAATGATTAGAGATGTTGAACATTTTTTCATATGGTTGTTAGCCATTTTTATATCTTCTTTTGAAAAATTTCTATTCATGTCCTTTGCCCACTTTTTGATAGGGTTGTTCAATTTTTTCTTACTGATTTTCCTGAGTTCTAAATAGATTCTTGTTATCAGTCCTTTTCAACATCTCTAATCATCAGGGAAATGCAAATCAAAACCACAATGAGATATCACTTAACTCCAGTGAGAATGGCCTTTATCAAAAAGTCCCAAAACAATACATGTTGGCGCGGATGCAGAGAGACAGGAACACTCATACACTGCTGGTGGGACTGTAAACTAGTGCAACCCCTATGGAAAACAATATGGAGATACTTTAAACAGATTCAAGTAGACCTACCATTTGATCCAGCAATCCCATTATTGGGCATTTATCCAGAAGAACAAAAGTCATTCTATAAAAAAGACACCTGCACCCGAATGTTTATAGCAGCACAATTCACAATTGCAAAGATGTGGAAACAACCTAAATGCCCATCAATTCATGAATGGATTAGCAAAATGTGGTATATGTATACCATGGAATATTACTCAGCTATAAGAAATAACGGTGATATGGCATCTCTTTGGTTCTCCTGGAGAAAGTTGGAACCCATTCTATTAAGTGAAGTATCCCCAAAATGGAAAAATAAGCACCACATGTACTCACCAGCAAACTGGTTTCCCTGATCATCACCTAAGTGCACATTTGGGAATAACACCAATTGGGTATCGGACAGAGGTGGGGGCTGGGGGGACGGGATGGGTGTGTACCTACTTGATGAGTGCAATGCACACTGTCTGGGGAATGGACACGCTTGAAGTTCTGACTGGGGGGGATGGAGGGGAGGGGATGGGTGTATACCTACGTGATGAGTGCGATGCTCACTGTCTAGGGAATGCACATGCTTGAAGCTCAGACTTGGGGGGGATGGGTGGCATGGGCAATATATATAACCTGAACTTTTGTACCCCCATAATGAGCTGAAAAATAAATAAATAAATAAATAAATAAAATTGGAAAAAAAAAACTGTTCCTATTTGCAGATGACATAATTATCTACAGCAGAAAATTCCAAGGAATCTACAAAAATGAAACAAAACTTCTAGAACTAACAAGTGAGTTTAGTGAGATCATAGGATACAAGATCAATATTTTAAAAAACTATTTTATTTTTATATGCTGGCAATAAGCATGTGGACATTAAAATTTAAAATACAATATCATTTACAATTACTCAAAAAATGAAATGCCTATCAATCTAACAACACTTATAATACAGAACATGTAGACTTAAAACTATAATATATTATGAAAGAAATAAAAATAATATAAATAAATGTTCATGGGTTGGAAGACTCAATAGGGTAAAGATGTCAATTTTCCCCAAATTGATATACAAGTTTAACACAATTTCAATTTAAATACCAGCAAGATTTTTATATTAATAAATATAGACAAGATTATCCTAAGATTTATATGTAATGAAAAAGGATTTAGATTAGCTAAACCAATTCGAAACAGAAGAATAAAGTAGAGGAAATCTTACTATAGGTGAATATCCTTTATGGAAAATACTTGGGACAAGAAGTGCTTTGGATTTTGAATTTTTTTGGATTTTGGATTATTTGCATATGTATAATGAGATATCTTGGGGATGAGACCCAAGTTTAAATACAAAGTTCATTTATGTTTCATACCCATCTTACACACATAGCATGAAGGTGATTTTATACAATATTGTACATAAAACGAAGTTTGTGTACATGAGGTCAGGTGTGGAATTTTCCATTTGTGGCATCATGTTGGCACTCAACAACCTTCAGATTTTGGAGCAATTTGGATTTTTGGATTAGGGATGCTCGACTTCTATGTAGGTTCGGTAATCAAGATTATGTGGTATTGGCAGAAGGACAGATCAAAAAAACAGAATAGAGAACCTAGAAATAGACCCACACAACTACTCTATATACAAGTGATTTTTGACATAGGTACAAAGGCAATTCAATGAAGGAAGGATAGAGTTTTCAACAAATGGTGATGGAGCAATTGGATGTCAATATGCCAAAAATTGAATCTTGACCTAAACCTTGAACTTTTACAGAAATTAAAAAAAGTGTATTAGGAACTTAAATGTAAATCTAAAATTATAATTTTTTTAGAAAAAAATAGAAGGTCATGTTAGGGACTTAGTGTAGGCCAATAGTTCTTAGACTTGATACAAAGAAACATATTCTATAAAAGGAAAACCTTTTCCATAAAAAGAAAAGTTAATAAAGTAGATCTCATCAAAATAAAAAACTTTTTCTCTGTGAAACACCCTGTTAAGAGGATGAAAGACAAGTTATAGACTGGGAGAATATATTTGTTAACCACACGTCTGACAAAGAATTACATCTAGAATATATAAAGAACTCTCAAAGCTTACCAGTAGGAATAAATAATCCAATTAGAAAATGAGCAAAAGATAAGAAGAGATGTTTCACTAAACAGGACATACAGATGGCAAATAAGTGTATGAAAAGTTGTCCAATATTATTAGTGATTAGGGAAATGCAAATTTAAGCCATGATGATTTATCACTATATAGCTTTTAGCATGGTAAAGTAAAAATTAGTGACAACACCAAATACTGGTGAGGATGTGAAGAAACTTGTTTACTTACACAGTGCTGGTTGGAATGTAAAATAGTACAGCCACTCTAGAAGACACTCTGGCAGTTTCTTAAAAACTAAATATGCAACCATAGCAATTGCACTTCTAGGTATTTTTCCCAGACAAACGAAAATATGTTCACACAAAAGTCTGTACACAGATGTTTATAGCAACTTTATTTATAGTAAGTTAAAAAATTGGAATCAGTCCAGATTTCCTCTAGTGAGTATATAGCTAAACACACTGTGGTGCATCAGTACCATGGAATATTAGGAAGAAAACGAAACAAACTATTGATACACAAAACAGCTTGGATGGATCTCCACTCCGGTATTATGTTGACTGAAAAAAAAGCCGATAACAAAAGGTTGCATACTGTCTGATTCCATTTATATAACATTAAACTGTCAGAATTATAGAAATGGAGAACTGATTTTTGGTTGTCATATTAAGGTACACAGCCAACTGACACACAGACACATACAGCAAAACTTTGATTTGTAAGTTGGAGATAATTTCACTGGGTTTGGAGAATAGGTGTCTAGAATGGCATCCAGCTAGTTAAAAATTAGTTTAACTTTTGATTTTTATAAATCTGAATGCACCATGAGTGATACTGTTCTAAGAGTTTAAGTAAACACTTTCACAATAATGAGAGGAATAGTGTTAACTGGGAGTATAAACATTTTCCTCCAAATATGGTTTAACTGGGATAGTTTAACCAGTGTATTCTCCCTATTCTAAAATCATAATAGCAAGCACTTTAAGATTTTACATACATCATGAGCACTAAAATTTGTCACCAAAAGAATCTGCTCACTTTCAACTGTGTTTTCATTGTCTTGAAGGACTTATTCGAGAGTTTTTGTTTGCAATGATGGTGGGAGGAAATGTAAAGAAATAGATGACCTAAATAAATATAATGAGAAATGGTATTTTGGTATCTGTTGAATGTTCTTTACAATGATCAGAGTTTTGTGCCTTAAGTGGGCATCGAGGATTTTTTGTGCATCGGTTTTTAAAACCCTTCCAAGGGATAAATAAATTTGTTTACCATGATATAATCTATTTCAAATTATATTGGTATGGAAGCTTTTATATAGCATTAATAGAAAGAGCAGAATGAATGCTGTTACTATGCTTTAAGAATTCGTAAGGGTGACTATATGAAAGGGTGAAAAATTGGAGTTACCATGGAAACCCACCTTGCAGGACCCAGGTCTATTGGCATTCCTCTTATCAAAGCCCATGGCTACACTGCTAGAGCACGCCTGGGGGAGAGGGCCCAGCCACTGCCTCGGCTTCCCAAACACATGATATTCAGTAAAAGGATTCCCTTCAGCATCTTAGTATCTGCTCTAGGAGTTTGAGAGGGAATTAGAAAGGGAAAAATGGGCTGATTATTTCCCAAAGGATATTGGAAAGATTGTTAAGGAATAAGATACAATAGATTTTTCAAGGGGTTCTTTAGTTAAGTTATTGAGTCTATAAACCTCTTGAGAATGAGAAAAACATTGCTTGTTCTTATCTGTTTCTGCAGACAGCCCAATTAGAATTAATTGGAATGACACTTTTTTCATAAAAATACCAAAAGTCTGCATATCACTTTTAATCAAATAACTTTTTAAAGTTATTTATGCCAGCAACAATAATATGACATTAATATATTATAAAAATGACGCTTCCTCAGCAATCACTGAATCTAATTGTCTCATTTTGTAAATGCAGGAAACTAAGGTTGTGAAAAGTGACTGGACTTACCCAAGTCCAAAAACTAATTAGGGACAGAGCAAGCCCTGGCGTCCAGGTCTTTGACTTCAAGTTCATGGTTGTTAATCGAGTTACTTTATTAATAAAGAGAAGATGTTCTAGTGGCAAACTGTGTTTTCTTTTGCACACCCCACATAAAAAACATAGAAAAATATAGAATGCATGTTTAAGTATTCTATAATGTTGCAGCATATACTTAGAATTGGCCAATTTATGTATACATTATTTCAGGTCCGACCTAGTGTTCTCATCTGCAGAGGCCCAAAGGCAAAAAACTGCATTTCTAAGATTCCCTTGTGGGTAGATTTCTGGACATGTTTAGGTTCTGCCAATCAGGTGTGTTCTGGCAAGACTTGTACTTGGGTCTGAGTTAGGTAGGGAGGAAAGCAAGGGGCACGGCGTCCATGTCATGGCATGGCTGTGAGAGGGGCAGCTTGCTTCTGCAGGTGCAGCTTTCTGCTTAAGCCGGCTGCTTTCCCAGTCATTAGGAAGTTACAGTGTGATTCTGAAGGCTGGGAGCTGCCTGGCAGGTTGCTCTACAGCCTGCTGCTGCAGCTCCGTCAGTACCTGGTGATAAATGCCTTTCTGTTCAACTTCATTAGAGTGGATTCTGTTCTCTTCTACTGAATCCTAACCAAAACCACGTTACAGGGTAAAAAACAAAGAAAATATTTTAAAATGTACTGAAATATAGAAATAGACACTTGAGGATCTTGAAGTAAGAAAGGAAAGCAGGGATTGGCTAAGATTAGGGTAAGGAAAAGAGAGCTAGCAAGAGACATATGATTCCAAGTCCTAGAAGAAATTAGTGACAACGAGTCATTCTTAGGCTATGATTACATTTTAGAAATGAACCTCCAACAAGCACATGAGACCCATCTGAGCATCTCTACCCCAACCTACTCTCCTGGAAATCACATTAAAAGAAATAAAGAAATATGACTTCAAAAGCAGCTTTCAAGCAGGCCTTCCGTGTCTGCAAACTATCTTCTGATTTGCTTTCTGATGCCTGAAATTTCTTTAACAGGGAGCAAATTATATGTAATTAGAAATAAAAGTGTCAAAATGCAAATGCTGATTGAGTTGACTTGTGCAAAATTCATCAATAGCGAAGAGTAATTGGCTAAGTAAATTAGAGTTAATGACAATTTTGTAACTCTTATTATTGTTTTGGTGATGGAACTAGTTAACATTTACACAGGACCTACTATGAACCTGACCCTGAGCCTCATGCTGTTACACACTCTATTTCATTTGGTCTCCCAACAACTCTGTAGTTCTGCAGAGTGTTTTTATTCCCATTTTCCAGATATAGAGACTGAGATCCAAGGAGAATAAAGGAGTCACCCCAAGTTATGAAGAGAAGGCCTAGGACACAAGTTTCTCTAATTTCATAATTTTGAATTGGATCAGCTCTATTTGCCTTCACAAGGTCAGGAATACATTGAAACTGTTCTCAGATATAGTTTTCTCATGGGAAGGCAGGCAGGAAGTTCTGTTTTACATGATTTACAGCTTTTTTCCTTTTAAGATGGCTTTTTTATAAAGGGTTTATTTGGCCCAGAGGATACATTAATAATAAACCACAACAAATAGCATTTGTACATCAGTTTGCAGTCTACCCTATTCTTTTGCAATGAATTTTCTTATACGTTGTCTTATTTTATCTTCTCAACTACCCAGCAGAAACAGGTACTATTCCTGTCAAATTTTAAGATGTAAACTGAGTCCAGAGAGTTGACATAGAAATAAAGTTCTATTTAATACTTTATTCATTGCATTCCCGTTAGCCATGTATATTATTGTTCACTTTATGTGCTAGCTGTTTACTTCTGTCTTCTCAATTGTCTGTAGAGACTGTGAGGACTGTCATGTTTTCCTATTCATTTTAACATTTCTAACACCTACCACGATGCCTAGCATAGAATAGGCTTTCAATATATGCTGATGAATGAGTACCTCCAAAATATCCACTTTCAAAGCAGAGTAAAAACAATGAATTTTTCACTCTAAATCAGTTTTAGCTGATTTTTTCCCTTTATTACTATGAACAAGGATTTGATATATAGTGACCAACATGATGCATTATAAATATTGGTACTCAATTAATGAGTGTATTTTTGAAACATATCATTTTTACTACCAGCAATATCTGGCCAAATATTAATTCAAAAAATCAATAGAAGCACCTTTTCTAGAAGAATACATCATTTTAATTTTTTCTCTCTTTGCACACTAAAATAAAACAAATCACATTGGACCAATAACTTCTCTTTTGTGCCAAAACCAAATGGCAACAGTACCTGCCTTTGGAATCATGATAAATGAAGTTGCCCAAAAGTGAAATTCAGTCTGGGCCTTGAGTCATATTGCTAAGTGCTGACCAATGAAAACAACCATTAAGAGAAAGAATCCTGATTTATTTCTTTAATTTTCTCATGCAGACAGAGCATTTGTGGTCAAATGGTAGCTTAATTGAATAAAAACATTCTGATTTTAAGTCTTTATTTTTCTGACCTTTGCATATGATGCAAGACCATTGCAAATCTGCTCTGGAAATCTCCCAGGTTTGAATAGATGTTTGCATTGCAGAATGTCCTACCTTTTGTTGCCTGCTTTTAAAGAGGTGGTGCTTACTGTTTGAAGCTTTTTTTAAAAAAATTTGTTTATTTTTTTAAGTGCAGAAAATATCTAGCTCTGTTGAAAATGTCCATCTAATTTTCAGGTCATTTTGAAGCCCCGGATGCATAAATGCTTCAGAGAGTTGTTGACCCCAATGTTATAATGCTAAAAGGCAAAAGGAAATAGAGTAGAAATCTGATGACCCTGAGCCATTCTAAATCACCTTGTTGGAAAGAAATTTGCTTTGCTTGTTAGTTGATGCCAATCACAACAAATAATATTAGCTTTTGTTTAGAGATGTGTCTTTCAATGAGTTCTGCATTAATTTACATACATTGGATTTATTTAGGAATCAATAAGTAGTAGCCACAGAGATAACGGCCTGTAAAGATCAGACAGAATTATATAGGATAAGAATAGGAAATGAAGATATATTTAGAATTGAGGCAAACCTATAAACCTTCCATTTCATCTGTTAACTTCAGCACTATTCATATTATATTAGATTTAGCCATTTCTTTGTTTTATCTGCTAGATTACTATCTACTCAACGATAAAAGCTAAATTTTATTTACCTTTGCAAAATTCAAATGTTACCTATATAATATGGCATCATATCAAGCCACTGTGTGGCACATAATAGATGCTTGCTCAGAAAATAGCTGTTGACCTTTTAAATACTCTGCTGCGTATGTTATATGAATACTGGCTTTTAACTTTACTCCATGACAAACGTACACCAAGTAGATTTAAGTTATTCACTTTAATGTAAAATAAATCCTATATTATAACTAACATTTCAGATTATAGGGCTTATCTGAATTGGGTCTTTTGGGTCATGTGATGCTGCTAAAATTTTGAATGTTTTCATGCTGAGAAAGAGATATTTATTCTCTGAATAAATTATGCAGATAACTAAATTTGATGCATTATAACCTTGTACAACTTGCACAGTAATTTAATATACATCCTTTGTTCCTCCAAACAATACTATGAAGTAGAAACATTAGGTATGGTAATTATTGACTCTACAAGAGAAAAAGGCAAATGTCAGAAAAGTAAAGTGATTTTTCTAAAATTTCTTACCCAATGAGTATTGGGCAAAGAGAATTAGAACTCAATTTTTCTCACTTCAAATACTCTGGACTTTTTTCACTATATGCCTTTTTTCATTTTAACATACGTTGGATGGCACTAAACTTTGTTGGCTTGAAGATGTTGGTAGTTAACCTTAGAAAATTAGGCATTTTTTCTGGTATGTTCCATAAATATGACATGTGCTTAGAGGCTGTAGTCACCCTTAGAGGAGTGTAGTCAAAAGACCTGAGTTTGAAATCAGGATTTGAATCCAGCTGTGCCACATGGCTGTGACTTTAATTATAGAATTCTTCAGCAAATAAGCAAAATAAATAAGAAAGAACAAATGAGACACCAGAAAAAATCTGTGTAAATTTGGGACATTACTTAACCAACTTAACCATTTGGTGCCACAGTTTTCTCATCTCTAAAATGGAACTAATTATACGTATAGTACAGGCTTGAATTGAGGATGAAGTGAAAAATACCCGGTACTTGAACCTGGATATTATGTTCGCTCTAATAATGCAACCAGTACCTGGATCCTGTCAGAAAGGCAGATAATTCATTTGGCCCCCTATCTTTTATCCGGATATAACTATGTTCAAAAACATTCTGTAGTTTCATAATAAATGATAAAATTTCTCTTTTATATTTTTATCCTTTCTAAAAATGTATTTTTATAATCTCTCTGTATTGTACTATGTTCTAGATGTATCTAGAACACTGGAATAAGTGTCAGATAACTTCATAAAATATTAGACTTATTTACTTATTGAAATAAAATATTGTCATTTATGTTATTTGTATTTACATAGGATTTTAAAAATCTTCTTCCCATTCAAAAAAGTTTGTGAATTGTATGACTACATGGTATATCTCACTCTTCAAAGTCCATTCTGGCATTCAGCATGTTTTCTTTGGCTTAATTCATAAATAAGATTAATGCGTGAGGGGAAATTATCTTTTATTGGATCATGTATTTTGACAATTTTTAGTATAAATAGCAATTTAATTTCTTATTCAATGTTTGAACTTTGGCCCCTTTCTGGAAGTTGTAACTAAAACTTACCAAAAAAAGTCTTTTAAGTATAATATAGTTGACATTAATTAGTTTCCATTTTTGGATACTGATATGAAGATTATAAATTTGTTTCTTAGACTCAGGAGACCACCTATAATAAATGAATGATTATTTAGAAAACAAAACCAAAAACAATATTGCATGTAAAATGCTTCTTGCTTTTTAAGGGCCATGTTAAGAGATAAAATGGAAAGTAGCCTTTCCGAATATTTACTATGCACACAGAATAAAGATTTGGAGATCATCAAACAATCTGATATTAATGACATTCTCATTTTTTTGTTATTTTACCTTTGTGTTTTTATTATGTATATTGAATATACCAATCACATATATTTATGACCACACAAGTAATTATCAAGAATAAATGACAATCACCCTGTAAGATTCACATTATTAATTAAAATGGAAAAAGTTAATGCCAGGTAGGGCACTCTTATTGTATATAAAAGAACCTTCACATTTGATAGCGATACTGAAACATTTCCATAGATAGTTACTTCCCCTTACTTTTTGTATATTACACCACTTTTTAAGTTTTTTCCAACATTCCTGAAAGTTTTATCTCTTTCTTGCACAGTGTTCCGTGTCCTCAAAAGAATGCAGGCATGATACTTCCCAAGGATTCTTATGCCGTGGCACTTTGTAGAGAACAGCATGTACTTTGACGTGGATATGGGGTATCTGGAAGTTCCCTGAGATGGCAGGCCAATGGTCTCATCACAGCTCTGAGAACCAGGCTAAAATACAGATTTTTCCAGTCATAAGAAGAAAAAAAGTGAAGAACCTTTTTTTTTTTGAGATTATATCCTTCCAAATTTGAATGGTTAATAGCTTTTTACTTTGAGAAATATGGAGGTGGTTGATGGCAGTTATCTTTTTGGGGGTGATTATTTGGCAAAATAAGAGTTATCCTTTGCCATCTAGCCACCCCTCCTTCCCTTAAAAAAAAAAAGCTGGTTTGTGAAATCCTGAAGTCTAAGAATCACTAAATTAAGCTGAGTTAAGGGATTCATTCACACATACTAGCCTCTCTGAATGGGTGATTAAATTTTTGGCTCAGTAAAACAAAACAAAACATTTCATAATATTTGTAGTAGTCAAAAGATTTAACAAGAAACGTGTGACCCTAAATTGTCTATTGTCCTTATTTTAAAAATGATTTCTTTTTTCAGGTTTGTTTATTAAAATGTTATCATGCTACTACTTTGTGGTGGTTTCTTTTTGAAGACCATTTAGGTGATATGCCAGAGGTTATGCAGTAGATAAAGCTGACCAGTTCTTGTAGGAAAGCCTTTATGGAAGGGGAAATATAGAAGGATTTATGAAGAGCTCAGAGACTCAGCTGCAAAATGGAAGGGAGGGTGACATGTAACTTTCCTGGCCAAGACTTTTCTAAAGACTTTTCCATGTTGCTATGGGAGCTGCCATGTTGGGTGAATTACCTGGGGAGCGAGCAGTAGGAAAACAACCGAAAGGAGTAGTGTTCACCAGAGGCTTACTGGAGAAGAAAGGAAAGTTTTTCTATGCTTCCTCTCTGGTTGGAAAACTCACTAATTATAATTGGTCTAACAGTAATTAGAGTTCCTACCACTCTTGGGCAGACCAAAGACTTGGAGAGACTTTGTCAGATAATAAGGGATATCTTGATGCCTAGAAAGTCTTTTTTTTATTTTTAAAATTAAATTCATGCTTTAAACTGAATTTCTGTCTTTAATTGAATTTCTATATGTCATAGGGTCCACAGATGTGCTTTAGAGACATCTGCAAATTATTGAAATTTTATTTCAAATGATTTAAATTTTATTAAAAAGTTGTATTTTTAGACATAACTTTTCTTGGGAGAAAGTCTACAACTTTCATTTTAATAACTTTACATTTTTTCTCTGTGTTTTAAAGTATATCTTTTGTTTGATTTTTTTGCAACCAAATTAGTAGCCCTAGAAAGTGATTATTCTTACTTTTAGTTAGCATATTAATTTTTTTGCTTGTTTTTGATGCTAGAAAACATTTTCTCTGCTACAATCAAATCTCCTTAAATTTTTTCCCCTTATAATTGTTGTTTCTGTTAAATTTGTCATCTGTTTTTTCCAAAAGTTCTATTTCCCTAGGAACTACTTCTTCTGGGTGTTCTTGGTTGTCCTCTGGTTGTTGGTTCCCCTTAGGTATTTTTTATTTAACTGCTCAGGACTCTGTTTACTTTTCTGGGTCAGGCCAAGTTTTGTTTTTTCTTGCTGCCATGAAGAAATGAGTGGTCTCTGCACTTGTTGAACAATGACAGGGAATTTTTGTCCTTTTCTTGGCAGTGCTCCGTGCCCCTATGTCTTTCCCGTGGTGATTGATATTCACAGGCTTCAATGAGAAAGAACCCAGCCTTTGTATATCTCTAGTTCAGTTTCCCCTGGTCTGGAGCAGGAACTCCTAGAACACCATCCCCTCAGCACACAATACACTTGCACGCGCGCGCACACACACATACACACACACATACACACACACACACACAAGCAGCTCTTCCTCAAGAAGAACAAAGATCTTTTCAGGCAAATCTCTCTGGGAAGCAAAGTCCTAGACCTTGCCCCAGGCTTCAGGCTTACTTCTCTGGCTCTCATCTGGCTCAGAGTTAACCTGAATTTGTTTTTTTTACAATTTTCCTTCAGAAATTCTAGCTACCTGAAGAGATAATTAGATGATGCTCTGGGAGGAGGATGACTTTTCAGTCTGCCACCAACCCTATCATCTTCTCAGAGGAGTCTATGACGCCAAAAATATTAAAATCTATTGCCCTGCTATGTATGTTATATATATTCATGTACATTAGTGTATATGTATGTATATGTGCATGTATGTTTTAACAGACATTTAACTGACATTTAAAAAATTTTTATTTTCTTAAGAAAAATGGCTATTTTTGAGTAGATAATTCTGGAGTATATAAGCTTGTTGAAGGCAAGGATATATTTTTATCCTTATTTTATCCCAAGTGCTGGGGGAGCTCTAGGGGGGAAACCTAAGAAGATATAGTAACTCATTGTTAAATAAATATGTGTTCTTGTTAAAGTGAAGTGTGCTGTTTTAAATAATAAGAGAAATTGATTTTAAAAGCAATTATATAAAAGAATATGTATATAATTGTGCTGTTGGGCCAGTAACATACAGGCCCATGCAAATATAATATATTTGACAATAACAGCACAAAGGAGGTGGGTAGGAACAAAACTGTACTGGAATAATGAAGTGACATCATATAGTACCTTGAATCCATAGGAAGAAATGAAGAGAAACAGTAAGGGTAATAGATAAAGACATAGTTAATGTGAGAAACTCTTTAAATATGTACTTATTCTTTCTTCTTTAACCTGTGTTTTATGTATATATACACACACACACACACAAACATACATATATATAATATTTATAACAATAATAGCACAAAAAGAGAGAGGAAGAAATAGAGCCATACTGAAGTAATGTTTTGATATTTCACCTCAACTAAAACACTATAAATCTGAAGTAGATTCTGATAAGATGTCTATGACAAGTGCTAAAGAAACCACTAAGAAAAGAACTTCAAAAATGTGATTAAAAAACCAGAGAAATTGTAATGTCACTCTAGAAACTACTCACTTAATGTAAAAAAAAAAAAAAAAAAAAAAAAGCAGTAAAGGGGAAAGAGGGGAAAAGACACGTAAATTTCAAAAGAAGAAAGTAAAATTGCATATGTAGATCAAAAGCTCAATAATATTAAATGTGAATAGATCAAATAAACCAATCAAAAAGCAGAGATTGAAGGGTAAGGGGCAAGATGGCTGACTAGACACATCAGTAGCCTGATTATCTCAGAAAGAAGGAAAAGTTTTAGGTGAAAAAAACATAGCTCAGGTTTAATTCTGAGGGAAAAGTACCAGAACCTATTGGAGACTCCACAGGAAGAAGTTGCAGAGCAGAACAGGAAGGAGCAAGATTCGGCAAAGATCAGCCCCCCAAGGAACTTGAAGCTCCAGGGAAAGCATAGGTGGGGATTTTATTTCTCCTCCCCTCACACCTCTGGCAGACTGTAAGCTCCCGAGCTGCTGAAGAGCTTCTCTACCCTCAAAACCCAAAAGCTGCAGCCCCCAGTGAACTGGGTGCTTCTTGAGAACAAAATACCAGGCTGTCAGCCCCCTCAGGGTCACTCCCCCTCACCACGGACCTGTTCTGAGGCAG
Source organism: Lemur catta (assembly GCF_020740605.2). Classification (NCBI taxonomy): domain Eukaryota; kingdom Metazoa; phylum Chordata; class Mammalia; order Primates; family Lemuridae; genus Lemur; species Lemur catta. The sequence continues at coordinate 179,295,715 of NC_059128.1, read as the reverse complement.
CAGGCACTGTACTGCTTCTCTACCCATTGTGTGCCTTTGTCCTCCTCAGGGAGCTTCAACTCTTTGGTGGTTTTCATGTCACTGGTCCCCATGCAAACATTTCCCAACTCTTGACAAGACTGTGGTGGCCACAGGGGGCTGGTGGGTCCTGGGGGAACTGTGTGATCACAGAACTTGTATATTCCAGGTGGGCTGCCTTCCAGAGAGAGACAAAGGGGACCAGAGTGCCAGTTCTCCTCCATTCAGATTTTTCTCTTCCAACTCTCCTCCTGCACTCACTGCTGCCAAATGGCAGTTCCTACATGAGGTGGCACAGGTGCCCCAAAGGACAATTGAGTTGGAGTTCTCAGGAGATTCTGCTTTCCCTCTGTTGGTGCACCCACCACACCAAAGCTTCTACAGAGAGTGGGGATCACACCCTTCCTCTCAAAGACCTGCAGGGGACCAAGAAGTGCTCAAGCTTTGAGCTTCCTGCTCACCAGCCCTCCCTGGTGCTGCTCACCTGGGTGTTCCAGCAGAGCAGGGCATACCCTGAAGTGGAGGGGCATTAAGCCTGCTTGAGCACTTCATGGGCAACTTGGGACCAGCACACTTCTCCCTGGCATGGTCAGGGATTGAACTTGGGGAATCCAAGGACAGGCTTTCAAGCCAGATCCTGTACCCCCAAGACTTGATCATGTTGCTCAGGGGCATGGAGGGGAGATTTGTAAATTAATATTAGGAGGTGAGAGAGCTCATGTGGACAGAACTAAAAGGAGAGTATGGTGTCACTTTGAGCTGCAGGAAAGCCATGTTTTCAGTATGGAGTAGGATCCTGGACAGGGACACTCCCAGAATGTGGTACCATTGCGGGTGAGCTCAGCTGGTTTGAGCTGCTGTTTGCAGCCAGATGCCAGAAGGAGATCTGTGGGGCAGATGAGGGAGAAGAAGAGTGAAACCCATTCCCAACAGTCAGACTTTGAATCCCAGACTGCCTCTTACCCACAAACACAACCTACCATCTCAGAGATTAAACTGGGCATCCCAATATAATTCACACTGTGAAGAAGAATGCAGGGCAGGAGAAAGAGAAAGGATTTCAAAGACCTCCATCTCACCTCATCAACAAGAGACAGAGAGTCTGCCCATGTATGTGGTACACCACCACTACAGCCTACAAATAACTAGCAGTTGAGAATACCACCACACTAAGGATATCTATAACCAAGGTATCCATCCAGAACCCAGACCCCCATTAAAAATCCCACAAGCAAAGCCAAAGGTCGTTACCCAAAATATGCTATAGATACACCCTTCAGTATGAGGGGGGAAAAACAATCTCATCTAAACAAAAGAAAACCAAAACAAGAAGCAACAGCTGCTCCAGATGAGAAGGAATCAGCACATGAACTCCAGAAGTATGAAAAATCAGAGTGAAAGGATTCCCCCAAGGGAACACATTAGCTCTCTAATAATGGATCCCAACCAAAATGAAAATACTGAAATGACAGATAAAGAATTCCAAATAGGGATTGTAAGGTAACTCAATAAAAGCCAAGAGAAAATGAAAAGCCAACTCAAAGAAACCAGAAAAATAATTCAGGAAATGAATAAAAAATTTACTAAGGAGATAGATATATTAACCAAAAAAACAAAACAAAATAGAACTTCTGGAAATGAAAACTACATTTAGGTAAATATAAAATATAATGGAAGATTTTAAGAATGGACTAGACCAAACAGAAGAAAGAATTTTAGAGCATGAACACAACTTTTTCCAATTAACCCAATCAGTCAAAAATAAAGAACAAAGAATCAAGAGAAACAAAGTCTACGAGAAATATCAAATTATGTAAAATGGCCAAATATAAGAATTATAGGCATCTTTGAGGTTGAAAAAGAAAAACCAAAAGGTCTGGAAAAACTATTTCAGGGAATAATTGAGGAAAGCTTCCCTGGTCTCACTAGAGATATAGATACCCAAATACAAGCAGCTCAATAAACACTTAGGACATTCATTACAAAAATGGCATCACCAAGGCATTTAGTCATCATACTGGCCAAGTCAACATGAAGGAGGAACACCTATGAGCTGTGAGGTGAAACTATCAAGTAATTTATAGAGGAAAACCCATCAGACTAACAGCTGACTTCTCGAGAGTAACCCTACAAGACAGAAAGGAATGGGGTCCTATTTTTACTATTCTTAAACAGAATAACTTCTAGCCAAAAATTTTGTTTCCTACAAAACTAAATTTCCTAAATGATGGGAATATAGTCTTTCCCAGACAAACAAACACTAAGGGAATTTGTCACCACTAGACCTGCCCTACAGGAAATGCTCAAAAGTGCATTATATGTGCAACAGCACAGTAGATACCCACCAGTGTAAAAATACCCAAAAGTTATAGCTCACAGCTTTTGTAAAATAATAGCACAAGAGGGAAAACAAAACAATAAGGTATTATCCAACATGTTGAACAGAACAGCATCCCACATGTCAATACTAACACTCAATGTAAATGATCTGAATGCCCCACTTAAAAGACATATACTGGCTGAGTAGACAAAAAACACAACCCAAATATTTTCTGTCTCCAAGAAATACATCTAAACCACAAGGACTCATGCAGCCTCAAGGTAATGGGATGGAAAAAAATATTCCTTAAAAATAGAAATAAAAAGTGAGCAGGTATAGCTATTCTCATGTCAGATAAAACAGCTTTTAAATCAATAGTGGTAAAAAAAAGATAAAGATGTGCATTATACAATGGTAAAAGGAGCAATTCAAGAAAAAGACATAATCCTAAATATACATGCACCTAACACAGGAATTCCCAGTTTCATAAACCAAATTCTTCTAGATCTAAGGAATGAAGTAGACAGCAGCATCTTAATTGTCGGGGACTTCAACACTCCACTGACAGAACTGGCCAGCTCATTGAAGCAGAAAATGAGTATAGGAGAACTGAACCTAAAGGGAAATCTAGAACAAATGGACCTAACAGATTTACAGAGTATTCTATCCAAAAACTAGTGAATATAAATTTTTCTGATCAGCACATGGGACATTTTCTGAGATTGATCATATCTTAGGCCACAAAACAATTCTTAGCAAATTCAAGAAAATAGAAATTATACCATGTATCTTCTCAGACCACAGTGGAATAAAACTAGAAATCAATTCCAAGAGAAACACTCAAATCTACACAAAGTCATGGAAATTAAACAACCTGCTGCTGAACGATCCTTGAGTCAGTAATGAAATTAAGAGGGAAATCAAAAGGTTCCTTGAACTGAATGACAAAGGAGACACATGCTTTCAAAATCTAATGGATACAAACAAAAGCAGCCCTAAGGGAAAGGTTCATAGTCATCAATGCCTACATCAAAAAGATAGAACACTAATTAACAATCTAATGTCACACCTCAAGGAACTAGAAAAGGAGGAGCAAACCAAACCCACAGCTAGCAAGAGAAAGGAAATAATAAAGATCAGAGCAGAACTGAATGAAATTGAAACCAAAAAAGCAATACAAGGCATCAGTGAAACAAAAAGTTGATTCCTTGAAAAGATAAAATCAATAGACCACTAGACAGATTAACCAGAAATAGAGAAAAGACTAAAAATAAGCTCAATCAGAAATAAAAAGGGAACATTAAACTGATATTGTAAAAATATAAAATATCATCCATGAATAGTATGAAAACTTTTGTGTAAACAAACTAGAAAACCTAGTCCTACAGATTTGGAAAGAACATCCCACTCCAAATCATCAGAATACACATCCTGCTCAAGAGCACATGAGGCATTCTCCAGGACAGACCATATTCTAGGCCATAAAACATACCCCAATATAGTTAATAAGATTGAAATCATACCAACATGTGTTGTGATCACAACAGACTAAAATTAAAAATCAGTATCAGAGGGAAATTTACAAATGTGGAAATTAAACAACACACTTCCAAGTAATGAGTAGGTCAAGAGTAAATCACAAGAGAAAATAGAAAACACTTTTACATGAATGAAAAGAAAAGATCCTTAGGACTGATGTTTGTCAGCTGTATGTGGTCTTGAGTACATCCCCACTGTATCAACAGGTGGCAGTCATTATAGGCCCATTCAGGTCCCCCAGTGTCAGTGGGAGTATGCAGCTCCTGCCTACGGGACTCATGAAAGTGCCTGGCCTCTCTAATCCCTCCTGACTGGCAGAGGTAATAGGGAGGCAGCAGCAATGGATCTGACCCCTGGGTAGAGGTAGTGCTCTGGGTCTGGGATTTTAAAATGGCACCAGCCATAGCACCCAGAGTTTGCGAGCCGGTGGGTCACCGCTCTGCCCTCTCTCCGGAGCAATGCTGCTGCAGTTTCCAGATAGTTCCTTTTGTCAGTCCTATGGCATTCAGCGTTAGAGCATCCCTCCCACAGCTTGGATAGCAATGATTATGGGGGAGTGTGGAGCCCTGGAATTCATTCCTGTGTGCCTTCCCCACATGTGCACTTGTCTTTTCTGTGTACCTCCAAACCACAGAGCAGGTCACCTCTCTTCATTCTTTTTGACTTTGGGTGCCTCTTGTCGCCCTTCTTTTGATTCACAATGTTTGGAAGGTTGATCTGACAGTGCATATTCACTTGCCACTTTCAATCCTTTCCATGATAGTGGTGTGTGCAGGCTGTCTCTAGTCAGCTGTCTCAGTCCCTCAAGATCATGGATTTAAATATGAAATGTAGAAAAATTAAACTTTTTTAAAAAGCATAGAAGAAAATCTTTGGGATCTAGGGGAAAGCAAAAATTCCTGAGGTTGACACCAAAAGCATATCCCTAAAAAGAAAATTAATAAATTGGATCTCATCAAAATTAAAAACTTTTGCTTTGTGAAAGGCCCTGTTAAGAGGATGAAAAGACAAGCTATAGAGAGGGAGAATATGTTTGCAATATGTTTGCAAACCACTTATCTGTCAAAGAACTCAATCTAGAATATATAGAATGAACTGTTAAAACTCAACAGTAAAAACTTTCCCAAAAATTTAATTAGAAAATGGGCAAATATCCAAAATATGTAAGGAACTTACACTCATAGCATGAAAACAAATAACCTGAATAAAAAATAGGCAAAGGACCTGAAGAAACAATTTCTCATAAGAAGACACATGAATGGCCAACAGGTATATTTTTAAAAAGCTTAACATTAGTAATCATAAAAGAAATAAAAATTAAAAAACAATATAGAGCAAAATAAAATATAGCGACAACAGCAAAGGTTGGAGAGGATTTGGAGAAATTGGATCATTCATATATTGCTAGTGGGAGTAGAAAAATATATTGCTGGTGGGAATGGAAAATACAGCCATTTAGAAAAACAGTTTGGTAATTTCTTACAAAACCAAACATGGAACTACCACACAACCCAGCAATTGCTCTTCTGGGCAGTTATCCCATAAAAGTCAAAATTATGCGCACACAAAAACCTGTACACAAATTTATAATATATAGCAGTTGTTTTTAATACCCTCAAACTGGAAATAATGTAGATGACCTTCAATGAATGAATGACAAACAAACTGTGGTATATCCGTACTATGGACAACCACTCAGAAATAAAAAAGAATAGACTAAGGGGACCTGTGACACCTGATACTTTCCAAAGAATTATACTACATGAAAAAAGCCAATTCCTCAAAGATTTCATACTATTTGATTCTATTTGAACATTTATGAAATGATGAAATTTTAGAAATAAGGACAGATCAGGTATTACAAATGGGAGTAGGTAGGTGTTCCTACAAAGGACAACATGAGGATTCCTTGTGGTGGAGAATTGTTCTATATCTTGACTGACTGTATCGCTATAAATACTCAGCATATATCCTTGTACTATAGATTTGCAAGGTGTTACCAACAGGGAAACTGGGTGAAGAATACATGGGAGCTCTATATTATTTCCTAAAATTGCCTTTGAAAGCACAATTATCTCAAAATAAAAAATTAATTTAAAAAAGTATAAGCGATCCCCTCTTACTCCATGGGCAACATGAGAGGCTAATATAACTTGACGACCAAATATAGTGTTAGCCTTCTTGAATGTCAGAAACATGGTTCTAAACTAGAGATTCCCTACATTTATGAAGTTATGCCACAGTAGAAAATAGTAATTCTGAGATGACACAACTCCAGCTCCATTTGGCTTTCCCAATTCCTGAGGATACAATAATATTAATAGTGGTGCATCTTGATCCCACATTTGGCATAGCAGCTTGCTGTGGTGCCCCAGCTGAGAAGCCCTACCCTGGAAATCCTAACACACCTTGGAGAGAATTCCTAAACGATTCCATCATCTGAGTGTAGCACATGTCAGTCACAGAAATTAACACTAAAGAGTAAATAAACATATTTATCCTACTTTATTTCAACCAATATTATTATACTTGCCTGACAAAATGACTTTATGTTGAATTGGGAGGGAAAAGAGCATGTCTCTCAAACACCATGATATTTCTTTCTTTTAGTTACAATATTTTAGGGATGGGGTCTTGCTCTTTATTAATCATTGTCAACCCATGAATACTAACCTTCCCTAAATAAGAAAATCTTTCTGTTTACAATCATAAGTAGTTGAAAATTGTGCATCATGAAAAAATTATCTGTATTTTTAAATACCCAGTGTTTTCCATAAGACTGTTGTCAACCTGGTAACCCTAACATTACTGAGCTCTTCTGACCACTTCATCTAGCTCTTCCTAGACCGCTATGATAAGCCAAAAGGCCCTGTTCTTTAATCCATTGCAGGATGTTCCCCCCAGGCATGACCTCCCATTTCATGACTTTGCCTTGGGATTGGTGTGGGTACTCAGTCCAATGATGGTCTAGTAGGACAAAGAGTACAAATTATGTGCATGTAAGACAATGAACACATAATTCCTCATAAAGAATATCAGTTTTGAACAACTGATGGCTACGTATATAAATATTAATTTAATGTTTTAAATGATTCCAAAAATGACAACAAAACCAGTGTTTAATAATCATATTATAAAGGCTCTTTTTTATAGAAAAAAATAAATACTGCCTTTTTGTATAAATGTGGAAAATGATCCATTTATTTCTTTAAATTTATGTCCTGGGTACTTCAATATGATATTTTATTATTTATATTTGTAATATATTACATATTAATATTTAATTTTCTTTTATTTTTAACATATTTAGGAACCAGAAAAACTATATATGCATATATAATTTTTATGAAATTTATTGAAATCTTCAGAAGTATTCCTAAGTATTATGTAGATACTTCTCATGTAATACAAACTTTGTTTCTACCTTCACCCATTTACTTCTAATGTTCTTTGTCCTCAATATTAGATTTGTGGATTTAATATCAGTTAGATTTGGAAAAAAGATACCTATAAAATTATCATTCATTAATCCATACATTAGGGATTCTAAATTCCTCAAATAGTCATTGAACACTCAAATATCAAGCCATTTCTTTGTAACTGGAAGAAATTAAAAAGTAATCTGTAATATATCTGATAAACCCACTTTTTAAAAAAGAATAAGGAAACAGATAAACTCATCTTCCTAAATTCCAAATTATAATAACTTTGAAATTCTAAAAAGAATGTTTAAGGTATGTATGAATTTCAACTCTATTTCTTTCCAAATTAAAACATTGCAAATAAGCTTATTATAAAGATTAACCTACTTCACAAGCTTAAATAATGCAATTTAAATAATAAAATAACTGCTTGAATTATCCCCCAAAAGCAAGAATATAAAGTTACATTATCCTACCTTAAGACATTCACAAGTTTTAACACAGCAATAGTCATGGTCATCTTCGAAGGTTAATTTGCTTTTGAACAGTTTATAGACATGAAAATGTTAAATGCTGCTGACATCTAGCAAGGAATTTAATGGTCAATAATAAATAACAATGAAAATGTGGTTGAAGCTTTCTTAAACGTGTATAATATTTTAGTGATCAAGTGCCTCACAGAACATAGATTACTACTTTTTTTGTGAGCTGATGGCTGTACTCCTTCATCCTTGAAACTAGGATAAGGAGGGCCCAGTTAACCTTGTAGCTGATGCTAATCCTTGCAGTATCTTTCCCATGAAGTTCAAATTATTTTGTAAATACAGCTTTCCAGCTGTCCCAGTTTTCTGACCCATTAATCTGAAAGCCATCTTGTATCTTCAGCAATCTCACAATTTCTCCTTGAATATAAATAATAATAGTACTTATCTCATTGTGTTGCTGTGAGGACAAAGTGAGTTAATTCATTCAAAGTGCCAGGAACATGGTACAAACTAAAACACTAGTTGCTCTTAATCATCACTGTCCTCATTAAATCTGAAAATTAAAGAATATGCATATAATTAAACAGCATTCTCCTGAAAGAACTTAATCGAAAATATTATCAAGGCAAAAAGGTATTAACTGGCTTCTATCTCATCTTCATTCTAATCTCAAAATAAAGTATTATTTATATAGCATTTGCTTTTAATTTTGTTTTCCAGGAAAGATGTTGAAATCAGAACAATCTGTTTTGAATCTTGTCACTTCTATTTACTAGTTATGTGACACTAGTAAAGTTAATCTTTCAAAGCTTTTTTTTATCCAGTTGTAAAGTAAGAATAATACCCACTTCACAGGGTTATTGGTAAAATCAAAGAAAATAATATGTGTAAATACCTAACACCTAACCTGGCCCACAATAGGTGCTCACTAACTATTTCTTGTCCATTCCTAGTTCCTTGTTTTCAAAAGTGATGACCTAAAAATAATCATGACTTCAATAAGAGTAAAGCCAATTTTACCTCTGTGTGACAGCTAATTTTAATCCATTCTCAGTTGCTTTAAAGAAAATCTTATAGTTAAGAATCAATTATTCTGATTTTTCTATTAGCTCAGAATGAATTAGACATAAAATTATGAGAATAAGAAAGAATTGTGGACTTTTTACTAAATTTCTTATCTATTTAATACACACGACAAACTTGTCCTAATCCTTTTCAGAAAAGATAATAATAAAAAAAACTTATCATTTCCCTGTGAAACTCTGATTGATCACTGTTGCCTAAGTCAGGGAAATATCATATATAGCATAACTACAAACATTTAGATTTGTCTAGAAAATCATTCTTAAAATGTTTACCTCTATTTTTATGTTGTCAAAGAAATACTTATGTAAACATGATTGAGAAATTTTAAAAAATGTGAAGAACCAGAAAAAAGATCACCCATAATCTCAAACTCAAAAAAATCCCATTGTTTAACATATTAGAAATATGGAATGTTAAAAAAACATTCCATATTTCTAATTGTATGCAGAAAATCTAGTTACTTTTCAAACATTTGCAAACTTATCTCACAGTGGAAAGACTATGAAAAACTCCCCCAACAGTAAAGATTTCTGGGGTGAGTAAGTACATGCCACGTGGGGATGGTCAGGGTGATGAGCAGAGGAGGTGCTAGAGTAGGAGCCCCAGAACCATCTCAGGCCCCTGAAGTGCTGTGTTCTGGACAGGGGTGTGTTCTGGACAAGGGTGAGCCAGGTACTGAGGTTGTAAGGAGGAATCCATCATGTCCTAGGGTTGAGGTCTACCTGTTAACTTTAAGCATGTCTTAAATTGCCTGAAAAAGCAGAGAGGTCACACTAACATAGGAAGGACTGAGTAAAGGGCAGATTCTCACCTCCTATCTTCCTTGTCACACTCACAGCTGGTTCCCACTCTTTGAGTGAAATGGCAGGCAGAATCTCCTGAACTACATAAATTTAGGTCATTCTCTTTCCATGATTCCTTCCCCATGTTTTGCATGGAGCACAGAGTTGAGTTCTGAGAAGTTAAATATGCATATGTAGCAACTTCATTACATTGCATTTATACTTTTAAACTTGTAAGCAGAAGGGAGCTTACATTTAGAATTAAGGTAGACGCTATGGTCATATTATTACATATTTGATTATATATGATTATATGTCAGTCCTAGAAACTCCTCCTCCAATTTTTCTTTGGCATTTAGAAAAATATACTCAGAGCTTCTCTATTTGTTGGACTTCTTCTATTATAAGGACTTAGTAGTTACTATAGGTTTAGGGGTTGGTGCTGGATTATTTGAGCAGTAAGATATTTTACCACCAGAAGTTTTACCAGAAGTTAGGAGTCTAATAGGGGAGATGTAAAACATACTGAGAAATAAAGAGCTACAGCTGGCCTTAAACTCTTAAAAATTCTGTAGTACTAATGTGGATCTGGGAAGAGTTGGAGGTACTCCTTCAGGGACTTGAAATTCTCCTACAACTTTCTTCTCCCACTTTTTTAGTAAATACAAAAAACCTGGTGCCAGAGAGAAATGTTCTGAATATGGACCATTTGTCTGGATGGCCCAGAAAGAAACATTTTCATTAAATTTGGAAGCATTTTGTAATAAAACTCAGGTTAGGAAAGAAGTGTAACAAGGTCAAGGTTTTATTTCATAAGGAATAAGGTCAAGTTCATTAGTAATAGAAAAATACAAATTTAGTTTAAGACTAAAGACGCACTTTGGAGAAAATTAACCCCCATGGTATCAAGCTGTATTTGATTTCAGACACTTTACCAAAAAGGCAGCCATGGGCTGAGTGAAAGCACACACCATATTTCTCCTTCCCTGACCCCCAACCCAGAACACATTCCTGTGGAGAGGAGGACAGAGTTACGGACATCTGGAAAACATCTAAGGGGAAAATGTATTTGCAAGACCCAAGTCAGCACTGGGGAATGGATGTTCACTCTCCTGTGGGAAAGGGTGGTACAGCACAAGAAAGAAAAGACTAGAATGGACTTCAAGGGAGAATTTTGGAAGGGAGGGAACAAAGAAATTATAGAATGCAGGAGGACATATGGCATAAGCAGTCAGTCTTGGCCCTTGCGGGGCTCCAAGGACATTATTGGCTACACTAGAGGCGTGTTCTTCCTCCACCAAACTCTACAGCATTATGATTCTTGATGAAATATTTTAGCTAAAAGCAGCTTAAATATTCCTTGAGGTCCAGTGTGTTATGATTTAGATAAGGAGTTAGGTAAGGCAGAGTTTGGGACTGAGAAAGGGTACTGTGCTCCAATCTGGCCCTCTACCAAGATAGGCAGGGAAAGAAGCAGGTACAACCCTATCTCCTAGATCATACAAGAAAGGAACAGAGAGCCAACTACAAACCTGTGTTAGGTATATGACACCAGGAACATCTCTCTGCTTTTATTTCCCTGATGATCTGTGGCAGACAGTGAGATGAGCTGACAACTGTTAATTCTTAAGCAGATGACCAGGTGATCAAAAAGTCAATTCTGAGAGAAAGGAAAGACAAGAAGGAGCTGAAGTACATTTAGCCAAAAAGATCATGTATTTATAAATAGTCTATGGATACGATGTAAACAAAACTTCTAGACTCCAGGGACAAAAGTCAGCTACTGAAATATAAATATGCCTCTGAGGTAGAAAGTTTGGTAGAGAGCTTAAAGTGGAGGTCAGTGGAGGTTTGCCTTCTTAGTTGTGACTTCTATGGAAGAAGACAGAGTGTATGTTGATTCTTATGGGAAATATTTTTATTTTAAGCAGAGGGAATAAAAGATTGTATTTTTGCTGAGTCAAGCTAGCTTGATAATTTGCATATTAGAAGTTTTAGCAAGATGAACATTAGGCAGAGATGTTTGCTGTTGCCTGGGGAGGAAATACTGCATAGTAAAGTCACACTAACAAGCTCCTCATTTGGAGCAAAAGCAGAGTCCAGCTTGTGTGTGTGTATCTATGTGGGAACTGTGCTTTGTAAAATGGCCACTTACAATTCCTTTTGAGCAAACCCTTAGTTCTTTCAAGATACACTCAAGACAGTTCAATAATAAGCTGAAGATACAGCATACTTTTTGTTTCTTTAGGTGATGATTTCAAGCTGCACTGTTGGTTTCTACTGGGCATCAAAAAATACCATTTTGAGTTCTGATCGAGTTTGGTTTTTAATATTGGTGCGTGTCTAATCATCCAAGCCAGCTGCCTCTGAACATGGACTGGGATGGGACACAGGGCAATGTGTTCTTCTGTCAGTTGCAAGAAGTGTCTCAAGTTCCCATCTACAGAATTTAAACATTGATGAAAACTGTCTTGGCCTGAGAAGGCTAATTCACTACAAAGAATCAGATACTCCAACTCATTTGTTGAAAGTTGCCAGGACTTTGATTACATTCACCTTAAGGTTTTCAGAAAACAAATTCCAAGATGAATGTCACATTTTTACAACTAAGGAAACACTTTGGTACACTTCTAAAAATCAACAGATTCTAACACAGTGGGAGGCATACTTAATATCATGGAATAGTGACTGTTGACAAAATAGCTCAGAAGTATCAGTGTAATCACAACCCCAATCTGGTACTAAATATGTGTGGTGTGAGGGTTTTACTATGTGCAGATATCCTGGGCACTTTAGACTGACAAAATGGAGGCAAAATGGGTAGGCACTGGTGTCATAAATATGGAGTCATTTTTATATTGATGGTTATTTGGTTTTTTATATCTGCCAAGAGGGCCTTCACTAGCATAAGTGTTTTTGTGCAAATTAGAAAAGTCAACCCTTATGGGTGAACAATTTATAAAAAGATGGCTTCTTTATTGACACTCCTGGTTGGCATTTATCATTCCTCACTCTGATCTTTGGCACAGCTTTACAAGCTGGCTCTGCTGAGGTGCTCATTCCTGCAGTGGGTTCTTAATTTTACTGATGAGGAAATTGAAACTCCATAAATTTGAATAACTCGCTTAAGGACACCTTTGTGTCCTTGTAACATGTGGTGTACCATGTACTAAAAAATAAGCATGTCTAACATCAGTCTGTGCTAGATCATCCTGCCTTTCAGTAAGTTGATACCTGAATTTAGTGTAATTTGATGACTGTAGCTGAGAGGATTCATTATAATTTTCATGATATCCCCCAAAATATCATTTCTTATGACATTAAATGGAATTTTCTTAGGACTTCACTAAAAAGCCTATGGGATTAATTTAAATTCAAGTTCAATAAACATTTGTTGAGCACTAAATGTACCAAAACTAATTGATATGGATGATAAAAAAACAACCCAACCAAGCAAGACCTCTTTATCAAACAAGTCTACTCACGCAAAGAGTAGAGGCAGACATAAAAAACTGAGTCGTTTTGTGGCAGATTTTGTTTTCCAAAGATGGTCACATCTATGTCTTCTGTTGCACATGCTCTTCTACAATGTGAGCTTACCACTCCTGCATCCAGAGACAGAGCCTTATTCCCCTCCCCTTGAATCTGGGAGGGCCTTGAATCTCTTTGACCAGTAGAATACAGCAGAAATGACGCTTGTATGACTTCTGAGGCTGAGTTGTAAAAAGCTACACAGCTTTCACTTTGTTCTCTGGAACTGTATTTCTTGGAGCCATGAGCCACCAGATAAGAGATCTAACAAAACTAACTTAGGTGGCCATGCATTAAAGAAGTCAAGCCATTTGGAGAGACTTCCAGTAGTTGCTCTTGTTGACAGCTGTAATCTTGAAGTAGCCCAGTTCAGGCACCAGCTATGCTGAGAGAATGAACCTCTAGGTGATTTCAGTGCCCAGCCATCCTGAGTCCTGAGTCTTGTATTCTTTATAGCATCTGACATGGAGCAGAGATAAGCCATCCTCACCATGCTCTGCCCTGTTCCCACAGGATCCATGAGCATAAAAAAATGGAAGTTAATTCATACCATCAAATTTGGGGTTAATTTGTTATATAGCAATAGTAACGGAAACATTTTTCTCCCAAGACAGTCTGCAGTTGCCTGAGGCAGGAGGAATGTTGCCAGGGGACTGGATACAAATGGACATTTTTTCCCCTCTAATTTTATCTAGCACTTTTTGTAAAGGGGAAACACAAAGATCTCAGAAGACAAATAAACCAATCTACCTAAAGGTCATATTTCCCAAGTGGTTTCTAACTTTAGAAATGATATGACAGTATTTTCTCAAATTGAACAAAAATATACATAAAATGTTCTAAAGGGAAGAGCACAATAGGACAAATGACAACTTAAAAAAATTCCCAAGACACTGTCTTCTTGATATTTTTTCAAAGACTAACAGGAGATTAAGAAGTGCTGTTATTATTTTTATTATATATTATTTGGTGCCTGACTTATATTTTATCCTGGATAGAAGAACCTCTATTTCTGCCCTCAGGGTGTACAGTTTAAATCTGAGAGGCATTATAAGTGTTTCTGACAGAACACAGTGTTCCGGTTTCTTTATGCTGATTTGGAAGTTTTCAAACAAACTAATCACCACAATGTAAAGACATCAAGTGAAATGGGAAGCAATGACAGAACTCTCTCCAGAGTTTCAAGTCTTTATTTCAACAGGATAACTCTCTATTTTCAATTCTTCATAAAAGAAGTCAATTGCATGCTCCATAATAGTTATAAGAATTACGGGATGCTGAGTTCAGTGATGTGCAGAGAATAGTTTAAATGAATGCTTTAGAAAAAGGCCCTTCTTTGGAATTCAGCTGTACATATGTTAGAAAAAAATAAAAACATAATAAAATCTACTAATTAGTTTCAAGGCCAATCTGAATTAGTAATAAGTCTGAATCACACATTAAGATAAGGAAATGTGGTTTTATTACTTTACAATGAAAGAAAATAACTTCTGCAGTTTGAAAGCTATTTACAAGTACAACTTCTATATGAATATTGTTTTACTAAATGGATAATTTATAACTTGCATCATTGGTCACCTGACCCCTCCCACATCTGCTGAGAACTTGGATTTGCCAAGAACTTAACAAACATTCAGTAAATGTCAACCTCATGTCCAGTTACTAGTCTAGGGAGTGTGAGAATTTTAATGAAAGTAAAAACATTGTCCTTATCTCTAGGATCCTAAATTCTGATTGGGAAGTTATTTATAAGAAATAATTAGCTAAGAATACAAAACGGTTAATAATTCTGCTTTGTTGAAAGAAGTCAGATCTAAGGAATTACTAAAGACTTCATGGACAACATTGCCTTGAGTACAGTAGAGGGGCAGAAATTACTTAAATTTCTGAGAACATGGAACTCTACTTGGACAACAAGATGTAAAATTCTTATTTAGTTTATCTTCTATGTTTTAATAGCATGATTAGGAAAAATGATCCTTCGAGGAATATACAAGGTAAAACTCCATCCAGACCAGCATCTAGATACTAGATAATTTAATTAAAGCCATCTGAATTAATGACATTTTAAAAAATTCAACTTTTAAAATAATCATACACACATATCCTATACAATATGAATGGTTAAAGTATCAATGTTAAGTATTATCAATTATTGATGATGAGGTTGTCTGGCATTAATAACAAATTTGGCTATCTCCAGGACCAGATAAACAAGGAAAACTGCAGACTTAGACTCAAAAGACATGGATTTGCATCTTGATGCTACTTTCTACAAGATTTTGGGGTGAGAAAGTCATTTAAGTATCTGTAAGTCAATCTGAGCTAACAATGGGTCTGAATCATGTAGTCTAATGGGGAGATGTATGTTTTTAATTTATAGTAAAATAAAATAACTTTAGACATTAGAAAATGATCTTCAAGTGCAAGTTGGAATACCTCTAAGTAAAAGTTTTCTCATCTGTAAAACCTGATAATACCCACCTCATGAAATTTTTGTGAGGATTAAAGAAGTTGAAATGAATCAAAGAATTTTAATAAGAAGTTTGATCTACAAACCAAAACATTACTATGGTCCTTTAATTTTATCTTCTACGAGCATTTAGAAAAAAGAAACAATCTTATTCTGGAAATAAGGATTCTATTCTGGAAATAGTATCAAACCAATAGATACTTATTGATCATCTACTAATTCATTGTTGCCTCTTTTTCTCCTGGTTTGAGAGCTCTATGAGGATAATAGCATATCTTAATGCTTGAATCTAAAAAATAATTCAACAATTTTGAGCAGTTGACTTAAAAATGGGCTTTAAGTTAGAAAAAGATACAGAGTAATTGTCTGATTCTCTAACATTATTCTTAGCCATTTAATTTAGGAGTCTTTCTCTCAAAGAACTACTAAAGAGTTTAGTTTCCACACTGGTGTCCAGGGTGTGAATGAAAGGGAAAAAAGCAAAACTTAATGCTTAACATAAGAGTCAGCCACGTTTTTTGGAGCATTTACAAAAGTAAAGTGACTGAGTTTTCTTCTGAGCCCCCAAGCCTACTGGGTCAGATAGTTTCCTTTGGCCTCCATCATTGCAATTGGCTTGTGATTCCCTCTGTACTTCCTTTTCTTCCCTCAGTGATCCCCAAGAGGGGACATACCACACTCTGGAAGTTGTTTTGTTTTCCTAGTTTCCTAGAAGCCAACTCTGTACAAAAGCAAAGGAACTGCCAGTGGTGGCATGGGGCTTCCTTACAATAGTCACGTCTCTATTTTACCCAGGATCTTCTAAAACTTGCAAGGGATTTTCAGGTTCTTCCTTGGATCTTGCTTCCTACCCATCCTCTACTCCTTGAAAAGTGACTTTTAATGTTTTTGTTAAATAGCTTCCCAGTGCTACAGGAGAAAGTTCAATCTCCTTCATAACCTGGACCCCAGGTGCCTTTTGTTGTTCTCTCTTACCACTTTCACATCCACTCAACATGAACAGTTTTTCCATACAGACATGTCTACTTTAGCCACTTATGCTATGCTCTTGCTTTCATGCTCTGCTCAGGCTAAGCTGTTGGCCAGGCATGCTTTTTCCCCCTCTTCTCTGCAGAACAGATGTCTGTTCATGCTCTCAGTTCTAAAGCTGCAACCCTATGCCCCTTATAAACTTTCCTTCACTTACCCAAAAGCAGGGTTACTTAAAATATTGCATAAGCTTCTGTTAGAGCAATTATCACAAAAAATTAATTTATATGTTAATTTTATCCAATAGAATGTAAGTATCTTGACAACAGAACTTGGTTTTATAAATTCCTCTCTCTTTTCTTTCAGGGACTGACTTGGCACCTGTTACATACCAGCTACCTCCTAAATATTAAATGAAGGTGAAATTTTAAAATTTATACTAATTTGTCAAAAATCATTTTACTGATAAAATAATAAGGACACTATGCTTCCTATGTACAGCATGTGAGGTCATGGATAAGAATAGATTTTGCAATTCAGAAGGCATTGCCCAAATGTCAGGTATGTTCAGTTGAGAAGATGCATTCATTCATTGATGGAAAGGCAGTAGAGTTTAGTGGTTGAGAGTATGGAACTATCTGCCTGGGTTAGAATCTGGGCTATATCACTTACTAGCTGGGTAACCTTGGCCAAGATACTTAAAAATATCTATGCCTCAGTTTCCTTGACTATAAAATGGGGTTAGTTTCCTTGCCAGTTGCTAGTATGGGTGTAGGAAAAAATAACCCAAAACTTAATGCTGACAATGCAATGCTATCCCACATGGTTGTTATGAGGATTTAAATGGGTTAATATAGGCAGAAAATACTTAAACAGGCCTACCATCTAGCAAGTACTATATAAGAGTGGGTGACTGGTAATTAATTGAAGATGTGGAGTATTCACTGATACAAATATTTATTGAGTGTCCACTCTGTGATGAGCACTGTTCTAAGTAAAACAAACCAGTAAAGAAATAAATTATGACTGTGCTAGGAAGAAAATTAGAGCCGGAAGGGGACAGGAAGGGAGGGACTTGTATTTTAAACAGGGTGGTAAGAGAAAGTCTTTCTTGAAAATCCTAAGTATAGCTGGGGAAAGATTGTTTTAGGTAAGGGAATAGAGCAACCCCCAGGCAGGAACACGGTGGGGTGTTTGAGGACTGGCTATGGTCAGTGTGGCTGGGGCCGAGTGAGGAAGGAGAGTAGTAAGGATCAGGTCACAGAAGGGCCAGAGGCTGCATTCTGAAGGGCGTGGGAACCTTTCCTTTTACACTGGCTGGCAGCTTTAAAATAGAGGTGTAATAGGATCTCTTAGGTTTATAAAATTCACAGCAGATTCAAGGACCAGTGGCTACTAAAACAGGAAGATGAGATAGGTGGCTGTCACAATAATCCAGACTCTGGTGCTAATTGTTTTCTACTAATTTCAAACAAAAATGCCTAATGGACAGACATTGTACTTATTAGTGTTTATTAACATTTTTTCACTCTTTTCTCACTTTATATAATACATTAGAATCTAGTTTATTTATTAAAATCCTCATTCATTTTATTTCTAGTCTTAATGATTAAGACTTTTGTTTAGTGATTTTACTTTCACATTATCTCCAATATCTTACTATGATTTTCTGCATGGAATTTAAATAAGAAACTAAACACTGTTAGCAGTTGTCTGTCATAGTATCACCTCACTCTCTTTGTACTTAACTCTGCATTCTATGTTATTCTAAAGTGGTGATTAGTCCTCAGACACCAGGAATGTTGTGAATGGCTTATAGTGACCAGATTTTACTACAAATTTATGTTGGAATAATAATATGTTTTTAATATTACTTATGTCTTTTCTATTTTGTATTTTCCTTTGACAGGGTAACTGGTTTCTTCTTCTACCATAAAGCTACCACCTTAAATACCTTTTACTCCTCCTTCTCTTTCATTCACACTCTCTGCTGTCATCTGCTTCACCCTCCCATTCTCCTCCTTCCTCCATCCCTGAAGGTAACTACTGGTCACTATTTAAATTTTTCCTCAGTGCATTTTCATAAGTTTTCTGCATTAACACATTATCATTGTTTATGTTCATATTTTACTATTTTATTACCTAAAACTAGGTTAGATGTTAATCACCAAGATAATTTTTCATAAGCTCTAAATATTCACAACTAGGTTTTTATATGTTCTTCAGTGTATGTTGTTCAGTATCAACAAATATTAGATGATAGTTACTCTGCTGAACATTGACCTTTCAAATGGTCAATGACAAACAGCTCTCAATGAACTTTGTACATCACTACTTATTTGGACTGTGAATTCTAGTTCAGTCATGAGAAATGTTTATTTTCCCACCCATGTGTGTATATAGTTATGCTAAAATATTTCATTGCTATTTGTTTAAATCTATGCTACTGAATAGAGACAAAAGAAGGAAGAGTTGTGTAGTTATTGTTACAAAGCTTCTGGAAAAACTAACATGAAGATAAAATTTTTTTAAAAAAATGAATCATCATGAGTTAACCCAATTTTATGAACTAAGATTGAAAAGTCATGGCTAATTAATTTGGGGTAAATAGATTTACAAAAGCCAAGTGGGGTTGAGTTAAATGACTAAGCAGAATACAAGAGGGATGCCCAGAAAATTCTGATGACTTCATCCACTATTACCACAGATAGCAGCACCTCAATTAGTCATATGGAATGGGGATGGTTTTAGATGCCTGCTATCCTGATTAGCAATTATAGCAACTGAAGTGAAGAAAACTTTCACCATGGCATCATCTCCTTGGTTATACAAAGAATCATGCAAAAAACCCAATTAGGAACATGATGTTTGGGAAGGGAAATGAAGGGTGGTCAAGTTTTACTCAATTCATCTTTATTTCCAAATAGTTACACTTGTTCACTTGCTTTTATACCATAGTTACTTGAGAAAACCTTATGCTTCCAGATACAACATATCCTTCCATTTGAAGGAGGCTTACTCCCTATTGTAATTCAAAACAACTATTTAAAAGTGAGGAATTTGACAAAGGTGTTTTAATTACAAATGCTTTTGTAGGTTCCAAGATACCTGGGAAAAAGCTATGACAGTACTTGACAGAGAGGTTGGGAAATTTGAAATGGGTTTGGTTAATATTGATTATATTCAATTTTATAGCACAGATATGATACACCAATGGCTGGATGATGCTCTAATGCTATTGGCTCCCATCACTAGATAATGCAGCAGTAAATCTCAATAAGGTGGTTGGATGGCTTCAGGCAAGCATTTTTCCTTAAAATATTTTATACTATTAGTAGTGTGTGTTTGCATGTGTGTGGTGGGGTGTCAAGTTTGCTAAAACCCAAACCAAGCAGATATAGAAACAACAATAACAACAAAAAACCTAAAACAATAAAACCCCAATGTGCTGGCATTTCCCTATGAGCAATGGGGAACATTTTCCCTGAACAAAAAAGGCAGAAATTTTTAATTTACACCAGGGGATTTCAGCTTTCTAACATTTGGAATTACTGATCTGGGACCTTGAAGCAATTACCAAACATTTACAAGTATGTATCCTCAGCCAAGACTTCTTTCCTTCACTCCAGAGACATATTTCCAACTTTCCTGGGACTCCTTCCCCTGGATACCTTGCAAGTACTCTAGACTCTGTCAAAAATGGGATCCCTTTTTTAAATTATGCATCATTGTTATTTTAATGTTTTCAAAAATTATTCATATTAACTATTAATTTCATATCACCACATATTTATAAGGTCTGAATAATAATATTATAAGAATGTATACACCACCTAATTCAAGAAGGAGGCACATTGCCATTACCTTATAAATCTCATCTGTTCTTCTCTCCCCATACAAGCACTTCCCTCCCACTCAAAACTTAACTTTATAGATTCCATATCCCTTTTTTGTCTTTACATAAATGAAACCATAATATATGTTCTCTGTCAAGGAAGTAGTACAACTTATTATTTTTTATAATTGTCAGTATTGATACAGATAGCTGTATAATATTGCATTTGTGCTTATGCCACAATTTATTTAATTAGTCAACTTTTAATGGATATGTTTGTTCTTAAAAAAAATCAGTGCTGTTATTAACATTTGTGTCAGTTTCCTTGCATACATGGGCAAGTTTCCCTAGACTCTATAGGCTTGAATTCATTCCTAGTGGTAGAATTGCTGAGTCATAAGGAATGAACATTCCATATTTTATTAGATGATGCTAAATTGTTTTCCAGTTTCTTTCATCAATTTACATTCCTTACAGTGGCATCTAATTGTTCAAGTTCATTCTTCTTACTGAGACTTGATGTTGTTAACCTTTAAATTACTGCCAATCTCCTCTGTGGGAAAAATATATTTTATTTTTGTTTTAATTTGCAGCTCTGATGACTCCTGAGGTGAAGATGTTTTCACATGTTTATGAAAAATACACATTTTTTTTCTTTTCAATAAAATGTCCATTCAAGCTTTTTACCCACTCTCTTAGTCTATTTAGTGTTGCTATAAAGGAATACCTGAAGCTGGGTAATTTATTAAGAAAAAAGGTTTATTTGGTTCACAGTTCTGCAGGCTATACAAAAAGCACAGTGCTAACACCTGCTTCTGATGAGGTCCTCAGGAAGCTTCCAGAGTGGAAGGTGAAGGGAAGCTGGAGTGTGCAGATCACATAGTGAGAAAGCAAGCAAGACAGAGCTGGGAAGGTGCTAGGCTCTTTTTAACAACCAAAATTCATGGGAATTAATAGAGCAAGAACTCACTCAGCCCTCAACTCAGGGAGGAGATTAATCTATTCATGAGGGATCTGCCCCCATGACTTGAAAACTTTCCATTGGGCCCCACCTCCAACACTGGGTGTTAAACTTTATTTCAGCATGAGGTTTGGAAGGACAAACATCCAAACTATGCCACTTACTTCTCTATCAATGTCTTTCTTACTGATTTATACGCTTACTGATTTGTACTGATGTCATGTATATACTCTGGATACTAAAATTTTATAAATTAAATGCTTTACAAATGGATTATCCCAATTTGTAGCTTCTTTTTACCCTCCTTATGGTATCTTTTAAATAGAATAAATTTTTCATTTTAATATGATCAATTTTTATCAGTCTTTTTCTCTGTAATTTGCACTTTTTATATTCATTCAGAGGTTATACAGGCACCATTCTGTGTTATCTGTTCAACATATTATAATTTTACTTTTTTCACATTTATGTTTCTTGTCCCATGCAAATATTTTCTAACTTGGCTTTTTTTCCTTTAAATGTAGTAAGTGTAGTCAATCTATAATTTTTATCTTGTGATTCCTAAATCTTCAGTTTCTATTGCCTACCCTTTCTGCATTTTTCTCACTTGTGTGCCTTGTTTTATTTGTGTCTGTTATCTTTGCCTCTGAGCTGCTCATTTTTCTTGGACATTTTGTTGAGGGAGTTGTTGAAAACCTGATAAAGATGTTCCGTTAGGACTGGCAATTATTTTGTTTACCCAGTGCCAAAGCTACTTTCCTTGCTGTTGCCTGTGAGGAGGCATTTATTCTGTATAATTAACACTCATATTAAGAATATACTTTACAGTCCCAACTTTATGGGGGAGGAGGGTCTCCTAGTACACCTCCCATTGCTTGACACTGTGCCAAGGTTTCCTGTCTTTGAAGTGGAGGTAATATTAACAGCAGTGGATTCATTGGGTTTTGGTGAGGGTAATAAAAGTTAATATTTGTAATATGTCCACAACAGTACATTTAGGAAGTGCTATGTATTTGCTAGCACTATTACTATTATTATTATTGTTGTTATGTAGTCCTTGGGTTTTGTGTTGTCTCTTGCCCCATAAAGTCACCAATATGAGGCTTGATTATGCATGGGTAAACAAAATCCTTCAGGGCAAAAAGTGAATTAAGTTTGCTTTCCTCTATAGATTGTGGCCTAGTGATTTCTTATTAGAATTTGATGATTTCATGGAAAAATTATTATCTATCATCTATGTATTATCTGCTGTGTGTCTAGCCCCATTTTAGTTGTTTTCAACAAGAATGTTTGGCCTACCATATAACCAGAAACAGAACTCCATTTTTATTTTTATCCTTTTATTACCTTCATTTCACTTTCTTTGGCTTATTTTATTTTTTTCTACTTCCTGAAAATAACTTCTCTCAAGCTTTTCATCTTGTCTAACATACTTGTTAAATCTGTAATGTCCTCACTATCTACCACTGTAGTGGTATTTCAGAAACGATGTTTTCATTACTGTTCATTCATATTACAATCTCTGTTATGATTTATTCTTGACTTCTCTGTTATTTACAAGTGCATGTTAAAAACCTCAAAATGTATTTTTTATTTGTTATATGTTTGTAACATATTTCTGTCTTAATTGTATTTGGCTAAAGAATGTGGTCTGTGATTTTTTGATAGAGGCCAATCTCACTGGAGTTAGGTGATATCTCATTGTGGTTTTGATTTGCATTTCTCTAATGATTAAAGATGTTGAACATTTTTTTATATGTTTGCTGACCATTATCCTGTCTTCTTTTGAAAAGTTTCTGTTTATTTCCTTTGCCCATTTATTGATGGGGTTGTTTGATTTTTTCTTGTTGGTTTTTAAAAATCCCGAAACAACAAATGCTGGTGAGGATGTGGTAAGACAGGAACACTTCTTACACTGCTGGTGGGACTGCAAACTAGTGCAAGCTCTGTGGAAGAGAATTTGGAGATACCTCAAAGAGCTAAAAATAGAAATACCATTCAATCCAGCAATAGCGCTAATAGGCATCTACCCCAAAGAGCAAAAGACATTCTATAATAAAGACATCTGCACCTGAATATTTATGGCAGCACAATTCACTATTTCAAGGATGTGGAAACAACCCAAGTGCCCGTCAATTCATGAGTGGATTATTAAAATTTGGTATATGTATACAATGGAATATTACTCAATTATAAGAAATGACAGTGATCTAGTACCTCTTATATTTTCGTGGCTAGAGCTTGAGTCCATCATCTGAAGTGAGGTGTCACAAGATCGGAAGAATAGGCTCCACATGTACTTGCCATCAAATTGGCACTGACTGATCAACACTATGGTGCTCACACGGTAGTAATATTCTTCAGGGATTAGGGGGTTGGGGGGGTAAACTCACAACTAATGGATGTGGTGAGCATTGTAGAGGGCAAGGGCATGCCTCTAATCCTTGCTTGGGTGAGGCAAAGACATAAAATGTAACCAAAATGTTTGTACCCTCTTAATATCCTGAAATAAAAAAAAAAAAGAATGTGGTCTGTGTTCTTTGATGCTTTAATACTTATTGATGCCTGATACATTCTTTCCCATTTCTTTATCTTTTTGGTGTCTTTATATCTTTACATTTAAACATATTTATGTATTTTTTATGTTACATGAAGCTGTGTATTTAATTCAGCCAATGATCTCTTTTAATTAGTCAGTTTTGTCTATTAACTTTCATTTGATTATTTATATATGAATTTCTTTCTATCATTTTATTAGGTTTCTATTTAACTTATTTTTTCAGCGTGTCTATTTTCTCTTCATTTTCTGCCTTATTTGAGATTTTTAAAATTTCTTTTTCCATTAATATTTACACCTGGAACTTTGAAACTTAAAACTCAAGTTAGTATTACTATTCTCTTTTTGAAAAAAAATTAAATTTTCAGAAATCCTGAATTCTGAGTATCTCTCTTTTATCATACATGTTATTGTTGTCCAACATCTTATCTCTACACTGTTTTTTTTTTTTTTTGAGACAGAGTCTTGCTCTGTTGTGCAGGCTACCAGGCTAGAGTGCCAGGGCCTCAGCCTAGCTCAGAGCAACCTCAAATTCCTGGGCTCAAGCTATTCTTCTGCCTCAGTCTCCCAAGTAGCTGGGACCACAGGTGTCTGCCACCATGCCCAGCTAATTTTTTTCCATTTTTAGTAGAGACAGGGTCTCTCTTTTGTTCAGACTGGTCTTAAACTCCTGACCTCAAGCGATCCTCCTGCCTTGGACTACTAGGATTACAGGCGTGAGCCATCACGCCTGGCATCTACATGGTCAATGCTTGTTATGCTTTCTCTACAGATTTGTCAGTTTTTTATCTAAACCTGGCCTATGGTTACACATTCTCTCAGAAAGTCTCATCTTAGACTGTCGGGCCTAGACTGAGGGAAACAAGTTTTCTTCTCATTTCTGTGTGCATATAAACTTCTTAATCATTCATTCATTCATTTTTTTTTCATTGAAGATGTAGTTCTTGGAGCGTCACAGCATTTTGTGGGAGTTTTGCTCCCATTTCCTGCATTGCTTGGAATTAAGGCTTCATTCCATAAGTCCTTTATTGTGGAGATCAGCTCCTCCTGCCAGGATATTCCCAGAATCAGTTTGTTTTCCTCACTCTAAAGTTTACTTTTCTCCTTGATAGCAGCCCCTGAGTATTTCCTTTATTCCTATATAGATTCTTTAAAAGAAATTTATTTTATCCTTTTCCAGAATTTTTAGATATTTTTTTCTTTTTCTTTTCTTTTTCTTTAACCACAACTTGGTCCTCTAAATAGGTTAGCGGTTATTTGAAGATGTAGAATTGTCGGCAAGTATGTGTAAACCTGGGCTTTTGATTTGCTGTTTAGTCAAAGTAATTAATAGAGGCAGGTAACTTGACCATTGCTATAAAGTTGTTCTTATCTAAAAAGGCACATGCCTCCTGCTCACTATATCCATTGAAGACCTATGATGTGCAATGTGCAATGATAATATATTTTTAAATTTGCTTTTGTCTGTTTTTTTTCCATTGCCTTTTTCTTCATTTTTCCAGGGCCTAGCACAGTTTCTGGTAAGTAATTGGTCTAATTTTGCTGACGGAATGCATGAATAAACACACATTCAATGTAAGTACATAAACTCACATATCTTGTACTAAGGAACAAAAAAAGTAAGGGGATGAAATTTTTTGTTTAGCTTTCTATCTATATTGAAGTGGTAAATTGTTTGAACAAATCATTCTAAATCACTCAGGTTGTAACTGTAACATAATAATACATAGAACATTGCATCCAATGTGAATCAGCTCAAGTATCTCAAACCTCAGAATTATATTTACTTTATTAACTCATTTTTAAACTTCAGACCTACCCAGTAATTTTCACTAAGTTAGCTCTGATTGAAATAGTGAACTGGAAATAACTCATTGTGAGCTGAACTGATTCACTGTTTCTTAACTCACATACTTTAAAAAAATATTATATTTCAAATCATTAGAAAATCAGGAACTGCCTTGGACAGGTAGGTAATCCATGAATGTTGAGTTTAATCATTCAAAAAGATACATGTGAGAAAATGATTCTAATTGTAACTAAAGAGGGACCTATGTTATAAAAACACATTTTAGAGAAATAGTGCAAAAGTTAAAACTGAAAATTTTCAAAGGCAACATTTTGAGGGCATTTTAATTTAACACGTACTCCTTTTGTTTCATATTTAAAATGCAAATACTTCAGAAAATCAAATGTAGTTTTTTCTATGAAAAAAGTTTATTTTAGGAATTAATTATTTCTTATAATAAGAGTTTTTATAAAAAGATCCAGAAAGTTATTAATACTTAAAATGGAATAAGAAACAAATGTAGTAACAGGATATGTCAAAGGTGATTAAAATAAATGTAATTTAAATAAAAATCCAAGTGTGAAATATATTTGTCTCTAATCCTTGTCCCTCCTTAAAAATTTTTTCATGGTAAATAATGTGAGCAGTTCTTGTTGATTGATGTAATAAGACATAACTTCAAAAAGTTGTACATTTGTTTGTTTACTAAGAGTCTTTGATGTGACATTGTACCAGGAGTTTTGGAGACAAAAAACCAACTCACATTAAGGACCTCAATGTAGAACTTTGCCAACCACAAAGTTCTTTCCTACAGGGCAGTGGATCGCCATCTGAGTCCTCATTAAAATCAGCCGTCAACCTGACCACAGCCCCACTTTGGCCCAATTATATAAACTTTTATCTTTATAAACATACTGTTGATAATGCATATTGAGTTGGCAGAAATTTTTGTAATAATAAATATATAAAAGAAAATGAAATGAAACATTTATTTTAAGTCAGATGTGTCTACTCACATTGTGCTAAACTTGTGCATGATGCCTGGTGCAGGTGAGGGCAATTCAAGTATGTAGACTAAGTAAAGGGTGGAATGATAGGTCCTGTGTACAACTGGAGTAGGAGTTTGAGAAATAGGTGGTGTTTGGGGTAGCCTGTGTTTTGGTATTTTTAAAATAGCAGTTAATGGTCTAAGTAGTTTGATTTAGTTATCATTGTTCTTATCCCTTCCCCATTTTAATTAAAAAGAGAAAGATGGATATATAACTTTTCCAAACTGAGGTGGCCAGTGGACTATAAGTGGAGTTTAATATTAGAGTTGCTAGAAGGTTTAGGGCTTTTTTTTTTTTTAACTTTTGTTGGTAGAGGAAAGTGTTAGATTAAAAAACAGAAAAGCACAAGAAGACGTTCTAAATAAGGCACTGTCAGGTCCCAGGTAGACAAGGGAAATGAAGAGAAACATTTGTAATGTAGTGAAAATTTTAGGTGCAGGAAGAAATTAATATTGAAGATTACATACCCAATGAAAGAGTAGGATTTTCTGAAAATAAAATAGAGAGAGAAAATTGCTCAGCATGTAACATTTTGTTCTTTCTCCATTTGAAAGTATATTGCTCATGTTATTGGGTTGTTCCTGGATAAGAATATTCAAGTTCTGGGAAATAGCTGGCATATTAAAGTGTGTTTACTCATCGTATTTGCTTTATGGAATGTTTCTTAACTTTTTCTCTCAAGAAAATCCTCATAGTATTGCAATTATGATGGACCTGAGACGTAGACTTATCTGAACGTCATTTTCCCCTGAGGCTAATGTGATGAAACAGCATAAAAAATAGATTCCCTCTCCTTTAAATATGGACCAGTGAGGCAATTCCTTGCTAATAACTCAAAACTTATTCCACTAATGGTAATTTTTCCATATAAGACCTTGCAAATATGTGTCTATTTATGTTCTTGGCTACCTTTCATCTCAATGGGAATGAAAAGATATGGACTGTGACCATATATGTAAGTCAGCTTGATGCTATTATTGAATACTCAAAAACGGTTTGTTATATTGTTAAAGAGGTTGATACCTTTAAACATAATTTTTAATTGAAGCTACATTTTGGGAATTTGTGGTTTATTAGTAAATCGCATTTACCATCCTACTGTGTACTACTATCTAGTATCTTCTTCTTCATATTTGCAGGCAAGGTCCTAAATCCAGAAGGCTTGCTTGACTAATTCCTTTGTTTCTAGCGATGGCAAAGTTACTAGTCTTCACAGTAAGTATAAAGATCTGCAGAGAGCCATTTCTCCTCTTCTTGGTAACCACACATTTGGTAAATGGCTCCAACGGTCAAAGTATGAGTTGCCTGTAAATTTATTTCATATTGAAATGGACTATCAAGTTAGGAGAGGAGTCAGGAAATTTTCCTTCTTAGGAAGCACTGTGCTAGATACCCAGGTGACTGAGGCATAGTTCCCATCGATGAGGAGCTCACCGCCTGGAGCCGATGCTGATAATCGACGTGCGTGCAACAATGTGAGCACAGAGGAAGCAGCCACTGCTCTACTTGGGACTGAGAGGAAGACATCCCAAATGAGGGCACGTTTACACTCCACCTGCAGGTCTGAGTTTTTCAGGTGGTTAAAGGAGTCAAGAATGTTCCATGGACAAGTGGAAGAGTCTGGGATGTTCTGCAATAATGGTAAATCGCTTGTATCAGGATTGTAGAGCAGTTGCGGCCATGCAGCCAGAAGGAAGGCAGGGCAGGAGTTTGGATTATTACTATTTTTTTCATGGAGGTAATGGGTAGGGTAATAACATTATACTTTGGCACTTAAAAATTATCTTCAGTAGACTGAAAGTATGGATTGATATTGTGAAGGAATGGTGGGCAGCCATAGCTATTATCCTAGATAAGCCTGATAAGGATGTGATCTAGGAAAGTCGCCATGAAAATGCAGACACAAGGGGACCCAGAAGACACTGGTATACAGCAGGATGTAAGGAAACTTAAGTATGTCATTTGGTTTGGGTAAATGAGGAAGCAGTGATTTCCTGATTGATATGGAGAGTATGTGAGCAGGAGCAGATCCCAATCAGGCAGTGAGAGTTTCTCCTGAATTTGATGAGGGCCACTTTCTCTTCTCATCTCCCCGAGTGAAAGAGAATGTGCTTTGAAAGCAGGGCCTCTTCCAAGAGTTTGTTTTCAAGCAAATATCTTCACTTGGTTAGTGTGAGAGAAGAAATAAAAATGACATTTGAAAAGACGTGTAAAGAGAAACAAAAAAGAGAAGACATGCTGTTGAATTTCAGTAAGTCCTTCTCCAAGGAGTAAATGGTTTGGTACTTAAGGGAAGTACAGGTGTTACTATTTTACTATGACCAAAGTTTTTATTAAAAGTTTATAAGCATAAGACTGTTGTGGATGCTTATTTGTTGAAAGGTGCATTTTCAAGCACTCTTCCCTGTAATCCTGTAACACATTATGCAAATCCTTAATATAGCCTTAATCACAGTGTTTTAGTTATTTATATTGAGGAAATGGTCTGAGTTTTATAAATCTCTGCATTTCCAGGACCTAATAAAGTACATATGTAATTAGAACATACTAATGCCTCAAAAGTATTGTGTTAATTGAAGCACCCATTAAGTAATTGATGTACTAATTACCAATTATTTAATAAATTCTTTTAAAGCATATCTGTATTTCTTAATTTTAAAAAATTTCATGCTTGAAATAAAATAGCATATATATTATGAACACTTTTAAACTATTCAGATAGAACTTTCAAACATGTTAACTGCTGTACATTACTGAGTTACTCTGTCATATTATTTCTTTTATAACACTTTTCAAAATTCATAGTTATTTTGATTATTTCTTTGTTTTATATATGTTTCCTCCTTAAATGTAAGCTCCACCAGAGAAAAGAGCCCACCTGTTTTATTTACCTTTGTATCCTCAGTGTGTAGGATGGTACCTGGCTCATAATTAGTGATAAGTATATTTATCTTTAGTGAAACAGTTAATGGATTTTAAAAATCAAATTGTATAGCCCTGTTAGGAAAATATAGATGAGACCTTATTTTTAATAACAATAAATAAGTAGACATACAGTGAAACTGTTATGAATAAAGCTTATTTCCTACTATTAACAAAAGTATATTTAGAATCTCATGATTTCTAGGCATGGTACTAGATCTTTTGGTCCCATCAAATTCTTGTAATTACCCAAAAGTTTTCTAAAATTAGCATTAACTTAAACAAGAGGAATCCAAGGCTCAAAATGGTTACAAAACTTGCCTAATATCACACAGTAGAGTCAGCATTTGAATTCAAGTCTGTAAAGTGCCAAACCTGTGCCCTTTCCATTAAATCACAAAATGGTATTCTTAATTACAATCAAATGTAGTTTTTTCAAAGACCCGAAGTATCACAAAATGTCAAGGCTGTTTGCAAAATAAACAAATATATGTAATCCTAATGAAAATTAGAATATGAAGATATTCTTACTTGCTTTCAGAACAGATGTGTTGAATTCTAAGATCTCTTATATGATATTTGGCCAAATGTCTCAGGCTGAAGTATATCCTAATTGTGTATTAGTATGCCTTTCAGTAAACTATGCCAGACCACAAGCAAAAAAGGATGTTAGATAATATACATGTCAATTATGAAAATAAGGAAAAATATGACATTTTCTTCCTCTGTATCCCCATTCTTGACCCCAAAACATTGTGAAGAATTATTCCCTTGAGATACAAGAGAAGTAATAAAATGAAATGTTTTCTTTTTTGTTTTCTATGGAAACTTAACCTTCTGTTTTCTGTGTGTACACAGAGGAATAAATGTCACATTGCCAGAATTATTCCAAAGATTTATATCACAATTCATACTTCAAATAAAAGTCTCTCCCTGTAGGCCAGTTTATATGAGTGTTTCCTGTAAAAATAAGAAAAAGAAAACTAAACCTAAGGTAAAAATTACCTTCCTGAAGAATTTATGTAAAAAAAAATGCTCTTTTTCTATAAATCCTATACAAATATCAATGGGGCTTTCAAAAATAAATGAATAAAATGATCTTAAATTTTATACAGAATAATAGTCATCAATAGCCAAAAGCTTGTAAAAAAATGAAGAATAAGAGGAGCCTTTCTTTATAGATCCAGAGAATATTATTAAGCTACAAATCAATGGTAATCTAAGGGTATAAGCAAATAGACCAGTGGAATGAAATACACAAACCAGAAATAGATTCTAGCACAAATGAGAATTTAAATATGACAAAAGTAGACTTTCTACTGAGTAGGATGGTACAGGCAGAAATAATGTGGCAAAAGTGGCTGCCATATGAAAAAAATATGTAAAATTGTGCCTTTGTCATTTGCCAAAAACATCTTCCAGATAGCTTAATATTTAAATATGAAAATTAAACAATGAATATCTTGGAAAAATATCTGGGAGTCTACATATATATTTCAAAGTTAGGAAAATTTTCTTAACCAACACTAGAAATTCAGAAGCTACTAAAAATATATAGAAATGATTGATAACATTTTTAACACTTGAAAGAGGAAATGTTAAAATCAATAGATAAATGATAGATTTGGAAAAAAGTTTGCAAACTAGATGATAGCCTAAGGATTGATATTTATGTAACATGATTTCAAGAATTCTCAAGAAAAACATACAAACCAATAGAAAAATTGTCAAAGAATATGAAGAGAAAGGTCATAGAACAGCAAATTTAAATGGCCAACAAACATGAAAAAATGGTTAACCTCACTACTAGTTAGGGAAGTGCAAATTAATAAGGAGATATTCTTGCATGCTTGTCAGACTGGAAAACATTTTAAAACTCCAGTACTCAATGCTCTCAATAATACTGAAAGGAATCAAATGTGAAAATTTCCAGTTTTTTGAGGAAAGCAATTTGGCAATATGTTTTACAAGGAAAAATACACATAACCCTCTGACCAAGAAGTCTTACTTCTGGGAATTTATCTTAAAGAAATAGCAGCATCAAAACATAATAATATATATACTCAAGCATGGGTACTTCAGCATTGTTAGTAGTGGCAAAATCTGGAAAATAAAATCAACTCCCAGAACAAAGCAAGAAGCAGAGAATTTTGCACAAAAAATAACAGCAAATATGTATATCTATATCTGTGTAATGGTACTTGTATTTATGTATCTATATATATTTATACAAGCAAATGTGTATATACATAATATGCACATACATATGTTTATATGAAAATGAAAAAAAGTGACTGGGTGCGGTGGCTCATGCCTGTAAATCCCAGCATTCTGGGAGGCCGAGACAGGAGGATTGTTTGAGCTCAGGAGTTCAAGTTCTGCCTGAACAAGAGCGAGACCCCATCTCTACCAAAAATGGTAAAAATTAGTGGGTGTGGTGGCATGCGCCTGTAGTCCCAGCTACTCAGGAGACTCAGGGAGGAGAATTGCTTGAGACCAGGAGTTTGAGGTTGCTGTGAGCTAGGTTGAAGCCATGGCACTGTAGCCTGGGCAACAGAATGAGACTCTGTCTCAAAAAAAAAAAAGGCGGGGGAGGGTGGGGAATGGAGTAAACAAAAAGGAATGTATACATGGTATCAACATGCATTGTCTTGAATGGGCTAGGACATGTCTGAGGAAAGGGGGAGATGAAGAGGAGGGGAGAGGTGAAAACAAAACAATATATTTTTCTTTTTTAATTAAAAAAATTCTGAATAGCTCAGTCTATTTGATGTGATCAAATTTAGGTAAAATTCCATATGTAAAAAAGAGTCAGCTTTATGCCTCAGAGTCCACAAAATAAAACAACACAAAGCCCATCCCATCTCAGGTATACAGAAGTTTATTACAGCTACTCTTTGTAACTTGGAAATGTGAACCATGTTGAATCATACTGCCCACCCAAATCTCTCTTCTTCAGAATTAGAGTGATTATTCACTATATTCTCAAATATTTGAAAAAAAAAATGTTGTTATTGGTTAGCAAAAAAAAAAAAAAAAAAAGGGAAAAAGAGTACATAGACTTCTCTAGCCACCATTGAAAACATAGTGGGCAATTCACCTGGCAGTAGCATTTTGAATGGAATATTCAACTATTTTTACCATCATCATATCAATTTAAGATAATTTTAATGTATGATGATCTGTGTCTTTACCTCTTAGCAATATCATGAAGATTATATATCTCCCAATGTCAAACCAGAAATTTTCTTCCTGATTGTCCTATCTAGAGAACATTGTATATACTTTAAAAAATTCTTCCCACAGACATATTGGGTTAGTCATTTTTTCTGATTAAATAAAAAAAAATTTTAAAGTCTTCATAGAGTGCTATATCTGATAAATGATACAATATTAATAGATTGTTTTTCAAGGTCATCTGAGTGGATCAGTTTTGAAAAAGGCAGGTGTCCATCTTTGTCTAATACTTTAGCCTTTCAGAATTTTTCTCTCAAGTGTATCATACTTGATTCTTCTGAGTCTAGATCCTTGAATCCTTGTATATGTCTCTCACCTCTTTCATTAAACATATACCTAGATATCTGATTTTCTTTGAGGCTATTGTGAAAGGTATTGCATTTTTTATTTGAATTTCAGCTTGACTGTTACTGGTGTATAAGAATGCCTCTGATTTGTGTGTATTAATTTTGTATCCTGAGACTTTACTGAATTCATTTATCAATTCCAGAAGTCTCTTGGTTGAATCCTTGGGGTTTTCTAGATATAATATATCATCAGCAAAGAGTGAGAGTTTGATCTCTTCTGTCCCCATTTGGATGCCCTTCATTCCCCTCTCTTGTCTAATTGTTCTAGCAAGGACTTCCAGTACTATGTTGACTAGAAGTGGGGATAGTGGGCATCCTTGTCTGGTTCCAGATCTAAGTGGGAATTGTTTTAATTTTTCCCCATTCAGAATGATATCGGCTGTAGGTTTATCATAACTGGCCTTGATAATTTTAAGGTCTGTCTCGTCTATGCCCATTTTGCTAAGAGTTTTTATCATAAAGTTGTGCTGGACTTTGTCAAATGCTTTTTCTGCATTGATTGAGAGAATCATATGGTCTTTTTTTCTTGCTTTTATTTATTAGGTGAATTGCATTTATAGATTTGCATATGTTGAACGAGCTTTGCATACCTGGTATAAAGGCCATGTGGTCATGGTGAATTATTTTTTTGTTATGCTGTTGGAATCGATTTGCTAAAATTTTGTTGAGGATTTTTGCATCAACATTCATGAGGGATATTGGTCTGTAGTTTTCTTTTTTTGTTGTTGTGTCCTTTCCTGGTTTTGATATCAAGGTGATGTTGGCTTTGTAGAATGAGTTAGGGAGGATACCATATTCCTCAATGTTGTGGAATAATTTCTGTAGTATAGGAATGAGTTCTTTGAATGTTTGGTAGAACTCAGAAGTGTGGCCATCTGGTCCAGGACTTTTCCTTTTTGGAAGGTTTTTAATTACTGCTCCAATTTCTGTGCTTGATATTGGTCTGTTCAGGAATTCCATTTCCTCCTGGGTAAACTTAGGGAGGTTGCATGTTTCCAGGATTTTTTCCATTTCCTCCACATTATATAGTTTTGGTACATATAGATTTTTACAGTATTCAAAGATAATAGTTTGTATTTCCAGGTGTCTGTTGTGATCTCTCCTTTTTCATTTTTAACTGAGTTTATTAGAGTCCTTTCCCTTTGAGTTCTTGTCAGTCTGGCAAGAGGGCTGTCAATTTTGTTTCTCTTTTCGAAAAACCAGCTTTTAGTTTTGTTGATCTTCCATATAGCTCTTTTATTCTCAATTTCATTTAGTTCTGCTTTGATCTTAGTTATTCCTTTTCTTCTGCTAGGTTTGGAGTTGATTTGCTCTTCCTTTTCCAATTCCTTAAGACTGTTTATTAGATTACTGATATTTAAACATTCTGCTTTTTGGATATGAGCATTTAATGCTATTAGTTTTCCTCTTAGGAATGCTTTTGCTGAGTCCCACAGATTTTGATAACTTGTGTCCCTATTATCATTAAGTTTGAAGAATGTTTTGATTTCTCTCTTTATTTCCTTCTTTACCCAATAGATATTCAACAGTAAATTGTTTAATTTCCATGATTTTGTGAAGTGGTGTGTATTTTTGTTGGAATTGAACTTTAATTTTATACCACTATGATCTGAGAAGATACGTGGTATTATTTCTATTTTTTTGAATTTGTTGAGGTCCAATTTGTGTACATGTCATTCATAGAAAACTTCCTCAGGCCTCACCCCTCCCTTAGTGAACATTTGTGTATATTTAACACATTTACTTTTTCCACATTTCTTTTTTGTGATTTTTAAACCCACGGAAAATAATGGTGGCCAGTTAAAAAAAAGGACAGGGGCTGCCACAGGTAGCAGCATGGCATAGTTTTTAAGAGCTCATATTCCTCTGGGCTTCAGTCTCTTCATGTGTGAAATGGTGACACAATAGTGCTTACATAATGGGTTGGTTGTGCACATTACATGAATTAGTATTGTAAAGTGCTTAGGCAGAGTTTAGCACATGGAAAACACTCAATAATTGTTAGCTGTTACTGTTAGAGGTATACACACTACAGCAATCACCATTTCACAAAATATAATCTAACAAAAAGGTGGGGCTCAGAAAATCTACCAAAAAATAAATGAAAATTTTATTTTATTTTATTATGCTTTTTAATTGTAATAGATTTAGGGGGTACAAGTGATTTTAAGTTACTTCTTTTATGATAATGGTCTATAGTTCCACCCAAGTTGCTGCAAAAGACATTATTTCATTCTTTTCTATGGTTGAGAAGTATTACATGGTGTGTGTGCGCGCGCGCATGTGTATGTGTGTGTGTGTGTGTGTACCACAACCAAAGGACTAGATATTAGTCCTTTGTTAGATGTATAGTTTGCGAATATTTTCTCCCATTCTGTAGTTTGTCTATTTACTCTTGATTATTTCTTTTTCTGTGCAGAAGCTTTTTAGTTTAATTGTCCCATTTACTTATTTTTATTTTTGTTGCATTTGCTTTGGGGTCTTAGTTATAAATACTTTGCCTAGGCCAATGTCTAGAATAGTTTTTACTAAGTTTTCTTCTAGAATTTTTATGGTTTCAAGTCCTACATTTAAGTTTTAACTCCATTTTGAGTTAATTTTTGTATATGGTAAGATAGGGATCCAGTTTTATTCTTCTGCATGTGGCTATCCAATTTTCCCAGCACCCCAGGGTATGTTTTTGTCTCCTTTGTTGAAGATTAGTTGGTTGTATGTATACGGTTTTTTTGGGGGGTTGTATATTCTGTTCCATTGATTCAGGAGATACAAAAATTTTAAAAAGCATAGAAATCTTGGACTTATTTAGTGGAGGGGCAAAGTGTACCTACAAAACTTATAGACTGAGATTGTAACAGGATTATAACTGAATGTAATAATGCCTTATAACAACCTAAGGTCTCAAAATTTTTTGATGTATAATACATTTGGTGTTCTGTATTTCAGAAAAGGGTAAAGTGTATGATGCAACTCAAAATGATTCCTTACAAAACATTTATAATTTAAAAAATGTATTGGTGCTTAATTCCCCATTGCCAGGTTATCTTAAAGGACTCCTTATTTGATAGTGGTAGAAAGCTCTGTTGTGCACAATATTTACAAATGTTATATTTTGCATAATTCTTTCACAGGATGTTTCATCAAATGTATGAACTGAAATATATTTTGACTATAATACATTGAAATTAAAAATCTGAATTTTAACTTCATTAGTACTGAGTTTTTAGTTTAGATGTTTCTACCACATGTATTATTATACTTAATCTTTATAAAATTCTGTGATATAGACATTATTATGCTCAATTTAAACATGCAAAAACAGAATCTCAGGGAGATTAACTCTGTATCAATAAAGTTGTTAAAAATCTAGTAGTGCAATAATGGAATAACAATTTTTGAGCATCTCATCTGTGAAAAGGATAGAATTAGTTATGAAATATTGCTGAACACATTGCTTGGTCTTCCCAGAGCAGTGGCATTCTCCTGGAAAATATTCCTTTACAACCATGTCATTACAAGCTAAATGGGTCAGCTCCTTCTCTTTATCACCTGTTGGATGCTGCAGCTGAGCCATAAAAGGGTCTGGTTCATAGTGCTCCACCCTCAGATGAGAGTGTGATCCAAGATGGGTCAATCAGTCTTCAGCACAAAGATTTTTTTGAGTGGACTGGGAGAGAAAGATCTCTTTTGTCTCTGGGTGAATTGCTGGGGAAAAAAAGTCAGTCTTCCATTATCAGTTTCCTCACACAGTTCCTTTCCCCTTCTCCCCTCCTATCTGCAACCAGAAAGAATTACTTGATGTCTTCCACATTCCAGCTTCCAATGCCCATTGGGCCAGGTCCACCCTGTCCTTTCTGTTCCTCTGATATTAGTTAAGCTGAATGGAGTTGGGTCTCATACTTGCAACAAAAATTCTGTCCTCAACTACTTTAGAGATTACTTGGAAAGGAAGAACATAAATGTTTGGAACATTAAATAGAAATCTAAGCTTGAAAGTAAAATATGAAAACAAGAGAGTCTGTGATGAAAACAAACATAAAAACAAGAATGTGATTAATTCCCAAATGAGTAATATAAATAATGAGTTTCATGAATTCAGAGGAGAAAGACAACACTGTGCCTTGAGTGATCTGGAAGGATTCCTTGGAGGGAAACGGTCAAGACTAGAGTTAGACCTTGAAAAATAGATACTTTCAATTTTTCTCTTAGTGTCATCCATGCTCCCTTGTTTAAATGAATTTTATCTGGAGAGAGATTTTAAAAAGATCCTTTGGAGGCAG
Source organism: Lemur catta (assembly GCF_020740605.2). NCBI lineage: Eukaryota > Metazoa > Chordata > Mammalia > Primates > Lemuridae > Lemur > Lemur catta. The sequence goes on along the minus strand of NC_059128.1, from coordinate 179,258,116 downwards.
ACAAAGCATGCATTGACAGGAAAGGGAAGAAGAGACAACTCTCATCTGTCATTACAGCAAGAATATTTTATTCAGATGCTGATATGAATGGGCATATAACAGACTTTGACTAGAGGAATAATGTCCCATTTATTAGAGGAATTAATGTCCTAGGGTATGCACTGTGATAAATTCTGGCTTTCAGCAAAATTAGTGAAACTTTCAAGCTGATGGAAGAGTAATGGAATATTGTCAGAATCAAGTGAGGATGGAGCTCTGGTCGGTGTTGAAAAAGCTTCCTAGTTTGTTTGTGTTTAAATAATTAGCCAAAGTTTCAGTAATCCTTAAGAATCTGTGCAACTTTCAGTTACCCTGGTGTGTATTTTGAACACTGATCTTGACTCATGAAACTCTGTTGCATAATATGGAAAGAATTGACAAAATGCTTCTACAGGCTGTCCCAGTTTTCCATAATTCATTTGTTTCTTCTGAGTTCCTTTGAAAATGCATATCCCTGAGGTAATAATTTTTGTAAATTATGAAATCTCATGAGTAAGGTTATAATGTTGGTCACTTCAACAATTAACTTCAGTAGTCCTTAAGATCTTTGCATCAAGCTTTTTTCCTTATAGAGAAAGGAAATTATTATAATCAAGTGCTAACACTGGGAATTATATTCATAGGGTTTCCCCAAAGGAAATGCTACCAAAAATTTATTTCCTTTGGTTTCTTTGAGTGATTAATATGTAACTCTGAGAAAAATAGTAGAATGTTAGAATGGAAAGAAATCTCTCTAGTATTGTTTAATCCAATCCACCTATTTTACAGCGCCAATATTGATTATCCTGAAAAACTGAGAGATTTGCCATGCCAGGGACTGACTGCATCTAGATCAAAGATGTCTTAACTTTTTAGATGACACTATATTCCTTTCCTTGAAAAATATTAAGATATTGCCTAATTCAAAGTAGTTCATAGATTTTTTTTCTAACGTTAGTTTCATTTTTGCCAATTTTGTACAAATATCTATAATCGGATATAATTAGAAATATCTTATGTTTTTGTTTTTCACGTTGATATCTTCTGAAATGTCTACCTACAAGGAGAATAATGTTAGAGTTTTATAATACATGATTTGCAAAATACTTGGATGAAAATCTATTGAAAACCACTGTAAAATTCAGGAGTGGAGGGTAATTTCTTAAAAGACATGAAACCTAAAAGCCACAACACAACACAGAAAAATTTTAGACAATATAAAAAATGTATGTGTAAAGATTGAAGTCAATAGTTAAATAATAAATTTGGAAAATTTTTATAATATCATCTCCTGTGAGTGGACCAGATAGAAGTTGCTGCTACCCTCCTATCTCCTCTTATTGTCTTTAATATGTTAATTCCAGCCAGAAATACTGTGTTTAGGACTCTCTTTCTGCAATATGTAGTGGACGATGGTAAGGCAAACACTGGATCTGAGAGAAAATTGAACCAGGACTAGTACACCTGCCCTTTGTGTAAGAAGATTAATTCAACAGTTTTTTTCACTCTTTTTTTTCATCATCTCTAAGATTTTTTAAAGATGATTCCTGACTTAGATTTTATAAAAGGGTCTCTTCTTTTTGTAGAATTTTGGGGGGAATTTTTGTTTTGTGACTGTTTTAAGAACAATCTTATACTTAATTTCAAGTTTCATTAATTTTATTACTCACCACCATTTTTCATACCATTTCCTTGCCATTTTCAAACATTTTTATTACAATTCTTATTTTTCTCTTTTGCTCTAACACATTATCCTTCAGATAGGTACCACATTTCTTCCTTAAGACATTGCTCTATTCTTTCCTGTCATTTTGTCTTTTATGTAAGCGAGAGAATTCCAGTGACAGATTATTTTCTTTTAGAGGCTACCTTTTTTTCTGCTTGGAAATGTGTAGATATTATTTTTAAATTTGGTTTTGAAATTAAAAGCAAACAAACAAAATGAAAACCTTAGCCTGCTACTTGAATTTTTTTTTATCTGAAGCTTTAATTCTGTTTTCAGTGTAGAGATTTTCTTTTTTTTTTTGATCACTACTTCTCCTTAATCTTGATTCCATTTGTATCTATCTTAAATATTTTTTTTTCATTTATATATTCTTAATTCCAGATGAATTCATAATTACTTTAATCTGGACTTGTATTTCTAACAGAAATTCCCTGAAATTTCTGGCATGTATATGGCCCCATTTGGCTTGTTTATAGGATTGATATAATCTTTTTCTAGATATTTTTGTTTGTCATTTTAGTGGGAACTTAGAGAGTTAAGCATTTGCACTCAAATCACCATTCCAAAAGAGAAGTATCTCCGTAAAATTTAAACATTGTAAAGCATACCTTTCTCCCCATTTATTACAAGAGCATGTTCTTACTTTGAACAAATGCAGAACTATTCTCTTCCTAAGGTGTTTCCAAGTGATAGAATATGGGGGAAAGACCTTCCTTCAGAAATAGGAAACTGAGGATTCTAATTCATGTTAAGAACTCTTTGGTTCAGGTATGGTGGCTCACACCTGTAATCCTAGCATTTTGGGAGGCTGAGGTGGGAGGATTGCTTGAGTTCAGGACTTTGAGACCACCAGCCTGAGCAAGAGCAAGACCCCATCTCTACTAAAAATAGAAAAATTAGCCAGGTGTGTGGCACATGTCTGTAGTCCCAGCTACTTGGGAGGCTGAGGCAAGGGAGTTGCTTGAGCCCAGGAGTTGAGGTTGCAGTGAGCTATGATGATGTACTCTACCCAGGGCAACAGCAAGAGCCTGTCTGTCTGAAAAAACAAACAAACAACAAAAAAAACACCACTGGTTTTCTGGTGGCTGCAGGTTTTGTGGCCTACATTACTGATATGAACCTTCCTAATCCATCTGCTCATCCTGATTTCAATGTCTCATTCATGTCCTATGATGTCAAATTGAGAGAGACCATGGTGCAGTGAAATAGTTTTGAAGACTAACCAATTCATGGCTCTTTAAGCAAGTACTCTAATTTTTTAATTTTCTAAGTTTTTTAATGTGTAAAATGAACCTAATCCTACTTATGTACACTATCAATTGATTTAATATGCTTTTCTTGAGTGGTTAAATGTGCTGTTTACAATGTATTTAGATGCTAGGGCATGAAGATGAATAATAGTCTCTGCCTTCAAGAATTATATAGTTAAGAGGACTGTGAGGATTATATGAGAGGAATGCATTCATTTACTAAATATCTATAGGAAAAATAATTGTTATTAGAAACTCTCCTAGGCACTGGGCTATTAGAATGAACAAAATAATCTTATTTGCATGTGGTGATTACATTTTAGTAGACGACAAGGAGAGATGATTAAAAATTATACATATAATGTCAGGAATTGATAAGTTCTATGAAGATTGAGGATCAGGAGTATATGTGTGTGAAAAAGGGAAGAGAGAGCTATTTTAGATGAAATAGTGACCTTCCTGAGAAATATCTGGGAAAAGGGAAAAGGGCATTGCTGAAGCAGGAACATATGTGTAGTGTTTGAGAAACAGCAACAAGGCAAGAGTGACTACACTTTGGTAACTTAAGGCAAGAATGGCATAGATGAGAATGCAGCAGTATTCCCTAGGCCTTATTGGCCATGGTAAAGAGTTGGTATTTTATTTTAAGTATAATAATGGGAAACCACTGGAGGGATTTACACAGAGAAGGAGATGATTTGATTGTGCTTTGTAAGATTACTCTGTCTGTTGAGTGGAGAATAACTGTAGGGAGACAGGTTAGAAGCAGGTAGGGTGGGGGTGATGAGGAGGCCAATGTAGCAGAACAAGAAAGAAAGCTGTGACTTTGACCTGGGAGTAATGGCGGAGTGAATAAGTCCTCACTATAGTATGGTACTTGGTATAGATAAGCTTTTTTTTTTTTTTTTTTTTTTAAGCATCCATGTTTTTAATTAGAAAGAGGGCATACAGCTTTGCTCAAGGTAGGCAGACTTAAAAGTTCTCCTCCATCCATTTTATAGATGAGGAAACTGTTCAGTAAATTCTGTTGTTATCATCAACACTATATTAAGCAGCAACAAAGAAGCTATATGTTCAAACATGAGGCAAAATGGATAAAAGGTAGAAGCAATTTTCTCCTAAACCCTTCAAGAAAGAATCAGTAGGTATTAAAAAAGAGTCTTCACAAAAAGACCACAGATGAACTTCTATAAATTGGTAAGAAAAATAAAAACAACACAGTGGAAAAATAAAGAAAAAGAACTAAGAGGAAGAATATATGGCTAATAAACCTATGAAAATATACTCTATTGTTTAATCAGGGAAATGAAAATCAAAACTACTGGGAGATAACATGTTACATCCACCTATTTGGCATAAATTTAAAAGTTTAACACTAACCTATTGGCAAGGATATGGAGAAACAAAAAATGCTTATACACATTACTGGTGGAAGTCTATATTGGCATAAACAAACATGGAAAACAATATGGTGTTATAGAATAAATTTGAAATTGCTATTTCCCCATGATCCAGCAATTCTATGCCTAACTATAGACTTCAGAGCAGTTGTTCTCAAAGTTGGTCCCTGGACCTGCGGCATCACCATCAGTTGGGAACTCATTAGACTTGCAAAATCTTAGGCACCATCTCCGACCTACTGGCTTAGAAACACTGAGGTTAAGCCCCAACAATCATGTTTTAACAAGCCCTCTATGTAATTCTAAACCATTGCACTACAGAAAACTTTGCACATGTATACCAGGAAATGTGCAAAAATGTTTATAGCATCTTGTTTACAAAGGCAAAATACTGAAAACAATCCATTATATATTACTAATAGAAGGACTGAAGGAATGTATATTCTCACAATGGAATACTGCATAACAGTGAAATGAACTATAGCTAAACACCACATGCATAAATTTCAGAAATATAATAATCACAAAACAAGGCAGGAAATTTCCAAGTAAAAACATAATTATACATATTACTAAAAACTAAAGAGTAGCTTATTGAAGGAAATAAATGTATGTGGCATATGTGGTAAAATTATGTTAAAGAAGTAAGAGAATGATAAACTAAAAGTTCAGGGAAGTGATTATTTATGAAGGAGCAGAAAAATGGATAGAATCAGGGAGGAAAAAATGTGTAAGATCAGGGAACACTCTTAAAAATGATGGTAAAATTTCTTTTCCTAAATTGGGTAAGAAGTGGGTATTCATTACAGTATTGTGCCTTCCACTCTACACATATAAGTATTTGTTTTTATTGGCTCAATATTTGGTAACAACAATAATAAATACAATATTATTAATAGAAATAAAGCTAATGAGCAAAAAGGAGCCATATAGAGAAAACAGTGGACTACTTTCCCTGCAGTACCCACACTATCAGGAAACATATTAAAAAATTTCAACAATAAAACATTATTTATATTCAAATCTCTTTTGTTTTTCTCCTCACCTTTCCTTTTCCTTCATGCACAGGTTCAGTTATGAACTAATACTTATTTTAAGTGCAAAGCCATACTAACTTTAAAAATATGAATCTCATAGGAAAATGCACAATTAAGAAAAATAAGCCTAGAAATGCATAAAATAAATCTTAAAATTTCTAAAAGTCCAAGTAGTCTGATTCAATTAAAAATGGTAAGCTCCAGTGAGTGACTGAAAATTACATCAGCATGTTCCCCGTGTTTTAATGAGGCAAAGAAGAGCTGTAATCCCTGCAAGAAGGGCAAGTGAAAGAGGATATTATATGAACAACATGCTCTGTACTTGAGTAATGGTACAGCAATACTGTCTTCTTGCCACAGACTCTGAATTGCTGTTTATACAGGAAATAGGATTAAAGTGCATGCTGGCCATCTACATTGCACATGTAAACTCATTTCAATTCAAGATGACTAATTATTATATTAAAATATTATTCTGTATATAAACAGAGGAAATTTCTTTTCTTCCATGATTATATTTAGGTACTTAAAGATGGCAAGTTTCAATTATAAAAGGAAACGTTTAACCATTTCTGCCTCATTTGGAAGTATACTATCATTTGAGAAGTGTTTTATTTTGTCAGCTAAACAAATGAAGACAAGTGTGTGTGCACTAAATGGAGACAAACAAATTCTATGTGTAATATTTCAAAGAGTACTTCTGAGATGTGAGTTATTGTGCTAACCGCATAATGTGCTGTTTTGCCACAGAATAAGATAGTTATCTTCCCTACAGGATACCAGTTAGGGACAATAGAAACTTTACATTGCTTTGAATTATATGTGGAAAAATGTTATTTTAAAGAGAATAATAGGTAGGTATAACCCAAATGAATAAAAAAGTTATAAATAAGCATACAAATAATGATGTTTCAATTTCAACACTGCTGGAGTAGAATAGTTGCTCCTGATATAATTTCTATTGGCTTCTGCAATTGGCAACACAGACCATGAGTGTTTTAGATGGTTTAAACTTTTAACAAGTTTATTAGAACAACTGAAATGCAAAGGAAGTTTTAGGACCTGGGCTATTTGGGATGACTAACTGAGGGCAGTCAGTGAACTTTCCAGCAAATTCTACAAAGGGCATTGAACTTGCATTCTGTAGAAGTTTGTTATCAAATAATTAGGCTTTTTTCAATGTTTTACTTTAGTCTGAAACAGTTTCTCAAGCGAAGTGATGAATAGCACTGACATTTAACTATATTTTACTACCAAATTAGCAAATATTAAATAATTTTGGTGAGATTATTGGAAGTTATACTCTCATTTGTTGCTGGTAATTACATAAACTGATGTTTTAGCCTGTTTTGTGCTGCTATAACAGAATAACTAAGTCTGGGTAATTTATGACGAACAGAAATTATTGGCTCAGGAAGTCCAGTAACAAGATGCTAGCATCTGCCGAGGGTCTTCTTAAAGCATCATCCCATGGCAAAGGCAGGAGTGTAGGGGAGAGGAAGAGAGCAAGGTGGGGCTGAACTTGCCGATATAAAAGGGCACCAATCCTACCCATGATGGTGGAGCACTCATGGCCTAATTACTTCTTACAGGTCCCATCTCTTAACATTGTTACAATGGCAATTAAATTTCAATGTGGATTTTTATAGGGACAGACATTCAAACCATAGCAACTGGTAGAAACCTTATCAAAATAAATTTGGTAACTGAAAATAAGAGCCTTAAGAATATTTGTACCCTTTGATTTATTTATTATACTTCTCAAAATCTGCCATAAGAAAAAACATAAAGATAAAAAAAAATTAAGGCACAAAGAGAGTAGTAGAAACAAATTAAGAATTTAAGAATTGAGAAATGCTAGAGAAAACTATTGCATAGCCAATTTGTAACAAAATATGAAGCTATATAAATGAAGTTTATGAAAAACTATATACTGGCATGAAAAATTCTAAGTGATAAATATAGTACCAATGATTTAAACAATGTAATTATAACTATACAATTAACTCCCTCAAAATCTCCTCAAAATAATAATAAACAGGAATGAAGATCAATAAAAATTGATATGTTAATTATAATAGCTGTCTCTGGATGATGAAAGTATATGTGATTAATTTTTCCACCTTTCTGTATTTTCTAAATTATGTATAATGAGAATATGTGTGTTACTTTTATAACAAAATGAATCTATTGAGCTCTATTTTAAAAAGAAAGTCCAAATCAACACTTTAAAGCAACATAGGAATTTTCCAAATTTTTTGATGTTATATTGGTATAATATGATTTTAAAATGCTGAACCATTGAGTATGTTGAAGACACAATATTTATTTTCTACATTTAAATGTTTTTTCTTTTCCCTATTGGATGCTGAACTATATTTTCCCCTGACACCAGTTAGCATGCATTTGCCAGAAATGCAGAAATTGGTTGATGGTGGTCCTGTGTGTAAACCATCTGGCTTATCTAGAGTATACTACAAACTTGAGTCCCATGATGTGAAAATCTCTCTTTCGGCTTACTGATGACTAGTATTTTAAGCAGTGGTTGTATTTTATAAAATGTATTATCACTTTCATGTTCACAAAGTGTTCTGGGATAGGTTTCAGATATTAGATTTCTCTCATAGCTATGAATGGCAACTCAAGTTCAAAGTTAAGAAAGTGTTCTCTTCCATGTTCCAAATGACGCTAAATATCATTTTCAGTGAACATGGTGATCTGCTTGTATCTATAGTTCTTGAACACTATGCTTCTTTGATCTTGTACTAATGTTTCCTGTGTTTGCAGTCCAGCGCTACTAGATTGATAAATTGTCTTCACTCTTCTAAAGTTTTTAATGGGGAAACAGGGAGAAAAAGAAAGAGTGTTTATGAAAGAGAAAGAAGAAAGTATCTTGGTAAGAACATTGCAGTAAAAGATAAAATGAAAGGACCACTTTTGTATTACATCTAATTTGGAGATATTTTTTCTTAGTTTGGGAGGGGAGAGAGGGCAGACAACCTAAATTTTAGATTAAATAAAAGCTTAAATGTCAATGCATTTGAAAATCAAGGACCAACAAAATGCATTTGAACCACATTAGATATGACTCTGGCATGCATTAAATATATGAGATCTGTCCAGAAAGTATCCAGCCATTGTTAACATAAGGAGAACAGTTTGCGTGACATTGATGTAACCTGGCAGCCAAGGAGAGTGGACTAGGACACACATGCGTGAATGATGACGACTTCACTGGACTAGTCAGTGGGGCACTAGACTCTGTTGAGTGGGCATGTGTACTTTGTGGCCATCATGTTCAAAATGACTGAGTGAGTAGAACAACAAATCTGCATCAAATTTTGCATTAAGCTTGATCATTCCTCCACAGAAACTATTTGGATGATTCAGAAGGCTTTCGGAGATGATGCCATGAGTGCAGCACAAATAAAAGTGTGGCACAAATGCTTCAAAGATGGCCAATAATCTGTTGAAAGTGATCTACATTCTGGAAGGCCTGCAACAAGCAGAACACCTAAGAATGTTAAACTTGTACGGGTGAGGTTAAGAGATGCTGGGAGAACTGTGTGAGATCCCAAGGTGCCTACTTTGAAGAGGACTGAGGTTTCATGGTCCTATGTACAGTGTTTCTTCTATCTTGTATCTTCTTCAATAAAGGTCTCATTTTTCACAGTACATGGCTGGATACAATACACAGACCTTGTATATTGTTTTCAGTAAACACATAGTATTGTGAGTGAAAAATGTGTATGGCACCAAAATAGCAAATATTAATAATATTTCACTGAGGTTAACATTAAGATGAGTTTTTAAATCATGAGAACCTATCAAATAACCAATGGTGGAAGAGGCAGAATAAGAATTGTAGAGAACTATATTCTCTATAGAATCATAAGGAAGTCAATTTGGGGTTATAAATTTGAAGGCAACTGAGAGTTGAAGAGAATCTTTTCCAATGGTTATCCTAGAAATAATGCAGTTGACATCAGTAAAGAGCTCCATAGGTTTCACTTACCAATTTTAATCTGAGCCTATGAAACTATATTGGGGCATTATTTTTCCTCGTCTTCTCCTTGATCATATACCAAAATCTTACTTTTTAAGCTCTATTCTATCCAAATGTGTTCCTGTAATGCAATTTTTATATGATGTTAGGTGGATAGGTTGGCCTAATACTATTTGAAAGGCTTGTAAACTCTCCTGTATTGACCTGAAATTTTCCAAATTTTCCAATATATAATGGCGTTTTGCTTAAAATGTGGCAAAAAATCATTTTAATTAAGTAAATCTTTTTTAAAAAGTAAATATAGTTGAATGTTATCTCTCATTTGTATTTTAGTATGAACTTTTAAAATCAGATAATTTCCTATTTTTCTAAACTTTCAAAATTTAAGTTTAATATATACACAGTCAAGTGAATAGATCTTGAGTGTACAGCCTGATATTTTCAAAGTGAATATATACATTAAAATACATATATTTCCCCTAAGTACCACTTTGGCTGCATTCCACTCATTTTGGATTTGTTGTATTTCCATTATTCATTTCAAAGAATTTTCTAATTTTCACTGCAATTTCTTTTTTGTTCCAAGATTATATGTGTGTTGTTTAATTTCCAAACATTTTGAGAATATTTTAGTTATCTTTTTCTTGTTGGCTTCTAACTTAATTCTACTGTAGCCAGAGAATATACTTTGTATGATTTCAATCTTTTGAAATTTGTTGAGACTTGCTTTGTGGTCCAGATAATTTATCTGTTTCAATTAATGTTTTACATTTACTTGAAAAGAATGTGTATTCTCCAGTTTTTTAATCATGTAGTTACAATATAAGTTCCTATTTTCTATTCCCTCTTTGTGACAATGATTTTATAACATATTCCATTGAAATGATATAAAGATCATTTAGTTTTTCCTATAGCATGGGTGATCCTTTTTTATTACTGAGGGTTTTGATTCGGCATTGACAAGAGCTTAATCCTCCACTTATAATTTTACTTGTCTAATGATTGAAAAAATTTTTAGAAACTAGATTCTGGTTCTGTACATTTCAACTTGCACACATATTTCTTGTGTTGGGCACCTTAGGACACATTTTTATCTTGATTTGACTTCTGATTCTACACCTTCATATCATGTTGTCTGGTGAGCAGAAACATGGGCAGTACAAAACTCATGAAACTATTTCTTCAATAAGATGGCCAGGAATAATTGAAATATTTATGGAAGTGCTGAAAACCACATAAATTTAACTCACTAAACTCAAACTAAATGAATTCTCAACTCAACCTCTCATCATCTCGATCCCCAAAATGCTAATGATTACTGTTTAAAGTGAAGGAAAAGTTTAAGAATGGAAATGTAGAACAGAGAGAGCAGCCTTATGGTCAAAATATTTTATTTTTGTATATTTTATGCATACCTATAATCATTAAAAATATTTCTAATACCTATCTCAAGGCCTTTACTTCATGTAAGTGAGGGCTTTAATGTTTAAGTGTTAATGACCATATGGTTACTACGTCTCTGGGTAGAAGATACCTATAGGAGATGATATCTGTTCAAAATAGGAGATATGGCAGAACTCATTGGAGTATTTTGAGGCTTTATCCCAGGTTTGATACCAGAAAACAAAGTAAAAACTGGACTGTAAACAAACGTGTGTAATTGTTAAAGGCTTTTAGAGAAACTCACAGGACTTCCAGAGACGGGGCAAAATGACTTTTAGATGTGGTTGAGTACGGGTGAAATTTAACACTAAAATCTTAGAGGGTGGCAGCCCTTAGGGATGCAGAAACTGCAAAGGTGAGGCAGTGAGAGTTTGCAGAATAAAAGTTTAGAATTATTTGGAGCCTGAAAAACCATAAAGAGCTCTATTTTTATGTAAACATGTTTCACAATCATAGAAAATGCAAGTGGCAGAGTTGCTGGAATGTGTATGAGTTTATCATTAAAAGTGAAAAACATTTGCATATATGTTCAGACTTTGAACATACATGCTGCATTCTTATGGTATGCTATAACGGACATTCACATTCAGCTGTATCATGTTAGTGTAGCAGTGATTTTTAGCCAAGATTTAATGACATTTTTAGACTTTACTACAAACTAGAGAGCTCATCAGAATTTTCACCAAGTGATGCTTTTAAGGGAAAAGAAAAATAACTAGATGACTATGTTGGAACTCAGTGAACAAAACAGAGTATCGGTTCTGAGGGCAGGCAAGAGCAGACTCAAGAAACAAGAAATAAAGCATATGATGTCCTAGGGGGAGAGAGAGAGAGAGAGAGAGAGAGAGTGTGTAAGAGAAGCAAATCAGAGGACCATTTAAAGTCATCTTCTGGCTCAAGTTGTAGACTTAACTTCCTTTTAACTTTCTATTTTGTTTGTATTGGAGCAGGGTTGGACACAAATAAAATGGATGTGCTTAAATGAGTTTAAGATCAGAGCAAAAAAGCCCATATATTTGTGTTTACATTTTGTCATCTATTTTCCAACAATTTTAGCAAAGTTGCAAAACACACTAACAGGAGTTCAGGCTTATCATCAATCCCATTAACTGTGCTGAGAGTGTAAATCAGTATATAATTTTTAAGATACCTACCATCTAACTATTTCTCTATCATCTAGAAATTTAGGGTAATATCTATCCTATTTGACCCAGTAATTCCACTTTCATAGATCTATGTTAAGGATATTGGCAGAAATGTAGATGAAGATTTATTTATAAAAATATATAGTGCATTGCTTCTTTCAATCTTTTGTTTTAACTGGCAAATATAGCACAATGATAAAAACTACATAAAATATTTAACAATTAGAAAGCAAACACATATGTGAACATCACTTAAATCAAGACAGAACAGGGCCAACACACAAAGAACTTCTTTCCTAATCACCCCAAAGGTAACCCTATACTGAGTTTTGTTTTTCCATCTAAGCATGCATCTTTGAATAATACAGTCTTGTTGGTTTTTAAATTTTATATAAATGAAATCACTCTGCATATATTTGTCTTGCTTCTTTACCTCAACATTATGTTTATATCATTCATACATAAATCTATAGATTATTTATGTTCATTTCTGTGTAATATTCCAATTTTTAACTATATAACCAGTTATGAACATACCATTAGTTATTAATCTATTGAACTATTGATGGATATTTATATTGTTTTCTTTTCTTTTATTCATTTTATTTCTTTCCTCTGTCCCTCCCTTCCTTTGTTTCCATGTTTCTTCCTCCTTCTCTCCCTTCCCTCCTTCTTTCCTTCTTTTATTACTTCTTTCCACCCTCCCCTTCTTTTCATCCTTCTTTCCACTCTCCCCTTCTGTTCATCCTCTCATTCTTTCCTTTCTTTTTTTGAGACAGAGTCTCACTCTGTTGCCCAGGCTAGAGTGAGTGCCGTGGTGTCAGCCATTGTTCACAGCAACCTCAAACTCCTGGGCTCAAGCGATCCTCCTGCCTCAGCCTCCCAAGTAGCTGGGACTACAGGCATGAGCCACCATGCCCGGCTAATTTTTTTCTATATATATTTTTAGCTGTCCAAATCATTTCTTTCTATTTTTAGTAGAGACAGGGTCTCGCTCTTGCTCAGGCTGGTCTCGAACTCCTGAGCTCAAACGATCCGCCCGCCTCGGCCTTCCATAGTGCTGGGATTACAGGCGTGAACCACCGCGCCCGGCCTTTCCTTTCTTTTTTTTTCATTTTACTATTACACAAAAATCATGCTGCTACAAATATTCTGTATATGCTTACTGTCTTCATGTGCATGCCTATCTCTGAGATAAAAACATAGGAGTAAAACTGCTAAATTTGAGAATTCCTTTTATTTCACCCTTTAGCAATATTTGTTACTGTCATGCTTATATTTTTGACAGTTATATGGGTGTATTAGTCAGGGTTCTCCAGATAAACAGAACGAATAGAACACACACATATATGCACACACACACAAAGAGATCTATTATAAGGAACTGGCTCACACAATTATGGAAACTGAGAGTTCCCACAATCGCTATCTGTAAGCTAGAGACTCAGGAAAGCTGGTGGTGTTGGTTCAGTCTAAGCCCAAAGTCCGAAAGACCAGGAGACTTGATGACATAACTTCTAGTCCAAGTGGAAGGCATGAGAAAAGGATGACTGATGGTTTAGGGTCTAGTCCAAGGGAAAGAGAAGACCATTATCCTAGCTGAAGCAGTTAGGCAGAGAGGGCAAGTTTTCCCTTTCTATACAGTCGATGAATTGGATGATGCCTACCCACGCTGAGGAGGACAATTTGCTTTACTTTGCCTACTGATTTAAATGTTAATCTCATCCATAAACATCCTCACAAACAAACCTAGAATATTGTTTAACCAAATATCTGAGCACACAAGGAGCTGACACATAAAATTACCATCACAATGGTTGTATAAGGTATTTTATTGTTATTTAAATTTGAATTTCTCTGAGCAATTTTTTATGTGTGTGGGTCATTAAAAAATCCCTCTTTCTAGAAGTGCCCATTTTCCCATTGGGTCATATTTCTTTTATGATTGATGTTGAAGAGTTATGGATGATGCTTTTGTCATTTACATATCTTGCAAATGTCTGAGACATGACTGAGATGGAGGATGAGAGGAAGGGAAGGGTAGAAGGAAGGAAAGGAGAAAGGAAGGTGGAAACAAATGAAGGGAGGGAGGGAGGAAAGAAAAGGAAAAAAAAAAGAAAAGAAAGGGAAGGAAAAGAAAATATCTCTATCTCTTGTAACTTTTTAAATATTGCTTCTTTGATAAACAGGCATTCCCAATTTTAATGAAAATATTTATCAATTCTTTTCAGCCTGTTTGGTACTTTTTAAAATTATTTTGGATTAGAAATATTTCATTACTTCATGATCATAGAGATATGTTCTTATATTATCTTCTAGAAGGTTTATAGTTCTGCCATGTACTTTTAGATCAATAATCCCCCTGGAATTCTTTTATAAGGCGTGAAATATGGGTGAGTGAATTTTATATTTTTTTCCATTTTGATTGCTAACTGATGCAGCACTTTTATCAAAAAGATGTTTTCCCTATTACTATGCATTCATGCCTCTCTGGTAAATCAACTGTCTATATATGCATGTATCAGTTTCTTGATCTTTATTCTTGTCAATTGGTTTATTATTTTTTTATCTTTGTGCTAACACTTAGCAGTCTTAATTACTTGAGTATTGATACCTGATTGGGTAAGTTTCTGTTGAAATTATTTATTTCAAGAATATGTTGTCTAATTTTGGCCCTCTGTATTTCTATGTAAATCAATTCCAATAAAAAAAAGTTCCAATATTCATAAAAATAACTGTTAGGTTTATTGGGGGATAACTGACATATTTATTTATGACAATGTCTTTATAAACAGAATATATCTCAATTTATTTAGGACTTTTTTAATACGTCTTTTTAAATTTGCATAATTTGCCCTTTATAAGTTTTATATATTTTAATATTAGTTCCTAGTTAAGATATATTTGATATCTTTGTAAATGTTTCCTTTAATATATATTTGTTATTGCTTTGTGCATATTGAAATGAAATTATCTTTTAAATTAATTTTATATCTAGCAATCTTACTAAACTGTCTTATTAATTCTAAAATTTTATCTATAACTTTTGAATATCTTACATATGCAAAGATATAATCTGAGAAAAATAAGAACTTTGTTTCTTTTTTCTTTTACAGTTTTTATTTCCTTTTTTGTCATAGTGTTGAGGAAGAATTCCATGAATTTTAGGTAGTGATAAGGAGCATTCTTGTCTTGTTCTAAATATGAAAGAGAGAGAAATTTTGATGTTTTACCATTAATTAAGATGTTCCTTGTAAGATATTTTGAAGATTCCACTAAAAAAATTTCTTCTATTTCAGGTTTGCTAAGAGTTTATATAAAACATAAATATAAACACACACATATACTTTGTGTATATGTGTGCATATACATTTTTGAATTATATTACTTTTCCTGTATCTGTTGAAAGGATTGTAGGAATTTTTAAAATCTATTAAATCAGTGATTTTGTTGATTATTTTTTAATTAAACCAAATTTGCATTCCTAGTGTAAATCTAACTTTTCAATTAGATTTTTATATATTGCCCGATTCAGCTTGCTGGTATTTCATTTAGAATTTTTGCATGAGTTCTAAGTGACATTGGCCTATAATTTTCCTTTCCTAATTATTAATTTCAGGACATTGGTGTCAAGGTTATGCTGGCTTCATAAAATTATTTCAGAAGTGTGCCTTCCTTTTGTATTCCATACAAGTATTTCTCTAAAATTGGAATTATTTCTTCTTTGAATGTTTATTAGCACTCACTGATGAATTCACTTGGCTCTGTGGTAATCATAGTGCAAAGATTTTGATTATCAATTCATTTAATGTTTATATTGCTAATCAGGTTTTCTAATTCTTCTCAGGTCAGTTCCAGTAAGTTATATTTTTTCAAAGAATTGCCCATTTTATTAACATTTTGAGAATTACCATAAAGTTGTTAATGAAATCCTCTCATTATCTGTTTAATGTTTTTATTTTCTCTCTTTCTTGTTCTCACTTTATTTCTCTTTTTTACTTTCTGTCCCTCCTCCTCTTTTTCTCTTTTTATCCTAGATCAGCATTGTTAGCCTTTTCATATAACCACTTTTTTGCTTTGGTGATTCCCTTTATTGTAGAATTATTTTCTATTTTGTTTTTTCTACTCTTTTGGGGTTTATTTTGCAATTTTTTTCAACTTTTGGGGTAGGTGCTTAGTTCAAGCATTTTCAGCATTTTTTCCCTAATGCAGACACTAAATGTTATGAATTTTCATTTTTACAGTGCTGTAGCTGTATCTAACAAGTTTGTTATGTACTATTTTTGTTACTGTTTAAGTAAACATATTTAATTTCCAGCTTAACTTCTTAATACATGATTTTTGGACATGTTTTTAATTTCTAAATATGCAGAATTTTAAATAATCCTTTTGTTATAGATTAGCTGTGAGAGAATATATTCTCTCTATCTTCAAATCAGAAATTTTATGGGTTTTATTTACAGGTATATAATTTTTTTAAAAAATAAATTTTACATGTGGGCCTGAAAAAGAATGTGTTCTTACAGTTGTTAAATATAAAGTTCCACAGACATACAGAATGTAAAATTTGCTAATTATATTTTTCAAATCTTCTCTGTCTTCTAAAATTTTTTTGTCTTATTTTGTCAATTACTAAGGTAAGTGTGGTAAATTCTCCAGTATAATCCTAGGAATACTATTTTTCTTTATGACTCTTGTTATATTTTTGTTCTATATATTTTTAGGTCATGTAATTAGGTATGCAAATTTTTAGCTGTCATATCTTCCCATTAACTTATATCATTATTACATGAGGTGTAATAATGGCACATGTTCAGCAGATCCATTGATCCTACCATCTACCACATCACCTAAATGCTGTCAGCCTTCATAGAATGTTGCTTAGAACCAATGGGAATTATATGGTGCTCTTTCCTTGTTAGGTAGAACACATGAGTCTAAGAACCAAAAGGTAAAATATATAGTGACTTCTTTATCATTACTTTCCATGACACACTTGGTGAATTTTTGCTTGGTTAGAGGTCTTGTTTTCCAAGGGGAGGATGCTTCTAGGATTCCTTTAAATCTAAAGCTATAACCACTGCCCAGTCCTGTTGGGCTTGTCATGTCAGTAGAAAAATAGGTAAAGAAAAAGTTACTGTTATTATAATCATATAATAATTGGTATAATCATACAATAATAAATATATACCATGACTATTATGAGGAGATGCTATTCCTATATACTAAATAATGTGGGCAGGGAGAAATATGTCTAGAACCTATAGCTTTGGTAAGTCACAAGGCACATCTTGGTGCTTCCATACTCATTGATAACTGTGAATGGGCAGTTACAGCCACCATGACCTGATACAGGATACCTGCAGTGCAGACCCTTCTGCCTGGATTGTCCCAGTGGACAAGCAGGTTAGACTGGCAGAAGTGTTGGTTGATAGTGAAGGGAAACCAGAATGGGTAATAGAGGAGGGAGATGATGAATATCAGCTTTGTTCTCAAGATCAACTGCAACAGCCAGGACAGAAACTTGTCCCACTAATATCCTCTAGTGTAAGTCTTTTTTTTTTTTTTTTAGTTATACGTGGCTACTATTTTCAAGCAGCTTTACCAGTATGGAATGAACTTGACATGGGGCACAGGTATTTCTGAATAAAGAATTGACTATAACAGATGCTGTATGTGCATCTCCCATATCTCTTTGAGGCCAATTACAGTGTAAAACAGCCTGTGACATTTAACTGTGTAAGTGCTTTCTCTTACACCAGAACTTGCTCTGCATTACAGCCTGAAGTGCTCAAGAATTAAAGCCCCCTGAGGGACCCCTCAACTAAGGGTGTGTCTGTGCATAAATATCTCAGCTTTTTCTCCCCTCAAGTTGGTTGAGTCTGAGGCACTTGATCTACAACCAGTCCCGAGCAGGATCAAACTCCAGTTACCTATAGTGGTAAAACTGGCTTAATACTCTTCTCTCATCGGCTTCCCTCACCTTCCTTTCTCAGTTCCCCATAACCCTACTGGTATTTCGTTAGCTCACCTCCCTAATAAATAAATGTCTTCCACTTGAATCTTCAATTCACAGTCTGCTTTTGGGAATTACGAACTAAAATATCGTATATTGTCCCTATTGGCTTTGAGCTTTACTTTACCAGTGCAAAAACATTCAGCAATCAGATCAGGCAATCTCTTCTCATCCTTTCCTTTGGAAGAGTTTTACAGTTTCCAAAAGCCACATGGCATGGAGTGATCACATGAAGTAATGGAAAGGTCAGCATTTCACCCCTGAGGAATCTGAGATCCTGTGTATTACCAGGAGGTACTGGGCTACTTGCTTCCAATTCTAGCAATCTGAGACTCTTAGGCTTTTTTGAATAATACTTATCGAGTACTTGATATGCTCTGAGAACTGTTCCAAGTGCTTTACATATATTAGCTAATTTAATGATCAGCAATCCTACATGGTAATATGAGGTATCTATGGGGCAAAATGAGGATACTGAAGCCCAGAGAGATTAAACAGATAAGCCAAAGTCTCAGAGTTTGGAAGTGGCAAAACATTTTGAATTGTTCTTTTTAGTTTCTATTTTCTCCCCAGTTTCAAGCTAATTGCTACCATTTCTTGACACTGAACCTATGATCATACTAACCACTTTCTCTTTTTTTTGCTCTTTTATGTCTACCTTTTTAAATACACTAAGCCTGAGGGACCAGGTGACTAAGCTCATTGGAACTCTGTATAAAATAAGAGGAAATAAGTGATTGGCAATGATCACCCAACTTTTTAACGTCTGTTTAGGTTCTTCAGATGATTTTTCAGGTGTATTCTTACAGCCAAGGTTGCTGGATAAGTGACCTGTGGAAAAGTGAAGTTAAACTCGTTTCGTATGAACCACAAGCTCTATTTAATGAATTTCTGTCTTCCTGTTTCTGTTTGTTTACCCTCTTCCCCCACTTAGAGCTAGTTCTATTCTTTTAAATTTGTTATATTATTAATTTTAATCAAATGCCTTGGGTATATATAGATAAATCCATATTCAAATTTATTGAATATCTATTTATTATTGCTTTATAATAATTTAAGGTAACTAGAATGTGTATATATTTAGTGAAAGAGTGGAATTTGAAAACGTAAACCAAATTACTGTTTTTAAAAATATTTTCAGAAATTTTATTTATTTTTTATGTATTTCTTTATTTCAGTAGATTTAGAAGATAAAGTGGTTTTTTGATACATGGATAAATTATATAGTGATGAAGTCAGGGCAATGTGTTTTGCACCAAATCACTGTTAATATGATCTAGTTCTTTAAAACGGTATGTTTTAGAGACACATATTTGAAGCAATTATGTTAAATATAAAGGTTTAACCAGATTTTATAATGATGCATAGTATTTTAAACTTAAAATGTTTCTTTGAAACGTGGCTTTGCAAAAATAAATAAAAAGGCAGATGGATGGATAAATAATTAAATTCCTAAAACCAGCTACTTTCTCATTGAAGACAGAATGACTGAAGGTATACTTATTAATTGAATTCCATATGTTATGAGAGTATACTTTTCCTTCTTGTAGTCATGGCTCTTCAATTTTTTTTCTTTATTGGTCAAAATGCTGACATGTTTCATATAATATATTTGCTATTTGATGTATAGTACTATGAAAATTGGCCATCCATTTAAATATTTACTTCAGTGAGCATGATAGAATTAAGGTGATTCATTGATAAAGGCACTATTTAGAAGGGAATGTGTTACAATTTTATAGAGTTTAGCTGGAAAACTACATCATTAGCTTCATATTCTTCTGTATTCCTCCTGAATAAAATCAGCAGCTTGAGACTTGGCCCAACAGCTACTGACAAGGGAGCTTTCTGCAAGGATAAAAGCTTTGAAAATCGCTACAAATAAAGCATCTTGTTTTCCATTAAGTTACATTCAAATATCCATGTACTGTACCCTGTAATTAAGTCAAATATCAATTTTAATCACTGCATCCTTAGTACATAATTTCTGTAATGCAATTGCAGCCATATAATATGGAGCAGCTAAAATGCCCTAGTTAAATGGAATTTTAAGTGCTGAAAATTTACACACAGAGAAAAATCATCATACCTGCACTCAAGAAGTTAAACTGAAAGTTCTGTGTTTAGAAAAGTGGGGAAAGAGAGACTGGTTTAATTCACAAAACATTTAAAAAATATATTGTAAAGTCTATTTACAATGTCATTATTAGTCTATACCTATGGTTTGCAAATAAAGATACTGACTATGCCTTGATTTTACGGAGTATATTAAGAAGTTCCTTAAAGATAGGACTTACACTCGATTGGTTAAAAAACCGACTCTAAAATTAAGTTTGAATGCTGTTATCTCAACAGACAGCAGAGGGTAATTTTCGGGGAAAAAAGGGATCTTCACTTTGCTAGCTTTCCAAGAAAGGAGTTTGTGCATGGAAAAGCTTTATTATTTAAACTACAACTTCCAGCTCTTCAATTAGAAGCAATTTCAAATGTCAGATTTAAAGTCTATACAACATTTCACATAAATATAGTAATTGCCTTGCATATCACTTGGCAATAGATTAATTCTGTTTAAATCTGGAAGAAAATATTTTGAGTAGAAATAGAAACAGCAGATTGTTTTCTTTACATTGATACAACAGAATATTAGAAAAAGAATGTCTGGTCATATCCTGGATATCGCTAGGCTTAAAACTGTTGTTCCTTTTTTCAGTGAGCTGGCTCAACATTCATACTGGCATTGTTCCAAGAAATGGAAATCATCTGAGATGTTATTATGTAGCTGATGGTTCTAGAGCCTTGATAGAATATTTACAATTAAAAAAAAACAAAGTTTCAAAAATCCATGAATAATTTATCTGACCATTTACACAAAACATTCAGCTGAAATGTCCCAGTGTTCTGTATGTAAGTGCATGCTAAATCTACTCATTTTGCTTTATGATGGAAGGAAAATAGTTCGCTGGGCACACCTTTCTTGTCAATGGTACAAATCCTTTCAGAATCCAAGTTTGAAACTCACATTTGGATTAGGTTCATGTTCATAGTTTTTGAATTATTGATTACTTGAAGGCCAGGGCATCCCAATCTGTGTCATAGATGCATAATTTATCATGATATTTGAAAGGATGTGTATCTTAAAGGCTTCTGGAACTTTAATTCTATGCCTAATGACAACACATTTTGAGCTTTTTATGTTTTCAAAGTCTTGGCAAAAAGAAAGGGCTTTCTGGTGATGTGGCCTCACGTGACAGCTCAGTATCTTTTAATGTCTCCTTTCTCTCTTTGAATTTTTATACTTTTCCTTTCTGATTTGTTTCTCTCCCCACCCCAGCCCTTCACATCACTAATTCTTTCTTTGGTCTTTGTATATTTTTTAAGACTCTATTTCACAGCCCTCTCCATGGTGCCCACATGTTTTCTTTGTATCTCTTTTCTTTATGTTCTTCTTTTGTGCATTCTGCCTTTTTTGATTTCTGCTGCTTGAGAAAACCCTTTCAGCCATTTATTTCCTACGTATTGTCTTATTTTTCTTTGTAGTAAGAGCCTAGTTAATTTATTACTGGTTTGAATTTTGTCTCAGATGCCTCTAATATTTGCCACACCACAGTGAAGAATAGGAGTAGATAATGGCAAACTTCCTTTAACTGCTGTTGTTGGAATGATAAAAGTTGAGTGGGGTGATTTCAAAGCTGGGGGTGATTCACGCCTTCCTCTTCTCCAGAGGTCAAGTCAGCCATCACCACAATGAGGCGGCCACCTTCCCACTTCCGCGCTCCTCACCCCAACAATGGCAACCTGCACTTAGTTAAAACTGACAGAAATTCCAACTCACAGAGAATCAAAAAAGAATAAGGGGCCATGGATTGCTGATGAGATGGAAAGAGATATGTAACCTCCTGTAAAGCCTGAAGTGCAGACACATGCTTAAAGGAAACTGTTGAATAAAAACACCCCATTTTCCCATTTTTCAATACCTTTTCAGTTTCTGTCTGAATTGTTCTTCTAAAGTAAGGCTTGAGTCAATGAAATTACTGCATTGTATTTTATTTGATTATTTAGATTTGTGTTTCTCCTGTTTCTTGAAGTCACAGATGATATCATCTTATCTCCAGTGCCTAGACATTTCCCGAGTCATAGTTGAATAAATGAATGAATGTCCTTATAGTACAAATTTTTATCACACTTATGTTTTGCAGTTATTCATTTTATAATCTTTTTCCTGGCCTTGCTGCTGATAGTGTTCAATATCATTTCCTGAACGAATGGAAGAATAAGTAAGGAAAGATGTGAACATACACAAGTGATTGTAGTGTGGAAAGTTTGTTCCCAAATCTTACTTGCCAAGCTCTTCAAAATGGATTTGTCCTTGTCCTATTTGTCTGAATAAATCCAAAACAAATGTCAAGACTCCAGATATGCATCCTCTCCTCAGAAAAACTCCTTCCCCACAATATTTACATCCAGGTGCATCCAACCTGGCAGACGAGTAAACCTTGTTGCTGGAACCTTGAGCTCTGATCAGAGCCAGATGATGACATTGTAATGCAATTATTTATTAGGTATGGATCGCCAAGTAGAATAAGACTTGGAGACCAATCTTTTATTTAACTGTATGTCTTTAATGTGTAGCATGTTCCTTAGCACGCAGTTAGCATTTATTGACTATTAACTGCTATTTGTTGAATGAATGGGTTATTCTGTATATTTATAAACGAGAGAGGGGAAGGCAGAAAATTAACTGAAAGAAGGAGAAGTTAAAGCTATTCTTTAATTTTTTTCTTAGTTTGTGTGACATGAGGGGGGGGGAGATTGCACCTACAATAAACTTCCCTTTGGAAATAGTCACTTAGTGCTGTTTAAAAATATACAGCAAAAACCACTTTAGGCCAATAGTTGTAAAAATGCAACCCAGGGCTTCCGAAGTTTTAGCAACAATATTCTTAAATTCCAGCAGATGGTGGTGTTGTTATGAAACACTGCCATTCTTAGCTAAACTAAAACACTTCTCACTTATAAAAAATGTTTTGATCCTCTTTGCTTTGAAAAATGCAGAGGAAGAGGATGCCCAATAACTCTTCTTCCTAGAAGCTTTAGGTAAGAATTAAAACTTTTTTTTTTAAATTGGTCACTGTTGGTCCATGGTGAAAGGACTATAAAGGTTATTTTTTTTCATAATGGTGTATATATTAATATATACACACACAGATGGTTTATCTTATATACATGTGGATGGTATAGACATTACATATAAATATATATTTATAAATTATAAATACAATTAGATATTATAATATAATAATACAAATTATTTTTGGTGGTTATTGTTTACCTATATATAATCATACATATATAAAATTATATATATTATATATATATTTTTTTCTATTTGCTATTGCAAAGGAACAGCCACCCGCTCCCCACATCCATAACTATCAGCGTTTGAATATGTGGTTAAAAAGGGCTGTAATCGTTTAAAAATAAATAACATATCTTCCTGTGGGTGGGGTGTCTTTGTTATCAAATTCTGACAGAGGATATGGGAACATTTTCCCTTTTGTCTTAGTCTGACCACACATTTTTTAGTCCTAAATTGAAATGTATATTATCTTTTGACTGGTCAATGAAATAGGTATAAATCAGACTACAGAATATTTCAAGAAAGGCTTCAGAGTGTCTGAGTACCATTCAAGTAAGGAGGTTTTGGTTTAGATCATTTCTTAATGCTTTCCAAAATTAAGCAGCTTCCTGTAAAACTGTTGAATGATTTCCTGAAGTGAAGAGGATAATTAATTTTGTCTTTAAATCTCTTTATTCTTTTTATGCTTGCTTCCATTTAGTATACAATTACAGAGGGACAGAAAATTCCTGTACAGACTGTCACCAATTGAGGATGGTTCAACTTACGATTTTTTGACTTCACAGGGGTGCAAAAGCCATACACATTCAGTAGGAAATGGTGAGAGTCTGTCTTCTGCACCTCTCTGGTGATGCTGGGCAGCAGCAGTGAGTTCCCAGTCAGCCACATCATCACAAGGGTAAACAGCCAATACTGTACAGGGGACTGTGTTGCCAGATCATTCTGCCCAACTGCAGGCTAATGTAAGTGTCTGAGCTGGTTTAAGATGGGCTAGGCTAAGCTATGACGTTTGGTAGGTTGTTCAGGTGTGCTAAATGCATTTTTGACTTACAATATTTTCAACTTATGATGGGTTTATTGAGATATAACCGTATCATAAATCAAGGAGCATCTGTATAAGCAGGATTTTAATCCTTATATTAATCAGATCAAAAAAGAGAAGGGTTCATTAAAACAATTCATTTCTCTGAGTACTATTTTCTTGTTAAGGAAAAAAGATACAAAAAAGTTGACCCATTTTTAAAAAAAATTTGTTTCCTATTTTTAAAGTATATTAATTTTATACAGGCCACCTGAATATTAGACTTTCAGAAATGTGACTTCTAACATATTCTGGGGACATATTTATATGTATATAAATGTGTATATATGTGTTTGTATGTATATTTGTAATCTATACAGCTCTGAAATTAGTATTAAAATATATGGGAAAACAGAATTTGTTCTGTGTACCCCTTAAAACACTGTATAACTTTGTAAAATATGTCTTATTGTGAAAAATGATTGGATAGCATTATGTAGAATTATTTTACAGCTGGTAACACGAGGGGTAATTTTTTTCAAAGAATTTCTTTGATATTTTAAACTGTCTTTTTAAAAGAATGATAAGTTTTATAACAATGATGAAATAATTACTGTAATGCAAAATTTAATGTCTAAAGATATTTTCAAGAATATACTTAAGGATTGAAAAATAGTTTGCAAAACCTGATTTATAATATATTGACGAAAATAAAATTTATTCTTATTAATGTAAGTCATAACTGCTTTTGAAATATCATGAAACTTACGAATGACTTTTTCCAAGTGAAAAATCATTCAGTAGAGTCAAACTATGATGCTTTCCAAAAGAATTTCTTGTTAATGGCTTGTAGATGTTGTTGTGTTTAATGCCAGTAAAAAACTAAATTCAGTTTTTAGACATGAAACTTTACATGAAATTCATTCTCTGAGTGGATTAAGTGTTTTAGTAGCATGAAAAGAACATTTGTAAAGGAGTAAAACCAGATATTTAAAAAATTATTACTAAAAATGTTTGCTAAATATTTTAATGGCACTCCTAAACCAATCACTTAAATTGAATGGCTAAAAAAATAATCAATTTTCTTTTGAAGAGGAAAGTATTTTTAGGGTAGAGGAAATGTTTTTAGGAAAGAAAATTTTAATACTTATAATCCTGTACAGGTTGAGCATCCCTAATCTAAAAATCCAAAATCCAAAATGCTCCAAAATTCGATGCTTTTTGATGCCCCAAGTGGAAACTTCCATCCATACCTGACCTTATGTTGCAGTCAAAATGCAGGCACACAACATACATGTGATCATAATAATACTAATGATGAAGATGACATTATTAACCCTGCACAAAAAGTGCTTATAGATGTCATGGTGAAATGTGTGATGGACTTATAGAAAGACTAGAACACCATGCATTCCAAACAGGGCAAAAAATTATGTCAGTTTATAAAATCAGAGAAAGGCTTATAAGACAAAAAATGTTGTTAATGAAGCAGATGACTCTGGAGGAAGCATTTTAAAAAGTCATCCAGCAGAATGTCTCCTAATCCCTAGAGGACCCACTTTCTGGTCCTATCACTACTTCTGATGTTTCTTTTTAATTACAAAAATAAAATACAGTGTACACTAACCTTTTAGTCAAAACAGGCTCATGGGTGGAGACTGAAAGCCTGCGTTGTCTATTGTTGCTGTTGTTTACAGCTGATACAGGCATTCTGGTGATGCTACTATGCTCCTTAGTTACCCTGAACACTATTTTTATACTGTATCAATAACATGTCATATTTTTTACTGTTAAATGTGTGAATATACTTATGTGTTAATAAGTATAAGAAAATGATTGCTTATTGTTGGCATATAAATTCAGAGTCTGAAATGATGGCAAAGCCAAACAACCATAGCTTGTCCACATGGGTGGCTAAGATAGTGATACCTTTGCTTTCTGATGCCTCAATGTACACAGACTTTGTTTCATGAAAAAATTACTTAAAATGTTATATAAAATTACCTTCAGGTTATGTGTATAGGTATATACAAAACAAATGAATTTCATGCTCAGGCTTGGACCCCATCCCCAAAATATATCACTCACTATGTATATGCAAATATTCAAAAATTTGAAGGAAAATTGAACTCAGAAACATTGCTGGTCTCAAACATTTTGAATAAGGGATATTCAACCTCTCTTTGCTTCTTTCAATCTACATTTTTAAATTTCAGATAAAATATATGGAAAAAACAATATCTCTAAAAAACAAACATTCCTTTTAAGAGCATAAAATGCCTGTAACCTTTTTCGAATGTGTAAGTCACTTCATAAAGTGACCCTCTAATAACAGCATCACAATCAACTGGGGATGCTTGTTAAAATGACATGGGTGGAACTTGGGGGTATATGGCACAAGATATCTTGTCATAGGAACTTTAGGGACCAATGTGATTGCAACACCAACTAGAATCTCATTCCTACCACTTCTTAGGTCAACCCACCAAGGCCCATACAACCATGTAGTGACAGTAAGGACAGCTGACCATAAGATACCACTGAGAGATGGGTTTAAACCTTTAAAGAAAGAATTTTATGACAGGGAAGGAGTTTGGTGAGAATAAACTCTCAATTCTTTTAACTGTTAGAATTTGCCTTAGAAAATGTAGGTGACTAAGTGTCATTACAAAGCTCCTAAATTAGAATATGGCTTAGTCCCACTTGCCTCTGTAATTGCCCAACCTGTTTGGTGCTCTGAGCTGTAGTTGTGCTGAATTTTTTCTTCTAACGTATCATTTGCTCTCTTGCTTCTAGGCCTGCACACATAATGTTCCTTAAGCCTGAAATACTCTTCTCTGTCCCCTTCCCTATCCCTGTACCTCCTTTATCTCCTTGGCTAACTAGGGCACTCTGCAGACAAGGCGCCGAGATTTGTGCTTCTATAGGACTTTGCCTTTTCTGTGTCATAATAGTTGCAATTGCCTCTTTGTTTACCTTCTCTGCTAGAGTGAGTTTTCTGAGGTCAAGAACCATGACTCATTAGCTCACCAGGCTATTTCAGTGCCAAACACAATGCTAGGCCCTCAAGAAATATTTACTGAATGAAGGATCCAGATTTTTAAACTCTCTCCCCATATTAAAAAAAATTTCTTTTATTCTTTTATTTTTTATTTCCTAAGGGTGCTTGATAGCACCACAATATTAGCATTTCTTTAGTCATCTATCAAGTCATTTTCTCCCTCTAAGAATAGGAGATGTGAGTGAAGTCTTCAGAGTTTGCAAGGATATTTTCTCCATTTAAGTTGTTTTCTTGGCATTTTAAGTACTGTTAGCTTTAGAATTAAGACATGATCTAAATGAGGTGCTAATTATTAGAAACTGATACCAAATTCAAAGAGGAAGAAAAAAGGAGTTGAGGGTGAAGTTAATAGTAGTTTTCTGCCCTGGACTCCTATTCTGCACCCCGTTTCTCCCCCACACCATCCTCCTCACACCCACCCCACCTTTGGAGTCAGTTCTGCTATGGAATCTGGGACCAATCCTAGCTTCAGCATAAGACTGCTTAAGTATTTGTAACAGTTCTCAGGGAGACTCAGCATTGAATCCATTTTGCTCTGGTTTACTCTGACCTTTTGTTTCATTTCTAGAAAATGTAATTTCTGCTTTGTTATGAGATCAGTCCCCACACTTTTACTGTATTCATAGACACTAGGTCCAGGGCAGCAGCTCAGCAGTTCCTCCCAACCTGGGACTCTCTCTTCTGCCACTAACCAGTCCATTCTTATTCATATTCAAGCAATCACACACACACTTTGTAGAAAAGTGAGCATATGTGCCCCAGCCTCTGCCTTAGACATAAAACATATCCCTGGGTAGCTCTTTCTCCCTCCTCACTTTTGCCAGATGCTTATTGTGGAATCCCTCGGTTTGTTTATTATTAACATAAATTCCAGGAGACTCATTATTCTCTATCCAGAACACGAAGTACTCACATCTATCTTGTTTATAATTCATACTTCATTTGCACATGGTCCAAGATAAAAACTTCAAGCAGTAGAATCATAAATATTGACATTTCTATCATCTGACCTCTGATTTTCCCCCTTAACCTTAGGAATTGATTCAATTTACAATGATTGCTGCTTATGTGATTATTTCTATGTAACCCAAGATTTTAAAAGGATATTAACTCATGCATTATGAAATGGAGTATGTCATAACTATATAAATAGCAGCAGCTTATCACAAAATGAATGGTTTTACCTTTCAGTCATGACTGCTTCTGAGATCCATATATCCAGTATTGTCAGACTCATGGCTTGTAGGTATCTGTATTCGGTGTCATATTCGCTCTTCATTTATCAGTTAATGCAAACAGGAAAATAAACAGTAAGTTCAGAGTTCAGATCCCTTTCAGAAAAAAATGTCATGTGTATAACTGCTTACTATAAGAAAAAGAATATTCTAGTTTATAAGAAAAACAAGGCTATAAATAGTTTATAAACAAGTATTTTGAAAAACTGCTCTTGGGCCTTTGTGACCTTCATAAAATACTCCAGATTATCAAACAAGAAATAAATGAGACATGTAAACTAAAATTTTCTCTTACAAAGAAATACTGGTGAAATTCTGTTGAAATCAATTCCACAGGATTTATGGGTAATTGATTCTTCAGTGCTAACAGTATGTAACTAACCTTCCTAAAAAGCCAAAATTGTTGGTGATAGAATTATTCCTTATCGTGATACTCATTGCATTTTTAATTTTGAAAGTTTCTATTGATTGGCTACTATGACCTTGACATTACACTGGAAACTAAGCACTGAGGATTTGATCCTGGCTGTGAAGGAATCACAGATTTAATTTACAGTCAAGTTGTGTTCTCCTTTAACTCTTATCCCTATCTGAAACTAGTTAGAAAAATTTGGCTTAGGAAAAAGAGAAAAAAAAAGAGAAAGAGAGAGCAAAAAGCATTTTTTATGAAGAACCACTCTGCATAGAATTTCTTTCCCCTCCCTCCTTTTGTCAAAAGATCAGCCTCAGATAAATATATTAGATTTGGTTTATTTTGTGCCATTGGTTTATTCTTTGCCAATAACCTACAGGTCATATATGACAGTTTACTTTAAAAGTAAACAGGCTTCCAGATTAACCCACCTTGGGAAGGTCTTGTGATTCATGGTGCCATCCTGTCCCTGAATAAAGAATTTTATCATGAGCTCTTCAAATTGTTGGTGTACTAATTAATGTATAACCTACTGACACTGAAAGAGCAACTTTATTTTGAATCATAAAGTTTTCCTGATTGTTTTGCATGTAGGCATGTTAGCCTATATTTTGCAATCTATATCCAATTATTGTAACCTCTGTATTGCACCCTCCAATTAAAAATGACAACTCAGGTGTATAAGGAGTTCTCCTTCCTTCTCCTAAACTTTCCTATAAAAGCCTTCCAACTTGGAGCAGGCTCTGGAACATTCCCAACTTTGTTGGCATGAATTCCTGGGTTGATCTTACATTTGGTTTCCAATAAAACTTTATCAAATTATTTCTGCCTCAACAGCATTAATTTTGGTGGACATTGCCAAATGTTACCATTTTGTTGACATACTATATTATTTATTTAACCCATAGTCTATTTACTGTAATTGATGTGTGTATCCAAGCAAGATGGCTTTGAGGGTGAGTCCTGTGGAGTATGGCTTTTCAGCTCCTAAGGAAAATTTCCTTCACTTGTTTCTTCCCTCAACCATTCTTAAGATTGAGTCATTATCTTGAGGCAGATAAAGGTCAGATAAGCCCTTTGGGAGGCTGAGGCAGGAGGATTGCTTGAGGCCAGGAGTTTGAGATCAGCCTGGGCAACATAGTGAGACCCTATCTCTACAAAACAATTTTTTAAAAAAATTAGCCAGATGTGATGGTGTACGCCTGTAGTCCCAGCTACTTGGGAGGTTAATGTGGGAGGATTACTTGATCTCAGGAGTTAGAGGCTACCGTGATCTATGATGATGCCACTTCACTCCAAGCCTAGGCGAAAGAGTGAGGCCCTGTCTATTAAAAAAAAAAAATCTCTACAGACATGTTAGATTTTTAGGACTGATGTATATGGTAATTCATACACAAGCTGTACCTAATATAGATTTTGTAAACTGTGAACATTCTAAGAGTGATTGCTACAGTTGGCAATAGAAACTCAGAAGTCAGAGTCTGGGACAAACATTTCTCACTTGTAGGCAGATTAGAAAAATATTTTCTCACAAGAAATTATAAAATGAAGTTTCCTTTATATGTATATTATTAATACCAATATTCGTATTTGTAAAAAAAGTTATTTTAAATTTTTAATTATGAAAACTAAACTTTTTTCATTAATATAAAGAATCCATACTCCATAGATGTTTTGCAAGATTATCTTTCTTTAATTACATAATACATATGTGTGTTTAAACATAAAAAACTAGCTTTGTAAATAGAAGTATGCAAGGACACTTAATGAATCTCTTAATTTTTTTTTCTTTTCTTTTATATATATATATATATATATATATTTTTAAAATTTAAGAATAATTGTTCTTTCTTACTGCAGACTTTTGCCAGTAACTTTTTATTTTAGGTAACAGTTAATTCAGTTAAATGAATTCACTATTTTCAGCCAACAAATATTTCTCGGCCTCCCTGTGTGTCTGAGGCACTGAGTCAGGGGTGAAGATTAATCACCTGGTCAGGGAAAATGCTGAACAATTACTAGTGTCTAGAATCACAGAAGATATTTCCTCATGATAATATCATAAAATTGAGAAGAAAGAATTGCCTTGCTGAATTATGAACTACAGAAGTGGGAAAGTAGCATCAATTAACAGATTTATCCATTCACTACGTAATCTAAAATTTCATCATTTTGTAGATAAACAGCCCATACTGTTGTTCTGCATGTTATTTATATAGCTTCATTTTGAAACAGAAATGTTTACTGACAGGATACTAAATTTCAGCCTTTGAAAATTACCTGAATTGTGCCATGCACACATTTTATTTGACTATAAAGCCATACACACCAATAAATCGATTGATTGGGGGTAAAGAATGTAACAGTCAACTTTTTCTGTGTTGATTTTACATTTTTCATTATGTTATAAGATTGAACTGCTGCCTAGGCCAGAAGCTTATGGCTTTGTGCTAGAAGGATGAGAATTTAATGAGGTATAAAACATATACACAAATTGCAGCGTCAATGATGATGTCCTTACAGCTTAAGAGGCCTGCATAACTGCATTATAAACTGAGACATAAAAAGATATAGCATGTTGACATCAACTTGTAAATCATCAACCCAAGGGCCTTAGAGCTTCATGACCTTGGAGCAGAGTCAGCTGGCATGTTTTCTTAAAAAAATATTCAGAAGGTACAACACTCATGGAGGACTGTTTTCTTCGTAAAGTTATTATTCTAAAAGTAAGTCTGGGCTTACTTCTGTATTGAAATGAAACAATACAGGTCCTAGAGATAGAATGATGTATATATACATATATAATTTTTCACTTTAAAAGTTAGATGACAACAAGAAGCCACTTCTTCCTTATTATTACTAAAAGCTGAAGCAAAGGGATGAGAAAGAGAAAATGGGAGTGGAATGGGAAGCAGATTGGTTTCAAGAAAGTAGATCGCCACAAATCTAGTCCCTGCTTCCTCATGTTAGTTAAGAGATCTCTGAAAAAAAAAAAAAAAAAAAAAAAAAACTCAGACAAATTCATTTATGTTACAACTTGAAGACTTTTTGAGAATTCTCCCTAAACTTTTGTTATTTCTGAAAGTCAGTTCTATGTAATGACATAGTAATCTCTCCTTATAGTCTTAGGTTTCTGGGCAGCAGCAGCAGCTGCTTTATGCCCCAGAAAACCTCTGCCATGTCCGTTCTCCACAGCCTGTCAGAGAATTGTGAAGTTTTCTAAATTTTTACCCCCAAATTGGAAAAAAAAAATTATCAGATGATAAGGGATACCAACTTAATGATGTTTTCATTTGATCGATATATTAAGGAGAAAGATTAAAGATGAAGTAGCAGTGTAATATAAAGAACACAGGTTTTGTTTTGTTTTTTTGTTTTGTTTTGTTGAGGCAGACTTCGTGTGCTCAAGTCCTAGATCTGCTACTCAATAACTTAATAAATATGTAGCCTTGGATAAGTTATTTATTTTCTTTAACCTTCAGTCTCCTCATTTGTAAAGTGGGAATAATAATAATGAAAATAATAATAATGGCTCTCTCAAAGTTGCTTTTTTTGGTTACAATAAAACCTGGCACACGGTAACACTCTATATAGAATTAAACTTTGGGCAGCTCAGCCCTTTCCTTGAAGACGTTTCCTAATTAATCAGGGATACCAACATATAACTATTGCTGTGCATTTCAAATGAATTAAAAAGATATCTATAATGATTTTCAAAACTTGACTCTTTCATACAGATTAATGAAAATCTAGAGAAAGACTTGCTCTAAAGGAAAAATGTTAATATCTAAGTTAGCAGTATTCCTCTTAGAATGTGTTTTCTCTTGAAAATTGGAGGTTGTCCCGTTAAAAGGAAAGCACTTCACATTTTCAGGATTTACAACTAAGTTAAAACCTGAAAAACACTTTATTGTCAAAAGCAAATGTCAAGACTAGAATATTTATTAGAATTTGTTTTCTAGAAAAAATTTCAAGTTTATTTTTCATCACCTGAGCAGATAGGCAGAAGTTTTGTAATTAATTTTGGTAGTCCTATGTTTTAGTACTTGAAAGAAAAATAGATATTTTCTATATACACCAATAGAGCTAAATAAAATTTAATTAAAAAATCTAAATATGCATTCCAGTACTTTCCAAACTTGTCTGATTTTAAGTATCACTCTGAGTCCTTTTTGATAATTCGATTCCAGAGCTATCAAATCAGAAATTCTGAGAGTTTGAAATAACACTGTAGGTGATTCTTACAATCAGACAAGTACGTGAAGAACTAACTTACAAAAATATTTCTCCAAATAAAACATGTCTTTTGAGACTTTTAATCAGTACAACACAATATAAATTTTCTGAGAGAAGCTTATATTAAAAATGCAAAAGAATTTGAACAACAATAAAGTTTACATTTTATAAACAAAACTACATTCAATTATCACAATTCTTTTAGTCATGTGACGCTATTCAAATTATACTTAAATTTGTAATTTTCTCAGATTCATAGTGTTTTGACTCTGAGGATCAAAAATAAGAAGTGCAGATCCTAGCTAAGGAGATCTTTAAGTATAGATCTACTGTTGCTGGTTTAATTTGTGAAGGGATTTTAAATATTGATTTTTTTTCTTTAACAAATGATTTAAACTATCTGCATGTTGGTGCCTGCCAAGCTATTGTGTGAAATTTTACCAGCTGGGAATTATCCCCTCATTCTCTGGTGTGATTAACACTTCCAGTTGTAGAATAATTAAAATGTCAATCAGTTCTGAAACAGAGCAAAACAGTTTCTCATTTGATCTGTCAGTTAGAAGGCTAAACGATGGAGCACCTCAGGTGTCTAGTTCTTATCACAAGAGTTCACATCCCGCCCCTCTGTTTTCCTCCACATCCCCTCTTTTCACATACACAGACACACACTGTGGAGGCTGAGTTTGGTTTCTGTTAAAATTTGGTTCTTCGAGATGCCATCAATCTTTCAAAATTTGCTTTGTTGATCATGTTTAAGGAAAATTAGGGGGAAAATGAGGCCAGAAGTTTAAGGGGTTGTTGACTTTATATGTGTTTTTTGGATGGTATCTATTCCTTAAACCATGTAAACTTACACTCCACTTAGTTTTGAAACTTCTTCCTTCCTGATCTGTCAGGGCTGACCTGATATATCTCATCACCTCCCAACACCAGGACCTAAAAGAATGACAAAGCTTCTAGGCCTGTAAGAAACAACGTGATGGAAACTAATATTCAGAGCATGTTGTTGATGATTAACGCTCCCGTGTGTTCTAGAATCTTTAGTCTGGCACCCACATAATGGCTTGAAAATACAATGTGGAAGCAGAAATTTAAATACGTACATCTCAGAATGCTCCAGCCCTATCTCTGTTTCTGAAATATTCTTTTATAAGTCTCAATGCCTGGAGTCAGCAGCAGCAGTGTGGCTTTTATGTTTTCCTGTTAGAGTTCTTTTTAACTTAATTAAGTCCTTAATAGGAGTTTTATTTCCCTTAGAGGGTTATTCTGAAGTTTAAAGTGGCCTTAAAAATAAGTACCCAAAATACCTATTTCATCAAACATCCTCTTAAACTTCCTGTTTTACTCAGAGGAATATTACTCATCAGATATATGAACTCTTTTGGATGAATCTGATACTCTAGGTAACAATCCCTAAAACCTCTATAATGGTTATTTTGGTGGTTTCCTTGAAGTCTTTTAAGAAGAGGTGGTAGCAACATTGTGAGTGAAAGGGTGTCAAGTTGGTAGAAGCCAGAACTGTTGAGTTTCTGAGTAAGGACCTCTCATTGGAAGAAACTCTAAGTATTTCTTTAGTTAGCACCTGCTGGGCTGGCAGGCTGAATCCCAGGTAACATGGTGATACCCCTGATTCATATGTTCGAGGACATACCACCCATTAGTTCATTTATAGACTTAACCCTTAAAATGCTTTTATCATTTCCTTCTTTTCCAAAGTATTTTTGTACACAAAGCTACTGAATATTGGGACAGCCCAACATATTTGCTTTTTTTTTACTATTTTTCTTTGTCTGTTCAATACACTGAACATTTATATTCCAAAGGAAGAGTCAAGGCAGCTGTAATCTTGATTTAGTTTTATGGGCAACAGAATAATTTTACTGATTCTTGGAGTCATTGTTCCTATACATGAAAGGAAGATAATCTTTTTCTCCTATCAATATACATTGTTTGAGAGGCTAAGATTATATCAGCAAGGGCTAGTTCACTGCCTCTTAAGATTCATACTTCAAAAGGAAATTTGGAATCCAATAAGGGAGGCGAGGCTATGGTTCAACTAAAGAAATTGTTTTTTAAAAAGGACGATGAATTTCCTTCAAGTGCAAGGTGTGCTCTTTGAGCTGCTAAAAACTGTATTTATCACTGGAATTTTACTCTGGGTAGCAGATATTTTAATGTTGATGAATCCCAAATGCAATTCTCTTGGCTGTTTTTGAAGATTATGGAACATTAGAAAGCAAAAAATATAGTTACCAACAAAAAAAATAGTCAACATTGCATCTGAAAGCGTTCAAAACAAAATCAGTCCATATCTCGATGCCTTGTGCATTTTCTGAGAAAATAACTACAAATGGTGCCAGAGGGAAAAGGGAAAGAGCTTCTGTTGACTTCAAATAAAGGCGGTATCTGACAAAAGGGGAAGCAAATGATACCTTGATACGCCATTAACAAATGCCTTGTATATCTACAGCTGCACTCTATGAGCACTTTGGAAATTAAAGGATTGCCAGCTTTTCCACTTTGGGACAAAAAACAGTTGTGCTAAACAGCCGGTAAGTAAATGCAGTAAACATATTTTTACAGTGAATAGAATTGTTTTATATTTTGGGGACTGATTGTGAATTTCTACTGCTTCTTGATTAGCAAACATTTGGCAGTTCTCAAGTCTTTAGACATTAAAATGCCAAAACAGATTTTTATTCTCAGACTGAGCTCCTATATTTTTTTCATTCCTCTCACAATTATCTTCAAAACATTTGAAAGCACTAAAATAAAACGTGTTCTGAAAACACATTCAGCAACGTTTTACCTGTGTGACTTTAATAAGCATGTAAATAAAAAAGTACTGGGTTGCTGTTTAACTTCCTTAGGGCAGAGAGGAGAACACAGTACATGCGTAATGATCCAACTGTTGGTGAGCATTTCCTAGGGCCTTGCCTTGGGACAACGGAGGCTTTTATTGCTGTACACCAAGGCTTGTATAAACAGATGTTTGTGTAAAGCCTCTTAGGAATAACATTCCTGCTAATTTTTTTCAAATCAGTACATTTCTAAGAGGTTTCAAAGTTCTCAGTACCGACTCTTGCCCATTTTTATTTTTAAGAATTATGTCCTTATGAATTTTTTGTGGTGTTATATTGAATTGATAACCCTTGGAATGTTTTTCTTTTAAATAATAATTTTAAGTATCATAATTTTACCTTTCTTTAAAATTAGGAGATTGATTATATTTGTTTTGCATTCATCCATTGATTATTTTTTATTATAGATATATAGACACTTTTTAATGTATCAACTTTATACAAAACTTGAAAATTCAGAGAAAATCAGTAAGTAAAATAGTTTATTTTTTGTATTAACTCACATCTTGGTTGCAATGCAAGATTTTGCAATCTGTGTGTGTGTGTGTGTTGTATGTATTTGTACATGTGTGTTTCTTGTGTGTTTGTACAAGGTGGGTTGTGGTTTTATCATTATAACTAAACTTTTTAATTAAAGTATAAAGGCCATGTGCTAGTTTCCTATTGTTTCTGTAACAAATTACCACTAATTTACTGGCTTAAACAGTACACATTATCTTATAGTCTTGGAGGTGAACAGTCTGAAATGGATTTCACTGGGTTAAAAGTCAATATGTTGGCAGAAGCACATTTCTTCCAGAGCCTTTGAGGAAGAATCATTTTTCTTACCTTTTCCATTTTCTAGAGGCCAATTGCTTGGATTCCTTGGTTTACCCCATGCCCCTATATTTAACGCCAGCAATTGCATCACTCTGACATCTGTTTTCATCAGCATATCTCTGATTCCTATTCCTCCTCCTCTTGCAAGCACCCTTGTGATTACAGTGGTCCCATCTGGATAATCAAGGCTAATTTTCTTATCTCAAAATTCTTAATTTAGCCACAGAAAATTCACTTTTGCTATGTAGATTATGTATTCATAGGTTCTGGGCATTAGTATATGGACATCTTTGGGGGCCATTGTTCAGTCTACTACAGGCCACTTAGTAGCACAAAATTCACTTATAATGAAATTTTTATTACTCATCTCTCTCTTCAGCATCTCTTCCCATAATTTTTTAACTCCTCTGAACTCCAATATTTTTATGCATATAGTTCACCTATTTGTGTTAGGAAACCATCCTTCAGTATACATGAAATTGATGCTGATGCAACTTACCCAACATCCCCCAACACACCTACTTTATAATTTTGGATCGTTTCTTCCGCTTTACCCCCATGTGAGGTACAAACATTACTTTTAGCACAAACTTCTTTAACTTGTGTATTTTCCTTCTAGTGCTGCTTCAATTCCTTGAAATGGAAGCACAACTTTCTCCTAGAGGTGCCATTTTCATCAGATAATGTTCCATTGGAAGCAAATTCTTTTCTATTTTTCCTACTCAGGGCACAAGGAAGAAGCAGCCTAGTCTTTATTCCTTGCTGTCTTTTCCAGACCATATTCTACTACCATCACCACTTAACAATTCATTTTCCCTTTAAGTTGATGATATCTGGTAGTTGTTTTTCTCTCCTCATTCTTGATATGATCTGCTAGCTTCAAATTCTCTTTCATATTTAGCATTTTATTTATTATTTGGTTTTTATGACTTGCAGGGATTATTTCTTAGACTCTATTGTCCATATTGCTGTCATCTACCAAACTAGCTTCACCTTCAGCATCGATGGTCTCCATTATAACTCTCCCATATCATTCCTTTCGGATAATATTACTTTGAGACTTGAAATTCCTTGGAAATGACTAGACAGAAGATGATGAATTCTAAGCTTCCACTTTGTGACTCTACCCTTCTTCTCTTCCAACTATTTCCTTTCCATTATTCTCCTGGAAGTCTGTTCAATTTCATCTGACTCTCTGTCTCTCATCTGTACTATTGTCTCTATGTTTTAGCTTCTTCTACAAGTTCTTATTCATACTCTAGAACAGTGCTTCTGAAAGTAGTAATATCTGTGAAGGACCAGTTTTTTCTTCCCAACCTGCTGCCAACTGATACTTTATTAAAATACAATAAACATGAATTATTTGAGAATTAAAAACAAAAAACAAACCTATACTAAATAAAAAATTTTTTTGTTGTAAGATTAAATAGACAAAATTTCATTTCAATGACTATAATTAAAACAAAGTAAGATAAAAGGATTATAAAAATCACACATAGTGCATTGATAATGGCCTGTAAGTAACCAATATAGCCATTTTACTCATAATTATGTAATATTCTACAATCATAATCAATCATAAGACCAAAAAGTTTTGAGTGAAAAAAGAAACTCCCCATATTAAACACCTATATGTTCATTTTGAATAAACACCACAAATATAAATTTTTAAAGTTTTTAGGGTGAAAACAAGTTTGTTTCTTGTCTGTTAATCTAGAGTGTATTGATAGCCGTGTATTTGTAGCAACCAATGCATATCTAAATTGTTTCTGCTACCCTTTGATGACATTTATAACAGGGAAACCAGTCTGACAAATGTACATTGGCAGTAATGGGAGAAGAGGTTTAAAGTAATTTCAGCAAGTTTAGGATATTAGTTTTTAACTTTAATCCAAAATGAAGTAAATGATGTTCTTTTTTCAAAAGTTATCTTCAATCTTTCATCAGTAGCTAATTCTAACAATTTATCCTATTAAGTTATATTCAAATTTAAGTTATACTAAGAGGAAAGAAGTAGATTCCAGAGCCATGAATTTCTCATGTATGTAAATTTCTATGTGTTCATCTTTTGATGAAAGCTAAAATTCATAATGGTCTGTCAAATGCATGAGTGTTTGGTGATAACTTTTCAGAGATGAGCAATACCAAATAATCACTGTTTTCAATGTAACTGTTGCTAAACCATGGAACATGTCATAACAACCTATAGAAATTTTGTTCTTTCAAGAGTCAAAATTTCAAATTTTCCTTTTGATCTTATATATCATAAAAATATATGTTTCATTTTTTCCTTGAATGCAAGTATTACGATAATTAAAAATATCAAATTTATCAGACAAATAAGAAAGCCTGGTTGTAAAATCACATCTTTAGAAAGCCAGTACCAAACTGTTTTTTTTTTTATCTTGAAGATGCATTCAGTTCAAACATTTTCAACAGACTTTTCTCCTTAATCATGGCTTACCATGCAATAAGAAAAAATTTTGTCATCAACTTAAAATAATACAGAGTAATCTCAAATTGAACACAGCCTTTACATAGTTATAATTTTCACTGTGACACCAAGCCTTCTGTTTAGTTCAGCTAAAATTTTTCTCATACTGTCTTTTTAAATACTTTTTAATACTTTTTTAAAAAATTTGCTTTATTTTTTTAGAGAAGTTTTCAGTTCATAGAAATATTGAGCAGAAGGTACAGAGATTTCTCATATATCCTCTGACCCCACACATGCATGGACTTCCCTTTTATCAACATCTCCTACCAGAGTGGTACACTTGTTACAACTGATGAACCTACATTCACCCATCATTATCACCCAAAGTCCAAAGTGTCTCTTGGGGTTCACTCTGGGTGCTGTATATTCAATTGATTTGGAAGAACATATAATGACATGTATTCCCCATTATATTACCATAGAAAGTAGTGTTATTGACATAAAAATCC
The DNA here is from genome assembly GCF_020740605.2 of Lemur catta. Classification (NCBI taxonomy): domain Eukaryota; kingdom Metazoa; phylum Chordata; class Mammalia; order Primates; family Lemuridae; genus Lemur; species Lemur catta. The sequence continues at coordinate 179,218,350 of NC_059128.1, read as the reverse complement.
TCTATGCCCAATTTAGTCATTTCCCCCTTCTCAGCTTCCGGCAATTACTCATCTTTTTACTGTCTCCACAGTTTTGACATTTCCAAAATGTCATATATTTGGAATTATCCAGTATGTAGCCTTTTCAGATTGCCTTTTGTCACTCAATAATATGCGTTTAAGTTTCTTCCATGTCTTTTTATGGTTTGATAGCTCATTTCTTTTTACCTCTGAATAATATGCCATTGCCTGAATGTACCACAGTTTATTTCTCCATTCACCTACTGAAGTACATCTTGTTTGCTTCCAAATTTTGGCAATGATGCATAAAGGTACTATAAACATCTGTGTGCAGGTTTTCTTGTGAACATAAGCTTTCAGCTCCTTTGAGTAAATACCAAGGAGCATACTTGCTGCATAGTGTGTTAAGAGTATGTTTAGATTTGTAAGAAACTGCCAAACTGTCTTCCAAAGTAACTGTGCCATTTTTTATTCCCACTAGCAACAAATAAATGTTCCTGTTGCTCCATATCCTCACCAGCATGTGGTGTTTTTAGTGTTTTGGATTTTGGGCATCTTAACAGGTGTATACTGGTATTTCATTGTTGCTGAAATTTTTATTTCCCTGATGACATATAATGTGAAGCATCTCTTCATGTGCTTATTTGCCCTCTGTATGTCTTCTTTGGTGAGTTGTCTCTTAAGGTCTTTGGCTTAATTTTTAATCCAGTTGCTTATTTCTTATTGTTAAGTTTTAAGAGTTCTTTGTAGCTTTCAGATAGTAGTCCTTTATCAGATATGTCTTTTGCAAAAGTCCTGTCTTTTCATTCTCTTGACAGTGTCTTTTGCAGAACAGAAAGTTTTAATTTTAATGAAGTCCAGCTTATCAATTCTTTCTTTGATGGATCATGCCTTTGATGTCATATCTAAAAAATCATTGCCCAACTCAATAGCATCTAGATTTTCTCCTATGCTATCTTCTATGAGTTTTATAATTTTTTATTTTACATTTAGGTCTGTGATCCATTTTGAGGAAATTTTTGTGATAAAGATCTGTGTTTAGATTCATTTTTTTAACATGTGCATGTCCAATTTTTCCATCCTCAATTGTTGAAAAGATGAAGACAATTTTATTTTTTCTTTCAAATCTATATAATTTTGTTTCCTTTTCTTATCTTATTTCATTAGTTAGGACTTCTATTAGAACATTGAAAAGCAGTAGTGAGAGGGGATATCCTTGCCTTGTTCCTGATCTTAGTGGAAAAGCTTCAAGTTTCTCACCATTAAGTACGATGTTAGCTATAGGGTTTTTGTAGGTATTCTTTATCAACTTGAGGAATTTCCCTCTATTTCTAATTTACTGAGAGTTTTTATCATGAATGGGTGTTGGCGTTTGTAGAATGCTCTTTCTGCATCTATTGTTATGATCATGTAATTTTTCTTACTTAGCCTATTGATGTGAGTAAGACCATCATGATGATGCAAGCTCTGCGTTGATTTACACCTTTGGCTTAAGCTTGAAATCTGGTCAATAACCTCAGAATGTTTCCCTGTTCTTGCACCTGTCCAATGTGCCATCAGAGCATACTTCTGCACAAAATTCAAACTCCAAACCACATTTGCTGATTGATTTTTCATGGTTTTACTTTTATACATTTCATAGCTAGTTTTGTTTGATTATGAGGTTGGAAAAAAAAAAGAAAATCTTCCTTCATATCAATATCATGTTTGAATTACAGTTACATTAAAAGAATTGTCATATTAGCAATATCTATGCATTCAATGTATTGCATTTAAAAGTAGGTCACTAGCTTTATTTGATCTGCGTATCTGCCCTTCTTATCAGTAGCCAGTTCTCACTTTTTGAGCTATGGTATTATTGGAAAGTGCTACTGAGCTACTTTCTTTGCCACAGATACACCCAGTATTTTAAGGAAACATCTTTGATACAGTCTTTTAATTATAACTTAGGAATTAATGTAGATTTTTATTCTTAGCAAAACGAAATTCTACTCTATAAGAAGTCTTCAAATTCTAATGTTTAGATATAAATTACTAAATATCTACTTCTTTTGAATTCAATGCTTTTTCAAAAAATTCTGTTGCTTTTAATTTATTTATATTTTTCATATATTTCCTTAATGTTTTCACACTTCACTAGCCAGTAAATTCCTGAACTAATATACTTTGGGTTTAGCACTTTACCATAAATATGGCTACAAAACCAAATTCAATATACAAGGAATTATATATGCTTTGTGATAAAACTATTATAAATTTTGTTGATCTTCACTTCGTTGAATTATTTCTATTTTTATCACATGGTTTGTTGTTACAGCTGCATTTAGAAAAGATATATCTTGACAAAAAAGTCCAATGAAGCTTATTTCTTACCTTCTGTAAGTTAGGGTTAATAACAAATATAACTTTTATCTTTCTAAATTATTTAACAATGTTGAACCTTAACCTTTAAAACAAACTTGATTATAAATTAAAATTATGATAAAATAACAAAAATATAAATAATTATTTTTCTCATATTTTATATGCTTTCTCATATTTTATAGATTTAGTAGATGAATTAACCTTAAAATGTCATACATTGTAATACTGTGCCACATAAGACGATATGTGAGTATTACAACACTGGTCTGATCTACTCTCTGCACAATGACATGAGACCACTGATCATGCACTTGGATGTCAAAGCAATGTTGAATTGCTATAAAACTTTCTGAATGTACATTTTCAATTTCTGTACTTACCTTTCACTGGAAAAATAGCAGTTGAATCTGTACCAGCTCACAGATCCATTTTGGTCTCTCAAAATTGCTGGGCATAAAAATCTCCTGTGAAGTTTATTAAACTGCATATTCAGAGTCAGTAGATCTGAAACAGAGTCCAAGAATCTGAATTTTTCAAAATCCCTTGATGTCTCTTGTGGGGGTTATGTAGAATACAACTTTATTATGCACTCTCTAAGAAGGCTTTATCCTTTCATTTTATGCTGATCCTATTTTACCAATCCTTGGAACAGTATTTCTGAAAATGTTGACTAGATACCACCTGACGTGCTTGGCAACAAAGTAGATTAATGGCCCTCGTTGTAGAAACACTAATGAGGCCTGGAAATCTGCATCTTTAAGAAGTTCCACCAGGAATCTTTCTGCACACTTAAGTCTAAAACTCGCTTGCATTCTGTCTAACTGCAGGCTTTCTCCCATTTTTCTCCTGTATTTCTTGTCATTTTTATTCAAACACAGCATGGTATTTAATCTACTTTAGATTTCTAATTGCTTTCCCTTTTCTTTGCTGACTTCTATTCCACCCCCCTACCCACCACCAAGATTCTTTCTTTTCTTTATTCTATTCTTTAATGAGGTACCAATATGATGACTTTAATATGTAACCTCTGTGGATAAATCAATATTTCTAATTAGGACTTCATCTTCTGTTCCATTTTATATTTTCAATTCCTCTGGGCAACTCTTCCTACATTTTTGGCATCTCAATAAAAGTATGAACATCTGTTTTACCAAACTCTTCTATATATTAATTTTGTTCTCATTTCATTAGTACCTGTATTTCCCCATTCATCCAGGATCCGTATTTAGCCCTGTGCTTTATTTCTTGCTGTATAGGCAGAATTCTAAAATGACTCCTGTGATTCTTGCCCCATGAAATACACCCCTTCCTTTGAGTGCGGGTGGAAACTTTGACTCACTTCTAACCAGTAGAATGTGGCAAAAGTGAAGAGATTGCTTAGATGTAATAAGATCCTTAATCAGTTAATTTTGAGTAATAAAAGAGGAGATTATCCTGGGTTGGCCTGACTTAAATCATGTGAGCCCTTTAAAAGAGGGTCTAACCCTTTTCTAAAATGAGACACAGGAAAAACAGCGGATACCCTCTCCCTTGCTGGCTTTGGAGAAGCAAGTTGCCATGAATTTTACAGCTGCAAAGAGATGAATCTTACCAACAATCTGAGGAAGCTTGGAAGTAAATCCTTCCCTAGTCAAGCCTCCAGGAGGGAATGCAACTCATTTCAACTTTGTGAAACCTTTAGCAGCGTACTCAGTGAAGCTGTGCCCAAACTTCTGACCTGAAGAAACAATGAGATTATAAGTATGTGTTGTTTGAACCCCCTAAGCTTGTGGTAGCTTGTTATATAGCAATAGAACACCAATATACTGCTTTTCTTCAGTTTTCATATTTGCTCTTCGACCAAGTTCTGTCTCTTCTGCCTACATCATAATGCTTACTCTCACCTTTCACCTTCTCATCACTACCGCTTTGATACAGAATCTCATTTATTTTCTTTTCTATCACTAAAATGACCTTTTAAATGTCCTGTCCTCTCTAGCTCACCCTAGAAGCACTGATCATGCCTCTCTAGCTGGAAGGAGGGGTCACTGTGGTCATAAAGTAGAGGACTTGTTCTGGTGGTCTTGGCAGCAGAGCACAGTTAAATGATAATGCCCAGGGCAGGACTGTTAGAACATGTGGCTGGAATGGAGAGGGTAGGACCGGGAAGGTAGGTTAAGGAACTAAGAAATCACTGTGTTGCGTAAGTTATCCAGGTGGACATTGAAAGTATAAAATATACTAGTTATTTTAACATTATAATGTAATAAACTGAATATGAACCAAAGAGGCTTATGCCTCTTTCCTAGAAACATAGTAGAAGTGCCCCCTTGTTCTTTTGTGAAGAAATCTTTAAAATCAGACATTTTCTGTAACTCCTTACAACTAACAAAGTCATGTATTTCAAAGTCCATACAAAAGAAGTTTGATACCACATAGGAAAAAGTCCTGTAATTATCAAGCCTGCTAAGAAAAAATGACTCAGTTAGGCTCTTTCCTACAGAGTCTGCTTTCCACTAGGAAAAACAAATGCCAGTGTTAATCAAACCAGCACGGAAGTTAATTACAACCCCAAGAATAAGCGGATGGGCTTAGCACCTTGGACACATGAGTATCTTGTTTCTAAAGATGACCTCAAAAGATTGTAAAACCATCGAGCCCAGCACAAGTCAAAAGCAACTCATTAACTTTTCATTTTTCCCTCGGTAATTTAGTCTTGCTCTTTAAAAATATTTTTAAACTAAGAAATCCCCATTAATTGTGCATATTGGCTCTTCAAATGAGGGTAATGACCCTTTACTTGATTGTATATACCCATCATTTAATTTATTTTTTATGTGTGCTTTAAAAACAACTCTCAAACACAAAGCAACTTTAGTTAATAGCATCATTAAATTTGAATGTAGACACAGAATTTTGGAGATTGAAAAACTTTCTAATACTGCATGGAAAATACTTTCTTATCTACCTTGTGATTAGAGGAAAAGGTTGTCTTAACCTATCCTGCAGACATTATTGAGGATAGCTGCTTCATCATCCCAAACATCTGGAGGCTTGTAGAAGAAATGGTTGGGAATAGGACAGTACATCAAAGCAGGCTCAACAGTTTCTTTGATGTTTTTGGTTCTGCTCTCACCTTTTCTAGGTGAGAGATCTGCCCACTCATTGGTTACCCAGCTCCTGATAAAAGAGAGGTCAGGGGTCACCTCAGATGTTGCTGGGGCAGGATTAGGTTATGCTATGCTATGCTATGTTACAGTAGTTTGCTTTTTTCTACAATCAATTTACTAATCTCCTGCAATTATATTAACTGACCTGAACAAACTTAACTCTTCCTTTCCCTTACATTTTTGCATAGAACCCTAACAACTAGTCTAAACTTTCTCTGATTGATTCCCCCTGTGATTCTAAATTGCATGGGACCTCCAGATTCCCCTTTGGCTTTGTGAAACACCTCTCCTTCCTAACTGTAGAGTGAGATTCCTGCGGAGATGGACACCTCAGTAGTGACGGCTTTACAGGTGTTGTCTCATTTGTGAACTGAGATTTTTTTTTTTTTTTTTTTTGAGACAGAGCCTCACTTTGTTGCCTGGGCTAGAGTGAGTGCCGTGGCATCAGCCTAGCTCACAGCAACCTCAAACTCCTGGGCTGAAGCGATCCTACTGCCTCAGCCTCCCGAGTAGCTGGGACTACAGGCATGTGCCACCATGCCCGGCTAATTTTTTCTATATATATATTTTTAGTTGTCCAGATAATTTATTTCTATTTTTAGTAGAGACGAGGTCTCGCTCAAGCTGGTCTCGAACTCCTGACCTCGAGGCATCCACCCGCCTTGGCCTCCCAGAAGGCTAGGATTACAGGCGTGAGCCACCGCGCCCAGCAAGATTTTAACTTTTTAACACATATAAGGTTAACCAATTACACTTCCCTCCATTCACTCATAAAGAACAACAACAACCAAAAAAGCAAAACAAATGTTTATTAATCACTAACAGTGTGTAAACTGTCAAAGATACAAAAACAATAAACAGGGCTTCTGATCTTGAATGGTTGGTAAATAAAGCAGATATGAAAAAGATGAAGTAAAAGAATTAGGGTTCTTGCCGCTATAGAAATAGTTCATAGCCTGCAGATAACTGCTATAGGCCGGTGGAGCAATAAAACAGCACATGTGCAGCAAGGGATTTTCATATATGGGTAGATCCTTGTCTGAGGTAATGGTAAAAGTCAGTGAGCCCTGGCTCGGGGCTGCTCTGGCTGGACTGCACTCTCTTCTACCGTTCAGCTGACTAGACTTAGGGTACTTTCCCACAAGGAACTAGAGAGGCCCTGTGGAGCTCTTTCCTTTCCAACTTGCATGAATCCTTTGCATTGCCTTTTCATGAGTTTTAGCAAATAAACTGAGTGCAAGGAGTGCCAAGTCCAACTTATTTTGCTTGCCATTGTTTGGATCTTGATCAGAATTTGAAGTCTTCCTACCTTCCTCCTGCTTCCAGTTCAACCCCCAAAATGATGCAGAAAAAGCAAAAAGCATGGGTCTGAAGAACTAAAGCAAGACTGATAGAAAACAGCCGGCAGAGAGAGGGACTCTGTGCTGGTGTGGAGGGCAACAGCCAGCAGGGCAGAGAAGGTTCGCACACATAGCATGGCAACTGGCTGAGGGGAAGAGCTTGTGAGTCATCCTCCTTTCTCACAGTGCCATGCTGGCCTGCATACAGGGCCATTGCCCCTCAGTTTTGACAGAAAATCAGCTGTGTCTGCCTAGGGCCACTGGGGTCAGCAGGGTGACATCAGAGAGGCTCAAGACAATGCAGGCTGAGCCTCTGAACAAGCCCCTTCCCTTCCCTTCCCATCTCCTCGTCCTTCCCATCCCCCTAAGCCCATTCTCCCCAGCTCTAAATAACCACACCAAGGGAGGAAGTCTCTGGGAGGGAGCTGTGAGCTGTGTCATTGTCTCCTGGGGGTTGGGGGGAATGCCCCCTGAGAGGCAGTGCCACCTGTTGGTGGACAGCAAATAGGGAGGGCAAAGGAGAGAGGGTTAAACCCAGACTATGGCTCTTTAGCCACTGCCCTGCAGTATAGTCCACCCACCTTTAACCAAGCCAGGAGCGACATGTGCTGCTCTGCTCTCCACACATTACCAGCAAGATACTGGATACGCCCAGGGAAGGTGTGCTGGCAAAAGGAGCCAGACACTGTGGGGCAGAGTCATGAAATAGGAGAGTTATTAATAGAATGAGCAAGTCAGACTAGATGAATCAGACTTAATGAAATCAGTAGATTAAGAATTGAATATAAAAATACTATCCTCTGATACATGATAGGATAAAATGAAGAAAAAGCAAGCCATTAGAAAGAAACACAAAGTGGAAAATGAGTAGAAAAAGATAATAATTAAAAAAATAATAATTACATCTGAAAATGAATAAATGAGATCAGGTTAAGAAATTCATGAAAAGAATTAGGGAGAATTAAGAAAGAAAAATTATAAAAGTTAAGTGAAATTTAGAGGTTGACACATCAAATCTAAATATTAAAAGACAATGGAGTGGAAAATATTGCGTGGAGAGGAAACTGTTGAGAAAATAATCATTCACAATTTTTCAGAACTAAAACAAGGGTAATGAAACCATGTTGTAAAGATTCTTAGGGTATCAAATAGGGTGAATAAAGAAACATTTATATCTAAACACACTATAGTTAAATTTAAGAATATTAACAATTTCTAGAATATTCCAAAAGCTTGTAAACAGAACAGATATTCACAAAGGAAAAAGACTTAAATTAACTTCAGACATCTCTATAGTGACACAAGAAGCAAGAATGAGGTCACAATTGTAAAAGAAAACAATTTAAACATGGGGTTTTATTCTATTTTTATTACTAAATATTTGTGATAAACAGAAAGATAAAAATTAATAAAATAAATATTATATATCTACTGCCTAGGTTATGAAATGATAAATTATTACTTTTTTGTGGCAGTATTTTGCTTATCCACACTAAATCAATTCCTTCCCAGTATGTTGAGTTTGGTGGGTATCCTTCCATGAATGTCTTCATATTTCTTGTGGATGTGTTCTTAAGCAGTATGTCATTTTCTTGCATATTTTTTTAAATAAAGAAGCCAGGTGATTTATTATCATTATTAAGATATCATTTATTTCAGGGCAGGGATACTTCTTTATTTGTATAAAATAGTAATAGCTAAGGAGATATGTGGAAAAATCAAGATAATATTGTATATCTGCTGATGCAAGAAGCTAAACAAAACTTATCACCACTCTAGTTATTTCCAATGGACACTTCTTTAATATACTGACAAGAACCCAGTGACGGATACATAGTTACAGTATTATTTATGGCCATTATAGATAATCATGTAAGTCTTAAAATACATGTTCTCAGAACGACTTTTTACCATAGATAGTATTTGGAACTCTGAGCATTTTAGCTAGACTCGAGTTTGGAAATCACCAGCTTATTTTGCAAAAGGTGTAAATTGCATTTATCTACAATCACTGATAAATTAATGGAACTTTTCTTCCAATGTCATAGTTATAAAGGCAGTGTCTATTTCCCATGGATATTGCTAAAATTTTCTGTTTCAAATCTTCTTTCCATCACTAATTTAAGATATAATGCTGAGACTAAGTTATAGCATAGTGGTATATTTGAGGGGGTCCATTTTCACTCCTTAAATAGCTTTTATATATTTCCTTTATGCAGTCATCCAGGCCAGCTAACTTGCTCATGATGTGCTGGCAGCTCTGGTATCTTTGGCAAGAAGCTATTAATAACTTCTGCTACTTTTCCTGATAGAGGAGAGTTCACTAGGAGCTTTCACACTTTCCAAAGCACCAAATTAATCTGTTTTGTTCAATTTTATCCCAACTCCTAGAAGCCTAGAATAAATGGTGTCTCACAAAGCTGTTCAAGGTTGTTGATTCTGATGTTCTGCTATGATTTTCCTTTACTATTCATTCATTTTAAATATTTTTATTATTTTGAAAAAAATTATAGATATATAGGAGGCTGCAAAGAAATTCACGGAAAAGTTCCATGCACCCTTCTCCCTCAATGTTAATATATTACACAACTATACTACAACATAAAAACCAAAACCTTGACATTGGTAAAATTCATATGGCTTATTTAGATTTCACAAGTTGCACATGTACTCATTTGTGTGTGTGAGTGTGTGTATAGCTCTATGCAATTTTATCACGTGTGCACTTTGCATAACCAACACCACAATAGAGACACTCAACTGTGCCATCACCAAAAGTGTCCCTTGTGTTACCTCTTCATAGCCATGCCCATTCTCTTCCCCCATCTATAGTTCCTGGCAACCACGAATCTGTTCTCAATCTCTATAATTATGTTATTTTTATGACTGTTACATAAATGAAATCATATAGTATGTGTCCTTTAGAAATTAACTTTTTTCATTTAGTATAATTTCCTTGAAGTTCATCCAAGTTATTGCCTGTACCAATATTTTGTTCCTTTTTATTGTTGAATAGTATTCCATAGCATAGACATACCTCAGTTTATTATCATTCATCTATTAAGAGAATCTGGATTGTATCTAATCAGTTTTCTAGCCATTAAAAATAAAGCTGCCATGAACATTTGTGCACAGGCTTTTGTGTGGACATAAATTTTCATTTCTCTGAGATAAATTCCCAAGCATTCCTGTTATTAATATTTTGAGTGGTGACAGTTCAAAACTACTGTCATTGGTCTCAAATGTCTTACTCAGCAGCAATGGACATGGCAAAGGTGTGCTCAGTGGACAAAATTATAGTTATATTCATAAATGTTTTATTTTCACCTTTTTTGTTTTTTTAATTTTTTTTTGTTTCAGCATATTATGGGGGTACAAATGTTTAGGTTACATATATTGCCTTTGCCCCACCCAAGTCAGAGCTTCAAGCATGTCTGTCCCTCAGATGGTGCGCACCACACCCATTAGGTGTGAATATACCCATCCCCTCCTCCCCCTCCCATCTGTCCAACACCTGATGAATGTTATTCCTATATGTGCACTAGGTGTTGATCAGTTAATACCAGTTTGATGGTGAGTACATGTTTATGACAGTTACTTTAGAGTCTTTTTCGGGACTAATATCTTATTCTAACATCTTATTGATCTCAGTATTGGCTCAGTTGATTGGCTTTTCTCACTCATTTATGACTTTTTTGGTTCTTGGTATGACAAGTGACTTTCAATTGTATCCTAGACATCTTGGTTATGAAATTTGGATACTTGATCTTATTTAATTCTCCTATTTTGGCAGGTATTTAGTTTAGATTTAGTGTCTAGGGTCCAGTCTATTTTTGTGGACTTTATAGTTCCAATAACAGTTCATTTTTCAGAGCCCTTGCCATGCTATTTCTGCTTTATTTGGGGGGTTCTGCTAGAGCTCCCCTTCAATGTCTGCCGGTGGCATCTGTAGGGCGAAAGGTGCTGGGTGTCACAGAGGCACCTTTTGCCATGGAGAGGGAGTGTAGGGTAGGGTTGGCCTGGGTCTCCTTATGTACGTCACAGAGTATAGATCTGGGAGGTGCCAGGAGCTTCTTACCTGCCCCAATAGGTGAATCCATTCAGCCCACACAACATCTCTTACGGGTTGGAGTCTTGTGTCTGCAGCTCTCCAGGCTGGCTTTGTATGGTGGTGGTTCTACAGTTCTGTGGCCCATTCTCACATCTCCATTAGGTCAAGTGAGGACTCTCTATGGTTGCTCTGCCCCGATAGCAGGTCTCTGTCCCATCCTTGAAATCTAGGTGGAGGCAGCCTTCCCTCCATGGCTCACAAACTCTGTGTGCCTGCAGAATTAGTACCATGTGGAGTACAGCAAGGCTTATGACCTGTACCCTCTGGAGTGTGAGCTGTACCTGGGCAAGTTTGAGCCATGACTGGGGTGACCAAGGGGTGTTACACCAGAATGCGGGGTGTTACACCAGAATGCAGGGTGTAGAGGCCTGAGACAGCCCTGGACGGTAAGCCCCAAGCTCCCACAGTCACTCTGAGCCTCTCTGAAAACGTTATCCTCAAAGCACTTCTCTTGGCCTGTAATGGGAAGGGCAGCCTTAAAGATCTCTGAAATCCCTTTGGAGTTATTCTCTCATTGTCTTTATGAGAAACACTTGACTTCTTTTTAGCAATCCCTTTATCAAAGGATGGCTTGGCCATACTCTTTTTTATTTTTCACATGGTGAGGCTGGGGATTTTCTGAATCTTTATCTCTGCTTCTCTTTTAATTATAAATTCTGTCCTTAAATTATTTTTTCTTTCTCTTGCTTTTTATTATGAATTATTAAAAGATGTCACACACTTCCTTTAATATTTTACTTAGATATTAATATTTATTCCATCAGATATCTTAGTTTATAACTCTTAAGTTCTGCCTTCTACAAATCCCTTGGTAATAGACACAATTCAGCCAAGATTTTGCCACCTTATAACAAGGATGGCCTTTCCAGTTTGCAATAACTTATCCCTCACTTTCATCTGAAGCCTCGTCAGAATTGCCTTTAACATCTGTATTTCTACCAATATTTTGATCCTAACCACCTAAGTAATCTCTAAGAAGTTTAAGATTTTTCCTACAGTTTTCCTTTTCTTCTGAATCTGCACTGGATTATACTTTAGGTTCTATTCTTGGAAATACAGGCTTTCTTCAGCATTCATTTCAAAACTATTTCAGCCATTATCTATCACCTGATTCCAAAGCTGCTTCCACATTTTTAGGTATTTGTTATAGCAACACCCACCTCACCCTTGGTATCGATTTCTATCTTAGTTTGCTTTGTGCTGCTATAACAGGATAACTGAGTAATTTATAGTGAATAGAAATGTATCCTCTCACAGTTATAGAGGCTAGGAAGTCCAGTATCAAGGTACCAGAATCTGGTGGGGGTCTTCTTGCTTCTCATCACTTGATGGAAGGTGAGAGAGAGCAAGAGAGGGCCCAACTCACCCTTTTATAATGGCAACAATCCACCCATGAGGGTGGCCCCTAATGGCCTAATCACCTCTTATAGGATCTTATTCCGTGGATTGTCTTCTCACTCAGTTGATAGTGCCCTTTGATCCATAGAAGTTTTTAATTTTGATAAAGTCTAATTTATCTATTTTTTCTTTTCTTAGTAATCATGGGAGTAGAGAGCCTCAAGAAAGAGGCTCATGACAAACACAGCAGTGCTACCAAGTAGGAGAAAGAGATCCACCAAATGTGTAATCTGCAGTAATCTTTGCAAGAGATTATTTGACCAGGGTAGAGTCTAGGTTTTGGTGGAATGAGCTGGGATGGTGTGGGATGGAGCAATGGCAGTAGTAAGTTTTAGGGTAGTCAAAATGTTTAAAAGAGGGAAAGCAAAAGAGAGAGTAGTTGGAAGAAAGTATAGGATAATGGGAGCAACTTTCTCTCTTCTTCTTCATCACCTTCCCTCTCTTCTTTCAATCCTGGTACAACCTTGAGTTCTGTAAAATTAGACTCCAGCCAATGTTGCCATCTTTATGGAAGAAAACTTTTTTTTTTTTTTTTTTTTTTTTTTTAGTATGAGTAAGATCTGAGTATATTAATAGGCTTTGCACCACAATTCACAGTTGCAAAGATATGGAAACAACGCAAGTTGCTCATCAACACACAAGCGGATTAATGAAATGTGGTATGTGTATACCACGGAGTACTACTTAGCCCTAAAAAAAGCTGGTGAACTACATTTTGTTTTATCCTGGTTGGAGCTGGAGCCCATTCTTCTAAGTGAAGTATCACAAGAATGGAAAAACAAGCACTGCATGTACTCACCATTAAATTGGTACTAATTGATCAACCTTACGTGCACATATGGAAGTAACATTCATCGGGTGTTGGGCAAGTGAAGATGGATAAATTCACACCTAAGGAGTGTGGTGTGCACTGTTTGGCAGATGGGCACGCTTGTATAATAGCTCTGACTTTAGTGGTGCAAAGACAATTTATATAACCAAAGCTTTTGTACCCTGGTAATATTCTGAAATTTAAAACAAAGTAAAGTCTTACAAATGAAAAAAAAATATGCTTTGGGGACAGATCAAGCAAAAAAGGAGGAGCAGAAGATAGAAGAAAGAGGGGAGAGAGGGGGAAATTGTTTTAGTGAAGTTCTAATCCAAGAATGAGGGGATGGACAGAGAATAAAGACAAAGGATTGTTAGAGCTGGACAAGAGGCAGGATTATCTTCTACTTCAAGTGTGATAAAGAGGATCAATGTGGGAAGAGGAATATAGAATATCTGTGTGTGGTAGTTAAGGAGACTCATATGGTAGAATTGCTTTTATTTATCTTTGAATTATAAGGCAAGATCACCTGCTAAAGGTAAGATGTTAGTTTAGAAGTTGGGAACAGAAATAAAAGTCTGAAATTGTAAAAATGGCATTTTCCCCTGTATTGGAACAGAACCAGCTTCAGGATGTTCAGTAAATGACTGTGTCTCAACCACCTGAACCGCATTCCCTATTATAAATCTTTCCTTCCAAGTAGAAAGCCACGGCAAGCAACCTGTCACAGAATTCCAACTGAGTGCTAAATGCATTTTATTCTTTAAAACCTCCTCAATGATCACTAAACAGATGGCCTTCCACAGTTAGCTTCACCGAACATCTTGTCAGGCCAAGCTTGTTTAGCTTTGAAGATGGTGTAAGTCATAGCAGTTTTTACCGGCCTAACTGTATCTCACTTGTGGGTCTGTTCACCCATGAATTATTTAGATGAACTTAATAGCTTTCATAAAAGCTAAGTTCAGGAAAACAAAATGTGACTGTCATTTTCTCTTAATTTATTCTTTTGCTAAAAATGTTATTTCTAAAATATAATTCTGATCATTCCATTCTGTTGCTTTAAAATATGTAGTAGGCTTCATATCCTAAGCTGTGATAAAGCCATCATATTTTGTTGTGGCCTTTGAGGGCTCTGCATGACCTGGGCCTCTCTCTGTACCACAGTCCCATCCCGTGGTGAGAGCTCTACTCTCAAATCATCCTTCCCGGTTTTGTGTGAGCCTTTACACAATTTATTTTCTATACCTACATCAGTCACCTGCACTTCCAGATGCTAATTTATACTCATGTTTCATATCTCAGCCAAAATATCACTCCTTCTATGGGCTAAATAATCCTACCATGTTCTCCCATGGTGCCCTTTGTTTCTGCTTTGTGGTTGCTTCTATCTTTTCATCTTCTTCTGTATTTTTAGTCACTTAAGTTCTGAAAGGTCCGTATCTGAAGGGCCACTGTTCTTCCTGTAGTACCTTATACATAGTGGTTGGTGTATAGAAGGAACTCAAAAAATACATGTTGAATTAAACCACGGTTCTACTATTTTCTGAATTTGAAAAGAGATTGTATAAAAACAGTAAGATTGGAGTCTAGTGAAATGATCCAATTTTGATGTTCCTTTTATTAGCTATGTGACCTTGCAAAATTATTTAAACTTTTTTGATCGTTATTTTTCTTAGTTGTAAATGGAGTTAAGTCTACCTCCCTACCTACCTCATTGTTGTAAGAAGTAAATAAAATAATGTATGTGGCTAGTACAATGAATTGCACAAAATAGGGAACAAGATATGATAGATTTATTTTTTCTAATTAAAACACCAATGCCAACATTTGTAATTGTTTTTCTCCTTCTCTTTCCCTTTTACTCATTTTATCAAGATGGTAACACAAAGTACATTTGAAAAGAGCTATATATACAGTTAGTTGAGATATAAATAACAAATAAAAATAGCTAACATTTATTAAGCAATTACTTTGTGTTCGGCATTGTGCTAAGCAGTTTATTTGTACTACATTCCTAGGACTTATTTTTATCATTTTCTTCATAATATTCAGGGTTATGGAGGATGAAGTCGACATGCTCTTCCTGCAATCAATGATGACAATGGAAGATGAGACTGAGAATCACCTCAGTTATCTTGACAATCAGGTGAATACAATGCATGTCTAATATTTCCTGTGTATTCTGTAGCCTTTTCATAGTACTAGTGCACAGTAAGAAGAGAAGCGATCTATGTAGTAAAATGAACTCTCAACTGTTCGTCTCCCACAGTTTTTACCCATACAATATGTTAGCCTAAAGCTATTATAAATATGTCCCTTTCTTCTCAAAGATGTCATCAATTTCTGGGCCATTCTCTTCTTGCAAGTCCCGTAAACATCCTGGACATTTTGATGTTGCTAAAACTTTGCATTGTTGTTGTGTTTGGGGGAGATATATATATCCCCCATATATATAAATTATCTGCTTATTGTCATATTTTTTTGTTTCCCCTGTAGGTTTTTTCTTTCTTAAGGTAAGAACTGTTTCTTATTTGCATTAGTATCCTTATAGATTAGTATTGTACCTACCACATAGTAGATTCCCAAAAATTACTATTGAGGGAATACAAATCACCCGCCTCCACTTGCACATGCAGACACACACGTGTATACAAACACGCAGATACTTTCTAGGTAATTGTCATAACTGCCGCTATTTCGTTAAGAATTGTACATAAAGAGTATTTGTATCTGGTAGGGATTTATAAAGATTAAGTAAAAGATACTATATGAGCAGTGCTGGCCCTGCAGAAAGTTGCTGCTCTGAGGAAAACAGCTAGGAAGCTAGAAGAACAAGAGGTTTGCAAAATGAATAGGTTGTGCTTTTGTGTTAAAGATTGGATGGATAAGAAAAGTGAAACTAAGTGTGCTAACATGACCTTGGCTTTTTATTCTGGACTTCGAGCTAACCTTATTCTGCCACCTCAGTCAAAATAATTTTCTCAATTAAGGTCTGTGTTCTCATCTGTCAAATAAATGTGCTAAAAATGACCTTCACGGGATAGTCCTCAAGAAAAGCTAATAAATGATTGCAAAAATCTGAGAGAAGGAAAAGCACTGGGTAACTCTTGAATAATAAATCAGGACCTTTCTGTACTACGTCAAACTAAGAGGCATTTAATTTGGAGTCTTCCAATATTTGGCTATCTGCTAAAGGAAAAACAGATCACAATAAATGCATATATAAAAGAAAAGCTGACAGTTGAAAAACTAAAATGAAAAGTAATGACATAATGTTAGGAGATGCCTTCAAGGAGACAAGTTCTCAGAAAGTTGAGATCTCAATTTAGAACATTTCTTTCTCTCTAATTGTTGTTCTGTGTGCTGCTGCAATATGATGAAATGGCCATAAACTTAGTGTGATAGGCTTGCAGAATAATTTAATTATAATTTAACATTTACTTTTATGCTATGCAATTACTTACATTGCTTTTTGCTGAAGACAATACATTTAAGCAGCTGCACACAATGAAAAAATAGCTGACAGGGTCAATTCTAAAGTTATACTAAGGTTTAGTTACATTCCTTTTTCACCCAGTGGACTTGACAAATTAGGCAGTATGAGACTGGTTGAAAGAAAATCAGACAAGTAATCAGCAACCCTTGATTCTACTCTAAACCCAGCTCTCTGAATTTTGTAGATTCCTTAATCTTTAGTGTGGTAAGTCACTGTTTCTTTATCTATAAACATTGTCATTGGATGGTCGGTATTTCTTTCATTCACTAACACTCTGTAAGAACCATACATGCTAATGTGGCTTCCAGAATCAAAGAAAAGCTGTGACATTAATAAGATTAAATTCATCCCAAAAGTCAAGTCATCTGCATATATTGGGTGCCTACTCTATGGTAATATGCAAGACTGGGTCATAACATTAGACTTTTACTCTGTACTCTAAGTTCCCTTATGTTTTTTTCTTTTCCTAGAAGTCTGCATCACACGCAATTTTCACATGAGCAGTTTACTGCAAAATATTTGTTGCCTGGTTACAATGCAGAAATGACTATTCAAAAACATCTCTTAAGATTTTTTTTTGTTAAATACCATTTCATGTTCACTCTGTGACAAGTATTAAACATTCTATGTTAATCTTAAAATTATTAGGGATATATTTTACTATCAACACATAAATTTTGACTGTGTAATTTAGAATTTGGAGTGATTATAACAGTAAACAGGCTGGTAGAATTAGAATTTCTAAGTAAAGGCCATAACTTAGAAGCCTATAGTTTTAAAGATTGCAAGAGACAGAATTTATTTAGTTTATTTAGGTATTCTTACAGTAGAACAATAGACATGTTTTAAACAATTTTATTAGGATATAATTAATATAAAAATTCATCCATTTAAAATATACAATTTGGTTTTTTAAGTATATTTACATAATTGTGGAGCTATCGCAATCTAATTTATAAAATTTTCACACCTCCTAAAAGAAATCCCATACTATCAGCCCTAAACAATGAATTTGCATCTTCCCTCCCCATTGTCACCCTCACTCGTAAGCAACCATTAATTCATTTTCTGTTTCTGTGGATTTGCTTATACTGAATAATTCAAATAAATGGGAACATAAATATGTGGTTTTTTTGTGATTTGATTCTTTCACGCAGCAAAATACTTTCAAGGTTTAGCCATGTGGTATGTACTATGTATTAGTAATTCATTCCTTTCTATTTCTAAATTATATACATTGTATAGATAGTCTACATTTTATTTATAGATTTGTCAGTTGATTAACATTTGGGTTGTTTCTGATTTTTGACTACTAGAAAATGTTGCTGTGAGCATTTATTTATAATTTTTTGTGAGAATATATGTTTTCAATTCATTACTTGGGTGTAAACTTGCTGGGTCATACAGTAACTTTATGTTTAACATTTTGAGGAATGTCTAAACTGTTAAGGTAGGTGCACAATTTTGCATTCTACTAGCAATCCGTGAAGGTTCCAATTTCTCCGCATCCTGGCTAACACTTGCTGTTGTATTTTTGATTATGGCCATCCATGCACTGAAGTGGTATCACTTTGTGGCTTTGATTTGCATATCCCTGTGAGTAACGATGTTGAACATCTTTCCACAAACTCATTGGCCATTAACATATACTCTTTGGAGAAATGTCTACTAAAGTCCTTTGCCCAATTTTTAATTGTGTTATCTTATATATTACATTTGTTATTTTCTGGTTGTTTTAATGAAAACCATTCTAATAAGTATGAAGTGCTATTTCATTGCAGTTTTGATTTGCGTTTCTCTAATGATTAATGATGTTGAGCACCTTTCTTGTGTTTATTGGTCATTTGTGTATCTTTGGAGAAATGTCTATTTGGGTCTTTTTCCAGTCTTTGATTGGATTGTTTATTTTTTTGTTGTTAAGTTGTAATTTGTAATTCTTTATATGTTCTGGATATTAAACCATTCAGATATATGGTTTGCAAAAATTATCTTTCATTCTGTAGGTTATCTTTTGACTTTCTTGATAATTTTCTTTGAGGCACGAAAGTTTTTAATTTTGATAACATCCAACTTACGTATTTTTTTCTTTTGTTGTTCATGCTGTTAGTGTCATATCTAACAATACCCAAGTATCATATCTAAGAATCCATTGTCAAATCTAAATTCATGAAGATTTAAGTCTGTGTTTTCTTTTAATGGTTTTATGCTTTTAGCTCCTATGTTATTGAGTTCGTTTTTGTATATGATGTGAGGTAAAAGTCCAACTTCATTATTTTGCACATAGAAATTTGGTTTTTCAGTACCGTCTGTTGAAGGGATAATTCTTTCCTTATTGAAAGGAATTTATATCATGGTCAAAATTCAATTGACCATAGATATATGGGTTTATCTTTGAACTCTCAATTCTATTCCATTGGCCTATGTGTCTATCTGTATGCCAGTGCCATACTCTTTTGGTTTTCTGTTTTTTGTTTTTTTTTTTTTCATTTGGGGTTTGAGGTTTTTTATTGTCTGCCATATACCGTGTACTTCCATTGGGACTTTTGCGTATTGCCCAATTTGTTTTTCTCAAATATTCAGGGTAAGGATTATCTGCAAACTGTACATATCAAGAAACTGAGGAGCAACAAGGTAAAGTAGGTCACTCATGATGACACAGAGTGCTGCAATTCAAATGTAGCTCTAATTCCAAATCTTTTGAAGCTTTTTTGATTATGAATACAGCACTGGATTCATAGGCATGAGACTTGTTTAATTGCCCAGAGCCCCATGCTTTAATGTTGCCATCTTGAAATTCTTTTTATTATTATTATTATTATTATTATTATATCAGAATATTATGGGGATACAAACACTTTGGTCAAATAAATGCTTTGCATCACCTGAGTCAAAGCTACAGGCATGCCCATCCCCCAGACAGCATGCATCACACCCCTTACCTGTGAATTTACCCATCCCCTCCTCTCCCTTCCCACCTGCCTGATCCCCATTGAATGGCACTTCCATATGTGCATGTAAGTATTGATCAATTAGTACCAATTTAATGGTGAGTATATGTGATGTTTGTTGTCCATTCTTATGATACTTCACTTAGAAGAATGAAATCCAGTTCCACCCAGGATAATACAAGAGGTATTAGTTCACCATTTTTAACGGTTAAGTAGTACTCCTTGGTACACATATACCATATTTTATTAATCCACTCGTATTGATGGGCACTCGAGTTGTTTATACATCTTTGCAAGTGTGAATTGCACTGCCATAAACAGTTGAGTGCAGATATCTTTTTTACAGAATGTATTTTTTTCCTTTGGTAAAATGGTAGTGGGATTGCTCATACTCTTTTGATTACTCACTGGATGGATGACTTATGTTGTAGTATGGACCTCTTGCATTCCATATGAATTTGAGTATTAGTTTTTCTATTTCTGTAAAAAAGATTGTTGAAATTTTGATAGGAATTGCATTTAATCTGTAAGTTGCTTTGGGCAGTATTGGAATCTTAAGTCTTTCTATTCATGAACATGAGATATATTTCTATATATTCTTTTAGCAATGTTTTGTAGTTTTCAGTGTACAAGTCTTTCACCTCCTTGGTGAAATTTATTACTAGGTATTTTATTATTTTAGATACTATTGTAAATTGAATTGCTTTCTTAATTTACTTTTCAGGTTATTTACTGATGTTCTATAGAAATACAACTGATTTTTGTGTGTTGATCTTGTATACTCTGGCTTTGAGGGATTTATTTATTAGCTCTAGTAGCTTTTGTGGATTCTTTGGGAATTTCCCCATATAGAATCACTTCATCTGTGAATAGAGATCATTTTACTTTTGTCTTTTTGATTGGAATGGCTTTTATTTCTTGTTTAATTTCTCTGGCTAGAATTTTCAGTACAATGTTCGATAGCAGTGGTGAAAACAGGCATCTTTGTCTTGTTCTTGATCTTAAGGAGAAATCTTTCAGTCTTTCAACATTGAGTATAATTTTTGCTGTAAGTTTTTATAAGTATCTTTTATCATGTCAAGGAACATATCTTCTATGTATAACCTAGTAATGTTATAATTTTTGCTTTTAACTATCATATTTTAAAGAATTTAAGAGAAGAAAAATGGTATATCTACACAGATATTTACCATTTTCTTTGTTCTTTCTTCATTTTTAGAGTTAACATTTTCCCTCTAGGATCATTTTCCTTCTCTCTGAAAAACTTTCTTTAGCATTTCTTTTAGAGCAGAGATACTGGCAACAAGTTCTCTTAGATCTCCTTCACCTGAGAATGTGTTTATCTTACCATCATTACTAAATGTTATTTTCTCTGATTATTGAATTCTTGGTTAATAGGTCTTTCAGCACTTTAAAGATTTTGTTCCAGTACCCTTTGGTCTCATGGTTTCTGATGAGAAATCCACTGTCATTCAAACCATTATCTCCTGTAGATAATATGCCATTCATCTGTGGCTTTTTTAAAAGGTTTTTTTGTCTTAAATTTTCAGAAACTTGATTATGGTACTTCTGGACATAAATTTCTTTGCATTTATTTTAATTGAGGTTAGCTGAACTTCTTGAATTTGAATGTTTACATATGTAACCAAATTTGATAAATTTTCAACCACTATTCCTTCAATTTTTTTTCCTGCACATTTTTTTCTCCTTCCCTCTGGGACTCTGACCTCACAAATATACCAGCTGATGTTGTCTGACATGCCCATGAGTCTTTTTTTAATTTTTTCAATCTTTTTTTTCTCGTTGTTCTGAGTAGATAATTTCTATTAAACTATGTTCCATTCATTGACACTTTCTCTGTCTTCTGTATTTGGCTATTGAGTCTTCCCAGGGAATTTTTTATTTTCGTTTTTGTATATTTTTGGTTTAAAATTTTTATTTGTTTATTCTTATTTGTTTCCTTGCAGAGACTTTGTATATTTCCATCACTTTCAAAACTGTTCACCTTTACTATGTGAGACTTGACTATAATAGATGCTTTAATGTCTTTTTTAGATGATTCCAACATCCATATCATATCAGGATTGACATCTGATTTTTCATTCTTTTGCAAGTTATTGAGATTTTCCTGCTTCTTCTTATGCTGACTAGCTTTGGACTGTATGTTGGACACTTGATATACTGTGTTATGAGACCCTGGGTGCTATTTAGTTCTTCTGGAGGATGTTGAGTGTGTGTGTGCATATGTTATCAGTTCTTAGACTTGGCTAGATTTAGGCTAAAAGTCTCAAACCACTTTCTGTAGGCTATGGTTCTAAGTTGGTTCATTTTGCAAAGAGTTGGCAGTACTATTGAATTCTGTCCCATGTATATGCCATTCAGAAGCCAGTTTGAGACCTTGGGGATTGTCTACCTACATTTCAATGCTCAAAGTCTTTGGTACGCTATTTAGAGTCATATTCATGCATGTAGAGCTCACAGGTGAGCCCCACAGTTCAGACATAATTTTATGGAAATATTTTCTTGACTTCTCTCTTCTTGGTGTTTTCCCTGGCATTCTTTGGCTCCCAAAGGCCAGGTTTCTGCTCTTCTGTCTAGAAAGCTAGGGTTTTAGTTTCCTTACTCTGCTGTGAACACTCCACAACTCTGTCTGCTTCTGAGGCCAAGCAGCAGGATATAGAAAGAGGAAGAAAGGATTGAGATACTGGCCCACATTCTCAGTATCACAGTTTCTTTTGTCAGAGAGAAAGGTTCCTTTCCTTTAGAGTTTTAGGTGCCTGACCACTGCCACTGCTGTTGTGATTATTGGCCTGCCACCATTGCCATGAATTTGCCTGGGACTAGGATAGAAAGAATGAAAAAAACAAACACCAAAACCAGTGAATTTTATATTTCTCTCTATTTGACCCCAGGGGCTCCATTTCCTGATATTTAGTCCAGAAATTGAGGTCTTCTCTTGGAGCTCTTTCTGCCTACATCCAGTGAATGATTCTGGACTTCATGCTGCTTTTTAGTCCAGGCTGGGAGATACTGGAAGGAAAAAAACAAGAATTTCACCCCTAATTGATCCTGCTTTGAATTCCTTTTTCCTGTTTTTATTCTACCTACTACCATTTAACTCTCGGAATCTTCAGGTAGCTGCTCAATACATCTGTTCTAGTTTTTAATTGTACTCAATAGGAGAGATGGGGTGAAGTATGCTTACTTTTATCTGAACTGGAACCAGAATGTTAAATGCATATTGAAAAGATTGTATTAAAATAGATTATTTCTTATTTCTATCTCACTTACTTGTTTTTTTCTCCACATATTTTTAGGCTCACATATTCTCAACCATTCTAGGTAAATACAAATTCCTTTTGAAAAAAGCCCCTATAGAACTATATTCCAGGCCCTCAGTATTGTGCCTCATGCTTTAATTACCTAATCACTAGAAATTATTTCTTTGTGTTATTCCATCAGATTTTAAGTCAACTTTCTGTAGTTTTAACTATGGCATATTATTTTCTAAATAAGAAGGTGTTAGATAAGTATTTAGGGAAATTGGGGATTTTAATAAGCATATCTATTTAAATAAAAATGATCATGGGTATATACACACATTCAAAAATAATGACACAATGAAGGGAAAGAAAGGAAAATTTCAACAACTCCCCCTTGCGTTAGAGAAGCAGAGTAAATCTTCATCTGTTGGATGTATATATTTACAGTCCACAGACTTTCCAAATGTATGTTTCAAAATAACATACATATGTAGAATGCTAATTTTTAGGCAAACTCTTACTTTCAATTGACTTGACATATACCCTGGAATTTTTTTCTGTCTAATTTTGGATCATCACAACTCATTATATATTTTCACTTAATAATTATAGGTATACCAAAAATTTTGTGGTATTTAATAAGAAAAATCAAGTAAGTTCAGGATTAGCCTGTCAAATAAGTGTAAGAACACTGAGGTGAGAACAGAAGCAGAGGATGAAACCTTAGCACTGAAAAGAATCATATATGCCTGATCTCATGTGCATTTAAAAAACAAAACTGATTTATAACTAAGCTAGTAGGGGGAGAGGTAAAGATTTCTCAGAATCGGAAATGAAAAAAACAAAAAGGGGTTATGTTTCCCTGAGGTGGATCTTTTTGTGGTAGACTATAACAAAGCAATTAAGGAATCGGCAATACTTGCATACCCAGTGGACTATTTAAATATTACTGTGACTGAGAACAAAAGACTTCAAAATTTCCCTAGCTCTCTTATTTAAATCTATATGGGAATACAGATTTAGAGCTAAATGGAGCACAATCACACAGGGAGCCTTTGGAGGCTACAAGGACTATGAATATTGATGGTAATTCACTTCTGTGTTGTGCTCTGAACAAATGACAACAGAGTAGTAAACAACTATTTCCTTGGAGATGCAAATAGATTCCATAGGCTGTGAACTGAGACTCTTTTCCACTCAGATCTTATTCAAAGCAAACTGTGTATTTAGAAGGGTACACATACCCTAACAATTAGACTGGATATGGCAAACCAGAAACAAAGAAACAGAATTAGTTCCAACTCTATAACTATAAACAAGACTTTTTTTCTCCACCACCAACTAGGCTAGAGATGGCATTATTTTTGTTTCACACTTTTAGGAATAAATGAATTCATTCTAGGAAACTTGCCTTTGATTATTTAGCAAGATTTTGCTGGATCTAAATTCTACAAGTGCTACCTTTCAGAGAGATACAGTATTTTCTGGAAGACAGTTGCTAATATCATTTTTGCTCATGTTGAAAAGCTCAGTTTCCAAATAGGAAAATTTCTCTCTGTGGTCTGCAGAGGTTCATAAGTGACCTTATAGATACAAGTTGCCATTGGGATCTAAAGGGAAGGTCAAAAATCAGGACAGTTAGTGAAAAACCTAAAAACAATATTCTGAAGAGAAAAATAAAATCCTTTCTTTTGTGAGAGAAAAGCAGCAAAGGCTGCTGTATGGAAATCTGGAAAAGGAAAAAGGTACTCAGTCTGAATGAAGATGAGCCAATCATCAGAAATAATGGGATTGAATAGTAAAACTGTCCTTACAGAATCTAGCATGATGTCTATATAAATAGTATTTTAAAGCATTAACTTCAAGAAAAACAGTTTTTAAAGTGCAGGCAAATTTAGGTCATTTACAAAATAGACAAAAGAAGTAAATTTGTGTATTGCTTTATTTTTATGGTAGAAAAACAGTCTCAAAGTCTATTTTGGAATAATGTGAGTTCTCTGAGGTCGGGGACTACATATTATTCTTCTTTGGGTTTCTAGGACCCAAGTAAAGACCTAAATATAGAGGCTGATCAAGAATCTGCCTAGATGGCAAGCACTGAGATGCCAGTCTATTGGGATGCTCAGACATCACTGGAAACACAGAGGGATGGGGGAAAAACTGTATTTTCCCGATATCCTCTTAGGTAGATCATTGAATTCTGGTAGAAGGGATTCTTTCATATGTCCATGGGGTAGGCAGTGAGACCTCAGTGAAGATGCTCAAGTAATAATAGAAGACTAACAAATTGCCTTCGTAAGAGCGTAGTTTTTTAACTGTTAGGACTTCAGTGTTCCCTAGTGGAAGGTACAAGTTTGCCAAAAAGCAGGGTGACAGAAGAACAAGGAGCAAGAAAGAAGTGGAGTTTGAGCTCTACCACAAGTAGCCCTCATTTTCTCCTTCTGACATGAGACCCTTCGTTTCCTCACTAAATAAATATTTTAAACTACTTATGCAATATTTGTAAAAAGAGGAACCAAATTGTTAGCCGCCTTGAAGCATCCACAAGATTCATTCTAGATCTCATCTCTGTCACAGGTGCCGTATACACATTGAATGCTACTTGTTTCCCATCTTGTTACAAGGTATTCTTGCTAACAGGGAATGGGAAAAGCTAACATCTTTCCTCTATCCACACATTTGAGAATTAGGTACTACCTTTTGTTTAATAGATTCTGTTGGAAACTATTAATTTCATCAGAATTTCCTGAATCACTCCTCTGTATCTCCCTGTCATAAAATTGGGCTGACTCAGCTGCCTCAGCTTTGCCCATTCCTTCTCTTCTAATAGCTCTGCCCTGCAGAGATACTGTCAAATGTGCACGAGCACTCACATTCTCAGTGCCATTCCAAGATGCAGCCGAGTCCTGATGAGCTGAGGATAACAGTCAGTTCTTTTCATCTTGACATACTGGCAGCCGGCTAACCCAGCCATGGCCCTGTTTTTTTCCAAAAAATGCTAAGGATGTTAAGTCCCTGAGATCATCTGTTTTCTCTTTAGTTTTATCAACCCACTACTCTTTTCCCTGGCTTCTCAAATTTTCAAATGTGCTCTTTGAAAAACTTCTGTTCTTAATTAGACTCCTAGTCATCCTCAATCACCTCACTGATCCTTCCTGACAATTAACTGAACATTGGCTCTTCCTTGAATCATCTTCTTTGCATCTTTCACCAGTGGAAGAAGGGTTGTCATTCTCCTGAACTCCATTTATACTCTGGTCTGTGGTTTTGGTTCATGGCCAGAGTTTGCTGGTTGTCCCTGGACATTCATTCTCTTTGCCTTCTATGATAGTAGAATGCCCAATTTTTACCTGAGTCATAGTCATCTTGAGTAAGAATATTCCTCACAATCCCTTACAATGGGATGGCATGAGACTAAGTGCCTAATGGAATATTAGCAAAAATAGCATATATAACTTTCTAAAGTGTCTTTAAAGGGAGGAGACCAGCCCGTCTTCCCATTTCTTCTTCCTATTGGCTGGAAGGTAGATATGTTGGTGGAGCTTGAACAGCTGTGACTTTGGGGATGGAGGCCAAAAATGGCACAGCAACAGGAAGGAAAAAGCTTTAGTTTTTGATATATTGAGTATTCTAACTCCTTTGGACTGCTTATTTTTGGACTCATATTTAAGAGAGAACTAAACTGTATCTTGTTACTGAATTTTTGTCACTTATCATCAAATTTAATCATAACTGACATAGTCAGTAGTGCTTCTACTCTATTATTACAGCCAGTGATCCTGTAAAACTCATGGCATTTTTCTAAACCATCTTCCACCTTCACCTCCCACTGCTAATATCTCCTAATCTTACTCACTCCCTCTAATCCTTTGAAGACTTCAGCAGCTATTATCAAGATTTTTTTCTACCCTCTGTTCTGGCACAGTAACTTCAGTTTCCCTTCTATTACCACAGAAGACAAAGAGAATGAATGACCAGGGACAACCCACAACCTCTGGCCATGGACCAAAAATCCATGTGGAAAATACATTTATCACACTGGCTTCTTAATTTCTCACCCTTCTCAATTCCTTCAACTTTTCTCCTTTGTATCAGCCAGAATAAGATAAGTTATGTGACAGTAAGAAAGAACTCTCAAATATCAATAGCTTACAGTAACTAAGATTTAATTTTTGCTCATGTTACAGGGCATTTGTATATGTGTTTTCTTCACTCCACTACCCATGCTGACTCAGCCCTTAGTCGGGATATTGCTACTGTTAAGGGAGAAGTAAGAAAGACATGGTGAACTACACACTGGTTCTTTGGTTCTGCCCACTCTGAAATGGCAGAAATGGCACATATCCCTTATACTCACATTTTAATGGATAAAATAATTCCATGGTTAAATGGAATCTCAATAATATCAATAGGGTGAGAGGTAGGCAACTTTACAAAGTATAATATTAATATATCACACTAATACCTATTGTGTATATAGATTACATGCATATTCAATAAATATTTATATGTTGATCAATTGGAATATGAAATCATTTTAATTGTACAAATTATGTAATTTTTCTTTTGAAGAAATGTGGTTCATCCAATTCAATCTTTCACCCAATTCTGAAACAATTTCTATAGCATCCTGACAAGTGTTTGCTAATCTTTATTTAAAAACTGCTTAGAAAGGAGCTTACTGCTACACAACATTGTCCATTAATATTTATTTTTACATATACATAGTTTTTTCAATGGTGCTTTTGAAGGATGAAGGTAAACACATGGTCTCAAGTCCCATCTTGAACCAAGATGTCCCTATAAATTTTGTATATATCTTAATGTTAACTTTTCTTTGTAACAAACAAAACTTTCTCCCCATAAGCTCTTTCTTTTGGTTCTTAACTGAGTTTAGAGATGAATAAGACCAAGCTAGCAAAGACAGCTTGTCTGACAAATTGACAAGTATTCACCCTCTCTAAAAAAGATAATTTTTATTCAGTTTCAGACAACCATATAATTCAGGAAATTACTCTTTATTCTGCCAAAAGTTCATTTATCCTCAGTTATAGAAATAAGTTTCAATTAAAAAGAAAACAAAATCACACTAACAGATCAACCACAATATATATGCATGTTATATCTGGCCTGACAGTCCCTAGAATGTGACCACTACATTAGACTGACAAAGTTTAAGAATAATCTCTACATTCTGAAACTTTTTTGTGCCAGCTGCTTAGTTATGTCTTGTTGTCAAAAAATTGATAGATAAGATATGAAGTTTCAAGAACAGGACAGTCAGGAACTGAGGAGTACCCACTATGTCTCTTAGGTATTCCTTGATTTATGAGCTTCATAACAGCATGGCCGGCTGGGCGCGGTGGCTCACGCCTGTAATCCTAGCACTCTGGGAGGCCGAGGCAGGTGGATTCCTCGAGGTCAGGAGTTCGAGACCAGCCTGAGCAAGAGTGAGACCCCGTCTCTACTAAAAATAGAAAGAAATTATCTGGCCAACTAAAAATATATATAGAAAAAATTAGCCGGACATGGTGGCGCATGCCTGTAGTCCCAGCTACTCGGGAGGCTGAGGCAGTAGGATCGCTTAAGCCCAGGAGTTTGAGGTTGCTGTGAGCTAGGCTGACACCATGGCACTCACTCTAGCCCGGGGAACAGAGTGAGACTCTGTCTCAAAAAAAAAAAAAAAAAAAATAACAGCATGGCCAGGGATATGGGATTATGTATATGACGTGAAAACTTCCATCACATCGGAACTAGACCTGATAGGAAAAATGAGTGTCATCTCTCATGCATGTGGCTCCTATCTTTGAGTAGCTACAATCGTTGAATCAGAAGTGTCATCAGTAGTATGGGTGGATTTGACAACTCCCTCTTAGTAAGACCAATAATAAACCCTGTTTGTTTATTGCTATCAAAGCACCCATGATCCCTATTACATCTATTGTCCTACCTGGGTTTTTCTCACACCTATAAAGATATCTTGTAACATTATCACTTTTTTTTTTTTGCTAAAATTCAGTTACATAATGTTTATTCTGCTTGCTCCAAGTTCTTGACTTACTCTAGAGAACATAATTCTGTTCTAAGTACCTACAGGCCTTGTATTCAATGCTTCACTCTAGAACTATACTATGAATCAATTTCTAAATCACTAGTTAGTAGTTTCTGGACTCTGTTTTCTCAAGTTAAAAATTGGAATATTTCCTTATTCTATATTTTTGGAGTTTGCCATATTTGTTACAATTCTTCAATTATTACTAACAGTTGATTTTATGGTCATATGTACAGATTTTGTCTTCTGGAGTGAAATTAGTAAGACCCTGGGATCTTGAATTTATTTAAAACAATTCAGTGCTTCTATATTATTTTAATTTTTGTTTGTTTGCTCAAATATTTATTTAAACCCTAAGTGTTTGCATCTTGACTTGGGAATGGAGCTATAACATTTAATTAGATACAGGTTTTGCTTTCTAGGACTCAAGTCTGACAATAATAATAATAGTTAAAGTAATTGAGTGCTGCATGTATATGATGAGGACTACTTATCAAGTGTTTGCCTACTAGATGCTCATGTTTTCCTTGCAGTATCATAGGGCTGACACCATTTATTTTATGGAAAACGAAACTACTGGATAGAGAGATCCATCCAACAGGTTATTGAAGATCTCACCACTCATAAGTAGAAGTATCAGTATTCAGACCTAAAGCTTGTCTTCACACCAGGTTACTACTCTGACTCAGAATCCTTACCTGAAAATCTGTCCCTCATTAACCCAGTTGACTATACCAATTTTGGTTTAAAGAACATTAATTTTAATAGAGAAGCCAAAAGCAAAATAAGGTTTAGAACTAATGCTTATTTTCTATGCCTCATAGACATATTTGAATTCTATCAGTGCAATATATATTACTGCACAATATTAATAGAAGTATAATATTACTTTGCCTTCTCTCAATACTGGGGCCACATTCTTTTCCTCCTTTTCCCAACTTTTAACATAGTTGTAAATACCCTTTATGTTGTTGTTTGTTCTAAGATTCATTAATAACTATCCTGTCTACACATTTCAACATCTCTGTTAAGAACATGTGGGGATCCTCCCACCTCTTTATGTGTTCCACTTACTGAGACGTCCCTCACTCCAGCCATCAAATATATCCTTGAGGAGCCGTGTTTTAGATGCTTTCCTTCCCTATGGTTTATACTTATTAGGATGATACATAACCATTACATTTTGTCTCTAGCTGAAATCACACCTAAAGCATACAATGTATGCTATCTGGGTGATGAACACACTTACAACTTTGACTCAAGTAGAACAAAAGCAATCCATGTAACCAAAACATTTGTGCCCCTGTAATATTTTGAAATTTAAAAAATAATAATAAATATATACAGAGAATCTACAAAAAATCTGTGAATGAGAAATTTTTCCCTTTCTTACACATTTTTCCCAGTCTGATATTGAATAGAGGCAATACAGTATGATGAGTGCTAAAATTATTTGTAAATATCATTTTTCAGATTTAAGAAGTTCCTATCTAGTCCTAGTTTATAGTAGTTTTATCATAAATTGATATTGAATTTCATCAAATTGTTTTCCTGAATCTATGGATATGATCATTTGATGTCCCCCCTTTATTCTGTTAGTATGATGACTTGTATTCTTTCAATCAATTAATTTGCCAGTAGGGGAAAAAAAACTAAAAATAGAACTATCTACCATATGGCCCAGCAATCCCACTGCTATATATATATATATATCCAAAAGAAAGGTAATCAGCATATTGTAAAGATATCTGAAGTCCCACATTTATTGTAACACTATACACAATAGCCAAGATTTGGAATCAACCCAAGTGTCCATCAACAGACAAATGGATAAAGAAATTGTGGTACATATTCACAATGAAATATTATTCAGCTATAAAATAGAATGAAATCCTGTCATTTGCAACAACATGGATGGAAATGGAGAAAATTATGTTAAGTGAAATAAGCCAAGCACAGAAAGATAAATCTCACATATTTTCACTCATATGTGGAAGTTAAATATTAAAACCATTGATCTCATTGAGACAGAAAGTAGAATAATGGGTACCAGAGGCTGGGAAAGGTAGTGGGGAGGAGGTGATAAAGTGGAGATGATTAATGGGCTCAAAAATATGGTTGGATAGCTAGATAGAATGAACAATGTTTCATATTGTTTTGTATTATTTCATATGTACTATTGTTGATACTACAACAAAGTTACTATAATCAATGATAAATTATAGTATACTTTAAAATAACTAAAAGAGTGGAATTGGAATCTCCCTAACACAAGGAAATGTTAAATTCTTAAGGTATGGATACCCTAATTACCATGATTTGATTATTACACATTGCATACCTATATCAAAATATTACATCTATCCTATAAATATATACAACTGTTATGAACCCATATAATTAAAGATAAAAAAGTAAGAAAAAAAGCATCTGTATTGGAAAACATATCTCATTTGCTCAGTCTGTTCGATGTTCTGTAGCATTCAAAAATATTCTTGATGAAATAGTGTTCTTAATTTAGAGTAAGCATATCCATGTACAAGCCTTGATATCGGTTTCCTCTTACTAGCAGTATCACCTTTTTGGAATAACTAGTCTTCTCTGAATATTTTTTCCTCCTATGAGATGAAATGAAATGGAATAGTGTGAAAAAAGATATTTTAAAAATATTATAGAAATTAATCTAATAACAATAACAGAATTTCTTGTGTTTTTCCCCCTTTTGGTATTTTTACCTAAATGAATATCTACTAAGCTAAAATCAGATAGGCCTTAGGTGATCATATGTTAAAAACACTAGCTTTAATGAATATTCTAGGACTTTGTTATTTCACCAAAAGGCAGAATCAAATATGTTGGTGCGCATTTTTGTGTGTCACAATTTAAGATGACACAATATTTCATTAACTGAAAGATTACATAAATGTCTTTGTGATATTATAAAACGATTATTACAAATCTATTTCCTTAAAACTCAATTATTTATAGAACTCTATAGTTCTATAAAATCATAACATTCTTTCAAATATTTATGTAAAAGAAGATAATTTATGAGCTCATGTGCCTTGGCCCCAGACTGACCTGTGTTTGAATTCTGACTCTGAAAATACTGGTTATGTGATCTTAGGCAAGAAGTAATTTTAACTCTCTGAGGCTCAATTAATTCATTTAAAAAATAGTGATAAATATATTTAATTGCTGACTATGAAGAATAAATGAGATATTGTAATATAGTGTACATATAAGGTTCTTTATTACCTGGTGATTGCTACAATTATTATTAAAAACATTCAAAAATATACCATTATAAAATTAGGAGTCCATGGAAAGCTATACAACAGTGTTGCACAAGTCCAGCTGGTGTCATTTCCATAGTCTTTCATGTAAATGGCATGTTCTGCAGTTGCACAAGCTTTGGCTTTGAACTAGAATATTCATTACTTCATTGTCTCCAGATTCCACTAATTTAGCAACTATACACAGTTATCCAGTATCTATTTGGTGACTGGCTCTGTGCTAGATGGTAGGAAAACAAAGACAAATGAGAAAACTATCCCTTTTTTAATAGATGACATCATGTAATAAAAATTTTAGAGAATTATGCTAGAGAGAAGAAAAAAAAAAAAACAGAAGTAAGGCCTTTTGCTTTCACATGAAGCTCTTGAGTGTATGTTAGGAAAAGCTTTGTTCTCTGGGTGGAGAAGTTAGAAAAAGCTGTTTCTTACAGGGTTAATGGGGCATAGTGCAAGTTTTATGTCACAGCCCCATGGCTTAGAGAGCTAAACTCAGGCTCACTTCAACCCTCAATCATGTTTGCTGAGCAAGGTAACTTTGTACAGAGTATGACATGTACAACTATACTTGGAGACCCTGAATTTAAGTTAATAAAAGATGACGAACTTTACTTCAGGATACACTATTACAAAAGATCCACAATGACACAAATTAATGAAACTTCAAAATTTTTCATTATTTTTAGGAAGTTAAGTTACCATGTCTTGGCTCGTTATTGCATTCAATGAAAGATGAGTCTGATATTTACAATAATTGAACAGCAATTTAAATCTTAACTGCAGTCTTTGGAGAAAATGTCAAAAGGGACTGCATTCATATAACAGAACTTAATTTTTTTTCTTTATGTCTTTCTCTTTCAATATCTTACAGCTATGGGTGGGTCAGAGTGGAAGAAATAGTCTTCTTCCCATTCCACTTTTGTAAGGCACCAGGTTTTTATAGGAATTGGCTTTTTCACAGGTAGAAAGAAGATGAGAAGTGCTGTGTTACAATATGATTTTAAAAAATTCTCATTTGCAGACATCATTGAAGTCTACAGAGTTGGTGAGTTAAGCTGGCACACACACACACACACACACACACACGCACACATATACACGTATTTTGTTCTTAATCCAGTACTAGCTAAAGTTAATAGTTTTGTATGACAAATTACTTTTCTCCCAAAAGTCTTGTGAAATATATCACACACTAAAGTTCAAGTAAAACAAGCTGCTGTACTTCCTTTGGACTCCTAACCCTAAAAGCTCAGGCAAAATACATGCACTTGGGGATAGGGAACAGATAATTAATGGTTGCCTATAATTCTGAAGCTGAGCATGTTCAATCTGGGTAATTACACCAAATCAGGCAGAAACACTATTACCAGTTGTTAAATGCTATTGTACCACTAGGCTTTTTACCTTTGTTTTTCCACTTGAGATGAGACATGACACCTTAATTGAATATATCCTCAAGTTGATGACAAATTTTAAAATATACAAAAGTACTTTCCTCCTACTGAGTACTCAAGAGCAGTTCTAAAAGTAGCTGAGACCAATCTCACAGCTCTGCATATAATGATGTACTTTACCTGATCTTTCTAAATTCCCTTCTGTAGAGGCACCAAATAACTCTAGATTTATAATTCATATTTGAAGCTTTTGAAAATACTTTTCACATCAACTTTTAATTTTTTATTGGTATTCATTCACTGCTCTGTTTGAGTGAGATCAGTCTGAGAACAAGGTGGAAATGCAAAACATCCTAGAATTAGTCAGTGTATAGGGAGTTGAATGGCCCAAAACGCCAGTTGGAAGATGAGGATGCTGAAACTCATTGAATTTGGTATGTTTTCTAAAAAAGTCATCCAGCTTGCTTGTGGCCTTTCAAGAACTAATACCTGATTCTCCTCCAGTAATGTGCTTTCACTACTCCCAGGACTTTTGGAGTTCAGAGCTCAATCTGATGTCAGGTATGTAACAAGAATTGAGGTAGTGAGCATTATTCTAACTCTATTTTATAATGGCAATTTTATGTCCATCACTTAAGCTTCAATATTGTTAAATAGTTATAGAAACTTTGAAAACACATGATGCAACAGTTAGGCTAGGCTAGCCAGAGAGAGAGAGGGAGAGAGAGAGAGAGGAGGGGCAATGGAGGGGGGAGGGGAAGAGAGAGAGAGAGAGAAAGAGAAATAAATGTCTAATTTCAATGTCTTCCATAGGGGTTTTTGACCAATAGACCATGTATTCTTTTTCCTTATATTTGACTGTCAACATGGATGTAAAAGAAATGAAAACTAACTAAGGAGAGAAAGTACAAACTGCCCTTCCAATTACTCTGTTTCCTTATTTAATACTTCCTAAATACTTATCTTTTAAGAATTGTGAGGTGAAGTAAGATCAGATCTTTCTTCAAAGCTCTTCATTCAAAAGATTTGGAAATAATTATTTAGAGCAAGAGTAGAACACAACATGAAAATAATGTCTTTGTGATTATATCCATCAATGTTTATTCTAAAAACATACTAAAGGACTAGCTTGTGGAAGGAAGAACAAGAAGCTAAAGATATTAAAGATCAATCTAGATAACCATATAAGCCATTCCATATACAATGCTGGTTTGGAAAAAGTTTACTATTTCAGGTTTTATACATATTTAACTTTCCGTGAGGCTGAAACATCTAATTGAAATGGAATAATAGGCAGGGAGGGATCTGGCTCATAATCTCATAAATTCTAGTTAGTCATTTAGATTGTGCAAGTTTCCCAAGGGACAGTTAAGCAAAAAGAGGACAAAGGGTCAAGAACTAGACTTTAGAGAATTCTCATTTTAAAAAATGAGATTAAAAATCTGAGAAATGAGAAAAGAGAAATCAATACAAAAAACACAGGCGTTGAAAAGGAAAATAAAAATTAACATAATGTAGTATTCCAAAAGCCAAAGCAGCAAAGCAGCTTTAGTATGACTACCCTTAAAAGAGTCTGAAATACTGGAGATGGTGTGAGTTCAATGAAGATAATTCATTCAGCATATCTGAGAGTCACTACGGCTTCCATGATGCATCTATTAATAAAAATAATAAAATAATAAAATCTGGGATGAAAACCTACACACAATCTTGACAGCACTGGAGTAGTAGACCATGAAAGAAGAAACTGTGCAACTACAGACAATGTTGAAATAAAAATTTCCAAGATAGGTTTATTAATTTAAAAAGCATATTAAGATCAATGTGAAAGCCAAATATATTTTAAATATGTAGATGTATTAAAAATTCTATAAGATTATCACCAAATTTTTTAAATGGTTATATTTCTGTGAGGTGGAATCACAGGTAATATTTTTTGTCTTTTAAATTTCTGTACAATGTATAGCCTACAATGACCATGTATTACATTCATAGTCAAAAAGGAAAGACAATAAAACTATCCGAAATGGAAAAAAAAAAAAAGAAAAGAAAAGAAAGAAATCAGATTGGAAATGTCAGCATATCACTCCTACCTCCCTTTGAAATTTGCTAATTGTAACCTACTTTCTTGGTCAGAGCCCTATCTCCAAAGTGCTGGCATCATTCAGGGTTGAAATAAAGGATCACGAATATGTTCTCAAAAGTGATTTACCCATGCTATGGTTTGGATACGGTTTGTTCCCATGAAAACACAAGTTGAAATTTGGTCCCCAGTGCAGCAATGTCGGGGAGTGGAACCTTTAAGAGGTGGAGCCTACTAGGAGCTGTTTGGGTCACTGGGGCCTCCCCCTAGGCTGGGGGGTGGCTTGATGCCTTTCTCATGGTAGTGAGTGAGTTCTTGCTCCAGCAAGACTGATTAGTTCTTTCAGGAATGGATTAGTTTTCCTGAGAGTGGGTTGTTATAAGCCAGGATGCTCCTCAAGTTTTGCCTCTTTGTACATGTCTGCTTCCCGTTTGACCTGCCATATTGGGATGCAGCACGAAAACCCTCACCAGAGGCCAAGCAGATGCTGGCTCCATGCTGCCACTGCTTCTTTTTTTTTTTTTTTTAAACAGTACCAATTTTTATTGTATAGTTTTGTAAGCCAGAAATTTAATCAGTGTTTCCATGGGCCAAGATTAAGGTGACAGCAGGGCTGTTTTTCCTTTCTGGAAGTTCTAGAGGAGAATCCATTTCTTTGTGTTTTCCAGATTTTAGAAACTACCCACATTCTCAGCTCTTGGCTCCATTCCATCTTCAAAGCCAGCCATGCTGGTCTAGGTCTAGGTCCAGGTTTTCTCACACAGCATTACTTGATCATCTCTTCTGCCTTCCTCTCTCAACGTAATCACAAGAACCCTTGGGGAGATTTTATTCTGCTTTCCACAAGCATGAAGAGTTTTTGGCTCCATGCTTCTTAAACTTCCCAGCTTGCAGAACCTTGAATTAAATAAACCTCTTTTCTTTATAAATTATCTAGTCTCAGGAATTCTGTTATAGCAACAGAAAATGAAATAAGCAATGCTAAATGGCTGTAGACAGTTATGTAAGGATAAATAATTAGCATTAAAACAATTATATTTGTAATTAAATATATAGATATTTTACTTTTAATGCTCAATCCTCTTTTTGAGTTATCGTTTTCTTAATTGATATGGTGACTTTTCCAATCTGATTTCTTCTTTCATGATCTACTACTACCCCAGTGCTGTCAAGATTGTGTGTAGGTTTTCAACCCCGATTTTTATTAATAGATCTCAGGAATAGCTTGGATATTGCCTCATAGAGCCTTATTTCATGGGAAAGAAGCAGATACAAAAGGCTTAGTGCTTTGCCAAAAAACACAGATAATTGGCTTCAGAGATTATTATAAAGTTTCCAGAATGACATGATTTAATTACAATTTCTTGTATTTTAAGTACATATTTATACTAAAAGGACAGAGATAGTTTATTAGAATCATGGCTAGATCTCAGCTTTACCATTACTGTGTGAATATAGATAAGTTACTTCACCTTTCAGCCCTCATTTTTCTCATATATTAAATAATAGGGTTTTGTGAAGATTATTACATAGACTAATACAAATAAACCCTTAGAACACTGTCTTCAACTAGGAAGCAGTCAATATATGTTTGTTGTTGTTATTCCTTGGTATGTACAAAACAAACTTTAGGCCTCTTGTTAAGAAATTCATACCATTGTGTACAATTGATTTAATAAAATTAAACTCTGTTCCTGGGAAGCTTAGGAACTTAAAAAATTTTAACTTTGTTCTAGCTCTGCTATGTATTATCTAAGTACACTTGAGAAAGTCGTTTGAACTGTCTGAACCTCAGTTTCTTCTTTTGTAAAGGAAGGCAGAAAATGGTTTCTGTCTCATTGAATTACTGTGAAAATCAAACAAATAATCATATGAAAGAACTATGTAAATTATAAAGTATGGTACACATGCAAGACACTATCTATGTTGTCTGACCCCTCATGGGACACTAAATTCAATGGAATTGTATCCCACAAAATTATTGCTTAAAATAGAATGTGGAAGCGGGTTGTGATATCATTCATTTTCTCTTGTGTACGCATACCTGATTTCCCTCTTTTCTCCTCCTTCTCCACCCCTCCCTTCTTCTTTCCTCCCCACCCTTCTCTGCCTTTCCCTCCCTACCCCATTATTTCTGGATCTACTTTGTGCCAGGTCCTGTGCTATATATGGCAAATAATAAAATCAATTTTTCCCTCAAGGGATCTCATTATCTAGTATGGGAAATATACTCACAAAAAAGTAATAAATTATAAGCCCAACAATAAACATATGAACTGGATAGGGAGGTTTAGTTATTGTATTATTATATTGGCCCTTTATGATTGTGTCTTCATCTATTTGTCTTCTCTTTTTATTACAGAATCTTAATACGCAGAAAACAAACGTTGAGTCTTAAACATGGAGTCATAAGTACCTTGGCATAGCATTTATTATATATTTAGAATGCTGAATGTTTAATAGAATATGAAAGTATGATAATTGTCAGATCAATTGAGATAACTATAGTTGCACAGCTTAGTCTGAGAAGGGCTGCAAAAGGAATTCCAGAAAATATTTTTAATGAGCCTTTAATCTCTTTTTTTTGGCATCCTATTCTTACAGTTATTATTTTGGAGTTATTTGTGGTAATTGGGTCATCTTATAACCTTTTCCCCCTTCTTAGCTGCGTCATCATTGAACACCTTTCTGTGCGCCTGAGTCCTTTCATCCACCCATCTGTCTAACCGCTCCATTCGCCTCCTGCTGCGTTCCTTTCCAGTCGACTTCAAGCTCAGCCTTACTCCCACCCACCTCTTGCTTTTATGCTCCAATGAACAGTGAGCTCAAAATGGCATCAAAATGATCTCCCTTTACTTGAAGGATCACAACACTGTTGCTGCAAAATACAGGAAGTTTCTAAGTTGATTCAGTTCCTTGTCTTTCTGTCTACTAGTTAAATGCCATTTTTAAAAGAATTCAAATTGCTTAATTCAGATTGTATCATTTTGATTGACTCTTCTTTTATGGAACGTGAAGAGTTGTTTCTAGTTCTTCTCAGGATATTATCTTATATTATATTCACACAAACTTATTGTTAATTAGGTTTACACAATGAATTTCCAAAATAAATATTACCACAAGCAGTAAAAATATTTGTAGGAAAAAGTAGTCAGAATTGTATCCAAAATTTTAAAAGTATCTTTCTCTATAATGTCCTTAATTCATGAAATCAGTTTATTGATTATGATGTCTGACTGCATTGACTAAATTCTAGGGAGAGGGAGGAAAAACATATAAAGAGTTATGTAACCAAAGAAGGTTATTATAGCCATGGAGATATGCAGAACGCAGTAACAGCTAACATAATTGAGACCTAGGTGTCATGCACTGTTTTAAGAGCTTTGTGTGTACCTTTGTATGTACCTATCCTCTGAGTACCATCATTGCCCACATCTTACGGTCAAGAAAACTGAGGACGTAGATTTTAAGTGACATGTCCAAAATGAGCTAACTAGTAAGAGGATGCTCCAGGGTTTGAGCTCAGGCACTCGTGTTTCCAGAGACCACTCACTTAACCTACCACCCATTCAGTAACAATCTTAAGCCCTCCATCTATCTTAAACAAATTTTGCATAAAACCTAATAAATGAGCTCAGCCAGAGGCACTCAATATCTCATTTCTGAAATATGTATTTTCATATGAATACTTGAAAACAACAGAGTAATGTCCAACCGACCTGGCTTATATGACTATGATATGGTTTTCTCAGGAGGTTATATAACTTCTTTGAGCCTCTGTTTTCCTGGGTGTATAATGAGGGAAATAATAGGTCATCTTATTTCGTTATTATATGAATTCCATGAAGTACTAACACAGTAGTAACACAGTAAGTACCCAATAAATAGTAGCTATTATTTTTAGTGTTATATCATGGTAAACCAATCCATTTTAAATGGCAGTCTTTTTAAAATTCATGTCTTCTATTTCAAAATTCCAATTTCATTTAGCTGATTGCAAGGAAGATACTGAGTACAAGAAGACCCTGGGCTTTCAAGAACAGTTCTTCCTAAGAACATCTGTTTCCAAATTTGCAAATGTGGAAATTTTTGTAGTTCCCAGTTTTTCACCTCCTTTAGTCAAGTCATATGTTTCCTGTGACATTTTCTCATAGAACAATTTAATTATTTTTTCTTTTCTTTTTTAACTGACATTTCTGTCTTGTCTTATGAACATTTTTGTCAGAAGACAAAATATTTTACTCTGTGAATGTAAATGCCAAAAGATGAATAAAAAATCACAAAATTACATTGAAATGTAGACACAAAGAGTTTGTTATCTAACTTACCTTTGTACCTTAGCAAAACTAACAATTACAGAATGTCATTGACCTTGCAGGTTAGTGGAAAAAAGGAGAAACTCAGAGTTAAATCCTCAAATGCCATAAATTTAAAAATTCATTATAAACTTAGTGCTGTAAGAATGTTAGGTAATCCTAGTATATGACTGTACTTGCGATACACCACAGTTATTCAGTGCAAATCACATTGTGTTTTCAAGTAGAGAAGATACATGTTTTCTGTTTCTAAAACTTTTATTCAGAATGTAATGTAAGGCAAAACAAACTGCATTTTGTCAATATTTCCTCTTATTAAAAAAACAATTGGTTCTTTTAGAGAAGATAAAATCCATGTGTTTGTAATTAATTCATGGCGAACTTCTGAAAAAGTTGCTTGTAGAACTCACTACCTGATATTCAAGAATCCTTCTGGCTTTTTAGAAGCTCTCTTCTTACACGGGAAGTCATATTTTCTAAGGATAAACAAATGCAATTCCCCAAAGATTAAAACCAGTTCAAAAAGGTCAGATGGGTTCTAATCTTGGCAAAATCATATTTTCCAGATGCTGTGTTACAAGTTAAGGGTTGCATTTTGGTTTTGATTTTTGTAAATAGAAATCCCTTAGTCCATCAACATCCAAATAAGCAAATCTTAATATACAATTTAAATACCTAGTTTTAATTGTATAATATTGTCTCCAGTGTAAAAATCCTAATCATGGAGCCACCTCAATGATCTGTTTGGAAAATTTAAATTAAAAGAACAGGAAAAATCCAGGTTTTTCTTGGATTCTCAAAATTGCTTGTTTGAACTTTCCTAAATTCTCTGGTAATATGTTAGAACTTTATTTCTATTTTGCCTTAATAGTTATGGTGACTAATTTTTTATTCCTTTGCTCTAACACATGAAATGAATTAGAAACAAATATATTGTGTGAGAATTTTAGGCTAGGAGGTGCAGTTTTATATTATGTTATTTCTCTAACTTTCCATTGTATATTGTGTATTATATTACATAGCTTTAGAATGTAAACTTTAATTTGTTTGATCTACATGGTATATTTTATATAATTTTTATGAATGTGCCACAAATAATCACCTACAACACACTTATTAAAACATTTTTCCCATGCTTTTATTAGGACAAAAATTGTTATAGTTTGTGCATCCATGAGATTATGCCTTTTATATTTCTTTTATATTTTTGGCAAAGAGAAAATTATCATCAGCATTGTACCAATGTTGTATCAAATAATTTGTCAAGCATTTAATTTTTTCTTTACTGTGAAGAGTACAAGACAAAAAGTCACTATTCATTCATTCTCTGTTTACTTCTTCAGTTCCTGTTTAGTCTTTAGCCTCTAAAAATGGAGTCACTTCTCTTTTCCACCGAGCTGATCTTACTACAGACACCTGTGATGTCCCACTTGACATAGCCCAGTCTTCATTTTTTCCTACTTCCTGTGGTAATTGCCATTTCTGATTCTTCTTTCTTTTCTCAAACTCTACAGTATTGCGTAGGATTCAGTCACACTGCAACCTCCAATTTTTAATTCCTGTTATTCTGGCTGTTGCTTTCCAATTTGATTCATTGGTTCCATTGCTTTCTGCAGCCCATTAAAGGCTCATGTTATATAGGATTCCTCTTCAGCCCTATTTTTTTTTTTGTCTCTTTTTCACCTTAGATAAATTCAACTGTCTCTAGAGTGTCAATGACCATATACATTCCCATGACTCCCAGTTTTTGTCTCCATCTTAGATATCTATCTTTAAATCAATATATCCAATTGTTAACTGGGATTCTTTTTTTTTTAAAGTCCACCTGGAATTTTATTGCAAATCTATTTTTTTGTTATAATTTTTTTATTTCAGCATATTATGGGGGTACAAAACTGTAGGTTATGTATATTGCCCTTGCCCCCCCATCCCCCCGAGTCAGAGCTTCAAGGGTGTCCATTCTCCAGACAGTGAGCATCGCACTCATTATGTATGTATACACCCATCCCCTGCCCCCACTGGCACACATCTGCTCGACACCTGATTAATGGTATTCCTAAATGTGCTCTTAGGTGATGATCAGTGAAACCAATTTGATGGCCAATACATGTGGT
The DNA here is from genome assembly GCF_020740605.2 of Lemur catta. Classification (NCBI taxonomy): domain Eukaryota; kingdom Metazoa; phylum Chordata; class Mammalia; order Primates; family Lemuridae; genus Lemur; species Lemur catta. The sequence continues at coordinate 179,176,221 of NC_059128.1, read as the reverse complement.
GCTTGTTTTTCCATTCTTGCGATATCTCACTTCAAAGGATGGGCTCAAGCTCTATCTAGGATAATATAAGAGGTGCTAGTTTACCATTGTTTTTTGAAGTTGAGTGGTATTCCATGGTATACATATACCACATTTTATTAATCCACTCATGTATTGGTGGGCACTTAGGTTGTTTCCACATCTTTGCAATTGTGAATTGTGTTGCCATAAACATTCAAGGGCAGATGTCTTTATTATTCAATGTCTTTTTTTCCTTTGCGTAGATGCCTAGTAGTGGGATTGCTGGATCAAATGATATTTCTATTTTTAGCTCTTTGAGATATCTCCCAATTACTTTCCACAGGGGTCGCACTAATTTGCAGTCCCATCAGCAGTGTAAGAATGTTCCAATCTCTCCACATCCACGCCAGCATTTGTTGTTTTGGGATTTTTTGATAAAGGCCATTTTCACTGGAGTTAGTTGATATCTCATTGTGGTTTGGATTTGCATTTCTCTAATGATTAGAAATGTTGAGCTCTTTTTTATATGTTTGCTGGCCATTATTCTGTCTTCTTTTGAAGAGTTTCTGTTCATGTCCTTTGCCCATTTATCGATGGGGTTGTTTGATTTTTTTTTTCTTGTTAATTTTCTTAAGTTCTATATAGATTCTTGTTATCAGCCCTTTATCGTATGTGTAAAATGCCAATATTTTCTCTTATTCTGTAGGTTGTCTATGATAATCAACTTCTTTTCTCAAGATATCAGTGCATTGTTGTGAGAAATCAGTGGAGAAATTTCCTTCAAATCCCAGTAAGTGCCCTGATGAGGAGACCTCATTAAAAAGATGGAAACACTAGATAAATAGCATCCCATGTCTTGTGCTAGGATTGGAAGAGAGATGATCTGACCATGTCTCATTGTTTCTGGAAGTTATTTTTTTGATCCAGTGCCCTTTGGGGGAAACAAATAAATAAACAACACTTTTTGCCACACAGTGCCTTCTCATAGATTGCTATATATCAAATTCCTTAGATTTATTGTGGGTCTTTAATGTAAAGGCAAAAAGAAAAGAGGCAGACTGGAGTAAAGTCACAGATGTGTACGTGCTCCTTCTACACTATCCAATGCCCCCAAAGTTAACTATCTTTGTAGAAAATGGTACATAACAACCACTGGCCACTTGCATCACTGTCGTCCCTTTAGAGCTGCCACCAGAGTGGCTGAACTGCTTCAGGAGAGTGTAAAGAGAGTGAACAGAGACCAGGAATGTACCACTCCTACTGCCTATTGATGTGCTTATAAAAGAGGCCCAAGAGATACCCCTGCCCCTTTCCACATGTAAGGACACAAGGAAAAGATGCCATTTATGAATTAGAAACTAGGCACTCACCAGACAGCAAATCTTCTGATGCCTTGATGTTTGATTTTCCAGCCTCCAGAACGGTGAGAAGTAAGTTTGTGTTGTTTATAAGTCACACAGCTTACGGCATTTTGTTATAGCATCCTGAGTGGATTGAGACATAAAATTGGTACTGAGAAGTGGGTGCTGCTATATAACAAATATCTAAAAATGTGGAAGAAGCTTTGGAACTGAGTAATGGGTAGAAGTTGGGAGAGTTTTGAGGTGAATGCTAGAAAAAGCCTGTATTGCCATGAAAGGAACACAAAGGGTGATTTTTGTCTAAGAAACGGAAGGTTGACCCCTAAGGCATTTCAGAGTTGTTTGAGGCTGCCTCTGCCATCGCAGGCCTAGAATGCCAGGGCCTGGGGTCAGAACAATCTCAAAAGCAGGGCTGCTACTGCCCAGCTGCAGCTCATATCAAGGGCTCTGCTCCTCTCACTCCACCATTGTGCTCCTTGGCTGCCCCACTTGCGGTTCTGGCAAACCTGGGTGCCATGTGCATTGTGCCCAAAAAAGCTTTGTGGACACAGTTGCCTTTTGCTTAGAGAGCCACAGGGCCCAGACAGAAAATGGCCACGGGGTGGGCCACCACAGAAAGCCTCCATTAGGGCAACGCTCAGCAGAGCCTTGGGGGCAGGGCTGCCCCTCCCCAACCCTGAGTCATAGAGCCACCTGCATGGGAATGTGATTTCCACTGGGGAGAGCCACAATACCCCCAATCCGTGAGGGCTTCAGTATGGGCTGTGCCCAGCAAATCTGTGAAATCAGGACAACTTTTGCCAGGCAAAGGTTCGGGAGCAGGATTCCAGCCCTAGTGTGTCCAGAAGGCAGGATCTCTGTCCCAGTGGGTTGGAGAAGATTATTCAAAGAAGATTATTCCCAAGCCTTAAGGCTTAATATTGTATGCTCTGTTAAGTTTTGGACTTCATTGGGGACCTGTCCGTCCTTTCTTCTTTCCTATGTCTACCTTCTGGAATGAGAATGTATATCTTACACCTATCCGACCATCATATTTTGGAAGCACATTGCATGTTTGATTTCACAGGTTCACAGCTGGGGAGCAACTTGCTTCAAAATGAATCACACCTTGAGTCTCACTCATATCGAACATACTATATATTCCATGAATTGTTCAAAGACTTAATCATTATATGTACTTTGTAAAATGCATATTCTATAAGGCATTCTTTGGAAATTAGCAGTTATCAGTCTTGTTGTGCCACCTTTGGTAAAATGGTATATACCCTGACTCAGTTTGCCAAGATACACTTTGGGCAAAAATTCAGATTTTGTGTCTTTGTCTTCCACAAAACTTGTAAAGGAAAATGGGCAATTGATACATGGCATTATGTGCATTTTGGGTGTTGTTTTTCAGAAAAGAGAAATTCCAAGATCCCACCAAACTTGTTGTGACTAGGGAGGAATGTAAAAGAACCTATTTGAAACCATCTTTTAAAACAGTGGACCAAGAACAGAAAAGTGAGGAATCACCAATAGAAAGTCTTGTATTGCAAATCTTGTATTCTATCAAATGTATTGCCAAAACACTGCCTTATGCTAATGCAGAAGAGTAATCTAAAATTGGAATGTATTTTGTAATAGTCTTGAAGTCCTTCCTTTACCCGCTCAGTTAGGCTGGGCAGGCTTCTGTTGTAAAAGTTTCAGCAAATATAGAGAAAAGGCAGAGATAAAATTGCCCAATTCCCACGATCACAAATGGTCTCCTCCAAATTCCTTAATTAATGTTATTAATAATGAGTTTACATCATGCTTAAAATTAGTAGCTCCCTTCCCCCATGAAAGCATCAATTTAATGCTAAACAAAATAAAAGCCAAATAACACACAAATAAAACTTTGGACATGACCTATAAGCTTAGGTAGAACATGATCTGAGGTATTTTTCTCACTATTATAAATTTGAAATGGTAAAGAGCTATCTAATCACACAAGAAAACAAGGTAAGTGTTGAATGAATGATATTAAATTATAATTATTTATATATGACATGATTACATACCAAGAAAACCAAACTACTATAATTAAAATGTGAGTTTAGTAAATTGCTAAAAAATAAAGAAAATAACTCCCTTGAAAGCTAATAATAATCAGTTTTAAAATACAATTAAATAAAGATCTAATCCATAACACATAAACTTACTGAGAAATATGCAAAACATATATGAAAAGAAAATACTGGTGAATATGTAAAGAAGATAAGTAAGTAGAGAAATATTCCATATTTGGCATATTGTAGTTTTGTTTCTTATGTAAATTTTTTACATAGTTGAGATTATACCACCTATCTTATTTTCCTGCACTAAGCCTTTTATAATATCACCCCTATAGCATTAACATTTTCCAATGGCACAACATTTCCAATACATTTTAAATTACTGCATAATATATTATCATATATATACATATGCAATGTCATTACTACATACCGGTCATTGAAGTTATTTGTAGACAGAGAGAAGATAAGGAGTCACAGGATAATGATTCTACAACTCATCATCAGGCTTGTTTATGCTGACTCTTTCCTGACTCTGTGGAACAGACTATGCATACTTCCCTTGTTGCATTTCTTTCCTCTCCTCTCCTCTCCTCCCCTCCCCTTCTCTTTCTTTTCTTTTCTTTTCTTTTCCCTACCTAGCCCATACCAGAATCTATATCTTGATAAAATTCCTGTTTTCCTATTTCCTGGGGCTGAGATATGGTCCCTTAAAAAAAAATCACTCTATTTTTTCCAGACCTATTTCTTATAGATAAAATAAAGGAATTATATCTTGTAATTGTTATATATTAATATGATACTCCATAAGCCAATGAGAAAAAATACATTTGCACATAGACTACTTTTAATTTTTCAATTATGGAATTCAACATATGATATTTGGAGTAAAACAGGGAAAATATATGGTTTTCATAACTTAAAAATAATTTAATTCACCTAAACAATGGATAAATATGCCATATTGAGAACCTTATTAGTTCATCATGTTTTGAAAATCTTAAAAGGAATGCAAGGGGTCCTTTGCAACATGCAGCAGGAATATGGCTAAAGGCTCTCTGAACAGTGGGGAACCCAAAGGGAATAAAGATCGATAGGGAATATACTAAGCAGATGTTTTATCTCTTCCTTTTGGGGAGATTCTAGAGATTATCCCAGTATGGGCTATGAGAGGTGGAGGAAGAGCAGGTAATTGGCATGGTCCTGAAGTCACTAGGAAGTTACATGCTTTTGTCACTAAGCTCTGTAAAGAGGACCAAATATTGGTTTTCAGTCATAAAAACCCTTCTAGCCAGCATTTCAGCATTTTCCACACTGCCTTATTGAATCAAGATTTGAAGATTTTAGATCTTCATCCCCAAAGTGATCAAAGGATCTGCATCATCAGATCAGTCTTTATTAAGTATTAGCTGCATATTGGATCTAATTCTAAAAAACTTTGTTCTGGTTCCTAAGAATCTTAGTGGTTTGGCGAGATAAAATACTGCTCTGTGTTTTTCAAATGGCCATGGATATTAGCGCTCTACTTGACATTATTTAAATAGCATAATTAAACGGCCAAATTTTTCCTCACCATCACCTGCCTCCTACTACCTTTATTATTGTATTTGTATATGTGGTATTTGTGTGTGTGTTTCTCTGTGTGTGTGTGTGTGTGTGTGTGTGTGTGTGTGTGTGATGTTTGAAAAACACAATATTCTGAATATAGTCTTTATTCACTACAAGCTTTTATTCAGAAAATGAAACATCAAGGAGAAGAAACATTTGAAACCCAGATAAATTACCATTTTGTCTTTCAAGCTTATGGAAAAGTTTCCTCCCTAAATCTTCCCTGACTCGTCCAGATTATGGCTTCTGGTGGAGCTGCCTAATCACACAGTGGGAAAGATACGTTAATGGAAGTTAGAAGTAGGGTACTGATACGTTAATGGAAGTTAGAAGTAGGGTACTGAATAGACTAATGGAGGCTTTTTAAGAATTCCAAGTACTCTTCATATTCGAACCTTTGTCATAAAGGTGACAATATTAACAATAATAATCCTCCTAACAAAAGAATAATATCAGGTCTGGTTTCATAAGAGCCACTGGTTCCGCTGTGCTCTGTCCATGGATGCCCTGATTTCCATTTCTTGTCCTGAGTACATATTGTTCAATTTAATAACCTAAGTTTTCACTGGTAAAACAGATCTTCAGGATGAATCCAATAATTAGCTTTCCTGTTAGGGGGCACATTTAATTTCAAAGCCAATGCTACCCACATTTCCGTTTCTAATTAATCCAAATATAGAAATGCTATAGTAGCCGGACAACATGTTCTTTGAAGAACTGAAGCTAAGACATTGTAATGATGTCGCCAAACCTCCATTAGAGATATGATTTTAGAAAACCATTGAAGACAAGTAGAAACTTTTCTTTTCTCTTTTCTTGAATTTTTTGTTTTGTGATTTTAAAACATTTGAGAAATATGCAACCTCTCCCAATCTGATTTCTTGAGATATTTTTAACCATTTCTAAACAAGATAAATGCTTTCATAAGACTCAGCATAGAAGACTATGGTTTGAAATTATTTTGAGATCAATTCCCAGAATTTGTACACAGTTATAGAAAGTTTCCTTGAGAAATATTAAAAATAAATATATGCCTACCTGGTGGCATAAGGGAGCAGATTCCATTTTATTAGAGGATTTGGCACATGTGAAATTATGTAATGCTAGAATCATAACTTTAGTTCTTTCTAGCAACATATTACATATAGATGTAGATATAATTTGTATTTTTTGTGTTTTTTATGTGTGTGTACGCACACATATATATGTATTTGAAGTTATATCTAGTTGTTCTTCTGTTAAAAAAAATTGTTAAATAGAATATGGCATTAGCCTGCTCCCTGTCCAGCAGCAAAGAAGTTTATTTAAATGTGGTTAACTCTGTATAAATCACATTTTCAAATTATACTGTTGGGCATTTTCTAGAAGAAGGGTAGAAGTAGAGATTTGTCATTAGGTAAATATATAACTATATAATCATCCATGTTATATTATATATGTTCATACTTATGTAAGAAGCAAAATGAGATAAAGAAATGATTAATTGATTCAGAGAGAGTCAAAGTCATTCTAATCATTTGGAGGTCAACTTGGCAGATTTTGCCTGGAAAAAGTTTGATCAATTCACAGAAACAATAGACTTGAGACAACTCAAAGAGAAAGTGTAAGAACTATCTGATCAAAAGGAATCACAAACAGAGAAAATGAAAAGAAGCAATCAGGGAGAGATCCAAGGCCTACTACCGTCAAAATGAGTACTGTTGAGTACAATGAGATAAATTGGATCCTCCTGGAGTGGTTGGAATTATGATTAGGATGGCTTCCTAAGAATGATTTTTAAATGGTTGAGGTTTTCAAGTGAGAATTATACATTAGCAGTTTTTAAAACCTTCAAAAAAAATTGGTCAACCTGTATGGATGTTTGACCTCTGCTTTCTAGAACCAAATCAAAGACAGGCTGTTTCATAAGAACAGAGCACCACCTTGTGTTGGTAAGTTATTACACCTCCTTGGGACACCTAAGGGAGGCTTTTTCCATTGTATTAAATGAGAGCTTGTCAGTATTGCTACTTAGTACAATAGCCAAGTGTAATAGCTTCTCAGTCATTTTAAACTCTTAGACTTATGTAGTAGCTGTGTTTATGTTCCAAGAAAGATAGAGAAAACAATATAGAGAGATGATGAGTCAGACAAAACAAAAAATATTTTTATACTTTTTGATATAAATGCTTTCATCTCAGGAAAATTCTGTAAGCTAAATTCATAGCTCTGATCTCAATTTGACTTTGCATTTAACACATTATACTCATTGTTTCTTAAACTGTGTTAAGCATCAAATTTCAACAGAGCAATTTTTACTTTAAAATAATTTAGAAGTGCATTATTTCTGGAGTATTCAACAAATAAGTGTTATTTAGAAATCATCAAATATCAACAATCTAAGATGAAAACAAAATCACCTTAAATGTTTCTCGGAAAAACATAAGAACACTTATAAAGGAAGAAGAAACATTAGTCAAATAGCATTATAAACTTTCACTTTACTAGAATTACTGCTCTAAGGGTTTTATTTTTTATATAAAGTGAGAAATTTAAAGCCATGCAACTGATGCAAATACAAATCTTGATCATTCTTCAAAATTAAACTCAAATCTTAATATATAGTCTTCTGTGCTCACTAGTGTTTTTGTGGTACTTGGTTTTGTAAAATTGAAACTGTTTTGTATTAAAGTGGTTTTTGCTCATGTCTCATTTCCTCCAGTGTATCTTCAGTTCTTTAGCTACAGGCCCCTGCTCTCAACCCATTTTTATGTCCTCAAACTGTCTAGAAGACTTTTTGTCCTATAGAAGAACTTTCTGCAATTGTAGAAAGGTTTTCTCATCTGTCCAACATAGTATGTATTAGCCACATGTGGCTATTGAGCAATTGAAATGTGGCTAGTGTGACTGAAGGACTAAATTTTATGTTTTAATTAATATAAACTTAAATTTAAATACACATGTGGTTAGTAGCTACTGTATGGACAGGATGAGTTTATAAAAATGGCTTAGAAAAATATCTACTGAATGAATAAATGGCAAGTTCTTTGAACATGATGTGTTAAATTATTTCTACTACTAAAAAGTGCAGGAAATAATTATAATTTTCAGCTTCACATTTTATGTCTTATTTCAAATAAAATTTAAGAACTCAGTAACTCATTCATGTGAGCATTTTTTATAATCTAAATTTTTGAGATGGATTTGCTTTCTTCCTAAATTCATCTTCTGTCTTTTATTCTCATATACTTAAAAAAAAACAAAACAGTTTTTCTTTTTTATCCTGGATGAATTCTGAAAAGCAATAAATTTAATTTTTTGTTTTCTTAGAATGACATAGGAAAGCTTTTAAGTATATATGTAAGTAGACTTGAAATAGGTATGAGTAGACTTAAAATTCAGCACAGTTTTGTCCAAGTTTCCAAAGTGAAGCCACAGTAGAACCCTTTATGTCATGAAGTCCTTCTCTCCCTCCATGCTGACTAAAAACTTAATATGACATCCTAAAAACTTTTTTTGGCTGACACCCTGCAAGTGTATAGGCATACATTATTATTTTGTAAACAACTCCCAATTTCATTCGCATTTACTTTTTTCAACAAATATTACATCTATATTATATATCAGTCATACTGCCAGGTACTAGGGCAGATATACAAGCAAATTCTATCCACATCCTTAAGGTTTGCAGTTTGGGGGCCAGGAAGCAGTTAATTTTAACAGTTACTAATACACGAGTATATTGAGCACCTAATTCTTCCAACAGCTCTGTGAGGTGGTATCATTAACCTCATTTTACAAATGATAAAAATAAACCTTGGAGAGGTTAAAGTAACTTATTTAAAGTAATACTATAAAGTTAGCAAATGGAAAAACCAGAATTTAAACTCAGATCCTATTACTTACAAACCAGAAACTGATAATCATCATGCCATATTGAATTTTTAATAAATAATTATTTTAAACAAACATTATGAACATCTTAAGAGTTTGGTGGAAAATGCTGCTAGAACTCAGACGAGGATATTTCTCATGAATTGTAATATATTAAATACATACTCCTTTGATTATCAAAGATGTAGATTCAAACATAAAGGAGGAAGAATTTTGTCTCATAAGCAGATAAACACATATTTGTCAGATAATATCAAATTTGAGCTAGAGATGAAACAGATCCCCTAATTACATAGTCTAGTATTTGTTGTTGTGTAGGCATTCCTGATCATGCATTTTTATTCATCTACAGGCTTCTCTGAATCACTATAAATAAGATATCCCTAAACTTCATTAAATAGTTTTTTGTGGTTATTTACTAAATATAAAATGGGAAACACATTTGTATTATCCTAGCAGAATGGCAATGAGAGGGCATATCACACTGACTTTTACTTGAAAAGGTAGACGTTTTTATATTTTATTTAATATTAAATGCACATTCCTTTCCTTTTAAAAGGTAGAAGATTCTACATTTTTTTTAAATACACTTTTTCTCTTTGTTTAGTTTTTTGTTTCTAGATGTGTAAACACAAAACCTTGATATCTGGTTTTTGAATTGCCATTGTGGAGATGGTGACCACCCTTTGTATAAAAACCATATTATTTTCAAGCAACTGTAATCCATATTCCTGAGTTTAAATGTGCGAAGTTGATAATGGATTCAGTATAGCTTCATGTCAAATAGCTAATGTTTATTATTTTGAACCACTTTCTTCTATGGTTCTTATGTGAACACTTTCCTTCTTCCTGAAGATCTGAAAATTTAATTTCAGGAAATACTAAAGTTTCTGTTAAACCGTTCTATTTTATTGAAATTATTTTATTTCTCTCATTTTAAATGCTTTGGTATAGCTAGATTTCATGGCTAACCAGTTAGGCTTATTATGAAGTGGTTTTGTACTCTATCCAAAACATTAGTTAGTTCCTCAGTTATTCCTTTTTATTTATTGGCAATCATCAGTCTCATTAATTAATTTACAAGTATATATTTTTTGAGCATTTACAGTATGTCCAGCACTGCAGCAAAGAACCACAAAAGAAGTGAAAAACATGGCTATGTCCTCACAGGATTTGCAATTCTGCTTGGGTGCCAGAATTAACAAATAGCATTGATATTATTAGGTAAAATAAAGATGAAAATAGCATTAGGTCAATAAATGCAAGATAGATTTTTAAAAAGAAAGGTTAGTGGGGGCTAAGTATTCTGTTCACAGTATTCTCGAAGAGGTATTGAATTATTTCACTCCATTTTACAGATGAGGAAACTGCGTATCAGAGAGATTAAGTCACTTTTCACCACAGAAATTTGACTTGAAAGTTTATCTTCTTTCTGTTGTGCCACCATGTTAGGGAAAGCTGGAGGTGGTTGTCCAGCTGGGTTTTCAAAAATGTGTTGGGTTGAAATAAACAAAGGGCAGGGACAACAGTAGCAGTCCAGTGTGGGAATGAGCACGGAGGGTGGGAAGACCTGCCTGATGAGCTACAGTGTGTGTGATGAAGTAAGATCAGTAGAGCTTCGGGCTGGAAACAGAAAGTCTTAGAAGCCAGGCACGCTAAATAGCTGAATCTTTTTGTGATAGATTTCAGAACTGGGAAATTGCATACATAAATGATATTTTAGAAAGATTTCTCTAGTAAGTGAGGGTGGATGAGTGTAGGAACAAATAATTGCAATTAAGAGGGCAACGTGTCTAAAAGAAATCGTAGAGTAAATATTGCACTGGACACAGGGTTTGAACGAGAAACCTCTTTCTATTCTTCTAAACTGTGATCTTCTAGAACAAGTGGTGTATATTCATTGTGTCTATTTATGTATTTTTCATTTTTCTCCTCAGCCAACTGAATGAATGTGCCTTCCATAACTACCATTTCCAATTCTATTGCTCAGCAATAGAATAATTTGCTTGTTTATTATAGGTCTTCTCCACCAGAATGTTAAGTGTCATGGAGAAAAAATTTATCTTGTTTATCCCAGTATCCCTTGAACTTTGACTACATCTTGGCACATATTAAATGCTCTAGTAATGTACTTTTGGAATTTTCTTGGCTTTCCTTTAAGTCATTATAATGTTGTTCAGGTTTAATGTGTGGACATATTTGCATAGCAGGAATGAAAATATATATTATGCAATGCGTAATAAAGATGCTCATGGGAGAATTGCATACTGGAGTGTAACTAAGTTTAAAATCATGGTGGCCTAATTCCAATTACTCAGAAGCTGATTAGTTTGCGAATTGTCCACAGACCCCCTGCTTCTCTTTCATATAACTGCTGCCAAATTTTGGCTAATTCTGTACTCATTAACACTTCCTCTAAAGCTTGGGCAAAGCAAGGGTGTGACCTTTCAGTCTGTCCATTTTGCTGCTTATTTAAAATTTGGAGGATAATTTGGTGGAATAGAAATCAGAACTATTGGGAAAGGTGAATATTTTGTGTTTATTTATTGATGCTATTATCCTCCTTTATATGTGACCTATTTAAATGATAAATGTGTAATGTGAATATAATATACATAATATTCTCTCTGATCATGAATATTTGCTGACAAGTCATACATATGAATTATAATGGAAATAGATCTTTAAATACAAAGGTTAAATTTAATACCATTGTCATGACAAAGTATTCAATATAATAGTGTGTATCTTTTATGTCTCTTAATTTTCAAGGAGTTAAACAACCTATGTAATTTCAGACATAAATATTTGTTTTAATTAAGAAGAGCCACACATATTATAAGGAGAGCCACACATCATATTTTAATGACTTAATTTGGCCACAGATCCATTTATAGGTAATATATATACCAAGTTCTGAGATGAATCATAATCAATTGCAAAATAATGTGGAAATACAAATATCAGTAGGTTGATTGGAAGTTTTAGTTTTAGACATGAAGAAACAACATAAAAACAAAAATAAATTATAACTATAAAAATTCATTAAGATAAAGTTGAGACATCAGTCAAGGAAAGAAACATTTAATAATAATATAGATAATTTGCTGTGGGACTCATAGGACTTAAAATATACATAATAGTTGTGTTTTCTAAAGAAATCCAGGAAAAATGCTCAACTATATAGATCTATGCAATTGTCTGATAATATCTTCCTCTCATATAGTACAAAGTATTATTTCGTGATTCTGGATTTAGTTGGAATTTACTACATAAACAAATCCATTATTTTAATTAGCACCAGTGTTTATGTGATGAATAGAGGTTGAGAGTTTTACAGGTACAAAGATCAAACTGGAATATTTCACTGTTCACTTTGGGGAAAGCACAGATGGAAGTAAAAACACAATCAATCTTATTATTTACCTTTTTTGAAAAATTAAATACAAATGGGTTTAGGCTCAAAATTTTGCTAGTTGTACAGCAAATTAATAAAGATGAAAATAAAGGATATGGTTTGAATGAACAGAGAAAATTAGAGAATATTTGTAAAGATGTTTTATTGCCTTTGATTGCTGAGCATCATTTGAATTAGCTTTAAATGGGCACTAATGAGTAAAAATGGATTATTTACCCATACTGTACTTACAAAATATATTTCTCAGTCAAACATAAACATACTTGTTTCAAGCTATGTCATCTTTTACTCAATAAATTTTCAAGAGTCACAGTCGTCAATGAAGTTCTTATTCAGAAGATTATATGGTCTCTTCAAAGTTTACATAAAACAACCTGAGATATAAATAAAAACATATACAAGCAAATAAGTAGGTAAATAACATTGAGATTCCAAATTTTAAGTGCATCAATGCTGTAGTATTTCTCTCAGCCACTTGCCAGAGTGTTATCACCATAAACTCTATTTGTATGGGAAATTCTGAGGGAGGACATATCCTTTAGCACAATGTTGTTTATTTTAGTGATGTCTTTTGACCTTTTAAAAATCTGTTGGAGAAGCATTTATGTGCCAGTTACTTACTGATGCACATTTTTATGTTTCATTTTGTACTCATTATTCCTGGAGAGTTGTAAATAGGATTGGTATTTGACTGCTACTCACCAGTACTAGTTGTTTATGGATAGCATCTGTTCTGATGAGTCCATGCCAAAGACATACTAACTGTTAAATATTTTGAATATCATCCTAGTTGTAAATATAATTTTACTGGCTTATGCATGTGAAAACAAGAATTTTTCCAGTTAGAGAGCAAACAATTTTTTTTTAAAAAAAATGACTATTTGTTCAGCTTAGAAAATGAGCCATGATGTTTATATTTTCTTAAAAGTTCATAAATGCATGATTGTCACAAGAAGGTAGTATTGTGATTGACAGAAGGACATCAACAGAGGCATTCCAGAGACATACAATTTCTTTAATAATAAAGACCCAGATACTTTTACAGAGATGAAGTATAACTCCTGCTGCTTCGCAGGCCTCAGAGGTCCCCACAGGCACAGTCAGAGTTCGTGAAGCCACCTGCGTGGAATGAAGAAGCAGTCATGTGCTGGGAGCACTCCCTGGTTCACGTTTACAGGGATGTCATATCCTCCTGAGAGTGCCTCCCAGCTGCACAGGGATGCTGGCAGCACGCCTGCCTGCCACCAAGTATAGGAGCCAAGCAACCTTTGCACATTTCTCAGTCATTTCTATGTCACTATGTGAAACCGAGATCATTTCTCTAGGAGCCGCTCTCAGCTTGCTTAGGCTTCAAGCCCCTGTGAAATCCTTCTTTATCTGGATAACAATTTTTACTACTTAGTTTGAATCATCTATTTTGATGATGTAAATAATGGAACACATAATTCATCTGTTAGTCAATTATCTGCTTTCCACAGCTTTGGAGAATTGGAAGCTATCAAGCTCCCCTTCGTTCTTCACTCTGTATCTAAGACAATGAGAAGTATCTGCTCTCATGAGTTCCTCTGTCTCCATCTGGAAGACACAATTTTCTTTATATATGGCAGACCTTTTGGTTCAGTTCTGTGTATCTATCTATTTAGGATTGGATGAACTATTTTTTATTTGTGATATGACATGTAGTGAAAGCAGAGGATCTTATATTCCTGAGAGCACTTTCTAGATCACACATTGTTTGTTATGGAGTCTTAGAGGCTGGGAAATGGAATAAACTGAGACTTACTTTCTCACGTTATGTTATTTTGAAATTTTTTTCAAAACTAACTTTGAAAAAACACACAAGAAGAATCACCTATAGATATACAGATACACACCCACCTATAGGTATTTATAATAGCATCCATCAAAATCACCTTCTAGTTGTGGGGCCTTCTTTCCTGATTTTTTGTTTTTCTTACAACATGACCCCCCATACGTAGTCATTAACTTCTGCTTCTCTTGAAGTTGAAAAAAGATAAGAAGGATCAGTAACCTTTCTTAGAGCACTAAGACAAAATGGAGACAAAATAAGCCCAGAACGATATAATAGATACAGGGCATTCAGTAATCCAAATTAAGAACATATATTAACCTAATATGCCAAAATATCTGCATCCTTTTCACCCTTAAGAGTACAAATGTCCTTGCACATACAATTAGAAGGCAGAAGTGGTTATTTTCAGCTGCATTCATCTTTACCCAGTACGTGGAGGTAAAGGTCTATAGCTGCAAAATGGAAATCCTTTCATTTTCTTTTTCTCCAAATTTTAGTCCAGGTTGGGAGGAATCTATGTAAAAGCAGGAATAAACACAGCATGTTAAGAAAATTTTTAAAATGTTCAAGGGCATCTTTCTTTTTTTAGTTTTTTTTTTTTTTTAATTACAAAGCACTTCATACTTAGGGAAATAAGTCAAATAACCAAGAGATAAAGAAAAAATTGCTAATCATTCCAGCCTGTTCTGTTAGCCCCCAACTCCCACCCCTCAAATGTAATTGACCCTAATGTGATCTTTCCACTTTATTTTTTAAAGTTATACAAACTTCATATGTATTTTTTATTTCTCTCCTTCTTTTGTTAAACACATATAGGAGCCTAGTAGAGAAATTAGTGTGAAACTGACTTTTAAATTTATTATATTATGGATGCTCTTGCCAGTCAATGAATACAGCTCTGACTTTCTTTCATATAACTACACAATATTCCATAGTATGGACCTTGTAAAAGCTATTTAACCATTCTTCTCTAAATGGACATAATAGCTTTTGTCACTGTTGTTATTTTCCAGTATTTGCGACACTCAAGGAAAGCTGCAGTATACATCTGCTGGCATATATCCTTATACACTAGCAAGCACTTTTATTTCTGTAGCATAGATTCCCACAAGTGATACTGCTGCATCCAAGAATGTATACATGTGTTGTTTTTATTTATTATATAATGCTAGATTATTTTATAAAAAATTTTTATGGATTTAGTATACTAACTGGTTATTATAGTTCTTTTAATTGTTATTAATTCGATGGGTTGAAAAAATGGTACTTTGTGTTTAAATCTGTGTTTTCCTGATTACTAGAGAGTTTGAAAATATCATTTTATGTTTATTGTTCATGTGAATTTTTTCTGTGAATCCTTTCTTTATCAATTTGTAAGTATTTTTGTCACTTTATACATATTAACATTTATCACATGTGTTTCAAATATTTTTATTTATGGTGCTTGTTGTGATATGTGATTTTTAATTCTTATTAGGTCATATATATTTATCTTTCCTATTATTATTTTTCATTATTTGAAATTCATTTTATTGAGTTTCATTATTTACTTTAAGAAGATTTTCTTCCTTCTAAGATCAAACAAATATTTTCTAATATTTTTCTAACTTTTTCCCTAAAGTTTAGAATTTAATTCTATTTGGAGTTTCTTCAATGGTTTCAGGTAAGAGTACTAACGTTTTTATTACATGTGGGTAGACAATTATAGCACTTTTGAAATAAAATACAATCTATGTTATTTATTGTTTTTCTAAATATCCTATTCTGTTTGAGGATTTTTTAATTTTTAAAAAAATTTTATTAAAAATTTTATTTTATTAAATTTTATTAAAAATTTTAATTTTTAAAAATTTTTAGTGAGTATAGGTGCAGTTTTGTTACATGGGTATATTGCACAGTAGTGAAAAGTCTGTGAACCCATCACCTGAATAGTGTACATTGTATCTAATAGGTAGTTTTTCTCCCTTCATCCTGCTTCCTCTTTCCCACTTTTTGGGGTCTCCAATGTGTATTATTCCACTCTATATGGCCATGTGTACCCGTTGTTTAGCTCCCACTTATAAATGAAAACATGCAGTATATGACTTTCTGTTTCTGAGTTATTTCACTTAGGATAATGGCCTCCAATTCCATCCATGCTGCTGCAAAGGACATGACATTTCACTCCTTATGGATGAGCAGTATTTCCTGGTGTGTTATGTGTGTGTTTATGTGTGTGTGTATATATATATGTGTGTGTGTGTATATATATATATATCCCACACACATTTTCTTTATTCAATGATCTGTTATTGGACACTTACATTGATTCCATGACTTAGCTGTTATAAATAGTGCTGTGATAAACATATGTATTTTTTATATAATGATTTCTTTTCCTTTGGGTAGATACTGAGTAGTGGGATTGCTGGCTTGAATGGTGGTTCTATTTTTAGTTCTTTGAGAAATCTCCATACTGTTTTTCATAAAGGTTGTACCTATTTACATCCCTACCAACAGTGTATAAGCCTTCTTTTTTCTCTGTATCCTTGCCAACATCTGTTATCTTTTATCTTTTTAATAATGGCCATTCTAACTGGTGTAAGATGGTATCTCATTCTGGTTTTAATTTCCATCTCTCTGATGATTAGTGATGTTGAGCATTTTTTCATGTTTGTTGGCCACTTGTATGTCTTCTTTTGAAAAATGTCTATTCATGTCCTTTGCCCATTTTTTTAATGGTGTTATTTGTTTTCTTCTTGTTGAGTTGTTTGAATTCCTTTTAGATTCTGGATATTAGCTCTTTGTAGGATGCATAGTTTCCAAGTATTTTCTCCCATTCTGTAGCTTGTCTGTTTACACTGTTGATTATTTCTTTTGCTGTGCAGAGCTTTTTAGTTTAAGTGAGTCCCATTTGTCTATTTCTGTTTTTGCTGTGTTTGTTTTGAGATCTTAGTTATAAATTCTTTGCCTTGGGCAATGTCCAGAACAGTTTTTCCTAGGTTTTCTTCTAGGATTTTTATAGCTTCAGGTCCTAAGTTTAAGTCTTTTACTCATCTTGAGTTGATTTTTATATATGGTGAGAGATATGTGTCTAGTTTCATTCTTCTGCATATTACTATCCAAGTTGCCCAACACTATTTATTGAATAGGGCCTTTGTTCCAGTGGCTTAGTTTTCTGTTTAGGTGCTAATAACTATTATTTTATTACAATAGCCTTATGGTATGTTTTGGTGTTTAATAAGATGCTTCCAACCCCTGCTCTCCAAGATTCTTCTCCAAAACTATCTTTTATTTGTTTATACTTTTATTTTTCTGTGGAAATTTTAGTATGATTCTATCAACTCCAATGTAATTGTGTTTGTAATTATTATATACATACATAAAACTATATATAATAACTATATGAAAAACTATATGTACCTATCATCCATATATTCTTTTTAAATATAAAATCTTCTCATTAAGAAACATGGTTATATTCTTTAATAAAATTTTACAGCTCTTTTTTTTTTAACAGATACTATACCTTGCTTTTGTGGAATTTTTTCCTGAAGTTTTTGACATTTTTGTTTTCCTATGTAAATATATTTTTCTCTCATTTCTGAGGTTTGATGTTTTATTTTAAGTTGGAAGCACATATCTAATTAGCACATTACTATAGAATTATCAATATCTTGTATAAAAATATGTCATTTTCTTCTGTCTCAAAAAAGAGTTCTCACTTGCATTTAAGGAAAAATCAAAACAAAGGAACACTCTAGATCAGATATACATATATTCTTGTTCAAAAGCAGTGCTCTTTATCTGGACAGAATAGCTCATCAATCAACTGTGGAAAGTTGAAGGGAATGAACAAAAGATGTGGGAGAAAAAAAAAGAGAGGAACTACTAGCCTATCAATTCATTGGATTAAATCCTAGAAATCAATGAGGAGACAAATGTCACCCTTAGGAAACTCATTCATTCGAGATACTGAATACAACTTCAATGTAAAAACATTAGTTGGTAAAAATAACTCAAATTCCTTGTGTAAGAACTAGTAGAGATGCAATTATCATTTCCTGTGTTTGTCTTCAATGGAGTTTGATCAGAATATCAATTAGTATAATCACATTGGATTAATTTTTTTGAGGATGAAATTCAAACTAGAATTAAGTATTTTTAAATATAAATGTAGTCAAATTAATTATTTTATATTCCTTAATTAAGGTGGACTCTTACAGCAATTTAAATAGATATAGCTTACAATGGTGGAATCAATATATATGTTATCATTCTCTTTCAAAGTACACTGTCTTCTTCTTTTCCAATTTTAGAAAATTTCAATGCCATCAGATTTTTGACTTTATTGTTGACACATGAAATAAACATTTTTATCTTTATTGTTTTAACAACTTTTATGATGGGACTAGCTTATTTGGTCATATAGAATAACAGAATTTGATGTTTGACACTTTTTGGCTCCTTTTAATAATCTTAATCACAAAATGAATATCTATCATACATTTGAGACTTGTCTGTGAGTGTTCTATTAGATAAATGAATTCTATTCATGATCACTGAACTTTCCTTACTTTTTCTTAGGAGAAAATTTACATAAATTAAATAACAGTTTTCAGTAGTTATGGTTGCCTACGAATTCCACAATTAAATTTCCAATCTTGTCCCAGGAGTTTTCAGTAACTTTTCTCAAGGACCTATAGTGGAGCTTCCCATACTCCCTGTCATCTGCCTAGTCTTACTGTTCAATAGAGTTTATTTATTTTTTTTAAGGCTACTTGGGTGAACTCTAATTGCAAACTTTCATAAAGAGCAAATACTTTGATCTTACACTAGATATCTAAGGAAATACAATATAAGTTGAAGATTAGAAGCCAAACATTGAAAATATTTTATTGTATATAGCTATCACAGTTTTGAAATATAGTCTCCAAATTCTTTGATACTCTTCCATTTGAAATGTGGGATCTAAGTCTTGTCCTTCACTTGGAATTTGGGCGCTGAGACTGCTTGACCAATGGAGCACAAAAGAAGTCATGCTGGACCAGTTCCCAGAACTTAAGAAACTGGTACTTCTACTTCCTGTCCCTCCTTGGGCACTCAACTTTGGAATCCTGAGGCACCATATAAGAAATCTGAGGCTGGCTACTATGAAGTGGCCACAGAGAGAGGTGCTGATGTTCTGTGTAAGTATTCTGTCTGAGTGCAGCTGAGGTCCTGACTGGCAGCCAGCGTCAACCATCAGACATGTGAGTGAAGGAGCCTTTGAGATGATTCCAGCCCCCAGCCTTCAAGTCCTTCCAGCTGAGGCCGGTATTGGAGTAGCTACTCTACTATGATATATTCTTTCTATATTCCTGAGGCATAACTTTAGCAAGTCTAATAAAATGGTTCTTTTAAGCTTCTAAGTTGTGGGGCAATATGTTACACACAGGAATAGCAGCTAGAACAGCAAGTATGCCTAAAACACATCCTCCTAAGTTTCAATGTCTCAGCATAGCAATGAAAACAGTTTTAGAGGGGGCCGGATTAGGGATGGAATGTGTTTGAAAATACATTCAGTATTCTGATATGTCTTCTGGCCTAGAGACATATTCATCCCCAAGCCCCAATATTGCAAATTGACCTCTTAATAATAGAGATGTCCTTCTAAGTTTATATGCTTAGCTTTTTGTGAGATCTATTTGGATATCGCACTCTAAGGGCTACTTCTGTATGTCTTGGTTTTTGTCCTATGATATCTTATAAGAGAGGTGCCTTAGTGATGCTGACTCTTCACCATGGCATGAAACAAAGCATACTTAATAGTATTGTGTAATGATTTTGTTTTATGACCAAATTCCAAGACAAGTTTCATGGCAGTTTGTACCAGCTTGTCAGTATAAATTATTAATAACAGCAAGATTAACAGTTTGTACCTGGTTGGGAGCAATGCCAATGGACTTTGCCATCATGGCAAGTTACATAGCAATGAAGTGGCCACCTGATCAGTGGAGTATAAGCAGATCTAACTAAGCAGAGGATAGGATCATGATGGCTGACTAGACACAAGTACTAAGTGCCTCCTCCATGGAGAGGAACCATAGTAGTACACAGATTCTCACATTTCAAATAGATTTTCTAGGAAAGAAACAAGAAATGCTTCAAAGTGTTGTATATGTGGAACAGAACAATCAATACCTACCAGTGTAAAAACACCCAAAATTAAAACTCACAGCTCTTGTAAAACAGTAATACAAGGGAGAGAATAAAGTAACTAGGTAACAATCAAAATGATGACCAGAACATTATCTCACACATCAATACTAACATTGTGAAAAATATTAATACCCCCTTAAAAAGTGTAGATTATCTGAATGAATTAAAAAAACACAACCCAATATATGTTGTCTCCAAGAAATGCATTTAACTCACAAATATTCTCATAGACTCAAGGTAAAGGAGTGAAAAAAAATATTCCATGCAAATGTAAACCAAACGTGAGCAGGAATAACTATCTTCATATCAGATAAAATAGTCTTTAAATCAACAATGATAAAAAAGAGACAAAGATGGTCATTATATAATGATAAAGGGATCAATTCAACAGGAAGATTTAACAATCCTAAGTATATATGCACCTAACAAAGGAGCTCCCAGATTCATAAAGTAAATTCCACTAGATCTAAGGAAAGTAATAAGCAACAATATAATAATGGCCAGGGACTTCCACACTCCACAAACAGAGCAAGACAGATGAAGCAGACATTTACAGAATATTCTACCCATAAACTGCAGAACATGCATTCTTCTGATCAGCATATGGGACATTTTCCAAGATGGATCATATGTTAGGCCACACAACAAGTCTCAGCAAATTTGGAAAACTCAGAAACAAAGACCATATGATCATCTCAGTAGATGCAGAAAAAGAATTTAATAAAATTCGGCAACACTTCATGATAAAAATCCTTCAAAAAACTCAGTATAGAAGCAACATACCTCAAAATAATAAAAGCCATACATGACAAACCTACTGCCAACATCACACTGAATGTGGAAAAATTGAAAGCATTTCTTCTAAGAATGGAAGAAGACAAGAATACTCACTTTCACCACTTCTATTCAACATAATACTGGAAGTCCTAGCCAGAGCAATCAGGCAAGAGATAGAAATAAAGGAAATCCAAATTGGAAAAAAAAAATAAGTAAAATTATCTGTTTGGTGATGATCTTTTACCTAGAAAACCCTAAGGACTCCTCCAAAAGACTCCTAAATTTGATAAATTAATTTAACAGAGTCTCAGCTCAGAAAATCAACATACAAAATTCAATAGCATTTCTATACACCAATAACAGAGCTGTGAACCAAATCAAGAACTCTATCCCATTTACAATTGCTACAAAAAAAAAATTATAAAGGGATAGGGAATCTGTGGCCTTCTGGATACTTGACTGAGGCCTTTTTACTGAATTCAAATTTTGCAGGACAAATCCTTTTAATAAAGGGATTTGCTCTGTGAAGCTTGGATTTGGTTGAAGGGCCACATTTGGGGATCTGGAGGACCACATGTGGCCTTGAGGCCACAGGTTCCCCACCCCATATGACTGAATTAGGAAAAAATTCTAAAATTCATTTGGAACCACAATAGAGCCTGAATAGCCAAAGCAATCCTACACAAAAAGAACAAATCTGGAGTCATCACATTACCTGACTTTAAGTTATACTACAAGGATACAGTAACCAAAAGAGCATGGTACTATCATAAAAATAGACACATAGGTCAATGGAACAGAATAGAGAACCCAGAAATAAAAACATATACCTACAATCAACTGATCTTTGACAAAGCAGACAAAAGCATACGCTGGGGAAAGGACACACTATTCAATAAATGGTTCTGAGAACATTGGACAGCCATATGTAGAAGAATGAAACTGGATGCCTATCTCTCACCGTACACAAAATTTAATTCAGGATGGATTAAAGACTTAAATGTAAGACCTGAAATCGTAAGAATGCTGAAAGAAAACCTTGTAAACATCCTTTCGGACATTGGCCTAAGCAATGTATATGTGACTAAGATCCCAAAAACAAATGCAACAAAAACAAATATCAACAAATGGGATTTAATTAATCTAAAAAGCTTCTGTGCTGCAAAAGAAATAGACAAAAGAGTAAATAAACAACTACAGAATGGGAGAAAATATTCACAAACTATGTATCCAACAAAGGACTAATATGTAGAATCTACAAGGAATTCAAATAAATTTGTAAGAAATAAAAATAACCCTATTAAAGAATGGGTAATAATACAAACAGGCATTTTTCAAAAGAAGTTATACAAATGGCCAAAAAACATTTGAAAAAATGCTCACCATCACTAATCATCAAGAAAATGAAATTTAAAACCACAGTGATATACCATCTTACTCCAGAGGAATGGCCATTACCAAAAAGTCAACAAACAATAATATTGGTGCAGATGGGGTGAAAATGTGAAAAGAGAACACTTATATACTGTTGATGCAAATGCAAATTAGTACAACCTCTATGGAGATCAGTATGGAGATTTCTCAAAGAATTAAAAATAGAACTACCATTTGATCTTGCAACACCACTACTGGGTATCTACCTAAAGGAAAATCAATCATTATGTCAAAAAAATACTTGCATTCAGATATTTATCACAACATGATTCATAGCTGCAAAGATATGGAATCAACCTAAGTCCCCATCAACCAATGGGTGGATAAAGAAAATATAGTATATACACATATACCATAATGTACTACTCAGCAATGTGAAAAAAATGAAATAATGTATTTTGCAGCACCTTGGATGCAACTGGAGATTATTATCCTAAGAGAAGTAACTCCTGAACAGAAAAATAAATCCTGTATGTTCTCACTTACAAGTGGGAGCCAAGCTATTGCTATGCAAGGACACTCAGAGTGATATGATAGACATTGGAGACTCAAAAGAGTAGAGGAACAGGGGATGAGGGGTGAAAAATTTCCCAGACTTCACCATTATGTGATATATATATGTACCAGAATTCAACTTGTGTCCACTCATTCTATTTAAAAAAAAAAAAGACGTCACCAATACTCCACTTAGGGCTCCTATTTTCGAGGTCTTGCATCCACGTGTTGGAAGTTCCTGATCCAAGAGAGGTGCACTGCAGAAGGAGGATAATTGAAGCCTGCATTGAACCCCTCTGGACCCCTTGCTGTGAGGTAACCATTGGCTGAGATGCGTATTCTTACTATAATACTAATTCTACACTTATCATTTTCCTTCACTAACGTGTAGATTTGCAATAATTATGGTGGAGTCCTGTGAGTCTTCTTTAGTGTCTTTTCAAGTCTTCTGTAGGCGTACAATGACTTTATGCTCCTAGGTTTGATAGCTGGATGTATGGGGGGAAAACAGACAAGAGGAAGATTAATGGGAGAAAAAGTACACAACTATATGAATTTTTAACATTATGTGTACAGGAGCATTATAGGAAAAAGCTAATACTCCTTCACCAAAGCCATGAGATTTAAGAACTTATATACCATCTTAATAGGGGAAGGGGAGAAAGACATACCACTTAGGAGAAAGTCAGTGATTTGGAGGAAAGATGAATGGGCCCTTAGAAGAATAGATGGGATACTTGAAGGTGCTGACTCGGGGAGGGGGGGGCGGATGGAGGTATGACTACATGGTGAGTGCCAGGCGCACTGTCTGGAGAATGGACGTGCTTGAGGCTCTGACTCAGGGGGATGGGCGGGACATGGACAATGTATATAACCTGAACTTATCCCCCATGATGAGCTGAAATAAAAAAAAAAAAAAAAAAAAAGAAGAATAGATGGGAGATATGATAGTTTGGAACAATTTTTGTCAGTATGTAGTGTTGATTTTTAGGCTCCACTTCTGTAATAAAAGTCAATCTTACCTGGTTGATGAAACTCCTTGGGAGAGAATTTATGACAACTGAATTTCTTTTGGAGGAACTGTCTTTAGGCAGATAAGGGGAGTTCAAAGAAAGTCTCTCCCTGCCTTTGCTTTTTTCCAAATGTCTCTACCTGAAGATAATCAATATGCCAAAGCAGCATATTTTGGGTATATTTGGGCATGACATGTCCTGAAATCCTTCACAGTCACATTTTGGGATGGGAAATTTTGATCTCTAACACTTCTTTAGTGTCTGATTACCACTGTTAGTGTGGATTTCTTAAGCTATTTTTGTGGTAGTTTGACAAAACACTCATACATACATGCACATCATTAGCCACTTTGTTGGGTATGTTATCTCTTTTCTTACCCCATTTTATGGTGACTTCTACTCTATTTTATTCTTGAAATCCACCATGGTTCTGAATAGGACAAAGGGTTGAAAAGAGTGCTGCCATAATAAAATATTAAAGTATATTTTTGAAATTGAAAAGATAAATACTGCAACACTCTGTACTACTGGGAAAATACCAGTAGCTCATTGTAGGAAATGGCTTTTTTAGTGGCAAGGCCAAAGAACATATTTCTGGAGACTCAAAGAGATATTTTGGTGTTCCACCAATGTTGCTCCACCTCTCAGAATTCCCCAGTGAGATTCTCCATTTTAGACGAAGTTTTCTTGCTATGGTCATTAAAACAGTGCTGAAATACTGAAAAAAAAATTGTGGTTGTTCACCAGTATTCTAGTTATTCTTTTTCTGGGTATGATTTTCCAAAACTTTGAACTTAGACAGAATCATATGACTTTTTTTCCCAATGAAATGTCATCTAAAGTGATATAAGTCACTTCTGGATAGGAGTAATAAATAGGACACAATTTTCCAAGTTCCCTGTGGAGATAATGAAAGCACATGACAATATGGAATCTCTTTCACCCTGAGTTCCTGAGTAACCATAATGAGAAGTACTCCCTGAGTGACTGTGCTGGACATGTCGTGTGGGCAAGAAATAAACTTTTGTATGTTAAGCCATTGGTGAATGTTTGTTACTGCAGCATAAACTGGCCTAACCTAGCTAAAACAGTGTGTTCCTATCTTACATCTGAACTTCTGAGGTATGTCTTATATAAATATTTGGAGAAAAGATTTGTTGACTGATTCTTCCATAAAAACTCCTCTTCCAAATTTTTAAAGCTTTTCCTGTTTTGTTCATGAATTTGAAACAATGTCTTTATAAATTATGCTTCAATTTTTGTTTTATATTGTGTAACTAGAAAGGAATCTTCCCCAAAACCTGGGTGTTGAATTCTGAGGTTAAAATAGAACATATTTATTCCTTCAGGAGCCATTTATTTCATCTCTTGATTTCTTGCAGTGATGTGATAAGTATGTTTTCAATCAGTAGCCTACTTCAGTGGTTATTGGTTACACCCATTTTTGCAAGATTACAAAAGGAACACAAGCAACAATAATTTTCAAATTCATTACAATGCCAGGGTTTATATGCTCTCATTAAGCATTAATTGGTAGTTGATGGCTATTGCTATTTTTAACACCATTAGTTCATAGCAATATAATTAGTAACGCTAAGTACAGGAACCACATTAATAGCATTACTAATTGTAAATCTGGAGATAGAAACACAACATGACTGGTTAATTTCTAGGCAATATCTCATGATAATTAGCTGTAGGACATTTGTGCTGAACTAGAAAGGTAAATAATTTAAATTTTTTTTATAATTTTTTTGTGGTTTGCAACACAAATACCACCCTTTAATGTATAGATCTCATCCTACCTTCTGGTGTTAACATTTCTTTCCTTTTAGGGTCCCTTTTGGTGTGTGCTAAGCAATGATTCATTTTTCTCCTTCAAGAAAAATTTATAGTCATTTTTAAAATTTTTTTTATTTCAGCATATTATAAGGATAGAAATGTTTAGTTTACATATATTGCCTTTGCCCCACCTGTTTTTTAAATTTATCATTCCATACCCAGGTGTCAAAAAGGAAATATCTTAAATGACTTACTGCTTATATTAATATTATGTCATAATTGGTTTCCAATGTTTAGTGTTTGCCCAATGTTTAGTTTGATGGGTCCACCCTCTTCATTACTTTAGCAATAAGCTGGCTAACTTTATAAGTTTTCTCAAATGAAGTTTTGTGATAGTAGAATTAAGGAGAAAATGTTTTCAAGTGATAATAAGTAAATTAAAAAAAACCAGCTAAAAATTCTATACTTACATTCATGCTGTTTGACATGTACTGATTCATTCTGCAGTTACATTATATGGGGTTTAACCAGCTATAGCATGTACAAAGATGG
The DNA here is from genome assembly GCF_020740605.2 of Lemur catta. Lineage (NCBI taxonomy): Eukaryota > Metazoa > Chordata > Mammalia > Primates > Lemuridae > Lemur > Lemur catta. The sequence goes on along the minus strand of NC_059128.1, from coordinate 179,149,882 downwards.
AAAACAATTCTTCAATTATCCTTTTATTTGCTTGCTAAAGGACAAGGTTTAGAAGGTAATTCTCTAACTTTTTTGTCTTTCCTTTTCAAAAGAATTTTTCTGGAATATGTGTAAGGAGATTGGGAACAATATGATATTATGCTATAGTCAAAAATATTTGAGTCATTGTGTAAAAACTCATAAAATAGATGATTTAATTTTATACTAATCCTTCCAAAATTATTTTTAAGTTAAACTGTGAACCCTTCAGTGATAACATTGGTAAAATGCCATTTCAAGAATGTCTTTGTGTTTTGCTTTGGGGTTTTTGAATGAACTAGATTACATTTGAAAACATCGGTTTTCCTCTCTTGGCTTGATTTTCCTTATTCTTTTAACATCTTAGAGTCACCATGTGTATCTTGCCGCTTCATTGGTAAGGAGGGAAACAGCCAAAAATGATGACTTCAACATGTTTAAACTGTGAATGTGAATAGATTCTATGATTTATGATTGGACAAAATCAGTAAAAATAAGTTGATTGTACATTCTATGATTTATTATTGGACAAATCAGTAAAAATAAGTCGATTGTTTAGTAAATTAGTTTAGAATGTTCATACAAATTCACACACTTTTTGTACAATGAGGGCAAGAGTAAAAAAGACAGACACATGGTAAACAAAAACCCTCAAAGAGTTTATTTCCCATATGGGCATTTGAGGATTTTTGTGAGAGTAGTAGCTTTATTATTCTCTTTCTTGAGCTTTCAACTCTTATCAGAATGTGCGTTAACCTGTCAAAATGTGCAATGCTATTATTTAGTTGTAATTAGTTAATGATTATGTCGTTTCCTTTGGCAGGCAATGCCTTAGCTAATGAAACAGTCTTCTAGTTGCTTTAAAAAAATACATATATAAACAATAAGGGGAAAAGCACTGGGAAGGCACGTGATAATTCTTTATTTTCCATCACATTAGCACATTAATGTGCAGTGAGCTTAAAGAAGTGGCATGAATAAGCTGCTACACTGTACTGTTGGTAATACTGACTTTTATGGGCAATTTAATTTTGTCTACAATATGATTTAATACAGTGCTGCTTTTCCAAAGATGCAGTATAAAGGTGATCCTTGTTCAATAAAACACCAAAAGAAAATAAATTATTTCATCCCTCTTGTGATGGTTAAGGTGGTTGCTTTACTTTCACCAAGTAATCATTTTTAAAGTGAAAGGTGATAATTAATTAGCTGCAGCTAATTATTACTGAAAAATCTTGTGTAGCTAATTGGAAGAGGAGCATTTCAATTTAATGATAAAATTATTAAGACACTTTCCTCCTGTCATGAAAAAAATTAGAGGCTTCAAGTTTAAGAAGTTTGCAAGATTATTAAATTTATTTTATTTTTGTTTTTGCAATTTGAGAACTGAAAGAGAGTGGCTTTTTTTATTCTTGCATGTTTCAGATGATCAGGCTGATCTTGAAATCCAAGGCAGGTAACAGAACAGGTGATGGCTTACTGTGAAGAGTGTGTGTACTCCAAGTGCTGCAATTCTCACGCTATCTGCCCCAGAGTGCATAAGCTTCCAGAAAGCCTGAGGTTTTCAGGATAATAATGGTCAGTTTCTTAAAAAAAAAAAAAAAAAAAAAATTAAATACATGTGTGAATCTGTTGTAAGAACAAGGCACATGTGTAATGAATGCGAGTTTATATGACCTGAGAAGAACTGGACCATGAAATGATAAGATATTTAGAATTTTAACAACCATGCACTATCTGAAGCAGATGCATGTGAGGTTACAGCCTCAGACTGAAGCGCTGGCAAATACTGAGAAGACAGAATTTTATTGTTCCAGACCTTCATTTATCTACCAGCAGATGTCTCTATAAGGCAATAATATCTTACACCTAGAACAGCTGATTATGAAAATCAGAAACTGAACCACTCATCATATTTCCAAAGATTAATGGGATTAAATCCACCATGTACTTCAAAATGTTTCCAGAGATAGATAAAATGCAGTCCAGTGCAAAAGTAAATTTAGTTTACTTCTGAAAACCACATGAAGAAATTCCTTTAAAAAAAATTCTAGGCATCCCCAACCTTTATCAGCACTAAAACCACATTCCAAAATAAAATAAAATTTTTGGTTGCATCTGTGTTATCGGTTATACTTTAAGTATTCATTGAATGAAAAATACTCATGGTGCAAAAGTTATTGAATTCAGTAAAACGTTTCTTTAAATTTGTATTTGTAACTGGGAATATTCTCTTTATACATTTGAAAAATAACAAAAATTAATATATTTCAATGAGACATATTACTTAACTTGCAGACAATTCAAAATGAACATATAGATTCAGGGACTCTGGCAGTAACCGAGACTTCCCCAGGGTCTGTTTTTAAAAGTTGTGAAGCAAAGTGTCTTCTATTCTACATTTTCATTCGGTGATATGCTACTTCTTGATGGATGGCAAGTTTTCACTGTAGAGAACAATTGTTGCAAATAAGTAAAAACTGGCCTACAAAGTGATTCCTTCATTGAAAAAAAATACTAAGATACAAAATCAATATCAATATTGATTAGCATTTCTATTAGTATTTTTAAAAGTAAGTAGTTTCATTTGTTTTTCTTTTTTTGGGGGAAGCAACTGCTATAGAGCCCAGGGAACTGACCTAGGTGTAATAAAAGAAATTATGGATTATGAAACTAAACAAACTCCAATTTCTAACTATCTTTGCCACTTTCTAGCAGTATATGTTAGGGCAAGTTATTCAACATCTAGCTTATACATCCTCATTTAAGAATAATAGTAGGCATCTCATTGAATTAATGCAGCATTAAATAAGATAATTTATGAACATGCTGGCATATAGTAAAGATTAAAAAATGCTATTTCCCTTACTTCACATTCCTCAATCAGCTATTTTACATTTTAGGATGTCAGTAAACATTAGTTGACTTACTTTTCAGGAGAAGATGTAATCACTTCCTGTTATGGGAATTAGAGAATGGGTCACAATCATAGAAGAAGCAACACTGCTGCTGGACCTAGATGGATTTTGTTAGACAAAAACAGATTAAACAAAATTTTTTTAAAATATTTTGAAATAGTAGAAGTGTTTGAAACAAGAATTAGAAAAGGTAGTGAATATTCTATTGCTGAGCTCTTCTGTCTCCATGGAATTCATATACCCTAGGGACTTCCCTAGAGGTGTGCTTGGTCAATATCGCAAGTCCTGGACCTACCTGGTTCATGTTCATGGACAATCCATTTCTCTCAGTGATAAGTAATTTAAAATATTATTTTATATCAAATGGAGTAAAAAAAAAACTTTATATGAATTTTTAAGAGAAAATACAAGTCTTAAAATAAAAATCCTGTTGACATTGAAGGAGCCCAGAACATGCCACTCCAAAATCTGCCACTCTAGCATATTAATTATTTTGTTTTTTCATTTTATCCTCTTATTTATTTATTTATTTTTATTTCAGTATGTTATACGGGCACAAAAGTTTAGTTTACGTATATTGCCCTTGAATTAAAGGAATTGGAAACACAGTAGATGCAAAAAATCACTCTGCCATTCCTTCTTTTCTTCCTAAAAGTGGGAAATAAAACTTTTATTTAAAAGGTGCCCTCCCAACACCTGGATGGAAGGAAGACAGATGTGACTTCTCTGCTCTTGGACTTCTCACTCAGCCTCTAGAACTGTGAGCCAAATTAACTTCTATTGTTTATAAATTATATAGTCTCTGATATTCTGTTATAGCAACATAAAATGGACTATGCCAGTATGTGTATGCAGTTGTGTGAATTTTTCTGAAAAATATTCCTGGTTTTCAGCAGATTGTCAAAGAAGTCCATGACTGCCAAAGGATTAATAATCACAGGTCTAGACTGAGAGAACTATATATCCTTCAGAAATCTTCTTTATTTCTTTTTAATCACTGTGGAATTTTTTAGAAAAAGTGGGTGGTAGATAACACTCTGCAGCTGAGGAAGGGTAGAATCATCTCAGAAAGGGGTAGAGAGAGGCAAAATGTAATACCAAGGGAAAAAAAAAATGAGAAAAACCCAAAACATGAAATTCCATGTGAAGAATGACTGTGGAGGTGGTTGGTTGCTAGGCAAAGATAGGTGTCTGCTGGTAGCTGGATGAGAAGGTGATATGTAGCAGAATGAAGGCGAGAGAACAATGATGTATGGGGAGCAGTGGTAGGTTGATAAGGGTAAGAGAATATGGGCATCCAGTGGTCACCCAATGCTCCATAGGATATAACACAATAAAGACAATTTTCTCAGGAAGGCTTTCTCAGTTTTTTATAGTACATAATTAAAAAATTTTATAATAGCAAGTCACATTCTAATATTAGATATTTCCAGAAAAAAAGCTAGCCAGAAAACCTACTTTAACTTTTAGATTCAACAAAGCATATAGCTAAAGGTTTTGAAGTTAATATTATCCTGCTAATAGCACACACAGAAGTAAAACTGTAAATGAGAAGTAAGATGATAAATGAGGAAAAGGGAGGAAGAAGCAAAAAAAGGCCTGTTTAAAACTGAAAGAATAAGAAGAAAGAAAGAAAAAAAAAAACATTTCTTAAAAGTCCATGTACCTAATACTTCCATCTCAGATTTTATATTATATTTTTGGAAATTAAACTAGTCTTTACAAGTGGTTTATCATTAACAGCACTAAAGGAATGGGTTATAAACTCTAAGCTATGAAGGTGAAACGAGGGAAATGAATCCCAGAGATCAGTCAGTAGACACTGAAGCAGGCTGTCAGGACTGCTCTCCTCGAAAGATGGCCACTTAAAAGAGGGCAAAGCCCCATCACCCTGGGACCATTTTCATAGCCTTCTACCTCCCCCTTTTCGTCATCTCCCCCTCACCTCCCCTCTGACCTACCAAGGTGAAGTAATGGAAAAGAATAAATCACCTTTGTAGCTTTCTTCCACCCTGAGATTTGGAAATTCCTTGCATTCTTTCTATCTACTCAGACAGGGAAGATATTTAGTCAATATTCTTTCTTTTTTTTTTTTTCAGGGAGTCCCCTGGCTTTCAGGCAGTTTCAAACATATAATTAAGGAATGCTTTAAAGCTTGAGCAGCTCAGTTTTTAACACATACCCCTTCCATTTGAAATGCAAAATGCAGATGCTAATGAGGGTTTCCTTGTCTATCACCAGTTCCCAAGCACAGAGATATTACATTTCAAATATCTTTGGATTATCTCTTCACACAGGTAATGAAAAACTCTGGAGGTTCTAACTGTAAAGTAATTGTACCATTAATTATAGGCCACAAATCTTCACAATGAATCTAGATTCATTATTTTTCTAGTGGGGTGATAATAATTGAGCAAACGTCAAGCCTTACTTATGGGATGGATGGAATGTCCCAAATGTGTTTGAAGATGTTTCCTCTTACCTGTACCCTAATCACAATATATAGCTTGAGCCTTGCCTCTAAGGAGTGAGCCGTTTTCTTGGAAGTATTAATATGATTGGAGAGCCAGAAAGAGCAGCTTGTGCCATGGAATGGGCCCTATACGGTAGCACATTTCACAAGGAGGTAAATGGTTTTGTGATTCCATTTCTAACTGCTCATTCAGCAGGTCTACCTCAATGCCCACGAGAACATTAAACTCTATATATCCCAACCAAAGGTGTTACCTTCTCCATTCTGTATTGTATCACCCTCTGTCCAGTTACTTAGGATCAAAACCTCAATATATCTCAGAAGTGCATTGCTTTCTCTTTTTTCCTTCATTTCGAATCAGTAGCCATGGCTTCTTTCACTTCCACAATAGTTTTTAGATAAATGCTCTTCACCAATGCCTCTACTTTTGTTCAGTTCCTCATTTCTTCTGATTTGAATTTTGTAACTAATCTCCTAGCCAACAGTTTCCTGCCCACTAGAGTACCTAATTAATGCAGTTTTCTGGAGGTAACGCTTTGATCATAAACCTTCACTGATACTCCTCTCTCCAGGAGGTGGAGTTTAATCCACTCCTCCCCACCACACACATACAGCCAACCTTTGATGAGATTTAAAGACTCACTTATAAAGAACAGAGTACGAAATGGAAAAATAGTAACCTTATAGTGGAATGATCTGGTGGACACTGCCTTAACCAGATAATTGAAGTTAATGCCAGCAGTGATAAGTTATGTTGACTTCATATACCCCTTAATGATAAGAAGGGCACTTCACCTCTATGGTACTCTTCTCCAAAACCCATAACCCAAGTCTAAACAAGAGGAAATTCTACATTGAGGACATTCTCCAAAATACCAGCACCCTTCAAAGTTCTCAAAGTTGTGAAAAACTGAGAAACTGCCAAAGACTAGAGGAGACTAAGGAGGCATGATGATTAAAAGCACTATGGCATCCTGTATTGAATTCTGCAATAGAAAAAAAAATACATTAGTAATTTACCAATATTAGTTTTCTGGTTTTGACAATACTTGAAATGTTAACATTAGGGGAAATCAAGTCAAGATTTATGAGAACTCTGCAGTATTTTTTCAACTTTTCTCTAAATCCTGTCATTTCAATATAAAAAGGTTTATTTAAAAAAATACCTCATTGATTCTTGATTCTCAAATACAAACGTGTATAAGTACTAGTGGGATAACTTTTCAAAAACATATGTTCCAGGGCTATATCCTTGAAGATACTGATTCTGTTGGTCTGGGTAGGGTTCAAGAAGCAGTATTTTTTTTAAGAAGGTCTCCAAAAGATTCCAATATACTACTAAGTTTGGGAATCACCAACCTACAGAACTAAACTGTGTAGATCCCACACTATCCCTGGAATTTGTGGGCAATTTGAGCCTTTAAATGCTCACATTCTTTCCTCACAACCAGAAAATAATTTTGTCTTTGCTTAGCTCACAGGGCTTTCCAGAACTCTCAGATTTGCTTCAAATATATTGTTCACTCATCATCTTTACTATCTCTTTTTCTGTTCTTTGGAAGGAACCACAAGTTGAGATATAAAGATTCTCAAGAAGTGGAGTTCCAGGCCATTCTAAACTTAGCTCTTTCCTAGTGAGAAACCGGTATATGTAATGACAGACAGCTTAGGTTAAACAGACCAATTCTTTGAACATAAAGATTTTGTTACTCCCAGTTTATGGATTCATCAAAGCACTGATAAGTATTGTCCATCACACCTGCTTTAATAAATAGATAAGAACCAAAGTAAACTGCTCTTTAATATTACAGAATTTAAGCAAATAGAAGTTCTTCTTGATTTCAGACAATCTGTAGTCCTTTGATAGCTTAAATAGTGCTCTTTTTCTTATTAATGAAAGTAGCAAAAATTTCCACATCTTATTTGATTTAATCCTCAGAATAACCCTGTGAACTAGGTAGCTATCAACTCCACTTCACAGATGAGACAATTTAGGCACGGAGAGGTTAATTAATATGCCTGAGGTCATACAGCTAGTAGGTGGTGTGGCCAGGTGTACATCTTGGGATGTTGACACCCAAGGGCTACTTGCTGATCCACTGCGATGTACTGTTGCCCTATGGAAATGTGCCTGGCAAAACTTTAAAGTAGTGAAATAGAATTTGTTATACCAGCTAGACCCAGACTATGCTCAACACTAAAATGGTTAAATTGGTGTGCATAGATGTATATCATCTGCACAACAGTTAGCCTAGAAGTGTAATATATTTTCCCATAGCTTACAATTTTTTAAAAAGTATGCCCAATGTATATGATGTGATTGTATGTATGTATATGAGTGATTTTTTCGTCATGCCTCTTTGATATGCTACATTTGATTCTTACACACTAGGCAACTTTCCTGGGTCTGAGAAATTCCCCAAGGATGGGAAGATCTGGGGTTCAAGGCAGTATACTTTGAATGTCAGAATGTTGTCTGGTGGTAGAGGAGTAACATTAAAAAAAATGGCTACTTCCTTTTATTTTTGCCACTTCCTTTTAAAGTGTAAAGAAAGTTAGGTAGAAAACATCACAGTCTGACATCAACTAACCTGACTCTAGGTCTTTTCAAAACTAACTACACTAACCTCTGGTCTCTACAAAATGACTGGGTATTTTTGGTTGTAATGTGTTCTCAGTAAATTTCACAAAACAAATAAGTGAAACAAGCCTGTATTGTCGTTCCTGAATAATTCCAGTTTATTACAATGAGGAGAACACCTGTTTAACAAATATTCTGGGTGATAAATCACAGAAGGTTGCATTAATCAACGCAGCCTAAAGCTAAGTGCAATTATGGATTTGTCACCCTAGGGAAATATCTTGATCAAGGCTCCTCAAACCCCAGCATAAACACCCCTGTAAACCTCAAATTCTTGCCCAAAGACGGCTGCACCTAATTTGGGGACTTAGCACATCTTTTCCTTAGGGTATTGAAAGCCTTCTGGCAGGGCTTTATCCAATATCCACAGTAATGAAACCTTGTTCTGGTGAGATCTATTAATGGTACGATGATGGAGTACCTCTACTAACAATTGGCAGCAGTCTTCACACATCACAAGTAAAAAGAAACAAAAATGAAAACAAAACTTGAGTCCCGTCTTCTCCTATTCTCATTTATTATAGGAATTTTACGTGAATGAATGGATGGAAACTAGCTGTATCTCATCATTCAGATAGATGCCTACACTTACCCTAATTGATTGTTTTAAAATGTTATAAAATAGAACTTTTAAGGTAATATTCAAAAAAGTATGAACAAATATATTTAAGATTAAAATGTGAAGAATTAGCAATTATTGTTGATTTTTTTAGATTATGCATTTCTCATTGGTAATTGATATCATTTATTAGCTATGATATTATCATCATTAAAATATTTTCTTATTTTTCTATATCAACAAAATTAGGGAAATCTATTTGGGTATTTAAATATTTAGAGCTCTTAAATCCTGATGGCTCACACCTATAATCCCAATACTTTGGGAGGTAAAAGTGGGAGGATTCCTTGAGGTTAGGAGTCTGAGACCAGCCTGGGCAACATAGCCACACCTTGTCTCTAAAATAAATAAATAAATAAAAAACATTAGCCAGGCATTGTGGCACCCACTCATAGGCCCAGATACTCAGGAGGCTGCGGCAGGGGGATCGCTTGAGCCCAGAAGTTAAAGGTTGCAATGAGCTGTGATTGCACCATGGCATTCCAGCCTAGACAACAGAGTGTGACCTTGTTTAAAAAAGAAATCTCATTTCAAGGGCTATGTCAGTTTTACCTTCTGCCAAAGTTTACCCTACACATTGCACTCTACACTGTGTTCACTCCTCATATGAAAACACATATCTCTAATTGCTTCTCCCATACTTTTGTCTTGTCATCATAGATCTCACCAGGTATTGTTGCTTGGTATTGTTTATTAGCACTTTATATATGCTTACCATATCATCCCAGTACCCTCTAATAACCGGTAAGTCCCTATGGGGCAGGAATTACCACACTCTTGTGTTTTCATAGTTCTTATTCCATCTCACACTCAATTTATATTTGATAAGTGACAAAGTTTGCAAGAAAATTGGTGCCACTTTTGTTTCTTGGATAATATGGAATCTAAATTAAGATGTGAGGTTTCTAGAAAGAGATGCCAGTGTAGGAGAGAAAAGATTTTTTTCTCAACCACTACTAGGTTTATGGCTGAGACTCCCATAATAAAAAAAGATTAATGAGAGAAAAGCATATATATTATTTAATATAAGTTTTGTGTGACATGGGAGACTTCAGAAATGGAGACCCAAAGAAACGTGGAAAAACTATATTTTTATGCTTATGTTTGATAAAGAGTAAAGAGTCATGTAGAAGTATGATTGGACAAAAAGGAGTATGATTTAATGGTAATATATTGGGGTAACCTAGCAAAGCCTGTTTGTTAAGATTCTTGGCTTCTCTGTGTGACATTCCTCCTCTCTGGGTATAGGGCAGGACACCTGTCACATGATGGTCGTCAGGGGAGAAGAGAAGAAGAAAGTCAGAGAGTGACCTTTGTAGGTTTATGGCCTGTTTCAGGGGAGAAGGGCAAGGGAAAGATGAGAGTGGCCTTCCTGTTTCTGCTGTTCTCCTAGGATCAAGGTGCCATATTTTGGGTAGCATTTTTTCACATGCCATCACCAGTGTGTTTATGAATTTAGTTTATAACAAAATTAACATTTCAATTTAGCAGGAAAGTTTTATTTAATAAATAATGCTAGCAAATTTCTATCCATCTAAAAAAAAATTGTACCCTGACCTATACTATTTTTTAAATGCCAGATCAAATTAAATATCTAAATATAAAAAATAAGGCAATGATAATGTTAGAGTATTATCTAAGTGATAATATTGAACATAAGGAGCAGGGGAAAATTTTTTCCAAGGCAGAAGATACAGAAATTTAAAAAAGGAAAGATAGACTTATTTGACTAAATTGAATTTAAATCTTCTGCTGGACATCCCCCAGACAGTAAATAAATGATAGACTTTGGTAAAAACACAAAAATACTTCACATATCTTTATTGAACAAAGGATTGCTATCTAAAATATATTTCAAAATTCATAGAATAAGAAAATAATTCCATAGAAATTCAGCAAAGACTAAATCCATGTGGCCAAAAACCTTGTGAAAACCTTGTGAAAAGATACCCAATTGTCCTAGTAGCAGGAAAACTTAAATTGAAGTAACAGTGGTATATCATTTTATTCTCATCAATATGGCAAAATTTAAAAGAACTATTGCTACCAGGAATATGCAGAGAAGAGGGTACTTTCATACGTTTCTGTTAGTAATGTGAACAGTTACAGCCTTCTTGGAAAACAATCTGACAACAGCTGTAAAAATTAAGACTAAATAGACTCTATCCCAGGAATTTAATTCATATGTAATTCATAGATTCCCAGAAATCTATTTCATAGAAATAAAAACATCAGCAAATAAAAATATATGCACATGGATGTTTATTTCTATATTGTTAAATATGATAAAAATAATAAAAATAATGAATTAAAGAATATACCAGTGGACTTCGAGGGGTTTACCCTACCCTATGTATTGTTGAGTGAGAAAAGTAGGATGAAGAAAAGAAGGCATGATTTGATTCAATATTTGTAAAAGAAGGACACATCTTCCTATATTTCTAAACATTATAAGTAATGGTAGGTATACAAATTCATAGATGTGTGTATTTCATACAATTATATGAACATGAAAAATTATAAAAGGATATGTACTAGGCTGTTTACATGGGATGTTGTTCACTGGGGAGAAGATGAAGAGGAAAACAGAGAGGAGTGTCAAAAAAAAATGTTGTACCTCAAAAGCCAATGACAAACTTCCAAGTGTTAGAGAGTGAACAGGAAGGAGATTGTTAGGTGAAGATGGGTGTCTGGTGGTAGCTGATGAGAAGGAGGATTCCATTTATATAATTATGTAAAATTATGTACACATGCATATTTATAGATTTTTTTAATGTAATGAAATATAGTGAATCTGGTCATTCTGTAAAATGTCTCAGCAGTGTCTTCATTAAATCACCAGTGGTTTCATTAGCTGGTCATTCTAGCTCATTAGTTCATTCTTCTCCTGAATAGGAATAAAGGAATGCTAAGAGCTCGGCCTAATCATTTGATTTTTTTAATGTATGAAAGGCAAGGTACCTTGAAAAGTAACCTCCTGGAGACAGCATGATACAGTGGAAATAATCTAGGCTTTGAAGGCAAACTTACTGATGCTCAAAACTCAGCCTACTCACTAATTAATTGTATGACCTTGGACAAGTTGCTTAATATTTATTTCTTTCAGCTTATTCATCTATAAAATGGGGAGAAGGGAATCTACGCTGGAGGACTGTCCTAGAGACTGAATTATATAATGTGTGGGAGCGTGCCTTGCAAAATGTTTAGCACAGTGCAGGACTCAGAAGGTTACACCCAAAATAAATCAACATAAGCTAGAGACTTGGATAGGTTGGAAGCCAGAAAAATCATGTAGTGCTGAATTTAATGGATATATTTGATGTGGAAGCCATTTGAAAAATGATTATGCACAATTAGTTGCCTTCATTCCCTGTAACACCAAGGTGCAATAAATAATCTTGGAATTGTCTGCACAGGACTCAGGTTTGCACAGTGGGATCTCTTCTCGTCTTGGTTGACTTGCCCAGCCTGTTCTGAGTTGTTTTTATATATTGTACAGATGGAACATGCTTTCAGATACACCAAGTTGTCCCCTACAAAGGAAGAATTTATGAAGTCCTGTGGTTTTCATTTCATGAAAAGTGGATGTAATTTTTTTAGATCATTCAGCTAAGATTATAGGTGCTTTTCCCTAATAGAATTTTCTTCTTATGTATTGGCCTCATTTTTAAGAAAATAGATTTACTTGTACACTAAATCCATCTAGACAAACTGGAGGTCTGCCTATGTAGGAGCCAGATAAATAAGATAGCACTGAATTTAGTGGATATTTTTAACATAGAAAGCTCTATGGACCATGATTATGCACAATTCACTTTTGAAAGAAAAGTTTCACATTGAATTAAGGTGTAAACTATAAAACCTAACATTTGGGGATGTTTAAAAATATTACCACAAAGTTTAACTTTTCTGAACCCTGGGAGAAATTTAGTGGAGTCTTTATGTATATGGCTCATGTGATTTTAGTTTTCTCTAATATATAAATAGTTTGTTGTAATTTATAATTCAGACACCTTTCTGATGTTTAATTTTTCCACTTACAAAACGGGATTCATTTGTGTATCCTTTAAAACAATTTTAATAGCGATCTTCTAGGGTCTTTTAAATTAGTCTATTATAAATCATCAGTTAATCCAGTATCTTTCGTTTCTTTACTTCCACTTATAATTTTCCTGTGCTCTTATAGCTCCCAATCTGTAAAAACACTTTCTTCATATTTTTCTAATAACCTTGCACTTTTCAAAAATTTGTAAGCATCTCCTATAGAGCAACACTTACTGAAAGAATTTGATAAGGCAAAATCTAAAACAAATACTTTCTATAAAAACTAACCCTGGCAGTTCATAAAATCGATCTTTATTTCCTCTGTACATTGTACCATTTTGGTAATAAATTTGGTCTACTCTGAAATGACCTTATATGAATAGGACAGGCTGGTTAGCTCAGATTGCTACCTTAGACCAAGACTGAATTGCCTGCTGTACACAAAAGAACCCTTATTTATTCCTGTACCATATTTCTTTCTGCATATCAAGCTTCTGCGAGGTGTTTGGTTTTTCTAAATGGCTCTCAGGTTTACTTTTAGAAAGAAACTCTAAAATTCAACTTTCAGAATAGGATTCATGTATTGTTCTATCATTTTTTTATTTGCATGAATTTCTTTATACGATGTTTTTCAATGTACAAAATATATATTTCCTTATTATAACTGGTGAAACAATATACAGCAGAGATGTGATAAAAATGCCAATTATCACATTGTTTTTGCTCACATTCTTATAAGATTACCAATTTTACTCTTCTACTTGTTCACACAAATAAATACAAGCACATAAATGAAAAAATGTAGTTTTTGGTTGGTTGGTTATTCTATTTTCAGAATAGTAGAATAACATACACATTTCCTTTCAGCTTGCTTTTGCTTTTTGTACACTTACTACATCACTGATAACCCTATGTATCAGTAGATATTCATCTATGTCTTTCCTATTTTGATACACACACATAAATAAATTTGAACAGAAATGCATATAAATAATACCAGCTGGCTTTTTTTAGAATAGCATGTTTTCTTTTTTGTTTAGATTTATGTCTCTTAGCAATTACCTAACATATCTTTCCCCTTTTATTGTTTTATCTAGCTTTATTGAGGTATAATTGACAAATAAAATATATATTTAAGGTGTAGAATGTGATGTTTTGATACATATATGCATTGAAGAATTATAACCATAATCAAGCTAATTAGCATATCCATCATTTCACGTAGTTATCTTTTTTGTGTGTGCTGAGAATACATAAGATCTACTCTCTTAGCAAATTTTAAGTATATACTACATTATTATTAACTCTAGTCACCATGCTATACACTTCTTCTGTCTTAATCTTTAAACAAATCCTGCCTCCTTTTTTTGGTCACCACTTTTGGGGAATGATGGGCACAACTAATATTTGAACAATCATGCCAAAGATTCCTCATTTCTTTTAACAATGCCTCATTGTCTGAATTCCCAATTAATACGAAATGCCAGACAATAATTAAAACACCCAAGAAATGGAACTGTCTCCCCCAGATTTTAAGCTGACCAGCCTGTTACTCTTCAGGTATTGTAGGTGCTTGAAGGAAATCTCAGAGGTGAAACCTGAGGGAGCTATTAAGATCACAAGAAGTTCTGATAGCTCGAATCCCCATATACTTCTCAAGCTGCTTGACGTGGAGACCACGGTCTATGAGATTGTTCCCGGAGGAACGTCATACTCTTGAATTATACATAGAGCTAGCTCAGATCCCTGAAAGGTTAACCTATGGGAATACCAATCCTAAGAAAATGATTTACCTCACAAAATATTTATATTTTCTTTAGGTATTCTGAATATTTTTTTCCTCAAGTTTTGTCTCCCATCTTCACTTATGCTCAATCCAGGCATCTGCAATTGCAGGGCATGTTGTGACATTCTGGACCAATCAGCCCTCTTTAGCAATTGTTCAGCCAGGAGAGCCACCTTGTCCATGACCACACCCCTTACAGGTTTACAGGCCCAGCCCTGGCCAGCTCAGGACAGCTCTAAAGGGTCGTCTGATGTTCAGAGCCTCCACAGGCTCAGCTGAAGCTTCCAGTGAGACACTCGCCTTGTCCAGCCATCCGAGCTTGCTTCTTCCCTGTCCTTCTGTCTGAAAGTGCTACTATATAAACTAAACTCATCTTTTCCCCAAAACTGCCTCCTCCTTGAACTTTCCTTTTAAGAGAAACCTCTTCTATCTAGGCTTAAAATCTCTTAATCATTTTCAAGATTGTCTTTTCTTTCACACCTTATGCCTGTCAGTTAACAGGGTTTTAAAATTTATCCCTTCCCAATGTCTCTCACTGTTGTGCTTCCTTTTTCTTCAGAGTTTTGCTGCTACATCTGGCAGTTGTAACAACGGGCTTCCCTATCTCCAGCTCTGTCTTTTGCTTCTATTTTGCATCCTATACCAAGTATTTCTCCTAAACAAATTTCTAAGTGTATGGAACCTGATCAAAAACATCAGACATTCTGAGTGATCACTAGCATTCTTCACCAAGATGTCCAGCTCTCCTTCCTCTGGGCACATGGTAGGATTTCTCTTCCCTACTTTTGTGAAATTAAACATGACCATGTAACTTGCTTTGGTCAATGAAAGGTGGGTGGAATGGATGTCACTTCTAGATGGCAGCCTTTAGAAGCCTTAGACTGTTGGTGCTGTTATAACAAAATATCACAGACTGGGTTATTTATAAAAAACAGAAATTTATTTTTCACAATTCTGGAAGCTGGAAAGTCCAAGACCAAGGCACAGCAGGTTTGGTGTCTGGGGGAGGGCCTTTTTGCTGCATCCTCAAGTGGCAGAAGGATTAAATCCTGAGTCCTCACATGCAGGAAGGCAGACCGGCAAAAAAGGAGAATGGACTAACCCATCTCAGCCCTTTTATTAATATAAGGCACGAATCCCTTCATGAGAGCAGAGTTCTCATGGCCTAATCACCTCCTGAAAGGCCTCACCTCTTAATACTGTCATATCGAAGAGGTTTCAACATGAATTTTGGAGAAGACACAAACATTCAAACCATGGCGGAGCCTGTGCATGCATACCTTTTTTTGTCTTTTCTTTCTTCCATGGTGACATTTTAGATGGTGAAAACACTTTTATGGTTCAGCCTGCATCCCTGGATGAGAAAAACATGAAGCAAACCTCTCACTAACCTGAGGTGAACATGCAGCAGGACCCAGAGACAGAGTTTTTCTTTTGTTTTAGGGCACTAAGATTTTTGTTTTAAATCTCATCATAACTTAGTCTATCCTGTGTGATAAAGGTTCTTAATTAGCAACCAGGATAAAATGGAATCTCTTGAGCCTTTTATTCAAAATCCTCTGTCTAGTCCCAACCTAACATTCCAAGCCTGTCTTCCACTCTTTTCTCAAATGGACCCCAACTCTAGCTCATCTGATCTCCTTGTTATTTCTCTCTATAAATTATACCAGAGTTATTTTTTATCATGTTCTTCTACTGCTTGGAATTTCCAACTCATTTTCCTTTCCCATTAAATTATTTGCTGTCTTCAAGGCAAGCTTAGTCCTGCTTTCCCATGAAGCTTTACCTGACCACCCTAAGGGCCAGAGATTTTGAAGCCATGTGACCTTTTGAAGTTGTATAAACTCATGTGAACTGTCCATGTTACTGAATGCCTTCCTCTAAGTGGAGGATAGAAAATGATTCCTCCTGCCCCTGCCCCTAAGAAAACAACATTACCATAATCTGAAACAGGGTTTCAAATTATCTGAATCCTTATGTCACTATTTACCAGGAAATGATGTGCACATTCTTCTACCTCAAAGTATCAGTAAATGACCACCACGTAAATGTATCATATCAATAAAACTAGCTAAATAATGTGTGATTATTGTGACATATAGGGTACATTTTAATATTTACACAGAAAGCTCTTATACTATAATTTATTATTATATTATTGTGGCTCTTAACATTATGCCAAAGAACCTATATCTTTACTAAAAATTTATATCAGTCAGAAAATAGTATTTCTGTAGAATAACAAGTTTGTTGTTTACATTCCTTTCATTTCTGTTAAAAGTTTTTTACACTCTTAGCCATCTAACAATTTTATACCCCATCTTTATAGGCAGTAATATTGATTTTTATCTTATAGGTGTAGATAAAATCTTAGGTAATATTATAGAATAAGACATTTAAAAACTTACATATCCAATTTCAATCAAACCTGATTGAAACTGAGAGGAGCCATCATGGTGAGGTTTTTCTGATTAAATATAAGATTTGTGAAATAATTTTAAAATCAGCACATGAGTAATGCCCTTATATATTAAATAATACCTTTTGAATTAGTTTAGTGTTTATATATATGTATACATGTGTGAATATATATACATACATATATGCATACACACACATGCATATATAGAGAGAGATTGGGATAGATAGAGAGAAAATACACAATAACTTCTGTTTTCTGCTCCAAGTACTACACTATGTTAATAATCATTAATGTTAATTGAAAGTAAGAATTTAGAGTTTTTATTTTTAGATAGTGTTACTGTTTCATTTTTTTTTTTTTTTAAGGTGAAAAGATAATATATTTAGAATTGGCGAACTGGCCAGTTGGACTCGGTTTAGATGATCCCAATTTTGTTGGCAACGTCCAAAGCATCGTAATCGGGAGCCAGTCGAACGTATGCCTTCTTCTCTCCATCAGGCCTGATCAGGGTGTTGACTTTGGCCACATCAATGTCATAGAGCTTCTTCACAGCCTGTTTGATCTGGTGCTTATTGGCTTTGACATCCACAATGAACACAAGTGTGTTATTGTCTTCTATCTTCTTCATGGCAGACTCAGTGGTCAAGGGGAACTTGATGATGGCATAGTGATCAAGCTTGTTTCTCTTGGGGGCGCTCTTCCGAGGATATTTGGGCTGCCTCCAGAGCCTCAGTGTCTTTGGCCGCCGGAAGGTGGGTGATGTACGGATCTTCTTTTTTTTGTGGCTGTGGACGCCTTTTAGCACTGCCTTCTTGGCCTTCAAAGCCTTTGCTTTGGCTTCGGCTTTGGGAGGGGCAGGAGCTTCCTTCTTCGCTTGTGAAAAGCTTCATCTTGTGAAAAGGGCTACTGTTTCATTTTTAACTTTCTTTACATTGCTAAAAGTGGTTTGTTTTAGAATATTCAGGTATTCATTCAACAAACATTTATTGAGCACCTATTAAGTGCCAAGTATTAAGCAAGTCAATAGAGCTATAAAGATGAACAAAAATGTTATTTAGCTTCAGACTGCTCACAAGCTAATGAGATCATTAGTGAATAAAGCAATTTTAGTCTTTCCTACAATCATGATGTGATTTCTGGAGTACTTTACGAACTTAGAAAATTTTATCAAAATTATGTCTATGAAGAAGCAGAACTCTGTACCTTTGTCCATTATGGACAATTGTGACATAGTGGAAATAGTACTGAACTTAGAATAACTAGATTGGAATTTTCAATCTGGTTTAGCTACTCACTAACTTATTGCAAAGACATTAAACTCTCTGAGTATTTTTCATTCCTAAAAATGATGTTATATTTATCTTATAGGCTGTATAGGGGACTATAAATTAAAAGCTATGAAAATAGAATGTATTTAATATAATATTATGAAGTGTCTGATAATCTCCATACTAACCAATTTGTTTCTGTCTTGAGTTTTGTGAAAGAATAATCACAAACTTTATATGTTATTTTGTATTTGGTCAAACTCTTATACATAAAAATAACATAAAGTTGAATTTTGAAAAATTCTCTCTGTGAGTCTTAGGTTTTATTTTATTTTATTTTATTTTTTAGTCTTAGACTTTTAATAGCTAGGTTTAACTGAGTCACATTTATTATTAGTCACATTTATATTTGTACATATTTCTGCCATATTATTTTGTGTTTTCTAATTATTGTTCCCCACTCCTTTATTTATTTCTTTTTTTCCTTTTTCCTTTTTTCCTGCTTTCTTTTATACGTCATAAGTTTCATTTTTTTCTACTTTTTTCTCTATGGTTTTGGAAATAGCACTAGTTTGGATCATTATTTGCAAACTCAAAAACAAACTCTAACTGATCTAAGCAGAAAAATCATTAATGAAAAAATATTGAGATGTGTCTGTAATAGTTGAGAAGGCGAGAGTGCTAAGGGAGGAAAAGAGACAGGACAAAAGGATACATGGCAGCCAAGAATACAGCTAAACCATGTCCCAGATCCATTCCTTTTAGGACACCACTACCATTTTGTTGAGCACCTGATGCTACAGCTTTTATCTTCACAGTCAATAGGCCTCTATTCTGAATGCTGCTACTAAAGTCACTTCCATTGCTGCCCTGGAAAATGGATATTGTTTTTGCAATCTCTGCTTTCTTACTGGATTACTATAGATTCACAAAACTAGGTGAGATCATATGTTTGGCAGGCCTAGGTCTTGTTCCTTCCCATCAGCTGCTGGAGGACTTGGGAAAGCAGTAACCTGACCATTTTAGCTTCTGTGATAGAAGGGAGCTCTGCCTTTACCAAGCACATATAGTCAAGAATCCCTCCAACACAGGAAAGGAGTTAAGTTACTGGCTACTCAACAACAGTAATAAAGAAGATAAAGAAAGAATAAAAAAAGAGAAAGAAAGGCTGTAATCAAGCATTCTATTGATATTTTCATTGTTTTATCACAAAAAATTAAAATGTGATGTTAACATTATACTTTTTAAAATATAGTCGAAGTTAACCTGTATCTGTATACTCTTCCATAAGATAAGAAACATTTTTTATTTCCCCTCACTCTTTTTCCTGTCTTCTCTCTTGCCCACCCAGTTACCATGTTTCTATTTTCTGGAGCTTTACTTGAAATTACTTTAAGAAATTTTATAATTATTTCTAATTGTTATCATGTTCTTTGATCCATACTCATTGACATGATATAGAGTAGGCTGGTTAACGGCAAAGGCTATAGAGCTAAACTGCCTTGGTTCCTATCTACTCTTCACCTTCCACTAGCTGTGTGACTTTGAATAAATTGCTTGACATCTGTGTACTTCAGTTTATACATCTGAAAAATGAGAATAATAATACTAATGCCTGCCTCTTAGGGTGGTATAAAGATTAAATGAATCACATTATTTAAATAAATTGCTTGGAAAGTTATCTGGACATGGTAAATATTCAATAAATATTTACTGTTATTCTTTGTTTTATTTTATGAACTGATTTCTTGGTCTATCCTTTTTTCACAGGCTACTTTTTGCTTTCTTCATTTTCTTCTTGATAGATTATTATCTTTTTAGTTTAGCTTAGGTTCCACCCCCACCCCCTTCCCTTCTAATTTGTGAAATGTCTGAGTCTGTATGTCTGAAAGGTCTTTATTTTGTACTGACTCTTGAATGATGCTTTTGGGAAAGTATAGAGCTCTAGCTGCAAAATTAATTCTCCCTCAGCACTTTAAAAATATTAAACCAATATCTTTCATTATTCAGTATTGATTATGAGTAATCTTTGGTCAATTTTTTTTTTCTTTTCTATCTCTTTTTCCTTAGATTTTCTGAGATTTCACTTCAATGTGTCTAGGTGTGTATATGTGTATATATATATATATATATATATATATATATATTTTTTTTTTTTTTTTTGAGACAGAGTTTCACTCTGTTGTCTGAGCTAGAGTGCCGTGGCATCAGCCTAGCTCACAGCAACCTCAAACTCCTGGGCTCAAGCAATCCTACTGCCTCAGCCTTCCAAATAGCTGGGACTACAGGCATGTGCCACCATGCCCGGCTAATTTTTTTTAATATGTATATATTTTTAGTTGTCCAGCTAATTTCTTTCAATTTTTTTTTGTAGAGATGGGGTCTCGCTCTTGCTCAGGCTGGTCTCGAACTCCTGACCTCGAGCGATCCACCCACCTCGGCCTCCAGGAGAGCTAGGATTACAGGCATGAGCCACCACGCCCGGCCTAGGTGTATATATTTTTAACTTACTTTGTACTCAGAGGGAATGTTAGCCCAAGAATTCCTGTTATTAATATTTTGAATGGTGACAGTTCAAAACTACTGTCATTAGTCTCAAATGTCTTACCCAGCAGCAATGGACTTGGCAAAGGTGTGCTCAGTGGACAAAAGTATAGTTATATTCATGAATGTTTTATTGTAACCTTTTTTTGTTTATTTTTTTAATTTTAATTTTTTTTATTTCTGCATATTATGGTGGTACAAATGTTTAGGTTATGTATGTTGCCTTTGACCCACCCAAGTCAGAGCTTCAAGCGTGTCCATTCCCCAGACAGTGTGCACTGCACCCATTAGTTGTGAATATACCCATCCCCTCCAACCCTCTCCCACCTGCCCGGTACCTGATGAATGTTACTACTATATGTGCACTTAAGTGTTGGTCAGTTAAGTCAGTTAATACCAATGAGACTCTTCAGAGTAAGTTGAGGCACTATTATTAATTAATGTAGATGGCAGTCATTAAAGGAACACACATTAACTCTTTTAGATAATTCATTGGAATGAGTTTCATTAAAATGTGTATTTTGATTCTACCAAAAAACTGTTAAATCTAATAAACAAATTCAGTAAACTTGCAGGATACAAAATCAACATATAAATCAGTAATATTTCTATACACTAATAATGACTTATTCCTGAAAGAAAGAAATCAAGAAGATAATCCTATTTACAATAGCTACAAAAAACCTAAAATATTTTGGAATAAATTTAACAAAGGAGGTGAAAAATACCTACACTGAAACCACAAAACATTGATGAAAGAGATTGAAGAAGACACAAATATATGGAAAAATATTCCATGTTCATGGATTGGAAGAATAAATATTGTTAAAATGTCCGTACTACTCAAAGTGATCTACAGACTCAATGCAGTTCCTATCAAAATACCAATGAAATTTTTTACAGGAATAGAAAAAACAATCCTAAAATTCTTATTGAACCCCAAAAGTTTCCACACAGTGAAGGTAATCATGAGCAAAATGAACAAAGCTGGAGACATCATACTACCATCACATCACCTGACATCAAAATATACTATAAAACTATAGTAACCAAAACAGCATGGTACTAGCATAAAAAACAGACATGTCAACCAAAGGAACAGAATAGAGAACCCAGAAATAAATCCATACAATTTACAACTCAGTGATTTTTGACAAATTTGCCAAGAACACACAACAGGGAAAGGACACTTTCTTCAAGAAATGGTTTCTGGAAAACTGGATAGCCACATGCAGAAGAATGAAACTAGATCCTGATTTCTTACCATATACAGAAATCAAAACAAAATGATTAAAGACTTAAGTGTAAGGCCCAAAACAATAAAACCACTAGAATAAAATACAGTGGAAAAGATCCATGACATTGATTTTGGTGATGATTTTCTGGACATGACCTCAAAAGAACAGGTAACAAAAGCAAAAATAGGTAAATGGGATTGCATCAAACTAAAAAGCCTCCACACAGCAAAGGAAACAACAAACAGAGTGAAAAGATAACCCACAGAATGGGAGAAACTATTTGCACAACATACATCTGATAAGGGGTTAATATCCAACATATATAAGGAGCTCACACAACTCAATAGCAAGAAAACAACCTGATTAAAAAATGAGCAAAAGACCTGAATAAACATTTCTCAAAAGAAAACATACAAATTGGCCAAGAGGTATATTAAAAAATGTTCAACATCACTAATCACTAGGAAAATGCAAATAAAAATCACAACGAGATATCACCTCATTCCTGTTAGAATGCCTATTATCAAAAGGCAAAAGATAACAGATGTTGGAGGGGATGTGGAGAAAAGGGAATCTTTACACACTGTTACTGGGAATGTAAAATAATATAACATTACAGAAAAAGTATGGAGGTTCCTCAAAAAATTAAAAATAGAACTATCATATGACCCACTAATCCAACAACTGGAGATTATATATATACATATATATATATGTATATAACCTCCAAAGGAAAGGAAATCAGTAAGTCAAAAAGATATCTGCCTTCCCATGTTTATTGCATCACTATTCACAATACCCAAGATACGGAATCAACATAAATATCCATCAACAGATAAATACATAAAGAAAACGTGGCATATATATGCAATGGAATACTATTTAGCCATAAAAAGAATGAAATCCTGTTATTTGTGTCAACATGGATAAACTTGGAGAAAATTATGTTTAGTGAAATAAGCCAGGCACAGGACAAATGCCACATGGTCTCAATCATATGTGGAATCAAAAAAGCTGGTATCACAGAAATAAAGAATAGAATGTTGTTTATCAGAGGCTGGAGTGGATAAGGAGGAAAGGGGACAAGGAGATGTTGGTCAAAGGATATATAATTACCATTAGATAGTAGGAATAAGTTCAAGAGATCAATTGTACAGCATAATGATGATAGTTAATGGCAATATATTATATACTTGAAAATGCAAAAATGGATGCTAAATGTTTTTACCACAAAAAAGATAATTACCACAAAGGTGATGCATTTGTTAATTAGCCAGATTTAACTATTCAAAATGTATATATACTTCAAAACATCACGTTGTAAACAATAAATACAATTTTATCTCTTACTTAAATGTTTTAAATGTGTATTTTGATTCTTATCAATCACTTTAAGCTTACAACCAGTCAGAAAGTAGATACAAAAACTTAAAGAAAAAAATTAAATAAATCAATGTTACTATCGGGTTCTAAGAATGGGAATTTAATATATGATTAATGTTTCACCACAAATCCATGCAGAAAATATGACTGCTTAGTAGGCCATGATATGGAGAAAAATGAAACTGGATTTCTAGTTAATACTGTATACAAATGTGTACTGCAACTAGATTAAAGACTGATGTGTAATATAAAACTATAGAATAAATGGAATATAAAGTAGAAAAATATCTGCATGATCTGGAGTTGCGAAGCACTTCTTTTTTTTTTTTTTTTTTTTTGAGACAGAGTCTCACTTTGTTGCCCAGGCTAGAGTGAGTGCCGTGGCGTCAGCCTAGCTCACAGCAACCTCAAACTCCTGGGCTTAAGTGATCCTACTGCCTCAGCCTCCCGAGTAGCTGGGACTACAGGCATGTGCCACCATGCCCGGCTAATTTTTTCTATATATATTTTTAGTTGTCCAGATAATTTTTATTTCTATTTTTAGTAGAGATGGGGTCTCGCTCAGGCTGGTCTCGAACTCCTGACCTCGAGTGATCCACCCGCCTCGGTCTCCCAGAGGGCTAGGATTACAGGCGTGAGCCACCGCACCCGGCCTGAAGCACTTCTTTAACAACAACCCAAAAGCATAAACGTGAAAAATTAATTACTTTGATCATGTCAAGTTAAAAGTTTTTTGTTTACCTAACAACATAAAGGACAAAGACACAGATTTGGAAAAAATAAAGCCAACAGGGAACAATAACAAGTACGCTGGAATAAATCTAACAAAAGATGTTAAGATCTCTTTATTAAAATTATAAAACTGTATTAAATGATATGAAATAAGACTTAAACAGAGAGATAGACTATAATCCTGATATCTTAAAAATGTCAATTTTTCCCAAACTGATGCATAGATTTAAGGAAAACCACATTAAAATCTAAAAAAAAGTTATGGAATTTGATAACCCAATTATAAAATTTATATGGAAGATTAAAGGGAAAAATTACTAGAAGAGTATTGAGAAAGAATACATGGAAGAAGACCTCGTTATTCTAGATATCAGGACTTTTTATAAAGCTATGGTATTAAAACAATGTGATACTGTCGCAGAGATAAACAGACTAATGGAATAGAATTCAGAGCTCAGATGTAGACCCACACATGTGTGAAACTTTGATATATAAGAGAAATATCATGTCTCAAAAGCGGGAAAGAAGGGACCTCAAAAAGGAACTGGGAAAATAGTATACACATGGAAAAAATAAAATTGGATTGTTACCTGCCATGAGATACAAAAATCAACTCCGTACTTTAAATCCTTGATAGAAAAATATAGATGATTTCTTCTAAACTTTAAATCAGGAAGATATTTATAAAATGAAACAGAATAATGGACCATAAAAGGAGCAATTAATAAATGCAACATTTCCAAATAACAACTTTCGCTCACAAAATAAAAGCTTAAATAAAATGAAAAGACATTTCAAGTATTCACAAAACACACAATTGTCAAAGAATTAGTATCTAAAAGGCATGAAGATTCTTATGCCAATAAGAACTCAATCCAAAAACATGGGCAACACATTTCAATAAAAAGAAAACACACGTGCCCGGTAAAACATAAGGTAAGCATCACTGGTGATCAGGAAAATAGAGAACAAGCATTTAATAGGTTCAATTAGCAAAAATTATAAAGTCTAACAATACTAAGTGTCTATTCACAGTGTCTATTATATGCTACTATTGTGAGCATAAATTGATGCAACTACTTGAAAGTAGTTTGGGATTACTACAGTAGAACACTTACTACTCCATGATCCAGTAATCCTATGCCTTAGGCAAATAACCAAGAGGAATCCAGGACTTGTGGCCATGTTGAATCAGAGATATGTGTTACTATGTATGTGTTACATATGTTATTAATGTATGTTATTTATGTAAACTGTCCACTAGTGAAACACTGGAAAAACTAAAAAGCTCATAAACAGGGTATGTTTTATTCATATTATTCACACTGATATAGTGGTTAAAATGGATGAAATACAGTAACAAAAAATTATGGATGAATCTTAGCAATAGAGTAACTTAATATTAGGTGAAAAAGAAATTCTGAAAGAATTACCTGCTGCATGATATCTTTTTACTAAGATAAAAATTTAAAATAACTATATATGTTCAGTAAATATATATAAACAGTAAAAATATATAAAAGATAATATATATAAGAGAGTAAATATACATATATTTATAAACTTTAGAAGCAATAATACTATCTAAAAAAGAAAGCGAGGGAATGATGAATAAGATTCAGGATGATTGCTACCTGGGTTAAGGTAATAGGCTGGTGGTGAAAGGTACTGTACAATTAAATGTAGATTATTTAAGTGATAGATTTTGTTTGGGGTTGTGGTTTTCTAGGTGGTTATTATGTTACCAAAATTAATAAATATATGAAAGAAAGCAAGCCAGACATATATAGACCAATTAAGGATCACGAGTAACCCAAGTCTGTGTACTTGCAGTCTAAGAAAAAAATTAAATTAAACCAACAAGAAATAACTATCTCCAGATCATATGAAGAACGGAGATTATATGTTAATAATTTTTACCTAACTTAGCTTAAATTTACTTTCTTTTTACAGCAATTAGGCAATTCAGATTTTTTTTTTTTGAGAAAATCAGACCTCAACAGTTTATCCCACTGTACATAAGCAATCTTGTCTGCTAATTTATCCCAAGTTTTTGGATCAGAAAATATGCCCATTGTAACTACACTGAAAAACTAAGCCCTGAATTTCAACATTTATGCCATTATAGGGTTTTCTAGAAGTGAACACTGCATAGGTCTTGAGACAACCATCGCCCTACCAGGCATCCCTGAGCTGCCTATAATTCTGCCTTCCTGGCTGGATTTTATTCCAAACTCCTTGACTGACATGCTTC
The DNA here is from genome assembly GCF_020740605.2 of Lemur catta. Taxonomy (NCBI): domain Eukaryota; kingdom Metazoa; phylum Chordata; class Mammalia; order Primates; family Lemuridae; genus Lemur; species Lemur catta. Next base: position 179,123,542 of record NC_059128.1, on the reverse strand, counting down.
GCTCCCTCCACTACTCTTGCTTGACTAAGTCCTCTGTATCCTGTCATTTTCAACTTAGATGTCACCTGGGAAACCTTCCCCAACCTCCCTACTACCCACTCTTGCCTGGGCTAAATTTATCTCTCTATGCTCCAGTGTTTCTATATATTGCAGAATCTAGAAGATTAAATATTTCCAGTGTTTTTTCCAATTAGACTGTGAGCTCCTGGAGGGCAAAAATCTGTGCTTCATGCATTTTCGTATCTCTGTAATCTGACTCCATATCAGATATCTATTTTTTCTGATTTATAAGTGCATTTCTTTATGTGGAACTCATGAATCAAGCAGAAGAAAACATCCTGCTTCTTATACATATGTGCTAGTGTATTTTACAACAAAAAAAAATATTCACAGTTACGTTTATTGGATGAATGTTAGGTAAGTGTTGCAAATCATTCATGTTTCGGCAGCTGACTGCCAACCCCACCTTAAGCAGAGATACACATGTTATAGCTATGGCTACTATTTTATTTTACAGCAAGTCTACTCAAATCTCTGGAAAGCAACTCATTTTTCAATTGGACATAAAGAACACTTAAAGAAGGGCTGTACCTGAAAGAAAACATGTCTTCATGGAGTTATGTCAACCCATTGACTATATGTATATGCATAGACACTTTCTGCCTCTGTTTTCAATAGATTGGGTTTTGTTTTATATTTCTGGAACCCCCATGTTTTGCTTAGAATTGCTTCAAGATATTAATTAGCAACAAAATGCACCCTATTGCCAATTTATCTTATAATTTTAATCAGCTAAGAACAATCAAAACTCCCACAGAGAGTAACTATACCATAAGAAATGATTGGTGTTGAGATTTGTCTCTCTTCTGCATTGGCACATGATGGCAGTGTAAGAAACCTGGAAAATCTTGACGACCCTTTAGAAATGTCTTCCATTCTATTTTTCTTCATTTTCTCAAGATATTATTTATTCTCTGCTAATAAGTATACCTTGGAGAGATAGTGTGGTTAGTGGAAAGGGAATGGGATTTAAATTGAGACTGAAAACAGTTTAAATCCTGGCTTCAGCCTGTTTCTTGAATTAGAACCTCAGTTTCCCTACCTGTCAAACGGAGATAAGGCCCCATCATTGTGAGGGCTGCAGATAATGCACTCGGGACACTGGAGCAGGGTACCTGCTCAATGATTAGGTGCCCTTATTACTAGATGTGACAGGAAGAGAAGGCCAATTACCTAAATATTTTCATTCTTTTCCTTTCTTCTTTGAGTGGGCTTTGGTTTTAGGTATGCATACACATCCTATTTTGTAATGAGTATTTGTGATAATTGATGAAGCTTTTTGTAAACCATTACTCTCAAACGTGAAAATAGCCTTTGTGTGACATGAGTGCTTTCTGGTTTCCTCTGAATAACAGTTGGGATTTATCACTGCTCTGAAGGTAAGCAGTCTGCTCAGTTTGTATAAAAGTTTACGTAACCAGTAGAAACAAAGCGATTTGGAGGTAAACCTGTTCCTTCCTACCTTGAATGTATAGGTTGCCAAGGAAAAGGAAACTTGTTCCTTTTGTTCAGAATTGGGTCTATCAAAACACTGTAAACAATGAACAACTCTAAATCTAATCTACATTTTTTGTGCTGCTTTAGAGATACACCTTTATTTCTGAGGCTAGAAGTGAAACTTCTGATCGGTGCTCACCGTGCATATGATGCCGACAGTGCTGGGAAAGAAGGCTGGCGCTGGTGTGTGTGCCTCTGCTCTGGCCTGGGAGATGTGTTTGTTTCTTTACGCAGATTTGTAATCCTTTCTCCAAGGCTAGAATTTCCAACCAAAAATAATCTTTTAGGTTTTCTTTAGCTCCCATCTAGTCACTTCAAATATGTAGGTGTTTTTTTCTTTTTTTAAAAAAAAACTTTCTCCCTGATTCTGAATGAGGATTTAGTTAAATGCCTGTTTAAGAATTGATGAGTAATTTAAAGGATTTAGGAGAACATTCTGTGCTATTATATGCAAATACATGCCATGCATGGCTCCCTATGTCATTAACCTGGCAGTCATTTCATGCATGACTCCCCATCTTATTAAGCTAGCAGTATGGAATATTTGATTTACTAAACTGGTATGAACTACTTAGTGTGCTAATATAGGAATATAACTTTCAAATTTCTTTGGAATAACTATCTTCGAAACAGATTCTTGAAGACGATAACATTATTTTGACAGCTGTGCTCAATTTCTAAAAGTCTATTTTAGGAAGCTTCTTATGACTGGTGGAAATGTACCTGTGTGATTTGAATGAACCATACAATAATTGAAAATGAAAACCATCATAGCAATAACAAGCCCTTAGAATTCTGTAGCAAGATTCGACAACACAGGTAAATAAATTTGGTGGAAGCGTTTACTCCTAGACAGGATGTGTAACAATATGTGGTTGCTGAGAGTCTGCCACTAGGCTCCCAGTTACCATGATGTTCTAAAAACTCTTTTTATAGCCAAGGCCCCCCTGGCTTTCCCGGCTTTCGTTGCCATAGTAGCATTCATTGGCCATGGGATTTACAGGGGAAAAAAAAGATGGGAGAAGAGGACTGCATAATTGTAAAGTTGGTGCAGTGCCAAATGTAGCAGGAATTATAAATTCAGGATGCTGGATTCTTCCTTTAGTGTCCATTTCAGCTGGCGCCTAATGTCACCCACATAATCACAAACCACTATGTCATCATTCAGACCAGCTGCATGAAATGAGACAAAGGGAAATTTAGCTCGATGGAGGGAATGGTAATTTAAAAGGCTTTTAAATGATGTTTTCTATGTTCTTCAATCAACAAGATTTTAAAACCTTTAATTTTTTTTCCTTACAATAAAATTTCCTTGTTGTGCTGGCTTGACTGATGATGTATTAGCACTAAGTTGGCCAAAAAAATGTCAGAGACTAGAAAGGAGGTCAAACAGATAAATCCAAAAGGGGTTAAAAAGGAAATATTTACAGTAATCTTTATTTCTGTTAGACTTTTTGCATTTAAATGACATAGGTAAATTCCCTTCACTCTTTGACTAAGGTATAATTTTCAACCAGAATGTTCACTGTTTATCAGATATGTTCTTCAATAAATATTTCCAGGTTTCTGATATTATGTTCATCGTTTCTTCAGTCGTGACACGTATTTCAGAGTTCACAAGGCAGCAGGAAAAAAAATGTTCATGGGGGAAGAAAACCAAGTGAATAATCCAGGGAAGTTGGTGAACTGTGACATGTGCTGGGCTCATGTGGGCCATGAATATGTAAGGGGGGCTGGCTAGACCGGGAGGGGGGAGGGGAGAACATGTCAGGTAGGGAACTGGTCCAAGAGAGAGGGAATATACAATGTGTTTGTTTGCAGCCATTCCTGGATTTTGGCTAGGATATACAAATGGATGAAGTAATCTGTTAAAGCTGGTATTGTTTATTCGTAGATGGTTAGAAACAGAGAAATATGCTATAAGAAAGCCATTAATGTTTGGCTAAGCCTTAGTTTAAAAAATTTTCGTCATGAACTCTTCATCCCAAGTTGTAAATAGTGCCTGTGTATATGGGTAGACAATTAGGTGAACAGAATAAAGTAGCAATCCCAGACATCAACTTGCCATTATCTGGGAAACTGGTAAACCACAGATGTGGCTTTACAAATTATAGGGAGGAGAAGAAATTTCAATTTTCAGTTTGGAGACAATTTGATTATCTATATGGAAAAAAAATTAAAAGAAGATTCATATGTCACACAATAGAAAAAATAGAATTAAAATTTGAATAAAATAAAATCTTTTTTTTTTAATTTAATTTTTTTTTTTTATTTCAGCTCATCATGGGGATACATAAGTTTAGGTCATATACATTGTCCATGTCCTGCCCATCCCCCCGAGTCAGAGTCCCAAGCGCGTCCGTTCTCATTCTCCAGACAGTCACCCATATTTTTCTTAAAGATTTTATTCTCCAGACTACATGATGAGTGCCAGGTGCACTGTCTGGAGAATAAAATCTTTAAGAAAAATATGGGTGACTATTTTTATAAATTTAAGGGAGGTAAAGCTATGAAAGTACACATTTTAAGGGAGAAATAACATGTTAGACAATGGACAACATAAACTCAGTGAAAAGACAAGTCTGAAGTCTAAAGGAGAAGATATTTTCAGTGTGATTGCTGACAGAGGATTGTTTTTCAGAATAAATGAAGCACTCTGATAAATTAATAAAAAATTTTTAACTTGGATAAAAATAGCTACACAATATAAACAGATCACTCATAGAAAAAGAACTCTGAACTACCAACAAATACATCAGGATGCTCAAACTATAGTAGGGAAATGCAAAGGAAAATGATAAACTACTTGAAAAACATCAGGTTGGCAAAATTTTAAATCTGACAATGCCAAGTTATTAGTGTATCTTTGAGAAAACGATGAGATGGGAGTTTAAAATGTTATCAGAACTCTCTGGAAAAAATTTGACAAGATATTGTAAAGTTTAAAATGTGCCTCCTATAGGACTGAGTAATTCTAAATCTAGGTATACACATGTGCACCAAAGAATATTACAGCATTAATTAAATGGGAAACAAATATATTATGGCATATTCTTATGATGGGATACTGCATGCCTATTAAATGAATAAAACAGGTAAATGTTTAAGTTGAATAAATGAGGGAAAAAAGTGAGTGGGAAAAGTAAGTTTTAATATCATACATAAAATATGATACCATTTATTTTAAAATAAATATGTTAATCTAAGAGAGGCTATTTATGGATAAATGACAATATATTAAGGCATAAAATCTGGGATAGGAAGTATGTACTTCTGATAAAGGAAAAATGGGCAAAGAATTAAAAGAGGGGCAAAGAGAACACATGAACTCAATCTGTAATGGTAATATTTTACCGCTTCTCAAGTAGTGCTGCCAAAAAAAAAAAAAAATCAGATGCTGAGTCTGATTAAACCTTGAGTCTCAACTCAACAACAAATTTATAGGGAATACAGGGAACAGAGGAGCAATCGGTTAAATTCAGACTGTGAGAAACTCTATAGGCAAACCACCTAATTTCGTCAACAAAAATATTGCAAGCCAAAATCATAAGCCAAAAAAAAAAAAAAAAAGAAAAGAAAGATGTAGAGGAACGATATTTAAAAGAAACTTAAAAGTCCTATCAATCAATGTCAATGTTAGGACCTTGTTTGGATCCTGATTCAAACAAACTGTAAAAAGTTACATTTATGAGATAATCAGAAATGTAAATATCTACTACATATTTCATGTTATTTTAAATGTGCAATCGGTAATACAGTGTATTTAAGACTGTATCATAAATAGTTAAAGAAAACAGTGGAAAAGGCAAGCAGTCCCAATTTTTATTTTACTATAAATTAAGAACAGGGGCCGAGCATGGTGGCTCACGCCTGTAATCCTAGCACTCTGGGAGGCCGAGGCGGGTGGATCTCTCGAGGTCAGGAGTTCGAGACCAGCCTGAGCAAGAAAGAGTGAGACCCCGTCTCTACTAAAAAAAAAAAAATAGAAAGAAATGATCTGGCCAACTAAAAATACATATAGAAAAAATTAGCCGGGCATGGTGGTGCATGCCTGTAGTCCCAGCTACCCGGGAGGCTGAGGCAGTAGGATCGCTTAAGCCCAGGAGTTTGAGGTTGCTGTGAGCTAGGCTGATGCCACGGCACTCACTCCAACCCGGGCAACAACAGAGCAAGACTCTGTCTCAAAAAAAAAAAAAAAAAAAAAAAAAAAGAACAGGGAACAATCAGCTCTGAACACATCTCTAGAGTGGTCAGAAAAGGATCATTCCTTTAACAAATACGTAGAGAAGCTATCATACATCACAGATGATACTCTTTTATATATCGGAGAGAAGTCAGTGAACTAAATAGAGGAATATCCCTGCCCTTGTGGCGCTTACACTCTATGAGGGAAAAAAGACAGTAAACAAACATGTAAATAAATGATATGTCATCTAGTAATAAATAGATAGAAAAATAAAGCAAGTAAGAGCACAGGCAGGGGAGGGCTTTTCTTTTATATTGTGTCAGAGAAGGCCTCACTAATAAGATGCTATTTAAACAGAAAGATCTGAAAGATCCATAGACATGCCAATAGCTGGGGAGTGGAGGTGGAACCTTCCAAGCAAGGGGACAGGAGTGTGAAGGGCCTGAGGTGGGGTCACAGGTGGGGTGATCCAGAAAGAGTGAGGAGGTCAGGTGTGGCTGGAGTACAGAGAGTAAGGTGAGAAACAGTCAGAGATCACAGGGAGATAGGTCACAGGGAGCCATGCAGACCTGTTTTAAAACTTTACATTTTACTCTGAACTAGATGGGGAATTAATGGAGATTTTTGGTGGCAGTGTAAACACTCTGACTTAAAATTATAAAGGTTATTTTTCTTTTTTGCTGTTTTGCAATTAGACCTTAAGGCAAGGGTAGAAGCAGGAAAAGCAGTTAGTCAATTGCAACAATCCAATTGTTCATTTCACCTCAATCTCAACAAAATCTCATAACCCAATTTCTGATCTTCACCCCAAGTCTCCAATACCTGCAGTTTTCTCTATTTTATTTGCTCAACTCCCCAAATTCTTTCTTTCACATTCACATAAAATCCTCCAGTTTTGGGCCTCTACCCTCCAAACATATTCAGACTGAAACACGGTTTTTTCATTGTGATGACATATATAGCAAAAGTTACTGTTTCTGTTTCAGCCATTATAAGTGCATACTTCTGTGGCATTAAGCACAATTACATTATTGTGAACCATCACCACCATCCATCTCCAGAACTTTTTCATCTTCCCCAACTGAAATTCTGTATTCATTAAACACCAACTCCCAATCTGTCTCCCTCAGCAGTCCCTGGTAACCATCATTCTACTTTCTGTACCCATGCATTTGACTACCTAGGTACCTCATATAAATGGAATAATACTGTATTTGTTTTTTTGTGACTAGCTTATTTACTTATCATAATATCTTCAAGGTTGACCCATATTGTAGGATGTGTCATAATTTCCTTCTATAATATTTTAAGGCTCAGTAATATTCCATTGCATGTATATCCACATTATGTTGATCCATTCACACTTCAATGAACATAAAAGGTGAGCTGCTTCTGCCTTTTGGCTATTGCTAATAATGCTGCAATGAACATGGATGTACAAATACCTATTAGATTCTCTGCTTTTAATTCTTTTGGGTATATATTCGGAAATGGAATTGCTGGATCATATGGTAATTCTATGTTTAAGTTTTTGAGGAATTGCCGTAACATTTTCTTTAGCAGTTGCACAATTTTACATTTCTACCAGAAATTTACAAGGGTTCCAATATATCCACATCTACACCAACATTTGTCATTTTCTGATTTGTTTCTAATTTAGGCATCCTAATGGATATAAAGTATAATAATATTCATTGTGGTTTTGATTTGCATTTCTCAAATGACTGTGATGTTGAGCATCTTTTCATGTACTTATTGGCAATTTGTATATCTGTTTGGAGAAATATCTATTCAAGAACTGCCCACTTTTTAATCAGGTTGTGGAGGTTTTATTTTTTTTTGATCAAAATTGCTAAGTCATAGGAGTTCTTTATATAGTGGATATTTATCCTTTATTGTATTATGATTTACAAATATTTTTTTCCATTCTATGGATTGCATTTTCACCCTGTTTATTGTGGCCATTGACATACCAAAGTTTTTAAGTTTGAAGTAGTGTAATTTGTCTATTTTTTTCTATGTTTTTGGTGTCATATCCAATAAATTATTGCTAAATCCAATGCCATGCAGCTTTTCCCCTAAGTTTTCTTCTATGAGTTTTATTTTTAGGTTTTACTTGTATGTCTTTGATCCATTTTGAGTTAATCTTTGTGCATGATTTAAGGTAAGGGAAAAGCCTGCCTTCAATTTTTTACATGTGGATATCCACTTTCCTCATCACTTTGTTGAAAAAAAAAACATTTGTCCTTTCTCCATTAAATGGTTTGGGAACCCTTGTTATAAATCATTTAACCATACATGCAAGGGTTTATTTCTGGACTTTCTATTCTATTCCAGGGGTTTATATATCTGTCTTTATACCACAAAATGCAACATCTTCTTGCCACTTATACTTGCTGTCAGGATTACTGTATAGCCTCCTAACTGTTTTTGCCTTGACCTCTGAATTCTATTCTCAAAGAACTGCCGGACTGATCTCTTACCACTCCTTTCTTGGAAGCCATGAAAAAGCAAAGGAGTGGATGATTGGAGTAGGACCAAGAGAACCAAGAGAGAGTTTTGTCCAGGGAGTCAAGTAAAGAAAATGAGTGCATCAAGAAGTATGGAATGATGAATGATGTCAATTGCTACTATAATAAATAGTCAGTTAAAATGAGAAGCAAATATTTCTCATTATGCTTAGCAATGTGGGGTCATTAGTAACTTCAATAAGAGATGTCTCAGTGGAGTAGAAGGAGTAAAATCCTATTTGGCATGGCTTCAAGTGACCATGAATGTATAAGAATTGGTGATAATGGGGATAGACAACTTTATTTTAAAGGGAAAGAGAGAAATGAGGCTGTCTTAGAATTTGACTATAGAATAAGCAATTTTAGTTGGTAATTGTTCAGCTAAAGAGGAAAGGAAATGTGGATAGAAACATGTCAGAAGCCACTAATGTTGAGAATAAATATTGGAGATCAAAGGTAGCAGTATCTGGATCTTTTTTTGAGGAGGGGAGGTGTTAGGAAATAAGGTAGTATGAGGATAAGGATTATTGATTTTCAGTTCCAGACAGATAAGTTCATATGTTTTTAGTGGGAAACTTGGAGTTATTACATATTCAGGAGCAAGGAACATACATAAAACCAGGGTTTCAAGATTAGTCTTTCAGAAAAATGTGTTTTGTCAACACTTGATAACTACATTCATCTGAAGGTTTCTGTGTTGAACAATAACTCTGATGTTATTTCGTAGTTGTTGAGATGATACGAAGATGAATAAGAATGAAACCTGAATTCATAGAGGTGGAAGGTATAGAGTATATCATCTTCGTGTTTAAATGTGTATTTCTTCTGGTCAGCCAGCAATGTGTTTTTTTTTTTTTCCCCCTCACCATCTTATTTCCTTGCTTTGCTTCGTCTCTATTCATTCTCTCTTCTTCCCTTAAGTTGATGGTATTTGTCTCAAACTCCTAAATGACTTTATTTACTGTCAAAGTTAAGGCTAAACTGTGAAGTGATTGCTTTATTAAAGAACAAATAGACTATTGTTATATTTTTATTGTTAAGTGCTTTTATGCACAAAACAATTTTCTGTCTATCAGAGTGTTCCTGAAAAATACAGTTCATTTACTGTTTTCAATAAATGTAAAGTGTAGTTTGGGACACAAAAATACATGGAAGAAATCCCATGGTTAAATAATGCCAAAGGAAATGACATAATATCATTATTATACCCCAGGACAAAGATGGAGCCATCCAAGTGTAGAATAAACTTACACATAAACATAATCTCTGAGTATCTGTGGCAGCCATTAGCATTGTTTGCCAAATATTCTTGGTTCTCCACAGTCTAGCCTCATGGTAAGAATGCAATTTATGACTTATTTCTGATTGAGCGAAACTATGTAACCAGTCCTGGTCAATGAGTTGTGAGAGGATGTAACATGGGCCATGTCCATGCCAGAGCGTTTAATGCTTGTATGAGACCCTTGGGGGCTCTCTTTTCCCTGACATGAAGATTTCAAGATTCTAGTTACTCAGTTCTGAGCCCCTGAAAAAAAAACAAAATTAAGCAAAACCTCTCTGTTAGCGTGGTATGAACGTGTAGCTGAAGGAAGATACGTTTTGTTTGTTTAAGCCATAGAGGTTTAAGCATTATTTGTTACTGTGTATACTGACTGTTGTTCTTGCTAAGGCTTATTTTGAACCAGCTGATGCCTACATTTTGGGAGAAATGAGAGAGGGAAATTTGGCAGGGCAGGGAAAATTGCAAGGACAGGTAAAACCGTACAGTTTTTATCCTGCGTAAAGGCACCTGATTGAAGGAAGGGAGGCTAAAATCCTTTCTGTGCATTAGGGCAAGGCTGCATCAGCCTAGAAGAATGTGTACTTTTTACTAATTTATCTACCCAGAGCAACTACCTTTTCTAATACACAGAGTCACTTTATGTGCCAGTGGTCATCTTCTATGGGAAGAATATAAAATTGACGGACTTTGCTGGAGCCATGTTAGAGTGTGGTAGGGAGTAAGCTAAGGTGTTGCATGAGGTTGGGAGGCTTGTGGGAGAGGGAATGGAAAGAGGTGATAATAAGAAACACTCAAACTATGCTTCTTCTGTGCCAGGCACTTGATGTATTTTAACTTGTTTAAACCTCAAAAAAATGAAGTAGATACTATTATGATAATTAATAATTTAAAATGAAAAAACAGAGGGGAAAAGATTTAGAAAATTTACCCAAAGTCATTGTTAATAAGTGGCAGGGAAGAATTTAAACTAAGACAATCAAACTTCAAAGATTGAATTTATAACCTCTATGCCATGCTGCATCTCAGTTAATGAATATCAGACTAAGCGTATGCTAGATGACTAGAAGACTCACTCATTTATTTGTTCAAGTGACATTATTGAGTACCTATTATGGGTCAACCACTCTTTTGTTTGCTGGAGATATAGCATTAAACAAAGCCAATTACTACTTTCACAGATTACATTCCAGAAGAAGATGACTGATAGTGAAAAAATAAATCAAGATACAGCATGTTTCTGGTGTTAACTGTCATGAAGAAAAAGTGAGCAGGGGGATGGGGAGAGCCCAAGTTAGATAACGTGTTTGGGAGACATTCGAGCAGAGACAGATGAAGGGAGAGAATTATCCTTGTGAATATCTGGGAGAACATTCAGGTCAGAGCAAGCCACAAATGTGAAGGCTGTGAATGTCAGGGAGGAATCAGTGAGGCTGGAGTAGAGTGAATGCCAGGGAGACTCAGACGAGGTGAGTTCAGAGATGGTCCAGGTTTGCAAGGTCAGACACGAAGGCAAGATCAAGTAGATGACCAATGACTTACTATGTATTCTCTCAATGTATGTTATTGAGTATGTTACAATGAATAATATGTTACTGTATATTATCATAATGTCAATGAGCCCAAGAAAAATTTATTCTGGGAGCTACATGTAGTTTGGATTTAAGCAGAAATGTTTTAGAAGAGCTGGGTACAGTATTCAAGGTAAAGATAACCTGAGCCTCACTGTGACAGTGATTAAAAATGGAAAAGGAAACTAAACTCTGTTTCACTTCCTCCTCCAACTCCCCTCCCCCATATTTCTGTGTCTCCATGACATGGCTATCTTTCAAATTCCTGGAAATCGTAAGGCTTCCTGCTATAGACAGTCCCTCATTCCATTATGTTTCCTTTTCCTTCATTCTTCCTGCTCATTTCCTCTTGGCTGTGTCTTGGAATTCCCTAGACTAAGCTGGGCATCACCAATTATGGTATCATATGGTATGAGTCAACTTTATTTCTTCTCAGTTGCACTCATCACAATTATTAATATAAGTAATTACCTGATGATATCTTTTTTTCCTTTTCCTAATATACTGACATCTTTAAGTGAAGGGATCAGGTAAGTCTTGTTCACCCTTCAAGTCCAAAGCTTATTACACAGGTGAAACTTTAAGAAAAATATATAAAATAAGTAGAATAAGATTTCATCTTTGTATTCTCCAATACATATATCATTGTAGTTGAAGGGTGAAAATGATAATTCCACTTAGAGTTTTAAATAGTTATCAACATTTTAAAAAGTTTTAAAAGCCAAATGCTTTGTATTGTGCTCATTTAGAAAGTTGATGATAGTTCTATATGAAACCTCAGCAATCATTAGTTTGACTAATATAAAACTTTAGATTATGTAATATTTTACAAAAAAGTTAAAAATTCTCTACACAATGCCCCCATATTGTAATGTAAATCCTAAGCAGTAGAAAAGTTAGCAATTTAAAAATATGTTTTTAAAGGAAAACAAGATCATTCTATTAAAGCGTTGTTTTATTTTTAAGATTCCAAACTCATGAAAAAATGTTAAATTTCTGCATTTAGTAACATCATATAATTAACTTAGCTCCATTCTCTTTTATAATAAAGATTAATGTATTGTTAAATTATATTGCATTATGTTTGATTTCCTGAATCTAAGTATTGAAAATGTTAAAAAAATAGTTCTAATCACTTTTGTCAAAACAAATTCCCAATTCTTTACTATTCTGCATGTGAGAACTCATTGGAAATATTCGTTAATCTAGCAGTTTATGATTTTAATTTACAGATGGAATGATAAGCATTTCTGAGTTGTCTTGTATTCAAACCACAAACATAGCCCTTTTCAGGGATCACTGGAGGCAAATAATTTATACCTAATATTTTGCTAAGTTAACCATTATGCTATGTAACTCATTTAAAACATCCACTCTGACATTATGCTATTATTTTTAAGATTTTTGTTTGTAAAATAAACCAACTTGTTTGGACTAATAGAATGGAGATGATATATCTTGGAGAGTTCTCTTATTTCTTTTAAGTTTTTATGTTTCTGACTCCTCTTATTTATTTTTTATTACTTTTAAATTGATTATATGAAAACACTGGATACTATTGAGAGGGGTTCACTGGTGCAATGTTAAATTTAAATAATCATATTACTTTTTTAATTACTTTATTCCCTTCTTTCCAGAAGGCAGTTTGAGGAAACATAAAATCAGCATACTCTCATTAACAAAAGAAATATTTAATATATTAAAACAGTGTTAGTTAGAGAAGAGCAATAAGGGTGACCATAATACAAGAATATTCCCATTACATTCAGGAATGCATTCATGGAAATAGGAACAGTTATTAAATTAATCTTTTATGGGCCCTTATAACAAAGTCCTAATGGAGATGATTTTCCATTAGAATCATGAAGTCATGACTTCTTTTGCTTAAACCTTAATGAATGCTGTGATATATACAGTATTCTTCAGAATGTCAAAGAAATTCCACCAATTTCAGTTAAAATACAAAATATGTCATTGAAAATGCATATGATGTAAATGTATGGTTTAAAAACAATAACCACTTTATCAAAAAGTCCCAAAACAATAATTGTTCGCATGGATGCAGAGAGATAGGAACACTCATACACTGCTGGTGGGACTGCAAACTAGTACAACCTCTGTGGAAAGTAATATGGAGATACCTCAAAGAGCTACAAGTAGAACTGCCATTTGATCCAGCAATTTCATTACTGGGCATCTACTCAAAGGGAAAAAATAAAAAAGACATCTACACTGGAATGTTTATAGTAGCAAAATTCACAACTGCAAAGATGTGGAAACAACCCAAGAGCCCATCAATACGTGAGTGGATTAATAAAATGTGGTGTATGTATACCGTAGAGTACCACTCAGCCACAAAAAACAATGGTGATATAGCACCTTTTGTATTATCCTGGACAGAGCTGGAACCCATTCTACTAAGTGAAGTATCCCAAGAATGGAAAAATAAGCACCACATGTACTCACCATCAAATTGTTATTAACTGATCAACACTTATGTGCACATATAGTAGTAACATTCATTGGGTGTTGGGCAGATGGGAGGGGGAAAATAGGGGTGGGTATATACACACTTAATGGGTACAGTATGCACGGTCTGGGGAATGGACCCGTTTGAAGCTCTGACTCAGGTGGGGCAAGGGCAATATACGTAACCTAAACATTTGTGCCCCCGTAACATCTGAAATTAAAAAAAGTAAATAAATAAAAATAGTAATAATAACCAATAAATAAATAAGCATCCATGTATGTGTCACTCAGCTGAAGAAAGAGTCAAAGCCTCCTATGAGCCCCTTTCCATCACATCTCCCTCCCTCCCATTCACATGGAACCAGCAGTTTGAATTTGGCATAGTCATATTATTGGGTTTTCTTTAAAGTATACCCATATATACTGTAAATGTAATCCTAAAGTAGATATTGTTTAACTTTTTGTTGTTTGAGCATTTATATTGGATCATACTGTATTTCTTTTCTATGACTTACTTTCCTCACAAATATTTAGTGATATATGTTGCTGGTTAGTACTGTAATCTGTTGTATGAATCTATCACAATTCATTTATCCATTGAAGTTTCTGATTTTTTTTGATATTATAAGCAATGTGGTTCAGAACAGTTTGAACATATCTTGAAGTTCATGTGCAATTTCTCTAGAGTCCATACTTGAGAGTAGAATTATTGAGTCATAGATTCTGTGTCAGTGAAACTTTACAAAGTGATGAGAAGTTATTTTCTAAAGTAGTATCAGTTTACATTGCCATCATTCACTGATTTCTGCAAATTCTTGCCCTCATTTAGTAATGTCAGACTTTTTCTTTAGCAATTGTAAAATTGTGATTTTAATTTGTATTTCCTTTGTTACTAATGAGGCTAAACAGCTTTCAATAGGTCTATATACTCTGTGTTTTTTGTTCTGTATATTTCTATTCTGGATTGGGGTAGGTAGCCTCTAAGATGGATTCCAGCTATACTTGCCTCATTGTGTAATCTTCTCCCCTGAATGAAGGTTAGACCCAGTGACTTGCTTGTAACAAATAGAACATGGCAAAAAATGATTTAAATGTCAATTCTGAGATTAAGTTACCAAGAGACCATGGCTTCAGCTTGCTGTCTCACCCTTTCACGCACTCACACTGAGGGAAGCCAGAGATCAGGTTTTGAGTTACCATACGGAGAGGCCCACGTGTTAGAGAACTGAGGGAGGCCTCCGGCCAAGAGCTGAAAAAATTGAGGCTCATGGTCCAATGAGCTGGTAAGAACCACCATATATATGTCAGCGTGGCAGTGAGTTTTCCCCTATTAGAGCCTTCAAATGAAACTGCAGCATCTCCTGATACCTTGACGGCAGCTTTGTGAGAGACCCCGGGTCAGGGGCACCCAGCTAAGCCTTACCCAAATTCCTGACCCACAGAAGCTGAGAGAAATATTTGCAGATTTATAGTTGCTGAGTTTGGGGGTAATATTGTTATCTAGCAAGTAGGTAATTAATACAGTGAATTTTAAAGTTTTTTCTTAATGACTTCATAAGGGTTCTTTATATATTCTGGGTATAATCATTGTCAGTTTATATGTTGCACTATTTTTTTCCAAAATTGAAATTCTATTTTATCTTTTGAAGAAATACTTTTGATAAAAGATGAAAGGCTCTATGTTTATATATATATATATATATATATATATATATATATATATATATATATTCATATGCATGTTTAGGTATATTTATATAATAAATAATTAGATATCTAATATATAAAGATATATATATCTTTACCTATATATCTCTTTACCTGTCAAAATTCATTTGCATCACCATGAACAGGAACCATTTTGCATTACCATGGGAAGGAAACAAGTGACACCTGCAAACTCAACATGTTAAAATCTCTGCAGAGAAATAAGCCATCTAAAGATTACCAAACATGCACACAATTAAGGAATTAGACAATTTCCAGAAGATTGGCTACACAATGCCTAGCATCTCATTGAAAAGACATCTAGTAGTATCTTTTGGAACATTTAAAAAGTCATCCTCAGTTTTTCCTGGCAGTGATTATAAATAACGTCTCTCTCAAGATTATTCTTATTCATGAAAAGGCTTGTCCCGTTTACATGTATGGTGATTATTTACATAAGTGCAGCAAAAGTAGTAATTAGCTATGTAGGCCCCCTTTAGTTGCTTTGCAAATGTATTAGCATGCAGTATCGAGCAACCCCTAAGGCCACTGAGTTAACATGGTTGGAAGTTTTCATAGGAAATCTCACATTGAACTTTTAAAAGCCTCTATTTTGGGTATTGCAAGCCTAGTAAACTCAACCCCCCAAAACTTTCTTCACTGGACTTTACTTGTAGCATCTATAAATTTGGAGAAATTTTTCCCCTTTTTGTGGTTCCCAAAATTGGCTAAGGCTACTAGCCTGACAAGAGCTGACCTTCCTTACTACCTATAACATTGGGAACCTGTTAGTCAGGAATATCAGTATTCCTGGGAGATTATTTTAGACCCTATCTCTATGTATAAAGTCAATCTTATTCTTTAATAGTGCCTTGTCATAACTGAATGAGAATTAGTCTCAAATATGCCACTGAAGGTGAGGTCTTGGTTACATAATCACTTTGTGCAATTCTATTCTGAAAAAAAGGGAGGACAGATTCTACCCGAAACTATGCAAATGTTTCTGTTGCCACGAAAAACATAAGGATATTCAGTAAGAGTTTCTGAACTTCGGTGTTTCACTGAGAAACAGATATCACTTTAAAATGTTTTATTTCAATTTACAAAAGCAATCTATTAACTTAAGGGTCAGAAATACTTTAAGAAGAGAAAGAGATTTCCTCGCAATGGCCATCAAAATTTACAGCACTAAAATAACATCAACAATATTTCAAACAACCATGATAAAAAATTTCTAGTTAGTTCAGTGAGTGCTACTTAATTAATTCTTGTTTGCTGAATTGGGTTCAGCAGTCTGATTTCATGAAGGCTTTTCCCCCTGGACTGAAAAGTGTCCTGGAAGTTCTCACTCAGTCTGGTGGTATGGTCTGAAAGATACATAAGCAATGTCGGCTCTGGAGCTTATACTGGAGTCTATTCTTGACATATGAATTGCTTGGAGTACAGTAGTACTCCTATATCTATGGGAGTCATTCCAAGACACCCAGGGGATATCTGAAACCACAGAAAGTATTTAATCCTAAAAATGTTATGTTTTTTTCTTATTAAATAGAGAACTTTCACCTTTTCACTTAAAAGAAGCTCTTATGGCTTCCCTTTTGCATATCAGAACTGACAGCATCACTACTCTTGGGCTTTGGGGCCATTACTAAGTGAAATAAGAGTTACTTGAACATAACTACTGCCATACCATGGCACTCAATCTGATCATCCAGACAGCTACTATGCGACTAAGGGGCAGGTAGCATAGACAGTGTGGATCTGCTGGACAATGGAATATTCACGTACCAGGTGGGATGGAGCTGGACAGTTTGAGATTTCACCACACTACTCAGAATTATGCACAATTTAAAACTTGTGAATTGTTTATTTATAGGATTTTCCGTTTAACATTTTTGAGCAGTGATTGACCATGAGTGACTGAACCTGTGGAAAGTGAACTACAGATGAGGGGACTACTACTTTTGAAGACCAAAACGCAGATCTGTAACTTATAGCAGAGCCTTCAGAAACAAATTAGAACAGGGTTCCCCAACCTTTTTGGCACCAGGGACTGGTTTCATGGACGATAATTTTTACACGGGGTGGGGGGGCAGGAGGGGCGGAGCTCAGGCAGTGATGTGAGCGATGGGGAGCAGCTGTAAATAAAGATGAAGCTTGGAAGCTTCACCTGCTGCCCACCTCCTGCTGTGCGGCCAAGTTCCTAACAGGCCATGGACTGGTACTGGTCTGAGGCCAGGGGTTGGGGACCATAGCATTAGAGTATATAAAAAATTATCTGTAGATAATAAATATTTAATGACTGTGGTTTATTTAAAACTGCAACTAGTAGTATTGGAATGGAGGACAGTGATATTCTCTAATTGGGTAAAACAAATGGCTATTTTATAATGATTTTGACCAGTCTTTCTTTTGAGGGTAAAAACATAACGCTCAGGAAGGGCATTGAGAAAGCTCTAGGGCTTTCTTATAAAGGTTGCAAATGTAACCTAAGGAGGGCTGAGTGTCTCTTCTGGTTTAACAACTTTTCCCATGTAATTCTTACATTGTGAATCTAATTAATAAATGAGGTGTAAATTTAGGTCCAACACTGGGAAAGCAAGTTAAAGTTATTGTAGGGCATATGGGCATTTTATTAAGATAGATTGGATCATGAGTGCCTGAAAAGCAATACTTAGCTATCTATTTAATCAAAGTGACATATAACATTTAAAAATAAATATAGGGGAGAATACTGTTGTAAGAAACCTTAACTTTTTCACCAAAAAGAAAACTGTTTCTTTTTTGTTAATAGTCAAGGACATGGGTAACAATAACATAAAATACAAACAGTGATTCTTATAAGAAACAGAATCTCTGCCCTTTCTGTAGATTACATAGAAATGAAAAGATAACCTTTTATATTTTAGCTAAGGGATTGGCTAACTTATTCTATAAAGAGCAAGATAGTAAATATTTTATTTACAGGCCATGCAGTGCCTATTGCACTACTCAACTTTGCTGTTGTCCCATGAAGGCATCCATAGATAAGACATAAATGAATGGGTGTGGTTGTGTTCCAATAAAATGTTATTTACAAAATCAAGTGACTGATCAGACTGTTTAAGGTAAAAGCGTTAATCAGAAAGCCAAGTGATATAGTTTGGGTACTTGTCCCCTCCAAATTTCATGTTGAAATTGGATCTCTAGTGTTAGAGGTGAGGCCTGGTGGGAAATGTTTGAGTCATGGGGTCAGATCCTTCATGAATGACTTGGTGCTCTCCTGGCCATGATGAATGAGTTCTCGCTTTCTTAGTTCACTTGAGAGCTGGTTGTTTAAAAGAGTGTGAGGACCCCTCCTCTCTCTCTTGCTCCGTCTCTTGTCATGTGACACACCTGCTCCCCTTCACCTTCTGCCTTGACTGGAAGCTCCCAGAAGCCGGCACCAGAAGCAGATGCTGGAGCCATGCTTCTTGTACAGTCTGCAGAACTGTTAGCTGAATAAACCTCTTTTCCTTATAAATTACCCAGTCTCAGGTATTCTTTTATAGCAATGCAAAACAGACTAACACATCAAGGAGAAAAAGCTGCTCAACAAAGAGTGAATTTGCTAAAATTATAACACATTTGATAGCTTCTTTTCAGACTCCAGTATTATAACTCAAAGCAAATAAATTTGTGCCTCAAAGATATAAACACTCTGTACCATATATAAACAATAAACAAAAGTGTGTAAAATAAATTAGGCTTATGATCAATGTTTCAGTATTTCATCTCATTTAGAAAATAGTTACATATCTAAGAATCACCTGTTAATTCACTCAATTTAACATTAAGATCTTAAAGATTACATTTAAAATGACACACTATAAATTACTGCTAGTATAAAAATTTATAAGCATAATGATTTCATTTAGTTAAAAACAAACTTAGATTTTTCATAATATTAATATTATGGAGAAGTATTGTTGCTATCAGTTTATTTAACCTGTAAATCTGTATGCTTAGGATTTTCAGATTAACATTTTCTATGTGATGAAAACCCAAGTAAAACAAAATGTTGCCTGAATAATATTAACACTTAACACTGATAAATCAGGGAAAGGAAATAGCTGTTTATTTTAAATAAAAAATTTTACACTAGGCTCCTTTTCCAAAATGTTTTTGTGCAAGCATTTACTGTAAGAATGATTTTTTTTAAAGTCTAGCTCATTGAAAATATTAGAAATTTAATTCTCTTATCTTCCAGGAATTTTAAAAATATTTTATTTATGTGAGTGCCTATTTATGTCTATAAACCAATCCCAACAGAGTTCTTCTAATTTAAGAGATAAAATAATGTAGTTGATTAAAAACTTTCAGAGATGGGAAACAATAAGAGGGAAAGCATTGCTTAAGTACAAATAAAGAGACATATACACAAACAGATGCAGAGAGAACATAATGCTTTGGTTGCACAATTTCAGCCATAGGCAGGTCAAAAACAAACACAAACATAAAAACACATTATTCCAATCTGTTCTTCCCAATGGGTACAGCATTTTTTAATTAATTATTATTATTTATTTTTAGATACAGGATCCTGCTATGTTGCCCAGGCTGGTCTCAAACTCCTGGCCTCAAGTGGTCCTCCCACCTCAGCCTCCCACAGGGCTGGGATTATAGGTGTGGACCACCACATCTGGCCAGAAGTTTTAAGTTAATATGAACTCACATAGAAAATCAAGAAGACTAAAAGCTAAATTCTCTTGTCTCTCATCCAATAGGTAATAGATGTCTATCTAATCTACCAAATACAATCATAAAATGGTTAAATCACGGGTTGACAAACTGTGGTCTCTAGGCTTACTGCCTATTTTGATATGGTTCACAAAGAAAAGATTTTATGTTTTTAAATGGTTGAAAAAAATCAAAACAATAATATTTTAGGACATATGAGAAGCATAAGAACTTAACATTTTTGTTCTGTACATAAAGTGTCACTGGACTCAGCCAATAGGTAGAATATACAGGCTTTATCAGATTCACTAGTTTTCATTTCTTCTTCACTTTTTGATGTCAGTGGTCATTTATAGATACTTTTTTGGAGACAGAGTCTTGCACTTTTGCCCTGGCTAGAGTGCCATGGCATCAGCCTCACTCACAGCAACCTCAGACTCCTGGGCTTAAGCAATCCTTCTGCCTCAGCCTCCCGAGTAGCTGGGACTACAGGCATGCACCACCATGCCAGGCTAATTTTTTCTATATATATTTTTAGCTGTCCAGATAATTTCTTTCTATTTTTAGTAGAGATGGGGTCTCACTCTTGCTCAGGCTGGTCTCGAACTCCTGACCTCAAACAATCCGCCTGCCTCGGCCTCCCAGAGTGCTAGGATTACAGGGGTGAGCCACTGCACCCAGCCTCATTTGTAGATATTTTTAAACACGTTAACAAATTTTTTTTTACACATTCACCATTAAAAGATTGGGTATATTTTCTTTCCCCTTGAACCTCAATTTAGTGATTTTCTCGTAACCCATGGAATATAGTGGAAGTAGTGCTGTGAGACATTCGAAGCTAGGTCAGAAAAAATCATGCAGCTTCCCCCTGGCTCTTTTTGGATGCTCACTATAGGGCAATCATTCCCTATCAGGAGTGATATAACCTTCCTTTGGGGACATTTGGAAATGTCTGGAGATACGATCATTTGGGTGTCTGCAACTGGGAGAGTGGTGCTACTGCCATCTAGTGGGTAGAGTTAGCGATACTGCTAAACATCCTACAATTTGTCAATAATGCCAAGATTGAGCAACCCTACTCTAAGAGAATCCAGATGCTATACAACAGGTCTGATTGCTCTGAAATTGCTATGTTGGAGAATCCACTACTATGTACTTCAGTCAATTCCTGTAAGAGCTCTCAGTTTTGAGACAGCATCAACTTTTAGCCATATGAGTAAGCTATCTTGAACGTTTAGTACAGTTGAATCTTCGGATTACTGTAGCCTCATCCGACATTTGCTTAAAATGTCCAAGAGATCCAAAGTGAGAAATTCCCAGCCAAGTTCTTCCTGACTCACAAAATTACAAGCAAAATAAAAGGTTGTTTAAATCCACTAAGAACTACACTAATTTGTTAAATGGCATTAGTAACAGGAAGTAATCAATGTTTAAATCTACTTATAGGTTAGGAGTTGCATAATAGATATGTCTACCATTCTTTCTTCATTTATTAATTGGAATATTTTTATAAAGAGAAATTTCCCCTGATTGACTACTTGATTACCATAAAGTACAGTTTGTATAAGAAAATCAGCATAAATGTTTGACTTTAAAATTTAGTAAAACTGCAAAAAAAATTAAATACAATAAAAGAGAGGGAGAAAAATCTTAAGAGAAAATCTTGAAAGCAAGAAATAGGGGTTGATTGATTATGCTGAATAGTTACATTGACAGCTGACTACTCAACATTGCAATGGAAGGCAGATATCAATGGATGATGGTTTTAATTTGCTGAAAGGAAAGAACTGCCATATTAGAATTCTATACCCGGTGAAAATATTCAAGAATGTGAAATAATAATCATATTGAAATTAATGATTACAATAAAAACTGAAAGTTTGTAGCAGCTGCCACACTATGAAATCACTACATTATTATTCTTATTTCTAGTCAAATAAAAAGACAATTTTTCTCAGCTTCACTGACACCTAGGTGGGACCAGGTGACTAAGTTATGGCCAATGACAAGTGGACACAAATGATGTACTAATTCTAGAATTAGGCATAACAATGTCCTGTGACCTTCCCATGTTCCCTTTTTCTTCTATGTGACTGGAAGTAAAAAAACTAAATCCCTGAGTCAAACTTCTAGGAAACTTTAGGACCACTGACAAACTCAGTCTGTCACAGGAGCAAAATATACACTTTTTGAAGTGTTAAGCTTCTGAAATTTAGGGTGCTGTTTGTTAAAAATAGAAATATTAATTTCCCAATTAATGTAGGCATGACAACTGGTGAGGAGGAGACGAGCATCAAAGGCTGAAAACATGGAATGTCATGTTCTTTGATGGAAATCAATTTGGCAAACTCTTACCTGGAGTAACTTGAGAAGCAAAGTTCATATCTACTGAGAATTTAGTTCAATAAAGTAATTCAGGGCCCAGATCAGAGTAAGATGTGATGTTTTCACTTGTATGTTCAAGACGGCTTCATGGTCACCATAATTTCATTACGAATGAAAGTCACTGGGTCAAGGATACAAAATAAATAAGGCTCAAATGAACATTGGGTGGTTATGAGTGTATGAAACTCACTGGAGGCAAACAGAACCAAATTTTTGAAAGAATTATATTGCTGAAAAAATTATCAGCCCCTACTTAAAAGTCTTTTAACTTTTTTGGTCTTCAAATTACATTTGCCACCCATGCATAAGCAGAAAGTAGACTATAAAATATGTATAGGTGCAAATAGGGCATATTTTCCAGCACCCATTTCAAACATGTCCATGAAAGACAACCGAAAAATCTTGCAGAAAGCAAAACAACGGCCATAATGAATAGTGGAAAAGGACCTGGAAAACATGATTAGAACAGAGATTAGAGTCTGTTCTAATCATGAAAATTTCCATCCCTAGGACGGTGGACTTTCATAATGCCTGATCCTGGAGGGTTCCTACATTGCCATGGACCACTGACTACACTGTTTCTTCCATTGTTTCTTTTCTTAATGATAATCCTCATTTTAATCATCCCGTCCCGGTTACACCATGGTATGTTGAGTATATGAAAGGAAGGGGAGATAACTATTATTGTGGGTATTACCTTGGTTCCAGAAACAAGGCAATCTACACAAACACTTGATAGAAAAGGCTGTGCATAACCCAGACCACAAAAACCTTCCTCATCAATGTCTGCCTTGGGTGTGGGAGTTGAGAGTGGCACTCCCAGTATAGCTCTCAGCTAGACATATTTCTTCATTTTACAGATAAGGAAACTGATTTAATAAGTAACTTCTTAATGATACACTAAAAGACTTTTTTTCCCTCCACACAGAGAGTATTATAGTTAGAATGTAGTTGAATAAAGGAAAACTTTGAGGATAGATATGTTGATGCAGTTTGATATCAATATAAATTAAATAAATGAGTTTAAAAATCCATGATAAGAAATTGAGTTTAATTATCACTAAGAAAGTTGAAGTTTTCTGTTTTCACTTTTCAGCTTTTTGTGCTACCACTAGATTATTGTCAATGAGTCATTATAAGCCAAGCAAAGTAGACTGCAGGTGTTGATAATGATCACTTATATATTTTCACACTGTTCCAAAGCTGTACTTTGTTACTTATTCCAGATTTAGCTATTTTTATTTTAATTGGTACTTTTAGAGATTTGGTACCTAACCAGCTGGCACAGTCCGTCAGGTGAGGCAGAGAAAGAGCACTTTTGTTATGGTAAAAATGAAAGAAAATTGACTAACATCTATCAATGATAATTTGAAATTGGCCACTGCTCCTCTGTTGACTCACATATTTATAAGATAATGGCTGGGGTATTGTGCTCTGGGAGGACATGTACTTTTATCACATAAGGAGATATTGAAAAACATCCACAAAAGAGCATTAGGAGCAAATAAGAAGCCCTAATGTCGTTTAATTCTTGTAGATTTGGGTGTCCTATCCACTACTAATAAATTTAAAAGTTATTGGTCAAATCAATAAACCAGTGGTCTAGAAACAAATAACAACATAAAAATAATGTTTCTAATTTGATGATCATTGAGAAAATTTGCACATTTACTTTGTATCTTGGCCCCTCTCAAGCCCTTAAGACAGATTATATACCTAACATTAGCATAATGTTTTATATAACAACTTGATACATGGATCTTGTAAATAATAGGTACTCCATACATATTTATTGATGATGCAGAACCTTTATTCATAAATAGATAATTTGTTATATTTTAGTACACCCACATATGCTATGCTCCATAATGAATTTTTAGTTTACTTAGCCATGAATTTCAATAGTCCTGCTTCCCAGTTGTTTCATTTTTTTGTTGGCTATATCAGGGTAGCTGTATTCTCTGATTTGTTAGCTTTATGCAAAATGTTGACATGTTATTGCAGGTGAGTTTTTATGCCAGGTTCCTTCTTCAATCAGTATAAAACATCTGATTTTTTCTTAAACTGGAAATTTCCCTAAATGACAAGGAGGTAGAAACTTACTAATCCAAAAGAATGCCATGCAGTCTTTGCTTATTATTAAATATTATTTAGAAATTGTATTGATAGATCATTTTTGTTAAGGTGCTTTTTTGTTATTAGAAAAAGAAGCTTGGGGCCTTTCTGCTGACTGCCTTTCACTAGGTGGATCAGTCAGGATTATAGCTTAAATTCAAACAAAGGGAGAATGCTAGGTAGAATTAAGTGGAACATGCCAGAATTGAGCAAATTTTCTGTAAACAGAAAATTACAAATATATGTATGTATGTGTATGTATATGTGTGTATATATGTGTTAAAATATACAAAGACACATATAAGTTGAAAATATATATATATAATTATATATAACATTAAATATTGACTTCAATACATAATTGATGGCAGAATATACCTAGTGTTGTGGATTCAATTACTGTATGTCTCCCAAAAAGATATGTTGAAGTCCTGACACCGAGTTTTTGTGAATGTGAACTTATTTAGAAATATGGTCTTTGCAGATGTGACAAAGTTAAAATGAAGTCATTAGGTGGACTCATAATCCAATATAATTAGGATCATTATAAAAAGATAAAAGAGACACAGAGAGAACACTATGTGACAACAGGCAGAGATGGAAGTGCTGCAGCTGCAAGCTGAGGAATGCCAAAGAACACTAGGGACTGCCAGCAAACTACCAGAAGCTAGAATGAGGCAAAGAAAGATTTTCTGCTAAAGATTTCGGTGGGGGCATGGCCATGCAGACACCTTGGTTTTGGACTTCCAGCCTCCATAACTGAGATAATACATTCTGCTGTTGTAAGCCATCCAGTTTGTAGTACTTTATTACAGCAGCCCTAGGAAAGTAATATACCTAGCTAAGAGAAGAAAATAAACCATATGAAGACAGATACTGAAAACTCCTTTAACCAATTCTAAAACTCACTTTTGATTTAAAAAAAATACACTCAGATGAAAACTATAAATAGAAAAGAATTTTCCTAATCTAGTTGAAGTCATCAATCAAAAACCTACAAGAAAATAGCATTTTTATTAAGTTAGGAATAAGAAAAGGAGGCCTACTCTCCTGGCTTCTAAACAACAGTAAAATGTAGGTAGTAGTCAATGCAATATTAAAAAATGATTATAGGAAGAAAAAAAGGGAAAGAAACTAGAGAAATAATAATTACAAAGGGAGACAAAAAACTGTTCTTATTTGCCAATTATAGGATTACCTACACTGAGAATTCAAGGGACTCTGTAGACAGATTTTTAGAGCTAACCAACATCCAAATGTCAATATCAGTCCTAATAATAAATATACTAATAATTTACAAAAAATAATAAAAATTTGTTATTTAAAGTAGAAAAAGTTATACAGAATGTAAGTTTGTTGGAGAAAAACTATTGGAGATCATAAAAGAATAAATGGAAAGCTACATTCATATGTTTGTTGGGAAAATTCCGATGATGTACTCCAGATTAATCTCTAGATCTAATATAATTCTAATACTGTTTTAGGGTCTTTCATGGAACTTGAAAATTACAAATGCAAAAGCACATGGCCAAAAATAACTATGATAAATTGAAGATAAACTGGGATAGTAGACTTGACTTAACAAATATCAAAAATTTTAATAAATGAATAATAATGATACTGGTACAATATGAATAAATACATTAATGGAATATAAAGAACTTAGAAAGTGACCCACTCATATATGACGATAATGGATGAGAGATATGGCATTAAAATTAATGGGAGAAAGCCTGGACTATCAGATAAATGGTGCTGGGGACAATTGTTTATCTATATGAGAAAAGTTAAATTAGATCCTTTAAAACTGTTTTAGGAAAATGTATAGAATAATATCAGATAAGAAAGGACTTGTTTACTCAAGATACAAAAAAGTACAAATGATAAAAAAATTCTGATATACCTGCTACATCAGAAGTGAACTTTTTGTGCAAAAGAAACTATAAACAAAGTGAAAAACTTGTCACAGACTAAAAGAAAATATTTGTGGCCCACATGAGTGACAAACAGAAGTATCAGCTGCCCGGTGAATATACGTAAAGGATATGAATAGGTAATTTACAGGACAAAAACCAAAAGTGGCCGATAAATGAATGAAAAAATGCTCAAATGCACTAGTAATCAGGGGAAGCAAATAAAAACCATAAAAGATTTTTTTATACCTATCAGTGGCAAAAATAAAAAACAATCTGACGATGACAAGTGTTAGGGAAACAGAAACTGTCAGATACTCCTAGAAGAAGTGTTAAATAGTCCAGATTCTCTGGAGATTAGTTTGGTATATAGTAAAGTTGATGTATCTCATGACACAGAAATTTTTTCTCTGGATGTACATTATGGAGAACTTTCATATAAATTAATAAGGAGTCATGTACAAGAATGATAATTGTGGCATAATTCATAATAGAACTAGTAAAATGTACAATTGGAAAACATGAATAAATATTGTGCATTCATCTAACTGAATAACACATGGATTTCAAAATCAATAAGGGATGTGTGTGTCTGTATGGGTGTGCGTGTGTATGAACATACATAAATATTTTTAAAAATCTAGTAAAAACATGAATTATTGAATGTGAAAAATTATATTTACCAGTTATACACATTTAAAAATCCTTCCATGTAGTCTATAATCAAAATAAATAATATATTGATATTATAAAATAAAAATACAAAACAAAAATAAGATTTTTTAAAAGTATCATCAATTTGCTTTTAGATAAACATGTTCGTAGAATTTGAAATATATTTGAGGTAGCTCTTTAGAGTTACCATTAGGGAAATAAAATACTATTAGTTAAATGAGACAAATTAGAAAAGAAAACAAATATAATGAAACATAGAAATCTATAAATAATCCAAGCTAATTCTTCCAAATTCTCTCTTATGAGACTTTGTTAGGATTGCTAATAAGATGCAACATAGCACATTTTTGTTTCTTTTTACTTCCTTTATCTACCATTCAGCAGGAAGGTTAATTGACAGTGAAATGACCAAAACCCAGGAGCTAGAGGGAATAAAAGAGACCCCCCAAAATCCCCACATAATTTACAAACTAGATAATCAACTCCTAACTAATCAGGATTTGACTTTAATAAATACCAGTTCATACAACGAAATTAAGTTAAATATTTAAAACTGTTCTGGATTTGTTCTTTCGAATCAATTTGGCCTCATTGAGTAGGAGATATTTCTACCACTGTCATTGTCAGGACAAGGGACAGGAACATAGCTGTTATTTTTCTACCTTTCAGCTTTTCAATATAACAAATATATATAGATATTCATTTCTATGATTTTAATTTGGGGATTCATTGTAGGACAATATAACTGCTATTTTCCACACAATATGGGGGTTATGTGTTTGTTTGGACTACTCTTTCAAATCCTAGAAATTTATTTGTTTTTTTAACATTCTCATTTGCTGTTTTGAACCAAAAAGTGCCCCAAAATAAGTCATATCAACTCTTTTTCTTTATTATCTTTCCTAATTATTTCATTAAGAAACTTTGGAATGAGCCATTTTAACCATTAAACATTATAAGCAGGGTATTTGTAGAAAGTAATAGTGAACTCCACTAAAAACACTGACCCGTGATTACTGCCATACTCCAAAGCTGTCTTCCTGCATAAAAGTGTACATTTCTTAGGAATGAATGAGTTTATATTAAGGTTGTTGTGGAGCATTTGCAAGGGAGCAGCTGACATATGATTGTAGATTTATGCCTGATAATTATAGAGAACTTTACAATTTTAAAAATGCTTTCATATTTGTTATGTCATTGAGTTCTTAAAATATTTCTGTAAGGTCACAAATGCAGCATTTTTCATTTTACAGATGAGGAAATTGAGGTCTCAAAAAGCTATCTGACTTGACAAGATCATCTAGCTAGTAGGTTGCAGGTAGGGCCCATTCAACGTTAGGCCTTCTGAGTCTAACAGCAGGGCTCCTTTTATATGCTTGGATGCCCAATTTTATTTTAGAAAGCCTAAATAGACATCTTGACATTGTAAAATCATTTAAAAAATATATCTTTGGTAGATGTCACCATTACATTCAGGAAAGAAAAATTGGAGTAAGTATTATCATACTGCAGAGTTTAAGAGGAAGTTAGTATTAATAAAATACTGTATGCAGGAAGATCTAATAGAAATCTACAGAAAATTAGAAGAAACTATATGGAGTAGAAAAAAATATTAGTGTAAAGATCTAATATAAATTAATATAAATAAAGTAGAACTTCAATAAATATGTGACAGGGGCTACAGAATCCATTGCCATCCCAGTTTAGTGGGTTATTTCAAAACAGCTCCTTTAGACTCATCCAGGTATAGGGCAAGGCTTTCCCCGCGTACCACATCCTCACTCTAAGGTTTCACCCTTCTCTTTGAAGGATTATACAAGGGTCCTAGGCTGCTGGGTGTGATTTTACCAACATTGAGGTGGGGTGGGGGTGGAGACTAGGGACCTGCATGGAGTCTCAAGGAACAGATAAGCATCCGGCCAAATTGAGTGATTATCAGACGTGGGCTGACCTCTGGGTTCAGCCTGCTCGGGCTTCTGGCTTTCTCTCAGGAGCTGGTGTGAGCATTGCTCACTTTGGCGCTGTCATACTCATATGCTCCTGCATGATACCTAACTCTACTCTCCTGTGCATGGCATCTTTTGATCTAGTCTTTAGAAGTGGGAAAAACTATGAGAAAGTCAATCTATTTAGATCCTGGGATCAGCAAATTTTGAGTATAGTAACAACTAACATTAATAACAGTGAACATTTAATACTTACCGTGTAGCAGGTGCTATTCTAAACAATTTATGCATATAAACTCCCTTAAGTCATAAAACAACCCTATTTTATATGTGAGAAACTGAGGTATGAAAAAGTCAAATCCCTTGGTGAAAATTATTTGATTATCAACTTACAAAGCCAGCATTTGAATTCAGAGTCTGGCTCAAGATTCTGCATTTGTAAACACTTGTCCACACTCCTTTCCACAATATAGTTTAATAAGAGCACATGATAAATTCTTCAAGTCTAAGTGCTATGGATTAGAAGTGTGCATAGGGGGAGGTTAAAATACTCTCTTAGGGTAAAAATGAAGGAGTCTGTGAATGCAGAATAGGAAAAAGTACATCAGTAAATATCTCAACATAGTATCTCCCCACAAATGGATATTAACGTTACCTAATACGAGTGACCTCTTGTTTTAGATATGATGTCTCCATTAGTTTGTCAAGCAAGTGAATATTGTTTTCATATTGTCATTTTTAAAAGCCTCATATTCAAACTATGTCTGTGAATTTTCCAACTTGCAATACTTGAACAACAAATTCTCTAATTCAATAGTGTAAAAATCAACTAATATCATTTGAGAAAAATAGTCACATCTTGATTTATTTATTTTGGATAGTATATTAGCTTAGGTGAGTGCCCAAATTCAGATGATAGCTTTTTTTTATTTTTTGTTATATTCCTTGCAGCCAAGGAATAATGATTTATTTTTATTTTGGGAAAGATAAATATTTAATTAACTCTGGTTCTCTCTATTAAATATTTTCCTATTTTTCAAATGTTAACTTGCAATGTGTTTGTAGCTAAAGTGTTCTTCCTCAGCTAAATTTTGAATTCTCAGTTGAATTTTATATTGTACTCATGTGATAGGCTATGAAATTAAAAGCATCCTAGTGATAGCACATAAATCAATTTGTTAGTAATCTATCGCTTTTGGGATAATTGCATTACTGTTTTAATGTCAAGAGTTGCCCTGATGAACAAGAGCCATCTCAGTCATCTATATATTTCAAGCATTAGTGAATGGATGGCACAGAGCAGAGTGTATATTAGAAATGGATGATTTGGTTGCACCAAATTAGTGTTCTACTTTTACTACTCTGCCATATGAAATAGTATTTCATAATTCAAAGTCACTCTTCAGAACACTTTTCCTTTTCATTTTTGCTCAACACTTTTATTTCTTTAAATGATTATTGAGTATTGATTTTCCAATGAGGAAATTATAGCATGCTCCTTGAGGTCATTTTTATATTTTATTTGCCTTTTTTCAAGACTTCCACCTTGCTGAAATCTTAAGACTATTTCTTCTTTTTTCTCACTTCTTTGGACAAGAGATGCTAGTAACTGAACTTCAGATAGTGAGAATAAATAAGTTTTCCAATATACTCCTGAGTAAATACAATTTGAAATTTTAATACAGCGTTTTTGATCATGTATGCCTCTCTAATTACATAATTAGTTTTGAATTATTTCCTAATTATTTCTTGCTTCTTTTGCTGATTTACCAAGCCATTTTATAGCTTATTAATGTAGATCATAACTTAGTTTTCAAAAACTTCCAGTGAATTTGATTTACTTATTGAATATTACTTCATTTTTTTCCAATCTTATAATCACAGAGCTTAAAAATTCTCCAGCCTTTATGTTCTTATGAGCATAATGAACCATACATATCAGTCAGGACTCTTAGTTGCAAGCACCAGAATGTATGCTGGCAGATTTAAATAGAAAAATAATTTATTAAAAGTTATTAGGTAGCTCAGAGGCTCTTCAGAGGGGCTGCAAAGACAAAGATTTGAGACTAATTTCCAGAAGCAATGCTCATAACCAGGCTATCATGGTCTGATGAAGAACTCTCCATGATGCCACAGACACCACAGAGAAGCAAAAACCAGGAATGCGAATTTTCTGAAACCAGGACTACCACAACATGGATGTCACTTCTATTTTAGGAGCTCTACTTTGCTAGACATTTTTGTTCTAACTACACCTATAAAACAAAGATCTCTGCAGTGCCTAGCATCTTGTTGATAATGCCCAGCCTTTTGTGGGTTGGTCTGATGTGTGGCTGAGGCAACATTTTTGAGAAATAACTGCAAGGCAACCAGAGAATTTGGTCTTTGCCTTCCATATTGGGGAGAAGACACTCACTGTGGGAATTTTCCCATATACATGAAGACTATTCAAAAGATAATGGGCAGGCATGAAAATGATTAATTTACACAAAGAGATGCTATAGAATAAAATCTGTAATTATAACTATTACTTATTATCCTTCTGCTTAAAAAGACTAAATATGTAATAATCATAAGTTATCCAAAATATAAATTTGAAAGCAAGTTGTAACTTACACGATATCATTGACCTATAAAGTATGGATTTGTTAATAAAATAAAATACTACTCATGTTTTTAAGTCAGCCTATATAAAGTATAATGAAATATATTTATCATGAAAAAATGTGTCAGATACTAACACTTTCTGATAACTTGGGTCCATTAGAAAAACTAGGAGTCTGTTTCTGGGATAGAAAAATCATGATGAGAGAATTAACTTTGAGAGAGGGGCAAGATGGCAGACCAGAAGCTGCCCAAAATGTACCACTTTCAAGAAGAGGATCAAAAGTTGCAGGTGGGTGCCCACCTATGGGTGGACTTTCCTAGAAAGAGCATTGTGAGTCATCAGAGAAATGATGGGGTATATTCAGAGGGAAGGAGAAGGTGACAGGGCCATCCACTCAGCAAGATCAGAAGGTATCTGGAGTAGGCATCCACACATGGGGAAGGATAGGAGGAGAAAGCCCTGTAGCTCTGCACTGCTGCCACAGACCCTACAGCCCGAGATGTGAGCCCCCGCACCACTGTAGACATCTGGACATTTGGACTGATCAGGGAGCTGCTTGGAATCTGTGCGGAAACATGATTCTGTTCTCAGGTTGCTGCAACTGATGCTATTCTGAGCTCTCAGGTCCAGAGTGCCAGGTCTATACAGGGTTTGGCTTTGCTGCTGCCTCTTCCACATGTCCCCAGCTGGGGTGAGAAGAAAGTAGGGAGAGTGGATGCTCTAATATTTCCTGTGACTGGGAGCTGAGCATCCTTCCCCTCCAATGGGGGGAGAATTGAGCAGAATAGGCACCACGGATGCCACTTGAGAAGCCCTATGGAGACTGCCTGTGCAAGACATAGGCATGGGGAGAGCACCAGCCACCCTATGGCCCGGCACCAGGGCCCAACCCCAGTGACCTCTATGCTGCCACCCAGCCCCACGGCTATGCCTCAGTGATTCCTGTGTTGCTTTCCTTCCCTGTGGCTCTGCCCCCAAGACTCCAGCAATGCCACTGAGCCCCACAGCTCTATCCCCATAGTTCACGTGGTGCCACCTGGCCTTGCAGCTATGCCCTTGCAGTTACCATGCTGATGTCCAACCCTGCAGCCCTGCCCACTCAGCTCCCAAGATACCCCCAGGCCCTGTGGCCCTGATTCTGAGGCTCCAGCACTGCTGCTGGAACCCATGTCTCCACCCCCAAGGCTCCTACTGGCTGCCTAGCAGGAACTGCCTCTGCAATCCAATGCTCCACCAGGGATCCACTAGTCTCAAGCTTCCAATATACTTGGACCCAGTGGGAGTGAACACCCACAGCACTGACACTCATGATCACTGCCTAGATAACCTCACCCAACTGCTACTGTCACTGCTATGGGGAGACCCAGGCAAAGCAATCTCACACAAAGCCAGCCTCTGTGGAAAAGAACTCACCCAGCCCTCAACTCAAGCTTCCAACAGTGGCCCAAGGAACAACCCAACACTCTGCACAAAGATCATCCAACACCAGCTTAGACTGTGACAATCACAGGGGAAGGGGACAACACAGAACAGCTGCATTACAGGTTTTTGGTGCATCCACCACTCCCCTACTGGATCAGTCTTTCAGAGTAGGTTACAAAAGCACCGTCTAGGGACCTTTCACTAAGTAAGAAAGTTTCCAGCAAAGGAGAACATGTGTGCTGCAAAGCTATCTGCCGTTGGCTGATAGTACAGGTTTCAGACGAGAAGAAACCAGCAGAAGAATGGCAATATGAAAAAGCAAGCTAGTTTAACATTCCCCAGGATCACAATACATCTACAGCAATGGTCACCAACCAAAGAAAATTGTTGAAATGTCAGAAAAGAAATTCAGAATATGGATGGCAAATAAGATGAGTGGGTTTGAAGAGAAAGATTAAAACCAACTCAAAGAAGCCAAAAAATAAAAAAAATTCAGGACATCAATGAATAAAATTAAAGTGTTGCTAAAGAACTAGACAACATAAGAAAGAATATAACAGAACTGAAGGAAATGAAAGAGTTACTTATGGAATTCCAAAATATAGCAGAAATCTTCAAAAACAGGCAAGACCAAGCAGAAGAAAGAATCTCACAGCTTGAAGACAAGGCTCTCAAACTAAACTAGTCAGTCAATGATGCAGAAAAAAAGAATAAAGAAGAATGAATAATCACCCAGAGAAACATGAGGCTATGTGAAGTGAGCCAATATATGTATTATAGGTATCCCTGATGGGGAAGAAAAAAAAGTGAAATGCATGGAAAACCTATTTGAGGAAATTATTGAGGAAAACTTCCCTGGTTTCACCAGAGATTCAGATATCAAGATATAAGATGATCACTGAACACCAGGAAGATTAATAGCAACTAAAACATCTCCAAGACACATAGTCATCATAGTCATCAACTTGGCCAAAATCAAAATGAAGAAAAATTTCTACAAGCACCAAGACAAAAGCAACAACTAAACTATAAAGGGAAACCCACCAGTCTAACAGCAGATATCTCAGTGAAGACCTTAGAAGCCAGAAGGAATTGGAGTCCCATTTTTAGTCTTAAACAGAACAACTGCCAGCAAAGAATTTTGTATCCTGCAAAACAAAGTTCATAAATGATGGAGAAATAAAGACTTTTCCAGACAAGAAAACATTGAGGGAATGTGTCACTACTAGACTTGAACTACATGAAATATTCATAACTGCGTTATCCATGAAACAGCACAACAGATGCTTACAGGATAAAAACACCCAAAATTAAAGCTCGCATCTCCTATAAAACAACAGGACAAGAAGAAAAAAAAAGTGACATGGCATCATCCAACATTATGAACAGAACAATATCCCACATATCAATACTAACACTGAATGTGAAAGGTCTTAATGTCCCACTTAAAAAAGCTAGACTGAATGGATTAAAAAAAAAAAGCCCAAGCATGTTCTCTCTATAAGAAACATATATAACTTCCAAGGACTTGCACAGACTCAAGGGAAAGGGATAGAAAAAATATTACATTTAAATAGAAACCATGGGCTAGCAGGTGTAGCCATTCTCATATCAGATAAAATAGACTTTAAATCAAAAATAATAAAAAAATACAAAAATGGTCATTATATAATGGTAAAGGGAGCAATATAAGAAATACACGACAAGCTTAAATATATACGCTCCTAACACAGGAACTTCCAGATTCATAAAGCAAATTCTACTAGATCTAAGCAAAGAAATAAACATAACATTGTAATTGCCAAGAATTTCAACATCCCATGACAGAATTGGATAGATCATTGAAGAAGAAAATGAATAAACACTGCACTTAAACAAGACTCTAGAACAAATGGACCTAACAGACATTTATAGAACATTCTATCCCCAAAATACTGAATATACATTCTTCTCATTGGCACATGGGACATTCTCCAAGATGATCTTAGGCCATACAAGTCTGAGCAAAGTAAAAGCAAATTGAAATCATACCATGTATCTTTCAGACCACAGTGGAATAAAACTGGAAACCAATTTGATGGGAAGCACTCAAATCTACAGAAAGGCATGGAAATTAAACAACCTGCTGCTGAGCAATCCCTGGGTCAAGGATGAAATTAAGATGGAAATCAAATGACTCCTTGAACTGAATGACAAAGAAGACACAAACTTTCAAATTATATGGGATACAGCAAAAATAGCCTTAAATGCCTACATAAAAAAGACAGAAAGATCACAAATAACCACCCTAATCCCACATTTCAAGAAACTAGAAAAAGAAGAGCAAACCAAAGCCATTTCCAGCAAAAGAAAATAATAAACTTCAGAGTAGAACTAAAAAAAAATGGAAACCAAAAATCAATACAAAACATTATTATTATTAATGAAACAAAAAGTTGGTTCTTTGAAAATATAAACAAATTGATAAACCACTAGCTAGATTAACCAGAAATAGTAGAGAAAGGACTCAAATAAGCTCAATCAGAAATGAAAGAGGTGACATAACAACTGATACCACAGAAATACAAAATATCATTTGTGAATACTATGAAATCTTCTATGCACACAAACTAGAAAACATAGAGGAAATGGATAAATTCCTGGAAACATATAGCTTCCCAAGCCTGAATCAGGAAGAAATAGAAATCCTGAACAGACCAGTAACAAACAGCAAGATTGAAGCAGTAATAAAAAGTGTCCCAACAATAAAAGTCCCAGATAAGACAGATTCAGAGCTGAATTCTACCAGGCCTACAAAGAACTGGTATCTATCCTATAGAAGTTATTCCATAACATCGAGGAGAGAATCCTCCCTAACTCATTCTATGAAGCCAGTATCACCTTGATGCCAAAGCCAGAAAAGTAAAAAATAAAAAAAGAAAGCTTCAAACCAATATCTCTTATGAATATGGATGCAAAAATCCTCAAGAAAATACTAGCAAACCAAATTCAACAGCACATCAAAAAGAAAATTCACTATGATCAAGTGGGTTGATTAAACATGCACAAATCAATAAACATGATTAATTGCACAAACAGAAGCAAAAACAAAGACCATATAATCATCTCAATAGATGCGGGAAAAGCTTTTCATAAAATCTAGCACCCTTTTCTGAGAAAAACCCTCAACAAACTAGGCATAGAAGGAACATATCTCAAAATCATAAAAGCCATATATACCAAACCTACAGCCAACCTCATAACGAATGGGGAAAAGTTGAAACCATTCCCTCCTAAGAAGTGGAACAAGACAAGGGTGACCACCGGCACCACTGCTATTCAACATAGCACTGGAAGTCCTAGTCAGAGCAATCAGACAAGAGAAAGAAATAAAGGGTATGCAAATAGCAAAAGAAGAGGTCAAACTATCCCTGTTTGCTGATGATACAATCTTGTATCTAGAAAATCCTACAGACTCCACCAAGACTGCTAGAATTGATATATAAATTCAGCAAAGTCTCAGGTTACAAAATTAACATACACCAATCTGTAACATTTGTATATACTAGTAACAGTTAAGCTGAGAATCAAATCAAGGACTCAATACCCTTTATAATAGCTACAAGAAAATAAAATACATAGGAATATACTTAACAAAGGAGGTGAAAGATCTCTATAAGGAAAACTATAAAACACTAATGAAAGAAATCATAGATGACACAAACAAATGGAAAAATATCCCATGCTTATGGATTGGCAGAATCAACATCTATACTGCCTGAAGTAATTTACAGATTCAATGCAATCCCCATCAAAATACCAATGTGATATGTTACAAATTTAGAAAACATAATTCTGCACTTCATTTAGAAGCAAAAAGGAGCCCTAACAACCAAAGCAATCTTAAGCAAAAAGAACAAATTTGGAGGCATCAAATTACCTGATTTCAAATTATACTACAATGCTATAGTAATCAAAACAGCATGGTACTGGTATAAAAGTAGAGACATAAACCAATGGAACAGAATAGACAACCCAGAAATAAAATCATCTACCTACAACCAACTGATTTTCAACAAAGGAGACGACAACATACACTGGAGAAAGGAAGCCCTATTCAATAAATGGTGTTGGGAAAATTGGATAGCCACATGCAGAAGAATAATACTGGATTCTAATCTCACCACATACAAAAATTAATTCAATATGGATAAAAGACTTATATTTAAGGCATGAAACCATAAAAATTCTAGAAGAAAACATAGGAAAAACTCTTCTAGACATCTACCTAGGCAAAGAATTTATGACTAAGACCCCAAAGGCAAATATAGCAACAACAAAAAGAAATAAATGTGCCTTAAATAAATTAAAAGCTTCTGCTCAGCAGAAAACAATAATAATAATAAACACAGTTAATAGACAACCTACAGAATGGCAGAAAATATTCACAATCTATTTATCCCATAAAGGGCTCATATTCATAATCTACAAGTAACTCAAACAAATCAGAAAGAAATAAAAATAAACAACCCCACTGAAATGTGGGCAAAAGACATGAACAGAAGGTTTTCAAAAGAAGATAGACAAATGTCTAACAAACGTATGAAAAAATCATCACTAATCATCAGGGAAATGCAAAATAAAACCACAATGAGATTTCACCTTACCCCTGTCAGAACGGTCACAGTCAAAAAACAATAGATGACAGCATGATGCACAGAGTAAGGAATGCTTGTACACTGTTGCTGGGACTGCAAATTAGTACAACTTCTATGGAAAACATTATGGAGACTCATCAAAGAAAGAAATGTAGATGTACCATTCAATATAGAAATCTCATTACTGGTTATCTAACTAAAGGAAAAGAACTCATTTTAACAAAAAGATACCTGAACTCGAATGTTTACCACAGCACAGTTCACAATTGCAAAGATGTGGAATCAACCTAAGTGCCCATTAATTCATGAGTAGATTAAGAAAATGTAGTGTATATATAGCATGTAGTACTATTCAACCATAAAAAGGAATGACATAATGTCTTTTGCAGCAACTTAGGTGGAACTAGAGACCATTATCCTAAACAAAGCATCTCAGGAATGGAAAAACAAATACCACATGTACTCATGAATAATTGTGAGCTAAATAATGGGCACACACAGGCACAAAGAGATGTAAAGGTCATTGGAAATCAAGAAGAGTTGTATGTGTCATGTACAACCAGAACACTATTCTGGTTATGGCCACACTAAAAGCCCCAAATTAAACATTACACAAGATATCCATACAACAAAAACATTTGTACCTCCTTAATATTTTGATGTAAAAAATAATAAGAAAAATAATAATGATATGGTGAATGGTTGCCAAGATGTTGATTAAAAACAATAGTGATATAGTTTTAATACATATCTAAACTTTATGCCATTTATTTCAACATAGACTCACCCTTATATGTTTATTCATATTTAAAGCACTAAATTTTATTAAATATTTGCCTGAGACTCACATTTCATAAACAGGTACATAATAGAAAAATAATGAGATGAACTTTGATGTCTACATTAGTATTTTAGAAATTGTAACATAAATGAGAACCTCTTCTGAGGCCTTCTGAATATCGAATAAAACAAACTCCCCTTCATCTGGGGAGATTCATGTCATATTGGGATGTTCAATGTAGTGTATATAAGGCAGGACTGGAGGCAGTTCCACGAAAGAAACAACTGTAGCCCAAAGGATGGTTTAAAGCCCTAATGGATCCTTTTTAAATCTCTAATTGCAGCAATTCTGTGAGTGAAAGGAACAACACACAAAACAGTAGAAGGAAAACTTGAAGTACTTATGTTTCTAAAAACATCATTTAATAAATTATAAGAAGACTAAAAGGAAGTCAAGCAACTGAGTAGGGAAACATGGGTTTATTCCCTAGATAGCCTTTAAAAGACGGAAGGAGAGGAAGCTGAGTGTGGACTGTGGATGAAATATTTACAAAATAAACCCCACAAGCAATAATAATTGAATATTTTATATTTTGACTTATTCAACTTTTATGATTTAATTTTTTTCTTCATTGAGTTTAATTAAGCTTTCCCTAGGGTCACAGCCTTGAAAACTTTGAAAAAATAAAGCTATTTTGTTTACCAGGCAGGTTTTCACAGTTCTCTTTAAACTGAAGTATGTATTTTGTTAAAATCTCTTTCCAAGGGCTGCTGTTCAGCATTTTTAAGGTGTCTGCTGCTCCATTAAAAAAAAATCGTTAATAATTTGGCAAACACAATGCCTTCTGTGCTGAAATGTTTTTTTCCCCTGCACTATGCTGATACTTTTTCTTATCAAATATGAATAACATCTTCAATACTTATATAAGGGAAATATACAATAATATTCTTGTAAATATTTTCCACTGCAAGGTAACTAAATGTATGTGCTTCATATAGGAAATGTATTATGAGACAGTAATTTAAACTATTCTTTCACTCATTTATCTACTCTAATTATTGATTAATTCATTCATCTGTATATTAATTAATTCATTTATTCATTCATTCAAATACAACCTACTATGTACCACTTATGATGCTAGGAGATATTAGGAAAAAAATAGCATAAAAGGGGAAAATGAAAGAAAAAAAAGAAAAATCTAAATATTACTAGATCTTCCATTTTAGAATGGAGTTAACTCCTTCCTGCTTCCACATGGCATAATGGGATGTGCTATGTGTACAGGTTATAGAATTTTACAGACTGATTTATGTCTGGATCTAGGTTAAACCTTGGTAGAAAGGGAGAAGCAGAATCAAAGGACAACACACTTCTGCTCTTCCATTGGCCTAAAACCCACATTTCTAGGCATAGAAATTCAGCAGCTAGATCAAGTCACTTTGGCTACCACTGGGAAGAAATGTAGCTATGATAGGATACTGCAGACTAGGTAAAGAAAGAAACTTCTTATTTTAAAATGAAATAGCTCATATTTATACCATCTATATAAGATACTATAATAGTTTATTTGAAACAAAGTGCATGAATCCAAAGGAGATTATTGGAAGATCAACAGTCAGGGGTTTACTTAATTTTCTTGTTAGGAAACATCACCTCCATCAAGAACAGTATCCTCCCTGTCATTGTGGTGCTGTCCAAAATTGTGTAAAAAAAGTAAAGTGATCCACACATTTATTTTAATGGTATTGGTGAGTTTTATTATTAGTAACTGGGAAGATAAAAATGGGCTTATGAAAAATGAGTCATAGAGAGCTTGATAGAAGTAAGACATGACTATGAAGAGCAATGTAAACATGATGATCCTACAAGTTATGTATACTTTGGGTGTTTCTATCTGCATCAAAACAGCAAAGAATGGTAAATTTATTTAATTCACTGCTTTGATTTTTTTAACTGAATTGACTACATAGCTTTTATTTCCTTTATAACTTTTGTGAGACACTCAAGACCTTTCTACATGGAGTCCAAAGTATTGAATATACAGGAATAGAAATCAGTTTTCTGTGTAATTTTTTCTTTCTTCTTCTTTTTTTTTTGAGACAGAGTCTCACTCTGTTGCCTGGGCTAAAGTGCCGTGGCATCAGCCTAGCTCACAGCAACCTCAAACTCCTGGGCTCAAGCGATCCTCCTGCCTCAGCCTCCCAAGTAGCTGGGACTACAGGCCTGCGCCACTATGCCCAGCTAATTTTTTGTATATATATTTTTAGTTGTTCAGCTAATTTCTTTCTAGTTTTTTTTTTTTTTTTTTTTTTAGTAGAGATGGGGTCTCGCTCTTGCTCAGGCTGGTCTCGAACTCTTGAGCTCAAACGATCCACGTGCCTCGGCCTCCCAGAGTGCTAGGATTACAGGCGTGAGCCACCGTGCCCAGATGGTAATTTTTAATATGGACATTGGAGATCTTCTAATAAATTGCAAAGATCTGGAAACAATTTCAGTGCCCATCAGTACATGAGTGGATTAATAAAATGTGGTATATGTATACCACGGAGTTCTACTCAGCCACAAAAAAATAATGGTGATCTAGCACCTCTTGTATTATCTTGGAAAGGCCTGGAGTCTATTCTACTAAGTGAAGTATCACAAGAATGGAAAAACAAGCAACACATGTACTTACCATCAAATTGTTATTAACTGCCTTAACTGACTGACACTTAAGTGCACATATAGTAGTAACATTCATCAAGTGTAGGACAGATGAGGGGTGGGGGGAGGGGATGGGTATATACATACACAATGGGTGCAGTGTGCACCATCTGGGGAATGGACATGCTTGAAACTCTGACTCAGGTGGGGCAAAGGGAATATATGTAACCTAAACATTTGTACCCCTGTAATATGCTGAAATAAAAATTAGTGTAATAAATAGTCTATTGGACACTATTATTTATTAGAAGATCTCCATGTTCTTTCTCTGAATACTCATTCAGCTATTAGTTACTGACCAGGAGCTCTATGTAAGGTGGTAGGCCACTAACCAAGGAGACCACAGAGAATGAGATAACTTAGTCTTGTCTTCACAATTATTCAAACACATTCATATATTTGACTAAATAATTCCAATTTGGTCTATTTTTGTTGTTTAGTCATATAGCCCAAAGTATATTTGTTTCTGGTGAATGCTGGTATTTTTTTCTGATGTAATGAGATGGAGAGAAGTGGTAAGTTTTGTCAGTTTAGCAATCAAAAAGCTATCTGTTGTGCAGATATTTTATATATACATATTTATACACACATATATATACACACAAATGTATGTGTATATATATTTACAAAACACTTGCAAAATTATCAGGACTTTTTTTACCATCAATAATCATGGTAAGAAATGTTAAATGTTTTCATCAAGCTAATTATTTTATTTTCCTTTATTTGGATGAAGTGTTTCAGACCAATCCATAGCCTCACCCCTGCCCTATCCATGAATGTCTTTCTGTTAAAACACATACACACACACAAACACACTTAACTGTTAATAGTGACAAGGTAATCTCTGAACAAAGGGAGTTTCCCAGGAAAAGGTGAGTTCTAACGTACTGAAATTGTCATAAATTTATCACAAGAGGTTATTCTTCTGCATACGTACATATAAGCACACACATATACAGTAAATGCTTGTATGTAAAACATATAAGCACATATTTCATGCATAGGTTTGTTATTTGTCTCCTGACTCTACAGACATATCCTGTAACTTCACTGGACTCTGAAAATAAACGACTATAAATAAAACAACGTTGAAGACTTGAGACTTGATTTCTTTTTTTTGTGTGAGACAACCAGCCTCTCTCTATG
Organism: Lemur catta; assembly: GCF_020740605.2. Taxonomy (NCBI): domain Eukaryota; kingdom Metazoa; phylum Chordata; class Mammalia; order Primates; family Lemuridae; genus Lemur; species Lemur catta. Next base: position 179,081,228 of record NC_059128.1, on the reverse strand, counting down.
GAAGCTGTTCTAAGGTCTTGTACTATAGCTCTGTTGAAAAATTGCACTGGCTTGCCAAATATCTTAATGACTTTTCTCTCAGCAGTTGGTAATGGTGAAATGTTATTCTAGTAACCATAATGTCTCTCATAAAACAATTGCATACAATATGTACTGTACTTCTATTTTAGTGAGCTCTTCTGTCAGAATAGCAGTGCCAGTAACCATTTAGCATTTCATAGCAAACTGCTTACCAGTCCTTCAAGTGTAATATTGCAGAAACAGTGAAGAAATGCGTGATTAAAAACGTTCACTGAAAGTGAACCATTTAACGCAACCCGACACTGCAAAATAAACCAGCCTTCACATATGTAGGCGCTCATCATATAAATGACAGTTCTATGTGGTCATTTAATTTTACGATCTCAATTCTCGCATATATTGCTCACATAAATATAGTGTTCTCCTGCAGGGAGGTCTGCTGGGTGTTATAAAATCAGTGAGACCTCAATGGGTTCAAATGGACATCTTTTATAATTATTGCTATAAAATTTCTTGACAATGCATTTTGTTGTCCAATGGCTAAAGAAAACGATTTTCCAAAAGAATGGGTTTCAACAAAGAGAGTTACAGACCCTGGGAATTTGTTCCTGTATTCACCCATATTTAAATTACCTTAGTCACTCTCACCTATTGGAGGCCCTCCTGCTCTTCAGAATAAGTTCTGAAAATGTGGCTTCTGGTTAGAGGCAGGCCAGATTTAAATTGTTTTCTGGTTTGATGAGGCAATGTGGAATATCTAGAGGGAAAGATTAATTTGCTGCTAAGTGCAATTAAAATCTATTTACAGGGAATTCTTTCATGCATTCGGAAAGATAAAAAAAGGTAGGGGAAAAAACTTCCATAAACTCAGGATTAGAAATGTTTTGGAGAAAAAGACACATCAACTTTGAAAAATTATACCAATAGCATCATGTATTATTTGAAAAATTCTATTATTTTTTTTTAACTTTTTCAGGGTCATATATTTGGCATTGAAAGGAAATTAATATGGTAAATTTTCTCTACAATGTATTTTGACATTTATTAATAATTACCTCAGTTTTTATATTTTCTCTAGGATAATAATTTGTGATCAGTATTGTTACCTTTTGTGACAGGTGTTTAATGGCATACTAATTGGATTTCGGTATCTCTTTTCTGATTGTCCTGCTATAATCATTATAGCAAACTTATTTTTAAAGTGTCCATTTAGAAATGCAATGAAACTTTTGCTATTTATTGTGAGAAATGAAATGTATTATTGGGGTGTTGAAACAGAAGAAAGACAGTGAGCTCTCTCAGCCATGGCTTCACTCTGTGGTGAAAGAAACAGTGCTGAATGTGGCACGGACAGAGAGGTCTTGAGGGTATTCAGGGCCTGGGTTTATATAGTCCGTAGGTCAACCTCCTGTTAGAGTCACTTGTCCTTCATCTTTACCTAAGCATAAGCCAAACGGAATTATATCCTGCTCATCACAGTGACTGGTTTAGAGGGGACACGTGACCCAGTTCAGTTACCTCATTGTGGATTTCATAACTTTTATAAGAACCACTGGGAAAAAAACAAAAACAAAACAAAAACAAAAAAATGAGGCTGTTTCAGAGGCTGATGGTAGAGAAGCTGTGAGGAGCAGGAACTCCATTGTTTCCATCTTACCACCGATGGACTTGAGATTGAAGCTTTCACATGGAACAGAACAGTGAGAAACTGGAGACAATGAGAGATCAGATCATGGATCACCATTTGAATCTTTCATTTAAGCTTCACCTAAAGCTAAACCAGTAAGAAAAAATCGAACAACCCTATCAAAAAGTGGGCAAAGGACAGGAATAGAAATTTTTCAAAAGAAGATATAAGAATGGCTAACAAACATATGAAAAAATGCTCAACATCTCTAATCATCAGGGAAATGCAAATCAAAACCACAATGAGATATCACTTAACTCCAGTGAGAATGGCCTTTATCAAAAAGTCCCAAAACAATACATGTTGACATGGATGCGGAGAGACAGGAACACTCATACACTGCAAACTAGTGCAACCCCTGTGGAAAGTATTATGGAGATACCTTAAACAGATTCAAGTAGACCTACCATTCGATCCAGCAATCCCATTATTGAGCGTCTACCCAAAAGAACAAAAGTCATTCTATAAAAAAGACACCTGTACCTGAATGTTTATAGCAGCACAATTCACAATTGCAAAGATGTGGAAACAACCCAAATGCCCATCAATTCATGAATGGATTAGTAAATTGTGGTATATGTATACCATAGAGTATTACTCAGCTATAAGAAATAACGGTGATGTAGAATCCCTTTCGTTCTCCTGGAGAGAGTTGGAACCCATTCTATTAAGTGAAGTATCCCAAGAATGGAAAAATAAGCACCACATGTACTCACCAGCAAATTGGTTTCCCTGATCATCACCTAAGTGCACATTTGGGAATAGCACCAATTGGGTATCGGACAGAGGTGGGGGGTGGGGGGAGGGGATGGGTGTATACTTACATGATGAGTGCGATGCGCACTGTCAGGGGAATGGACACTCTTGAATCTCTGACTTGGGGGGATGGGCAGGACATGGGCAATATATATAACCTGAACTTTTGTATCTCATAATAAGTTGAAATAAAAAAATAAATAAATAACATGTATGTATTTAAAATAATAAACGAAAAGATTACAGTAATTTAAAAAAATAAATAAATAAATAAACCTAAACTTACCCCAGAAGGTTTCAGTAAAAGTAAGTTGAGTTTCCTGAAACTTGCTTTTGAGAGAGCCCTAACTAATTCTCATGTCCCTTCCCTTAATTTTCTTATGAGATCAGTAACTATCATTTTTTTTTTTTGCCTAAGCCAGTTCAAGTTCAGTTTTGGTCACTTGTAACCAAAATAATACTAATAGACTGTCCTTTGTTGGAAGCAGATTTCATCATTTTGATCTATGCTTCTCCTGTGTCTAAGCAATTGACTGATTCTTTCACTCAACTAATATAATTATTCTGATACAATTGATATTTATTAAGTGCCTTTCATGTGATAGATACTATTAATGCAACAGTTAGAAGCACACAGTTTCTATCTTCTTGAGATCGAGAGTCTAATGATGGAAAAGATAGATCATTAAAGAAACAGTTACAATGAAAAGAAAAGCACAAGAAGTTTTTAGAGGAACTTAAAAGTAGATTAAGCTCTTTCTTACACAATAGGTCCAAGAAGGTCTCCTTGGTGAAGGAGCATCAAATCTGAGGCCTGAGAGATAAGCAAGATAAATCCAGAAAGACTGAGGGTAAGGCAAAGAGACAGAAAGTTGGAAAGTCTAAATTCCAGAGAAAAACATAACTTATTGATAAGTAACTACAAAGACATACAGGATGGCTTAAGAAAGGGCATAACAAGAGAGGTGGTTTAGGAGTGGAAAGAGACAGGATTAAAGGAATATGGGCATGAGATAATCTAGCCCAGAAAGGGACTAGTAAACAAGAGGAATTTGGGCTTGCTTTGTCTTAAATATACTAAAAAACCAATCAGGTTTTAAGTAGGGTAGTGGCATTATCAGACTTTGATTTGTCTAATTTGGATTTAGGTAAGGAGAGAGTTTATTCAAAAAGATTATCACAATAAAGGAAGGCAGATTATTTCAATGGGGGGTATTATGGCAGTAAGAAGAATGTTCATACCATGACATCTGCAAATATCTCAAAGATCAGGCAGAAAAAGGCTTTCTCTTATAGGGAGGAGTGAACAAGGCTAAAAAAGTCAGGTGTAGGGAAATGAGATGAATGAATGGAAGTGGCATGATAGGAGAATAGGTTAGACAATGTTTTCCTCTGAGATCAGTCTAATCCTGCGAGGGACTGGTAAGGAGGGATTATATGCTGGTGTATGCTGGTGATGAGTCAAAATTCGTGGACCTGGGGGGAAAAGAAAATCTTAACTAAAGTTTGGTCAAGATAAGTTGGCAGGTATTTTGTCTAGATTGGTCAGTGTGTACAAAAAGTTCAGCTAATCACTTAGGAGTCAAAAAGTGGGAATTTGGAGAGTTTGTGTGTGGTGCTGTCATAGGTAAACAAGGGAGGTTGCTGTGACTTTTATCTAAGTTTCATGGGGAAAAGTGGTTTTTTGCAGTAATACATATTCTGGAACACAAAAGGGTGGGGGACTTCCTAATTGTAACTATTTTTGAGGAGCACAGTGCTCAGTTAAAGTTTAACATGGTCAGATTTCAGAAAGATCACTTTGGTACACCATGGAGAAGAATTTGATAGGGCATGAGACCAAAGAGAAATCGTGTGTAGTAATTCATGTGCAATTGCCCTGGACCAGGGCAGAGATGCTAGGGTCATAAAGAAGCAGTGAATTACAAAGATTTTCAAAATGCAGAAAAAACAGGTCTTGGCATTTTATTGGATCAGTGAGGTGAGCAAAACACTAAACTAAGTCACAAGTGTGTCAAGAAGTTAATCACTTTAGCTGAAATTTCCCTCTTAGAGTCTCCAGTGGCTTCTTTGATTTTTCAGTCTGCAAGAGGACCTCTTAATTACTGCTTTGCAAAGAGGTTTTAATCTTAGGAAGACTCAGATTTCCTCTGGTATACCTCCTTTCCCCCATATCCTCTGTCCTTAGGTTTGAGCCAGATGTCTTCACTTATTCACCAAAGGTAGTATCTCTTGTCTAGTCTCCAAAACCAACTATTTTGGTGTTTATCTCTTAACATAATATCTCTATTGGGCTTAAAAATAGGGTTAAAAAACTGATTGTTATCAGTCTTAAAGTGTCTAAGTTTTACCAATCCTTGGCTTGTTTGTGATTGTTAAAAAATTTGTCTGCTGTTCACTGCAGGGGTGCTCTAAAGTTGCTTTTAGCAATTTAATTTCTTGGAACTTTTTAAAAGTATAGCATACATACACAAAACGCACAGATGGAAGGTGCATAGATCAATGAGTGCACAGAAAATGAGTGCACCCTGGTAACCAGCATCCAGATCAAAAAATAGAGCCAACATCCCAGAAGCCCCACATTGTGCCCACTTTTCAGCACTACTTCCTATACTGACTTCTGATCCATAAATTAATTTTGCCTATTTTTGAGCTTTATGTAAATAACATAGTATGCAATCTTTTATGTCTGCCGTCTTTTTCTTATTTGTGAGATTTGTTTATATTGTTACAGTAATCTGTCTCTTCTCATTGCTGTATTGTATTCTACTATTTGAATACATTATAATTTATTTATTTATTCCACCATTGAGGGTCATTTGAACACTTTCAGTTTCATGTGCATGAATAGTGCAATTATGAGCATTCTTATACATGCTTTTTGTTGTATTAATTTAATTTGAAGAGGAATTTTCACTGAATTCCCTTCTAAGCCTTAGATATATGGTAAACTTTTTTTTTTTTTTTTTTACCACTTTGGGGATTATTACTCATTCTGGTTTGTAGTTATAATCCCAAATAGTTATTTAAATCTACTTCTTTTATGTATGTGTATGTATGTCTCCCCATGTCTATTTATGGATTTTAACTGATTTTCCATTGGTTTCTTAGGTGTAATTCATCCTTTGTTTTTAAGAAGGGCTCAGGAAAAATATTTACTTCAGTTTATACATGTATACATGTTAAAAAAGGTCTTTGTTTTAATACTTTAAAAACAACTTGCCTAGTTATAAAATTATTGATAACTTTTTTTGTGTGTGTGCTTTACTCAACTGCCTCGTAGCTTAATTACTGCTGTAGGGTCGTGTGAAGGAAGTCTCCTATCACCCTCTCATAGAAGACTGAAGATCCTTCCTGACTGCTTGTTATGGGCTAAATTGTGTCCTCTCCAAAATTCATATGTTGAAGCCCTAATCCTCAATGTGATTACCAAGGAGGAAATTAAGATTAAATGAGGTTATAAGGGTGGGGTTCTTTATCCAATATGACTGGTGTTCTTATAAGAAGAGAGAAACCAAGGATCCATGTACACAGACAAAAGCCCTCCTGAGGACATTGGGACAAGATGGTTGCTTGCAAGCCTCGGACAGACCTCAGGAGAAACATAGCCTGCTTGCACCTTGATCTTAGACTTCCAGCCTCCAGACTGTGAGATAAATTTCTGTTATTTAAGTCACTCAGTCTATGGCAATTTCTTACGGAAGCCCTAGCAAACTAATATACCGCCCATTTCATGACCTGTGATTTTAGCACATGTTTTGGTGTTAGTACTTATATAGTAAATTTTTCTGGGATCTATTTGGTTCTTTTAATCTATTTTTATTTTCAGAAAAATTATCTTCTATGTTATTTTCAAATATTGTTATCTGTATCATTTGTCCTTTATTTCAATGTAGAAATTACATATACATTGGATCTCCTTTGTCTGCTTCCGTAATTGTTTTATCTCTAATAAGTCTCAATTTTGTCCTCCTTCACTTTTTTTGGATTTCTTTATTTCATTTCATGTGTGTGCTTCAACAGGGCCATCTCTTCTGACTTAACATCAGGGTGATATAAGATCTGCATTTGGGTTTAGGGTATGGAAACTCCTTTTTAGACCTTGAGCCTAGAGCAAATGCTACAAATGCTGAAAACCAGCTTTATCATCTAGAATAGCATAAGCCTCCAAAAAGACACTTCTTGTGTTTATACCCCCTCCCACAAGAAACTCATGAATAAGGAGTGATTAATAGTGAGTTTTCTAACCAGACCACTATCTAATACGGCCCAATTCTCATTGTCATTTTATGTCCAACATGTTGGTTGTAGCTAACACAGAAAAATGCTCTACAAGAAATCTTAGAAACATATTGTCAATGATTAATGCCAATAATTTCTGCCTCATCAACAATTATCCAAATCATTAATTTCCCTGATTTGACAAAAGAATAAGATGCAAATCAGATATTTAACTAAAACTTTTTCCATAAGAGAATTTTCCTAGTATGAACACACTTAATATTTTCCTTTATTGCTTAGATCCTTTCAATAGAGATTACATTAATCTATTATGTTAGTATATCTTTTACCTGCTTTAAATATTGGAAATTAACTATTGTATGACTTGTTATAGAGTTTTATATTCATTTTTTTAAGAGTCAAACTAATAGAAATTTTTTTTTTAATTTCTCTAAGAAAAACACCTCTTTCAGTACATATCTATCCTTCAAATGATTTTTATGTGAGTTGACAGTCCCGTTATGTTTCTGCAAGAGTGTTTTAGGTTGGCTTCCCCCAGAAACAGACCTTAAAACAAGGATTTGAGTAAAAGTAATTTGTTTGGCAGATTATCCAAGAAAACATTAATAAGAGAGTCAGAAAGTGAGTCAGCAAGGGGAAGAAAGAAAATAAACGTGCATTAGTGAGCAGATTTCTGCTATTGTCAACTCAATTCAGTTCTGATGGGGACCTCTGGGGGACTGTGTAATTTATCCCTGAGAGTTGTCCCACCAGAAGGACCACAAAGCCGGAGTGCTTATCCTTCACCTCTCATCCATCATTGATTGAGGACTGATCTTGGGGAGATTAATTCCCCAGCACCTCTAGCCTTCCTTAATGGCGACTCTCTTCCTCAGCACACTCAAGGCTTTGGCGTCTTGCCTTTAGGAGTCGAATGAGACCTGTAAGTACTGCAGGGAAATGTGCAGGACCATGACATCCTCTGCTGTGGTCCTTCCCTCGTACCCTTCAGATTCATTCATGCTCCACTTTAATGTCACTGTGTTTGGTCACTGATTCTTTAAGATGATGGTTAGTTGTTTTGAAAATAAAATATTCTTAAAAATGAGAGGAAACAAAGACAAAAGTGAGATTTTTGTTTTGCCTACAGCTGCAAGTGATCCCTAGGTCATAATTTGTAAACTCTATACATCATCTCACTCCTCTACAACCCAATCTTTATTCCTCTCACCTTCAGACAACACTTCTACTGGCGTAGGTTGCTCACCCACCGGTTAACCCGGGCCTTCATCCATTAGAGGTCTAAGCCTCTGGTTACTTTCCCTTGTCAGGCAAGGATTGCTACAATTGTTCATTCACAGTTATCACCAGGCATGGGAAAACTAAAAGCAACATCAGTGAATCCCCTAAGTTCTAAACATACATCTTTTTGTCCCCTTTATATAGCACCAACCTATTTCCTCATGATAATCAGGATCATTCACCTTGCCAGTCCAACACAATGTTTTCTTTGCTGGCTGGTCTGTCAGCATGGGGAGCCTAAAATGGCCGAGTGGTAAACCAAGCTTTATATTTAGTCAAATCTTTACTGCATCTCCTGGGGAGAAAAAACAAACAAACAAACAAACAAACAAATAAAAACCCTTCCTTTTGTGGGAACTAGACCTTCTAATCTAGCAGTACCTAATATTTGGGGGACAAAGAACTCACCATAGGTTTTCAGTGACTTTCACCCTTTGATTTTCAGATCATTGCATTCTAGTTATCTGAAACACATCGTAAAATGGCCGTTAGTTGTAAATTTATTTCACATTTTGAAAAATAGTGGCCCAATCTTCCAGATACCTCAGCTGAGACTTTATGAGGTTATCATGATATAGTATACAGTTAAATCAATGGGTCCTGTGGTTATTTGTTCATTTCTCCACTCTCTATCCAAAGCTATCTCACTGGGAATCTTATGCCAGTTTATCAGACACTCTGAATTCTCAAACAGGGTGGGAGGGAGGCATTGAAGGTAAACCCATAGCTAACCACACTTCTCTCCTTTTAAGAGTGAAACACTAGTTGGATTAGTAAGGACCAAAGTGGCACGGTTGTACCCTCAGGAAGAGTAGGGGTGCAATGTAATCAGCTTGTTACCAAGTGGTTGTTTGATTTTTCTTTTTAGGGGATGGTCTTATATTAGGGTGGTAAGTGGAGGGGTGGGCTCCATGCTTAGTGTTGGTGAGTATTGTTTGAAGATCAAATATTCAGCAACAGCAGTAGCTGAATTAGCCTTGGTGAAGAAAGCATAGGATATGGGGCTGGTGCATAGGCTCCTCTATTCTTGAGCCCATTGAAAAAGGACTGGGGTAACCAAGGACCAGGTCTGGCTGATATCTAATATCCAAGTAATTTTGTCTTGTTTTTAAGTGTTTCCTTCATTGTGGATATTTGCTAAGGTATAAAGATTTACAGACTGTGCCCACCCCATGCATTCTCCCACTCACCTCTTTCCCAGACCCCTGGTCTCCTGTGTTCCAGTCTTGATCTATCTAGGCCTCTGACCAACACACCAACTCATTTGCCACTTCCTGAGAATCTACATATATCCTTATGTGAAACTACTTTTTCACAAAAGAGTTACTGACCAGGTGCACTGCTAGGAGGGTTTTCTCTCACCACTGTACATTTTGGGCCATTCATGTGTAGAGATGTAAAAAATGGAAGATACCCATTTTTAGCTTTTCTAAATATATTGAACTTACTCATCTGTGAACCAGGCCTGTTTTATTTTTTTAATCCTCTGTCAATTGGTCATAGGAAATCCTCCTTACCATGAGGCTACAGGGATGAGCTGAAGGAGAGAAGTCAGAGCTACAGAGGTAAGTGGCAGGAGGTATGAATCACCTGTTCATGGAACTTATGCCTCACGAATCTGCCAGGGTCCGACCCCAAATGAATCATTTGCATTTTATAATAGGTTGCCGATCTGTGCCTGCTTGACTTTTGATTTGTTGATGTGAGAAAGCACAGCTTATAATGGGCAGTTCAATTTATGTCATCACTTGATAGTTCATGGTCATGTTCTCCCTAGCCATTACTGTAGATCCCTATAGGTCAAGGCCCCCTTATTGCCATGCCAGCCTCACTTCATGTTACAGGAAATGACATCTACCTTACCTCTTTACTGCCAGCTAGACTCTGTTAGTCTGAAATTTTATCTCCATTAATGCTAGAGAACCCGGTTACATAGCAGCATCTCCTATACCAATTCTCTCCTAAGAGAGTAATCTCAGACTGAGCTTCTCAATGATGCCCCCTCACCAGAATATTTCTTAGTCAAAGTAGTAACTTCTGAGAGTTTCCTTGGAACAAAGTTCCTGTGGTTTGAATATAGTTTGTCTCCACCAAAACTTGAATTGAAGCTTGCTCCTCAATGCAATAGTGCTGGGAGGTGGTAGGAACTTTAAAAGGCAGTTAGGTCATGAGAGATCTCACCTATGAAGGAATTAATGCCATCTCTCAAGAGTAGGTGAGTTCTTCCTCTCACGAGACTGGATTAGTTACCTTGAAATTGAGGTTTCCCCTCAAATCTTGTCTCTTTGCATGTGCTTCTGCCATGTGATGCTATCTGCTAGGTTATGATGCAGCATGAGGCCCTCATCAGATATGCACCTAATCTTGGACTTCATAACCTTTAGAACCATGACCTTTATGAATTACCCAGTCTCAGGTATTTGTATAGCAACAGAAAATGGACCGAGGCAAACATCAACTGGTGGGAGCACTGGTTTTACATAATAAATCCTTTATAACATGCTCAACTCTCTGATCTTTTTGACAAATTCTTCAATATGAAGTTAAGGCATAACTGGTACCTCCATGACATTTATAGTAGATTATCATCTTTTCAAATTTCAAGGAGATATCCTAGTAGTGTGCATCGGGACCAAGTCCAGATGTTTTTTGGCAGGAGATTAAATTCTGAGTCACAAGAGTGCCTCCATATCAATAAACTCATATCAATAAATATCTAAAAGCCTATAGTCTTCCCTCCCTAGTTCAGCATCATCAATATCTATTCCCAGATATTTTCTCCTAGTAGTTTTCCTACAAATTAGCCAATTCTCACAGCTTTTTTGGTGAATAATCCATCTCATCTTATAGCAAACATTGTACTTTCCTACTTAGGCCATGGTATGACTTAACCCTAGTTAACTTTGCCACTGTTATTGTGAACACATTATTCCCACAGAGCCCCATGCCCTCTAGCTGAGCCTTGGAAACACAATTACTGCAGGTGTGTGGGGTAAGAACCACGGGTCCTCTCTACAGTCACATAGAAATTCTTGTTTCCATCTCTGTTCTCAAAGTGCTGTCTACAGAATAAGAGATCTCTGGCTGGGGTAGACAAAGGAAACTTTCCTTCGTCCCACCCTCTTGGAACTGTTCCTATCCTCCCCTGTTCCCTCTTAAAGAGAATATAGATCTGAGGTCTAAGTTCACAATTAGGAAAATGCTATAGGCCCAGGGAGGGAGAGGGACCAAGATTGGGCAGGCTGGCCCTCATCCCCAAGTGACTTACAGGGACTCAGCACACTTCTCTGCCATTAAGGGAGCCAGTCCTATTGGATCCCATTACAGTGACCCGATACTAAGGGAGAGGGAGGGAGGGAAGCCTGCATGGGCAGAGCCCCTGTTGTACCCCTCCATGTGTGCCAGAGTAGTCCACGTCTGTGTCTTCTCCCTGTTGTGGTGTCATTTTCACATACTTTCTTCTGTACAGGCTATTTTCTTTGATAAACAATTATATTTATATTGATAGAAACAATGCTCTATTATAAAGTAGAATTTTTTTTTGCAATTTGTAAGTTTATGGTGTTACTCATGTATTACTATTATCTTATTACATACGTATAAATATTTTGAAGGAAAAAACTTTACATTTTAATACCTTTAATAGCATATTTTTCCTGCTTTTTGAACAAGGGGCTCCTCATTTTCGTTTTATACTGGGCCTTGCAAATTATGAGTGAGAATTTCTTGATACAACCCAGAAAGCAAGAAAGGAAGGGAGGAGAGGAGGAGAAGGAGGAGGGAAAGGAGAGAAAAGAAATTATTTAGGATGTTAGGACCTAACACAATTGTAAAAATATTCATATATAAAGATGTTTTGTGACACACATGAAACCAAAGTTAATCATAATGTCAAAGTTATTTAATAATTATTACTAATGACAGTGGTCGTCACTTTGTGACCTTTGAGAATGATTCTGCTATATGTCAAAGGTCCACTGTGTGCTTGTGCATTTGTATTCAACTGAGGTTTGATTTTGATGCCATTTATCTGACACTTTTTAATTGCTTAACTTTCCAGAGGTCTGAGCCAAATATATCTGTCTTGGAAGCAACTGAAACAAAGAATTCACTAACCATAGAAAATATGCGTCATGCTCTGCACTATACTGAGGTCTACCAAGAAAAGCTTTATTTATGCAAGAATGTTGTTGGAATAAAAGTGAGAGTTGATTGCCTTGACATTTTTTAATGGAAACAACCCAAGTGTAATCAATTATACTTGGTCATTTTGTAAAAGTAATGCTTTCTATTGGTATTAACAGTACATGTACCACAGGAGAAGGGCAGCCACTCAGGGAGACATGGAAAGTGAGTTGAACAAACTGAAGGAGGACTGTTGTGAGTTGCAGTGTGGATAAATGGGCCTTATGGGTGTTAACTCTAGGAACAATAGCTGAAGAAGAGGAGGAAAGGGGGTGGAGAGTAAAGCTAATCCGTAGCTCTTTAAAATATCAGTAAATTAGATTCTGTTGGCTCCAGCTTTGAGGGGAACAGGACGAAATTCATTCTCTATCCTTATGGTACAAGATATATAAGCCAGCATTTATACAGCAAAGCTCTTTTACTCTTTTTCTCTTTCAGTGATTCTCTCTCCAAATTTCTTTCATATTTTCTATCAAGTTGGGCTCTCCTGCCATCATGTCTTTTGGTCTTTAAATATTTCATAGTCTTTTTTCTTCTGCTCAATTGGCTTCTGTATTTCCTTGTGAAACTCCTTTATTTACAGTATCATTTGATCTGTTTTCACTACTATTGGGAGGAAAAGTTTTCCTCTACTATCTTAGGTTGGAATGGTTGGAGAAATGTGAATGAACTAAAAATGGACAGATTATCAGGAGACAATGTTTGCTCACATGGCTATGGTAACATGGTAGGCGTACAAGAAGAGCCTGCTGAATAACTAGAGATAGGGGTTTATTTCCCAACTTAATAAGAGAACGGGAGGTAGGGAGAAAAGTCTATGAGAAAAACAATTCAGCTTAATAAAGACAATAGGCTTTTAAGGAAACAAATGGAAGGTATGACAGTTTGTGATAATGTTTGTTTATGCAACATTTTATCCTGGTGCTAGTGATCTCTCTCTGTGAAGCTTCTCCAGAGAAGGAATTTATAGCAGCCTTCCTCTCAAAAGGTTCTGCCTTTAGTCAGAAGCTCCAAAAAGGTTTCTTTTCTCATCTAAGTTGAAATGGCTTCACATTAAAATAATCTTCACACCAACTCTGGGGGGTCCAAGTGGGTCCCCACACTATCCCACACAAGGCAATGAATGAGAGCTGATGCAGGAGCCAGGAGGAAATTAGAGTAATAGCTGCCCAGGGATCCTGCTGGCAAGAGGAAGTGACTATAAGAGATTATCAGATGTGTTTAGGACAATCAAGAGAAAACTTAACTTGAATAGAGGGAAGTATTTTAGAAAAACGGAACCAATCAATGAACCAAATACACAACCAAAGCAGGACTCACCTCTGGTAAATGTAGTTGAACAAAAGGTGATCATTATGTATGGCACAATCTCAGAGGAAGGGCAGTCCTAGATGGCTTTATTTAGGCCATTCCCTCTGCTTCGCCCTTACATATCCATGAGACAGTGTTATCTGGACAAAACAGATAAATCTGCCTTCACAGAACAAAAGAAAAATATAATAAAGTCAGACCCACTGAATGATTTGTGTCATTTGCCTTTTATTGTTCAGGGTTAAAACCAGTGGCTTTTTTGTAAAGGCTAATTACTGTTACGGAAAAATGCTGCAAGCCAAACTTTTAAATAGTAATTTTGCCAACTGCCCCAAGTACATAATAAGTTACCCAAGGTGAGAATTCAAGAACCTGGACTCTACTACTATTTTCATATATCTCGAGTGAGGCAGAGTGATGTTATGGGTTGAATGGAGTTTTTCCAAAAAGATATGTTAAAGTCATAAGCCTTGGTATCTGAGAAGTGACCTTATTTGAAAATAACAATCTTTGCAGATATAATTAGGTTGAAATAAGGCTGGGCCCTAATTCAATATGACTGGTGTCTTTATACAAAGAGAGGAGTTATAGAGGGGCTATGTCCATGCAAAGGCAGAAGCAGATTGGAGTTACACAGCCACAAACTGCAGAAAGTCTCTGGGGCTACCAGTGACTAAAGACTCAAGGACGAATCTTCCCGTAGAGGCTTCAGGGCAGCATGGCCCTGCTGACACTTTAACTTTGAGGGAATAAATTTCTGTTGTTTTAAGCCACTCAGTTTGTGTTACAGCAGCCCTACAAAACTAATACAGATAATAAAACAGCTGTCTTTTTTAGGGGGTAGTAGCTCTTGCACCTGGTGGTAGGATCTCTGCTTTTAGGAATGTGAGAGTGAGTTTTCCAACTTCTCTTTCCAAAACTGAGTTTCCCACACTTGAATGCACTGTTGGTTATTTTATAGAGCCGGGTGAGATGTATTTTAATTTAGATATGAGTCCCCTGTTGTTCTTTCTCAGCTGGTATAAAAAGTCAATTACAATTTGTATTCTAAATATTTCACAGGAGGATCTCTGAATAAAATCTAATGCAAGTAGGAATTAAAGAGAAGTGACACACAATCCAAATGAGTTTTGTTTAATTCTACCTTAAACCTGTTGCTATAACTTTAAACACTTTTTATATTTGCACATCAATTTTAGCAAAATAAATATCAAATACATATTTTTAGGGTTAAAATAATATGTTAGAAATAATGGAATTCATTTTATTTTAAAACACTTTATACAGTGCCGGGTTCAGGTGTTGAAGGATGAAAAGCTAACATTTCTTTAAAATAATTTTGTTAAAATGAAGGAATTTTGAAGCAAAATTGAGAAAAAACTTAAGTTGTGGTTATCTGTATATAAATTCAATGTATATTCAGAATATTTCCTCATATGCTTGAGAATGCAAGGCGTTTTTCGTGATGAGCACATAATAAATATGTAAGACATTGAATTTTAAATAGAATCTCTTCTGGGATAAGGAAGTCATTTTAGCATAGCACAGGTTCCTCATATTTTCATATTCCTATCCAGTTTTTAGCAAGAGAATAAAAGTATGTTATGGTGATGAAAAGAATATTTTTAAATGCTGAAATGATAATTAAAAGTGCAGAAAATGGAGGAACATATAAAATGACACTGTGGAGATGAAATGAGCAAAAATTTAGACTATAGAAAACTTTATAGGACAAATAACCTGGCTTCTTAAGTCAATAAATTTCACATGCACACACATACACAGACACATCCCACCACATACAAGAAAGAAATAAAGTAGAACTGTAGATTAAAAGAATCTTGAGAGAATTATCAACCAATACCAAAGTGTGGATATAAGTTGGACTCTGATTTGAACAGGTAAATCTATAAAAAATATTTATGATATAATCATATTTTAAATATTTAAAAATTGCTAATTTCAAGGTCTTAGATATGGTAGTTATGTTTATTTTAAAAAAGTTACCATTCAAAAACACATGCTGAAGTTCTTACAGAAGAAATTAAGTATCTGGTGTTTATTTCAAAATAATCCATTGGGGACAGGGGAAAAACAGATTGCATATAGATGAAACAAAATTGGCAATAACCTGCTAATTGTTGAAGCTGGTGATAAGAATATGGAGGTTATTTAATATTTTTCTACTTTTATACAATTTTAAAATATTCTGTGATAAAATGCTAAAAAAAAGTTACTACACCTATTCCTTGACTTCAAAAGTTTTAAAATCTAGTTAAAATAACTGTGAGTATATGAAATTAACCATAGAGATTAGGATTAATTACCAAATGGACAAAGCAAAACTTTAAGTGCTACACAGATTTAAATTATTAATATAATCACAGACCAAGCTTGTTAGGAAAAGAGTATTTCTCACCTGGATGTTAAAGAATGGGCAAGTTTAAAATAGGCAAAAGGAAAAAGAGAGAGGGAATCAATGGGCATCTCAAACTGAACCCGGGATTGTATTCTCTACCGTTACCTCATCTCATTTAATTGTACTACCCTTCACATTGGTTAGGCCAAAACCAAGGGGACATTCCTTTTTTCTCTAGAGCTCCATACTCAATCTATCATCAAATTCTGTTGACTCTACTTGCAAAATACATCTGGAATCTTATCATTTCTCCTTATTTTATCTATTATTACTCTAGCTAAAGCCACCATCACCTCTTGCCTGGGCTACTATAACAGTCTTCTAACTAGGCTCCCTGTGTCTATTCTTCCTCCAACTTCCACCCCTACTCTTGAGTAACCCTCACATAAGAACTGTGGTGAGTATTTTATAAACATAAATATGATTACATCCATCTTGATTAAAACCCTATGATGGGCCAGGGGCAGTGGCTCATGTAATCCTAGCACTCTGGGAGGCTGAGGCGGATGGATCGCTCAAGGTCAGGAGTTCGAGACCAGCCTGAGCAAGAGTGAGAACTCGTCTCTACTAAAATTAAAAAAAAAAAAAAAAATAGAAAGAAATTAATCAGACAACTAAAAATATATAGAAAAAATTAGCCAGGCATGGTGGCACATGCCTGTAGTCCCAGCTACTCAGGAGGCTGAGGCACGAGGATTGCTTGAGTCCAGGAGTTTGAGGTTGCTGTGAGCTAGGCTGATGCCACGGCACTCTAGCCTGGGCAACAGAGTGAGACTCTGTCTCAAAAAAAAAAAAAAAATAGGACAACTTCTGGTCACAGCCCTCTCTGATGTAGCCCCTACCTGCCTCAGACCTTGTCACTGTCACTGTCTTCCTCGTTTCCTACACTTCAGTTACAGTTCAAGATTTTCCCTGCTTCAGGTCTTTGCGCTTGTTGCCTCTAATTGGAACCACTTTTCCTTAGATATTTACAAGGCTCTTTTAATTTTTTTTTTAATTTTTAATCATTATCCAAGTCTCTGAACTAATTTCACTTCCTTTGAGAAAGGTTTTTCCTGATCACCTTCTCACTCATCTAATAGCTCTCTTCTCTATTTTTTTCCTTTATAACAGTGAAATTACTAATGATTTATCTGTTTTAACTGGCTATTAACTCTACCACTATACAGTAAGCCCCAAAAGATAAAATCTTTGTCTTTTCAATATTCCCCTCACCGGGAACAATGTCTGGCATGTAATTATAAATATTGATTGAATTAATGAATGATTAGTAAACCTAAAATATGTGAGACATACTGGGTGGAGGCCAGTGATTATGGACAATTTGGCTGAACTGGACTTTAGGGAATTCATCAGGAAGTTTATAAAACTAATTTTAAAACTGAATGTTTATAGGACTAAAAACTAGATTGTATTTAGATGTTTTTGTCTTATAGGCTATGTAGGATTTATTGTGATTCATAGGCAAATGGATGTAAGTCTTAATTACCTAGGAGTCTAAAAAGTTTTAGAGAAAGGTAGAATGAACATTTTGACCCATTGGAGGACTACTGAAATAAGGGACTTATTTTTTATTTCAGTAACTTTTCACCAATTACTAAAAAAGACAGTTTAAAAACTGGCAAGCAATAGTAGTGACAGCTGTCATTTACTGACTATTAGAGACTGTGTACTCTACCATGAACATTATAACATTTGATTATTTAAATCTCACAGCCACCCAGTGAGGTGTATATTATGCTCTTCGATTAGCCTATGAAGAAACTGAGGTTTAGAAAACCTAAGTAGCATGCACCAATGTCCTAACATTATAAATAACACAGCCAGAACTCAAACTATATTTTTAAGTAAGCTTATTGATTGAATAGATATATAATATATAAAGAAAGTACATAAATATAAGTGTACGGCTCAATTAATTCTCACAAAGATGACATACCTGATTATATATGACACGACTTGTGCTGAAATAATTTGTTTTATCTAACTTTTATCATGACCAAAAACATTCAGTGTTTTACAGTGGCTGAGACTGCCTTTTTCCTTATCTATGTAAAAGAAGAATTGCAGGAGACCAGTTAAACAAGCAAGGAAGACTTTATTTCAGATTATTGCAATAGGGAACAGGGTTGAATTTAACTCCACTGAAATAAAAGGTGGGAGAGTTTTTAAGCACTGGAGTCTGCTAATGGAAAAGTACAGGGGAATGTTGAGGGGAGATTGAGCAATGTGATTAGGCCAGCTATGTTGGCTAATTGGCACTTATTGAAGTTAGCCTCCTGCACTCCCACAGACTCTGGGTAACTGAGGTGCTGCCTTTCTTGGTTACATTTCAAAGGGATGGCTCCCTTGTGAAAGATACTCCTGGGTTGTAGAAGATCTACAACTCAAAGGGCCAATGAAAGAAATTACAATTGCAATTTTTCTAAAGTAAATATTCTAAGAAAAGGGAGGTTGGGTCTTACATTCAGAAAGAAACCTGTTTAAATTTAGTCAAGCTGAGAGAAACATTTAGGCCGTTTGGTTGCACACCATTAATCATATCACATTAGTAGATTCATTTCCATTTTGAAGCTGAATAAACTCTGGTGATAGTGTTAGGTAGATAGTGAGGGATTCTGGGTCTCCTAGGGACGAAAGTGGGTGCTGTTGCCCCCACCGTGGTCTTGCCCAGCCCTAATTCTCCATACCTGGGGGACTAGGGAATACTCTACTAATCTGCCAATCAGTACTTGCCACACCAGCTGCAAAAGAATGCAGAGGACCCTCTAGCCCATGGGCCAGGCCTCATGGGTACCATAAAGTCTGGAAAGTGACCTAGAACCCACAGGGGCAGTAAGACTTAGGTCATGCAGCTCCCCAACTGTCCAATCAAAGTAGTTCTATGGTGACATTTCAACTATGGGGAGGTCCCTATCCGGACACCATAAAACAAGGCCCAGACCATAACCAAGTTCTCTTTTCCTGCTGCGACAAGGGGTCCAGGCATCATCTGTGTTCTATGTGTCATTCTTTGCAAACCTATGTCTCACTCTTGCTCTATAATCCTATCTTCCTCCCTTCAATAAACTTCACCTCATGCTTGCCTAACTTTGGTGGGTCTGGTCATTCTTCGGCCATGAGTGCACTAAGAACCGACATTCCAGACTTAAACCTGACAATAGCTTTGCACACTACCAGAAAGGAAACAGAAACACTGTATCATTACTTGGCATTTTAAAATGCAAAGTCATTCTAGTTCTTAAGAGGGCTAGAATCTAGATCACAGTAACAAGGATGATAGAGGATTTACAGATCATGGTCTTTTCAGTGAGGTTAAGGGAACATTATTTGCCCAATTCTGTTTAGAAAATAGACCGTACAAATGGCTGTGATACAGCATAGATACTTGGGAGGTGAAAAAACCCAACAAGAAGAGGAATTCGTTAAAGTTGTTAAGGGTAGTATAACGAGGTATAACAGCCTGAAACTAGACCATTAGGTTAGACATTAGGAAAGTATTTCTAAATGTAGAGTTGATTAGATTTCAGAATAATTTGCTGAGAAAAGGTCACTAAGGTGCCATCACTGGGAATACTCAAGAGTAGATTAGATGAAATACATAGTGCTATTTATGGCTACAGTAACAAGGTCAAACCCACAGTAATATAGAGGAGCAAACTTTGTGACCCTGGATATGTTTCCCCCTCTATGATAAGATCCACTTGATTTTAGAAAACAACAAAAACAAAAACATCATAATTTGTACTATTAAGTCTCAACCAAAGATTCACACAACAAAAGTGCATTTCTCTTTACCTTATTTTTCTTTACGCTAGCTTTTAGAGGGTAGAAGTTTGCATCAGTGAAGAGAATGAAACCAGTGCCCATTTTACATTATAAGGAATTAATTTGCAGCCAGTGTGCTTATATTAACAAATTGTTATTTGGCTAGAAAATAGCCTGAGTGGTACTTTGTCTCCTTAATGGCGCTATTTAACAACTCAGTTTAACTGTTTTTGCTTAATTTTCATGCTAATTTTAGGCTATTTCTTCCTTTTAAGTTTTAACAATATTTTAAATTTAAGTGTATTGATGTTTGCATTTAATTTTTATTTGATTTAGTTTATTTTATTCAAAATGGCCTGATTGGCACTTGATTGTTATGTAAATGATGCAATGGGGAACACAAGCTGAAACTCCTATATTAAGGATTGAATTCCTATTTTAAATAAATGCCAGGGTAGGCCCTCTTTCTTTAAGCACAGGATGTAAATTCTCCATAACAATTCTGTTTATCTCAGAGTACCATCTTTCTCATACAGACAGAAGGGATTCTAATGATGATTCATGGATTCATCACAGATTTTTTTCAGGAATGTTGATTCACCTTGCTACCTGACCTCCTCTAGTGTCTTAATGATGTAATACATTTACTATTAACAAATATTAAAAAGCACTCCTCTGTGTCACAAACTGTTCTAGATGTTGGGCCATACAGCAGTAAGAAAGAACAACAATGTGCCTTTATGAGATTTAATTCCAGGAAAGGAGACAAACAAATAAGTATGAAAATAATGCCAAGGATCAACAAGGATTGTTGAGAAACATGAAGCAAGGAAAGGGACCAGGTGATTGTGTCTTAGATTGATGTGGAAGTCTCTCTAGAAAGGAGACATTTAAGCAGAAAACTGGATCCCTAAGGGAGTGACCCATGCAGACATCTGGGGGAAGAGGATTCTAGGCAGAGGGGAGAGCAAGTATGAAGCCTGAGACTGGCTGGTGTGTTTGAGGAACTGCAAGTTAATCCAGGGCTGCTGATGTGAAGAGAACAGAGAAGCCCATGGAAGGAGATTAAAGTTCTCAATCTCCCACTCCCAAGTGCTCTTCGGATTGATTAACTGAATATGAACATAGGCCACACGGATCCTGTTCAATATAAATAAATCAACAGTTTTCTTTGAGTGAAAATCTTACTTTTCACTTAATTTTTCCCAGGAAATAATTCAAACTGTTCTAATCTATGGTATTTAAAAGAAAGTTTATTGATGCCAGTTATTCATTCCCTATATATTTCACAAATAGTTACTGACTGCCCACTATGTGACAAGCACTATTTGAGCTCTTTATACTTAACATAAAGTTTCAAAAACATAGAATTTCTTATTTGTGTGCAAATTTAATTTTATGTAAAACAAATAGGTTTTAAACAAAACTTAATGAATAAATATATAGATCTAGTGCCCTATGGCTATTGTTCATTTATAACAGAATGCTACTCAATCTCTCCTTTTTTTAGACAGGTCTCTCTCTTTGTCTGTCACCCAGGTTTTATCATAGCTCACTGTAACCTTGAACTTCTGGGCTCAGGTGATCCTCCAACCTCAGCCTCCTGAGTAGCTAAGACTACAGGCACATACCACAACATCCAGCTAAAGGATACTACTTAATCTTAATTGCCATTTGAAAAAAGTACCCAATATATTTTGTTTTCCAATGTCTTCTACATTGCATCAGAAATTGCTAAAATTTACTTTTTATCCCTTTTCAATAAGTTCATCTCATCTGGATTAGTGCAATTTCCTTCTGACTAGTACTTAAGATATTTCAATTATAAGTCTTTAGTTAAGACAGAATTATTACCTATTTTAAATGTTCATCTCCTATTACTTCTCCAAATGGTGGATTTAAGATTAGTTCATTTAAGGAACTAATTTGCTTTTCTGTATTTAAATTGGGTGAATTTTGTGGCATCTCAGATTTATGAGATTGAGTAAATTTTTTATGGTTACCTGCAAAAAAGATGGGTGTGTGTGTGTGTATTTATCTGACAAGGGAGTCAGGCATTTTACAGTAGGAAAAAGAAAAAGAGAGAGAGACAGACAGAGAGAGAGAAAGAAAACCTACTGCTATGGTTTGGATGTTCCCACCAAAGCTCATGCTGGAACCAAAACTCATGCCACAATGGACATTGTTAGAAAATAGAAACTTTAAAAGGTGGGGCTTAATGGGAGGCATTTGGATCATGGGGGTTATACTCTCATTGGAAGCTTGCTGCCATTCTTGAGGCAGCGAATAAGTTCTTGCTCTTATGAGACTGAATTAGTTCTCTTGGGATTGTATTAGTTTCCAAGAGAATGGATTGTTGTAAGTGAGCCCTACCTCTTCTGCGTATCATTTTGCACATATCTTCTTGCTTTTCTTCTCTGTAGTGCTGTGATGCATCACGTGGCCTTCCCCAGAAGCTGAACTGATGCCAGCACCAAGCACTTGGACTTTCTAGCCACCAGAATCATAAGCGAAATACAGCCATGGACCACATAATGATGTTTTGGACAGTGCTGGACCACATGTACACTTTACACATATACACTACCTTTGTGTTATAATGATTCCAATGAGGATGGCAAACAGAGTAAATACTTGGCACACTACTACTCCTTCCCCGCTCTAGCCAGGTGGCATTTCTCGTTAATTATAATACTCTTTGCTGTTGAGGCCCACGAGACAGCTAGAGAATCTTTCTCAATAGTGTTTCAATCATCCACTACAAATTGACATGGCAAATTGATGCCTATCCCTTTACTAATAAAGACCTCCCATGAAGGAGATTAGTGTCTTTATAGAAAAGTTTGAGAGAGACCCCTAACCCCTTCTACTATGTGAAGACATAACAGTAAGACACCGACTATGAGCCAGAAAGTGGACCCTTACCAGATACTGAATCTGCCCTGCTTTTGTAATTCCCAGGACCCAGAACAGTGAGAAATAAATTTCTGTTGTTTATAAGTTTACAAACTTATAAGTTCTTTATAAGTTACCCAGTTAATGGTATTATATTATGTCAATCTCAAAGGCCTAAGGCAGTAAACCAGTACTGAGAAATGAGCGTGCTACTATAACAAATACCTAAAAATGTGGAAGCAGCTTTGGAACTGGGTAATGGGTATAGGGCATTTAAAGTTTTGAGGTGCAAGCTAGAATTATCCTACATTGCTGTGAACAAACCATAAAGGGTGATTTTAGTGAGGATTCAGCAGGAGAGAAAGGAAACTATAGAGAGCCTTAATCTTCTTAGAGAATACCTATGTGGTCACATCAGAATAATGGTAGAGATATGGATGGTAATGGTCCTTCCAATGAAGTTTCAGATGGAAATGAGGAACATGTCATTGGACAATGGAGGGCAGGTGATCCTTGTTATAATGTGGAAAGAACTAGGTTGAACTGTGATTGCATTCCAGTGTTTTCTGGAAAGTAGAACTCATGAGAGAGGGAATTGGGTATTTAGCTGGGTAACTTTCTATACACAGTATTGAAGATGTGATTTGACTTCTCTTGACCATCTGTAGTAAAATGTTAGACAAGAGAAATTATTTAAAGGTGGAACTATTAACCAAAAGGAAAGCAGAATTTTAAAGATTTGGAAAATTCTCATTTTACCCATTCTATAAAGAATGAGAAAGGGTGTTTGGGAAAGAACACCAAAGATGTGGCCATTTGACCTTCTAAGAAGGAGACTAGTCAGCCATCTAAACAGAAACCAGGAGCTATTGTCCAAAACAATAGAAGAATGATCCTGAAGGCAATTCAGAAATCATCGCGGCTGCCACCCTCTTCAGAGGCAAGAGTGCAAAAGCCCCAGTGAATGTGAGGCCACCTCAGAGAGCCCTCATGTTCAGAGAAGCCATTGGATTGGGGTCACCACTGTAACCCCAGACTGGTAGAGCCAAAAGCATATGATTCCAGCCTAGGATAACTGTAAGTATACAACTCCTGCACAGAGATATTGTGAAGTTGGGGCTGCCCAAAGCCATGGGGACAGAACTGCCACCTCAGTGGGTCCAGAAGGTGGACTCTCACCCCAGTGGGTCTGGAAGGCAGGACCACACCCCCATTGGGCCTGAAGGGCAGAGCACTGAGCCAAAGATAATTATTCTTCAATCTAATGTTATGTTGTCTTAGTGGGATTTGATCTTGTTCAGAACCTGTTGTACCTTTTTCTTTCCTATATCTCCCTAGAATAGGACTACCTCTCCTGTGCTGGTCTTACACTTGTATTTTGGAAGCACATGACTTATTTGATTTCACAAGCTAAAAGCTGAAGGGAAATTTGCCTCAGGATGAATTATACCTTGAGTCTCACCCATATCTAATTTAGAGGATATTTAGATAAAACTTTGGACTTTAGGCTTTTGAGTTGATGCTGGAATGAATAAAGACTTTGGGGGCTGTTGAGATGGGATGAATGTATTTTGCATGTGAGAAGTACATAAAGTTTGCAGGGCCAGGAGTACAATGCTATGGTCTGAATATTTTTGCCCCCTCCCCAAATTCATATGTTGAAACCCTAACCCCTAAAGTGATGGTATTAGGAAGTAGGCCTTTAGGAAGTGTCTGATTTGAATGAGTCCCTCAAAAAGCATGTGGTTGAAACTTAATCATTAATCCAACAGTTTTGGGTGGTGGGGCCAAATGGGAGGTGTTTAGGTCATGCAGGCTCCCCCCTCATGGTTAATGTCAATTGTAGATGGGCTCAAAGCTGCAAGTTCAATCTTTTGCTCTCTCTTGCTCTCTTCTTGCCCTTCTGCTGTGGGATGACATAGCAAGAAGGTCCTCACCAGATGCCAGCACCTCATCTCAGACTTCCCAGGCTCTAGAACTGTGAGCCAATGAATATCTGCTCATGATAAATTATCCAGTCTATGGTATTCTGTTATAGCAGCACAAAATGAACTAAGATAGGAGGTGATTAGGTCATGAGGTCAGAACCCTCAGAAATGTGATTAGCGTCTTTATAAAAGAGGCCCACGGGAGACTCCTTTTCTCTTCCACCCTATAAGGACACAGCAGGAAGTCTCCATCTATGAGCCGGAAAACAAGCCCTTACCAAAAACTGAATCTGAAATGATCTGAAAATGATTTCAGACTTCCTCACTTCCAGAACTATGAGAAATATATTTCTGTTGCTTATAAGCTATGATATTTTGCAATAGGTTTTAAACATGTACTATTCTGGGTAAGGAAAGCTGATGCAGTGATGGAGCTGTAAAAAAAAGTATAAATTTGTTAAATATTTGCAGTATTCTATTGACATTTTGTAGACAAAGATTAGGGATAAGAGAAAAGAAATGAATAAATTTTGACTATGGTGGATAAAATGTATGAGAAGTTAAGACAGGAAATGAATTTGAATAAAGAAATGCTTTCTAATAACAGAAAGCTCTGAAACCCAAGGTCAAGAGCTTAGCTTGATGAAATAGAAAATATGGAGTATAGAGAAACAAAATCAATAAGATGTGTACACATACACACATGCACACACACACACACGCACACACACACATGCACGCACACACAGTGTCTGGTGGGATACACCAGCAGACTAGAGACTCAGGAAAGAGCTGCAGTTGCAGTTCAAGTCCTAAGGCAGTCTGCTGGCAGAATTTCTTCTTGCTGGGAAGGAGGTCAGTCTTTGTTCTATTAAGCCATTCAACTGATTGGAAACCCACTCACACTATGGACGGCCATATGCTCTACTAAAAGTCCACTGATTTAAATGTATGTCATCCAAAATACACCTTCATAGAAACATCCAGAATAATGTTTGACCAAATATCTGGGTACCACAGTCCAGCCAAGTGAACATATAAAATTAACCATCATGGGGAGCAATTAAAAAATTTTAAAGAAGGCAATAATGTGATGAAAAAAGTGTTTTAGGAAGATTCTTATTAAAAACATTTCCATGTTAGTTTTCAAAAGGGAGGAGTTCAAAGTAAAAAAAACAACGATCAAGGAAATGTTAACCATACTCTAGGTAGGAGCTGGTGAGGGCCTGGCTGAGAAGAGTGATGAAAGAAGGGGTTAAATAATAGCCTTGATAACCGCTAACCACTAATCCTTTTTCCAACCCTGAGATTCACTTTTTACTTAATTTTACTTTACTTTTACTTACTTTTTACTTAATTTGCTTTTTACTTACCTTTTATGTAGCATTCTGAAAATTATTCAAATAATCTGGCCAAGTTCAGCTGTATTATTTATATTATGGTTGTGCCACACTTTAAATACTTTCCTACATTTCTAGGCATTGGGGGCAGTATAATATAAAGGGCACAGGTTTTAGAATTGAGTTGGTTTGAACTCAAGATTTATTACTGTCCTACAAATTTCATAAGTTCTGTTAGCTTCAGTTTCCTTATCTACAAATGAAGGTATTAATGCCTATCCCAAAACACTGTCTTAAGGTTAAAGGAAAAATAACGTATTTAAATATTCAGAATGGCATAGTCAGGTACAGGATAGTACAGTAGCATACCACTCATTTAAATTCCATGAATTCAATTATGCAGGCTCTGAAAAAACAGGAAAAGAGAGAAAGAGGGGGCGGGAAGGAAGTGAGAGAGAGAGATTAAGAGAGAGAGAAAAAAGAGGGAAGGAGGAAGAGAGAAAGAGAGAGAGAGAGAATGAATGAATATGATTCATGGGATTTTCCCTCGTTCACATTAGATCCTGACATCTACTATTCCAGGGGAGGTCACGATTAAAATGCAAAAGGAAACAGAAGATCTAATTCTTGGCTTTTGTTATTATAAGGACCTAAGGGCTGGAGGTCTAAAAGTCGCACAACTACTTTTCAACGATAATTTCGACCCTACCAGATTTTTGTTTGAATTACTGACTTTAGAACTCAATCCCTGTTTAAATTTAATTCTGCTTGAAGAGATTTAATTTCAAATCTGTCATAAAGCATCCACTCAAGAAAAGAGGTTAAATCCTATTATAGCCAATATCAATATAGTGTTTGGATATGCCTAAATCTGACAATCAGTACACTATTTTGACATTCCCCAATGTTGGTGATGGAGATGTGACTTCAGTTGAGATTCTCTCAGTCATCTAATTAGAGAGAAACCATCTAGCAGATGAGCCTGGTAATGTTTTCCCCTGTTCTGCACTGACATATTTGCAACATCCTGCTAGTTCTTTTGTTACAAAGGCTGTGATCATTAGGTGACTTATTATATTGAATTGAGCTGGAATTTTTTTTTTCAAATGTGAATAAATACCTAACATTTGCCAGCCAAGTCTTTATGATTAGGAATAAAATAGGCCCTGTCTGGGCAGATACACTGCTATATCAATCCAATGCAGTCATTTTATTTCTCTTCATACTTTTATTGTGTTCTATACACAGATAATATATGTATCTCTTGATTTGCTTTGTTAGAGACTGTAAATGAAACTTTACAAAAGCATCTTCAAAATCATGTAGTGAAACAAGAGTTGGAAACATTTTTTTTCTCCTTATCATCATTGTTGCTTTCAGTTGAATAAATGTACATTTCTTGCTGACTGCAAAGAAAGCCATTAAAAAGCTGTTCCCAGCTAAAAGGTTTCAACACATAGGGAATTATATCACTAGTTTTATTTTCCCCCCTTAGCAGAGACAGACGTGGTTATAATAGCCAAATCAAAGAACATTTGTTTGAATGATCTGTAATCAGCCCTGTTGTTGCCCATGGAAGTTGTGAACAGTTTTATATCCATAAAACATTGTACCTGGGAAACTGTATGTGTTACTTTCAATTTAAGCACAATTATTATAATGCTTATATTTTCTGAAAATGAAATAATGGATAAATATCTTATTAATAAGTCTGTCAACTGTGAATGCATTATGATGATCAAAAATGCAATCTGAATAACAAATGTCAAATACAAATGGTAGAAGAGAAAAAACAAAAACCAGCAAGTTCAGTGTTGAACTGGAACCACCAAGTATAATAAGATAAAAGAATACTAGAAATTAGCCATGTTACTAGATGATTTTTTCCCTCTAAACTGCACAATTTCTTGATAGAAAATTCAAACGATGTCATCTTATTTGTAACACATTGCTTGAAATCTCATTTTAAAATAATAAAAGAATTTTACAAATCAATGTTTCTAATTGTGATCAATTTACTCAGCTTAAGTAAACCTTTAACTTGGGTTGTCATGCAACTCCTATATTTTTACTCTTGCCAGACACTGCACGGATGGAAGTTATTCAAGAAGAAGAATAATATTTGAACAGCACTTTAGAGTTTATAAAATGCTTTCACCTAAATTCTCATTTTATCTTCACAATAATCTTATGAGGTAGTCAGTGAGGTGATCAGAGCCATTACTTTCCAGGGGATGATATATAATTGATTTATCATCATATATTCTCTTTCTCTGCCAACTGGACTCCTTTGAGCCATTCTTTTTCCTAAAAGATACAGACTTTCCTAAAGATGAACATTCATCCTATTGGGACAGTTTCCCCCTTAGGTTACTTCTCAGTGTGCAGTAACATTGATATATACATTTCTCTTGAAATATAATATAAAAAACTCTGTAAGCTAGGTCTCTAGGAAGAGTTGAATAGCACAAGAACAAGAAATACCCCAATTGTGTGAGCATGGCAAGAAGTGGGATACGTTTCTATGTAAGAAATTTTCTAAATTAATACCTTCTAGCTCTCAGGTATTATGGTTCCATTGAATTTAGGAATTGTATAGGGAGGAGAACTTAATATCTTCAATCCTTCACAAAATGTGTTTATGCTATTATTTGAATGTCTTTTATAAATTAAGGTGAATTTTTGCAGCAAGAAAATCAGTAATAGTTTAAATTAGAATAAGAGCTATGTTATTTTAGCTGAATGTCATTTTTTTTTCGTGAAGTCAAAATGCTGACCACAATATTTCCCACTCTCACAGAATAAAATCAAAATAAGGTTAACTCCTGTTGCACAGAGATTAGTGTGGGTGGAAATAAATTATTTGGATTTAAATTTGGTTTAAGCAAACAACATTGCTTCTCTTAAATCTCAGATGTCAGCCTAAATTTGCTTTTATTTGCTTCCAATTCCATTAAGAATAAAAAAATATAGAAATATGTTTGTATAATCACACACATACCTGTATTTAAATTAATTAGAAAAAGGAGGCAATGTTTTATAAAGCTGAAAAGCAGGAATTAAAAGTTTAAAGTGATTTTTAGCTTTATTGACTAGAATAATGAAGAAAAAAAATAAGTGATTCAGGCACAGATTACCGTCACATTTTTTTCAAAGCATAAATAGTATTATTTTTTCTTATAAAAGTAATACAAAATTTTGTAAATTTTTCAGGGAATATTAAAGAAGTATAAAGAAGGAAAGTATATAGAAGTATAAAACAGAAAGCAAATCACCAATAATCCCACAACATAGTAATAACTTCTTGTAACATTTTGTTATAATCCAAAATTTCTACATTTTGCAATTGCCTCATTGAAGTTTTAATATTCAGAATACAGTGCAAGGCAAAAACAAATAGAAACTACAGAAGCAGAAGGAAGGGCAGAAGAGGTAGGAGCATTTAAATCCAAGACAAGTTTTATGTCATAAATCAAGCAAGAGTTTAAAAGCAGTTGAAGGTATGGTACCATCTGTTCTTATTCCAGATGTATCCAGGTAAAAAACTAGAAGGTTTATCTTGTGACTGTGAAACGTCTGAGTTCATATAAAGCTTATGTTACAGAAAAGCACAAAATCTCCCCAAATTGGAAAGAGATATGGAGTGGGAATATACTATTTTATTACTGAGTACTTTTACATTTACAAATCACAAGTCTAGTAAATTATTACTTTTTAGTCAGTTATTTTTATTTTCTATCGGAATACCTAAGCTTAGAGTTTATCCACTTGTGTAGGTGAAGGCACATGTTTTACAAGAACTGACAATAGTTTCTAACCTTATGATAAAACTCCTAAGCAAGTGTTTACATAGATGGCTTTCTTCACAGAGGTTTATTTTCCTCCATGATAGTCATCTAGTCCTTTCTTAACATTTATTAGGTTCTGTCATGTTCTGTACTATTTGTTATATTGCAGTTGCCTTCATCCACCCCTTTAGTAGTATTAGCAAGTGAACTAACTCTTTCCACTGAGTGGGGGTGCAGTATTTATTTGAATTGAAGTAGACACCTTGCTATCCCCTTCACTTCTATGAAGTGTAGTATTTTGTGCATACTAGAAGAGAGTAATAGCATATTGTGTTGACATGGCTATTCCCATCTTTGGTTTCACAACTAGGCAGATCATTAACTGACACAGGGTAAGAGATCAAAAATTGATCCTTTAGGATTATAGGTTACAACAAAGGATGGATGAACTACCACAAAAGAAACAGCCTCAGGGAGCAGCAGGATATGGTGGCTTGTTTTGTAATCACAGGCAATTTACAATGTAGGAAGTCACAGGACTCTTATCAGTCACTATAGAAAGTTATTTTTCAGAGCCTGCCGTATAGCCTTTTGGACTTGTTTATAACCTGAAATTGCCGTAGGAGATACCCCGAAGTATTCACTAGCCCTTTGCCTCAAATATGTAGCATAGTTAATAATATTAATATAAATACAAATGGTACTAACAGAAAGAAAAAATCTACATTTTCTTATCAGTAGGACATCTTTTGCCACCGACACTTTTCAAAACAACTGTTTTCCTTATTGATGTATCTGAGAAGAGGATGGACCAATTGCAGTCTTAAATTCTGCAGGTTACAATTTAGTTGATCTCTTTTATACATTAAAAATACTGTTAGCCTTATTTGTGAAAGGTTACTTATTCACAAAAAAATTTCTCTGCTCTCTGAATAAAATGTACCTCTCCTCCTTTTTGAAATTAATCTATCATCTTCACCTTTTTCCCAGTACCCCTTACATCTTTAAAGTCTTTGTTCCATTCATATGGTTTCCTTTCTGTATCTTTAACTTTTATCCTTTGCAGGTTCTATTTACTCTACCAATAAATGTGGCAGGTTTCCCTTTTCCTGAGGAAGCCTTTCCCCACCTTTCTTTCTTTCTTTTTTTTTTTTTTTTTGAATTTTTTTTATTTCAGCATATTATGGGGGTACCAAAGTTTAGGTTACGTATATTGCCCTTGCCCCGCTGCCCCCGAATCAGAGCTTCAAGCATGTCCATCCCCTAGACGGTGTGCATCGCACTCATTATGTATAGATACACCCATCCCCTACCCCCCCATCTGCCCGACATCCAATTAATGTTATTCCTAAATGTGCTCTTAGGTGATGATCAGTGAAACCAATTTGATGGTGAGTACATGTGGTGCTTATTTTTCCATTCTTGGGATACTTCACTTAGTAGAATGGGTTCCGGCTCTATCCAGGAAAATACAAGAGGTGCTATATCACCATTGTTTCTTATAGCTGAGTAGTACTCCCCACCTTTCTTGAGGTACTGTCTTACATCTCATTGTGTTTTCATGACCATGCTTCTAGATACAATGCTTGGCAGTCAGTGCTTGCCCTTTTTTGTGGCTGCTCAATACTTTCTGGCTTCAGAACCTGTAACTACTGGATTTGCTTCTCTGAAGGTCACTGATGTCCCTTATACACCAAATGCAATTCTGGTCTTTGTCCTCACCATTGTCAACTGGCTGTGCCATTTAATCCTTTTGACTAAACTGTGCTTCTTTTCTCCCTTGGATTTCATGTCCCCACACCTTTGAGTTCTCCTTCTGCTTCCCTGATTGTCTTCTCTTTTACTGGCTTCTTCTCTGCCAATCCTGTACTTGTAAACCTGCAGAAACTTACTACTTTAACTCTGTTCTACCTACTTGTGTATCTTTTCTTTCTGTGAGATCTTGGCCATAGGATTTTTACCTTTAGCTCTATGCAGATGACTCTCAAATTCATACCTTTAGTTTCATTCTGAGCTAGACAGACAGACAGACATACAGACAGACACACACACACACACACACACACACACACACACACACACACACACACTTTTCAGCTTCTGGCTAAGTATCAAACATGTTATTTTTCCACCTTCCCAGACCAGATTA
The DNA here is from genome assembly GCF_020740605.2 of Lemur catta. Lineage (NCBI taxonomy): Eukaryota > Metazoa > Chordata > Mammalia > Primates > Lemuridae > Lemur > Lemur catta. Next base: position 179,049,458 of record NC_059128.1, on the reverse strand, counting down.
CTCTTACTCTAGATTTCTAACCCATTTGTGTTAATAGCTCTACTATATTCTCAGTAGCCCAAACTAAAACAGTAAGAACGATTCCCTATTCTTTAAGCCCCTAAATCCAACAAATGATAAATCTTAGAAACATTAACTATATCTCATTTCCCTCCTTTCCATCTCTGTTATTATTTTTTTAATTAATTTATTTTTTAGCCAGTCAAATTTAGCAGTGGGGGGGTTGAATACCAACTTTAGTGACACAAATGTTAATAAATTCTGATAACCCACTACCAGCAGACCAGCCTCCATCTCTGTTATTAATTCACTGGTTAAGCCCATCATTGAGTCTTACCTGGCCTAAATATTCTACCAACCACCTGATCTGTTTTTAGGCTACTATCTTGACCTTTCTAAATCTATTTTAAATACCACTGGCAGGTCAAGATCTCTTAAATGTGACTGGGATCACTTTTTAAAATTTTTCAACTGTCCTCTACTGCCTAATGAGTTCTTTAAAACCTTTTCATTTCATGTTACAATCATACGTCACTTGTTGACAGAGGATACATTTTGAGGAATGTGTCATTAGGCAATTTCAACATTGTGAAAACATCGAGTGTACTTACATATATGCTACAAACCTGTACAACATGTTCTTGTATTGAATACTGTAGGCAATTGTAACACAATGGTAAGTATTTGTGTATCTGAAGATATTTAAACATAGAAAAGAACAGTAAAAATATAGTATTATAATCTTATGTGACCACCATCATAAATGTGGTCTGATGTTGGCTGAAACATCTTTACACGGCACATAACTGTATTTACCTCTTCTAGCATTCCATAGAGTTCATTCATGAGACTCCTATGGTAAATATTAGTTCTATCATCTGTTATAAGTATTTATGTCTATCTCTTATTTTTTCTATTAGAATAGAAATTCCTTAAGAACAAGGACCATGATTCCTGAAAATTTGATTTTTGGCTATGCCTAATACCATGCCTTACACAAAGCAGAAATTCAATACATTGAAGGTATGAATTAAGAATAATTTGTGCATTTAAAGAATGGGTAATTGGTTATAAGCAAGAGAGCATTTAAATATGTTAATTATCTTATTCGATGTCTTAATAAAATTGACAAATGGAAAGCAAATGTACTTTCTGATGTACCTTATTTATTGCATTAATTCTTTACCTGATACATGAAAATAGATACCTTTTAGTATTATCAAACTGTAAAAATTAAGAATAGATAATCTTAGATATTGCTAGAAATCCAAAAAGTTATATCATAATACACTATTGTTGGGAAAACATTTTGGTATAAATTTACAGTATAAATTTTAACAATATATTTGAAAGCCTTAAGATAGGAAAAGCCTCTGACCCAAAAATTCACCTCTCTGAGTGTATTCTATGAAAATAATTGAGATTGTGCTCAAGAATTTAGCTTTCAGGGATGTTTATCATAGTAATGTCAGTAACATAAAATTGGAAAGGAAAAATGAGAGGTATAGAAATTGAAAGGGAGAAGATAAAACTCATTATTTACTAGTGATTTGAGGAGCTATGTAGATAACCCAAGAATTCAACAGATAAGCTATTAGTTTTAATGAGAAAACTGACCAAGTTTTCTGAATACAAGCTCAACTAAGAAAAATCTATACACTTCTTCTATGGCAATAATAATGATAATAACTAGAAAATATAGTAGCATATACATCATTTGCACCAACAAAATAACCTATGACAAAATAATAAATCAATGTTCATGGGAGAATAATTTGAAGAAATATAAATATATCATGCCTTACCTTTAGATAATAAAATATAATACCATTATAGTATAGGCACAATACTGGACAGAATAGACCAAGAAACAGACTAGAGACTCAAAAACAGACACACATATATGAAAATTGATATGTAAAGGTTACAACACAAACCAATGGAGAAAGAATAAATTATTTAGAAGTTAGTACTGGAAAAACTGGTACATTATGTAGCTGGAAAAGTTTGAATTCCTTTCTTATATAAAAAAGTGCTCTATATGGATTAAAGATCTAAGTGTGAAAGAAAACTATAAAATTAATACAGAAAATGTACGAGAATACCCTAGCAACCTTGAAGGGAGGAAGGATGTATTACAGAAAACTGCAAAAGTACGAATCTGTAGGAGAAAGAAATAGTTGATTTAACTACATCAAATTAAAAACTTCTGTTCAATGAAATACACTTTAAACGAAAATAACAATAGTTATATACAAAGTATTAATAATATCTAAAAACAAGAAATAACTAAAATATACAAAAGAGCATCTGCAAATCCAGAACTCAGCCAAAAAACGGGCAAAGAATATGAATTGGCAATTCAAAGGAGGAGGAAAATAAATGGTTAACAAGAATATGAAGAAGTATTTCAACTCACTAGTAATCAAATATACAAATTACAATCATGGTGAAATACCACTTTGCACCAAATTGTAAAACTTAGAAAACTGGATAAAATTTAGGATTACCAAGTAGGTGAAATGGAGATCTTCCTACACCACTGGCCCAGCTGTTCTGGAATAAAGCCTTATTAGATTTAATGGTATTACTGCAATCTATGATCTACAATCCCATTAATGGTTGTATACTTCAGAGATGCTCTTGCATAAATCCTTAAAGGGACAACTAGGAATATGTTAGGCTCAGCATTGTTTGTAGAAACAGGGAATTAAAGGCAACCTATACTATCAATGACTCTGGAAATAGGTAAGTAAATAGAGGTAAATGAATGCTATGAAATACTACACAATATTTAGAAGTCATTAACTAGATACACATATAGCCATATAAAGAGTCATAAAATAATGAAATTTGAATAAGGTTTACGAATAGACTCTTTAACACTATGCCATTTATATTAATAAATCACTATACATTTTATGATGATAAAAAAAATCTTAGGATATACAAAGCATAATTGAATGGATACAAATGGAAAAAGGAAAATAGAAATGAAATTGAGTATAACAAAAAATATTTAGTTTATTAAGTATGAAATGTCCAATTTCAAATAAAAAGTTTGGTTTATTATATCTCAAACAAGACTCAGTAAAATTGATCCACATATGTGCCTAAACTATCCACACAGTTTAGCCATCTTAATGGTAGTTTGTTTATGCCAGCAGTGAATAAGACTGGAGAGCAAGTGGCTATGAAATCATGAGAGGTGTTTTCCACAGCTTGTTGGGAAGTGAATATTTTTCTTTCAAGAAGTGGTACACAAAGACTGGAAGAAGTGGTAGTCATTTGGTGCAAGATCTGGTGAAAATAGTGGATGACAGAAAGTTTCCAAGTCCAGCTGCTGTAGTTTGAGCTTCATTGTTTGTGTATCACATAGTCAACCGTTGGCTTGCAAGAGGATTGGCCTGTCTCCATTGACAAATCTTGGCTGCTTAATCACAAGCATTCTCATCATTTTGTCCAATTGGTTGCAGTAGACATTTTCTGTAATCGATTGACCAGGTTCTATGAAGCTGTAGTGGATAATACAAGTGCTGGACCACCAAATGGATACCATTAGCTTTTTTTCATAAATGTTAGGTTTTGGACTGTGTTTTGGCACTTCATCTTTATCCAGCCATTGTGCTGAATGCTTGTGATTGTCAAAAATAATCTATTTTTCATCACACATAACAATATGGTGTAGAAATGGTTTGCCTTTATGTCCTGACAGCAAAAAAGGGCAAGGTTTGAGATGATTTCTCTTCTGACACTTGTTTAATTCATATGGTACTAATCTATACAGCTTCTTTACCTTATTTATTTGTTTCAAATAGTCCAATATTGTTGCAATAGTAACATCAAACCTTGGTGCTAATTTGTGCATAGGTTGACATGGATTTGCTTTCAGCTCATTGTTACCCACCTTGGTCTCATGTCACCCCACATGGCTCATTTTCAAGATTAAAATCACCAGAATGGAACTTCTCAAACTACTGACGTACTGTGTGTTCATTAGCCACATCCTCCCCAAACACTTCATTAATATTTTTATCTGTCTGTGTGCATTGGTTCCACAAGAGAACTCATATTTGAAAGTAACATGAATTTCTGACTTATCCATGGTTTCACAAAAAAATTTTGAAACATAATCACAAGCCAAAGCATGTATTTGAAAGACTGAGGATGTATCTTCACAATAAAAATAAAACAAGAAGTATCAAAGTGAAATATCAGAGATATCAACTGTCAAACTTAGTACTTAAGGAAATTAGACATTTCATAGTTAATAACATAAATAAATAAATGTGAAAATAAAGAACAGAAGAAAGGAGATTTGTAGGTATGGGTTAGAATAATGAATTTTGAGTGGAGGAGTGTGATAAACTCAATTTGTAACTTGAGGTGCTATGTGATAAACAATTTGACTGGCCTTTGTCTGTGATTCCTGGAAGTTAACCTCTGAATACTTAGAATTCCCCAAGTGATAGAAGTGTCTGGAATAGATAATGTATGCTAGTTAATAATTAATTTTAGTTATTAGTCATTAGCCAATTTTAACTATCATATTATATGATAATTTAGTCATCATGAGATGACTCAGGATGGTAGTTGACCACATCAGAAAGATCAACCATATGATTGAAGGGTTGGGACTTTGAGCAGCACGATCATCATCCTGACCTTCCGGGATAGGAGTGGAGACTGGAGATTGAGTTTAACTGCATAGCCAATGATTCAAGCAACTCTGCCTAGTAATTAAACCCCAATAAAGCTCTAACATGGAAGCTTAGGTTAGCTTGCCAGATCAGAGGTACTGTATGTATTGTTGTTACACATTGATGTGTCAGGAAGGTAATGCAACCCTGAGGACAATGCAAGCTTTGTGTTTGGAATCATCCCAGACTTTACCCTATGCACTTCTTTGGCTTGTTCTGATTTGCGTTCTTTTGCTGTAATATAATAAAAATAATATAAGAAGTATAATGCTTTGCTGAGTTCTGTGAGTCATTCTAGAGAATTATGGAACCTGAGGGGATACCTTCAGATTTGTAGCCAGCTAGTTAGAGCGAAGGTGGCCAGGAGACTTAAGATTTGTGGCTTGTGTCTGAGTTAGGGCAGTCTTTGTGAAGGATTGGGTCCTTAACCTGTGACGTTTGGCCTCTCCAGATAGTTGGTATCAGAAACTATTGCAGATACATGCAATAATAATGAAATCACTTAAATATTTAACCATAGGATATTAATGAAATAGACTGAACACCTTGATTCATTCAGCATTAAGATGACACATATTATAGATGAATGACTCTTTAAAATGCTATTCTAACTATATTAAGTGACAAAAGCAGGATCAAGCATTGCTATTGAATAACTCCATTTTGTTAAAAAGTACACATGCGTCTTGGTGGTAGGTTAGAAAATTATTTTTCCTTTTTCTTCTTACCGTTTTCTAATTTTACTTCAATAAACTTGTGTTATTTTCCTAAGAAGAATAAAATGCAATTCTCTAAATTTTTAAAAGTACATTATTATAAGAAAACATTTCACTATTTTCCTTATTTTATACCACGTTTATTTTCCCATATGCTGAATATTGCTAACGTAAGGTCTAGGAAGACCCTCTGGCAGGCTCTACACCCCACACGAATGTTGGTTGTAGCTCAGCATTAAATCTTTGGTTGCTTGTCTGCTATCAAGCATCCAGGGCTCACGACGTGATCCTCAGCACTTGGCCTTTTGTCTTTTTGCCTTTTCAGGGACTTGTCTCTCAGCTCATAAAGCTCCTGCTCTAGAGGTACTTTGGTAGTGTGGGTGCCCGTACCTTGCAGGTGATGTGTGAGAGAGGGCCCTTTGAAAATTCCCATCTATCTAGGCCACCTCAACCTACATCTGTGAGGTAAAATTTGACCCCAGAGATACTGCAGAATTGAAACTTTCCATGTAATTCATGGAACGAATAGGCAGGGATATGGAAGGTCAGGTCTAAGCATACATCTGACATCATCATTCTATGTGATGCAAATCCACCTGGGGAAGACTGGGGCCACTGTCCCAGCTTGTTTGTTCTACTACTAATATGTATTCCCATTTATATAGAATTGTTCTGTACAAATAAAGAAAACAACCTAAAATTTAAAACATCAGATGTGAAGTTTTTTCCCTCCACATTTTTAAACTTAAAGATAAACTTCTTTCTCTCTCTTTTCTCTTTTCTTTTCTTTTTTTTTTTTTTTTTTTTTGAGACACAGTCTTGCTGTGTCGCACAGGTTAGAGTGCAGTGGATCATAGTTCACCGCAGCCTCAAAGCAATCCAACTGGCTCAGCCTCCCAAATAGCTGGAACTACAGGCATGTACCACCATGCACAGCTAATTTTTTAATTTTTTTTTTTTTTTTTTGGTAGTGAAGGGTTCGCTCTATGTGCCCAGGCTAGTCTAGAACTCCTGGGCTCAAGTAATCTTCCCGTCTCAGCCTCCTAAATTGCTCAAATTACAAGTATGAGCCACTGTGCCCCGCCAGCAACTTGTGTTTTAAAAAATCATCTTCACACATAACCACGTGTAGGAAAATTTTATGTCTGATTTTCTGAATATTTTCATTGCCTGATAACAAATAAAGTTTCAAACAGCTTTTTTCCTAAATGCTGATATTTTGGGGTCCTTAAAGTATCATAGTTAAAATATTAGCCAGCAAGTAATTTTTTGGAATAGCAATGTTGGAAAGAATTCCATAGAACTACTATATATATTTCTTACAGTATTTAATTTAATAGTACAAAAATATGCACCTTATTTGCTTATCTAAGGTATCACTTTCTAAAGAAACTGTGTAGAGAAAGAGCGTAGAGGGGTGAGCTTATACTGTAAATTGAAATTCTAAACCCCTTTTCTGGCCCTTGCTTTAATAAATACAACTTTTTTAATAAGAAAATGACCTCAGCAAAACTTTTCCCCTCTGCATTCCTCTCTTTTTTGGTTAGTAAGCTATTAATGATACTGAGCACTGTACTACGTGCTCTGAACAGTCACAAGAAAGAAAATCTCATTGGCCATTCAGAAGGGCCAATGGTCATGAATTAAATGCTGCCTGAGACAAATAGCTCTGCTTATGCCCCTAAAGGATGGGGCCTCAGGACCTCCTTTAAATGGGAGATTTTTTTCTTCTGTTTTTTTTTTTTTCCTTTATGCACTCATCCCTGCACCCCACCCACACACATTTCCTTTCCTATTCAATTAGCTCTGCTTTAGAAAGGGATGCATAGAACAAGGTTTGTGAGAATGGAAGAAACTCATGAGAAAGTATACAAAGCTGTGTTCTAATATTTTACATTCCTACATCAGTATTTGGTCACAAAGATTAACTCAGTATTGTAGCTACAGTTTTTTGATCGATATAGTTTTTATTCTTTCATGCCATGCCACCAGGAGTGGCCTTGATTCTACAAGCTTATCACTGTCACCACCCCTTTATTGATCTTGGATTCTATAGTCTACCATTATGAACAGCTCTTTGAATGGATACCCTTGCTAATTTCTTACCAAATAATATCTGCCCAGCAAAATCCTAACTCTACTTAAGTCCAATTCTTAAACTATATGCTGCTTGTATATGCATAGCCAAGTGTTGCCAGAGAAACATAACATTACTGACCATCTCGTTTTAAATTCTTGACCACTAACTTCAAGTGGGACCTTAGTTCTGCTTGGTAGACAATGCTATTAGATATTTCCCTGTACATCTCATTTTCCATTGCTTCTTAGTTAATAATTTTATACCTTTTCCTTTCTTTTCAAATCTCTAACACCTTCTCCTTCCCCATAATATCAGACAGTGACTTATTTCTTGTTTCACTGACAAAATATAATAGAAGCAATCAGGAAAACCTTCCACCTGCTCCCATAATTTGGTTTGCCAAATGCCCTGCATCTGTACCCTTGCATTCTGCCACCCCTCTGGTTATGTGTATTAACTACTTGTCCTTTTATCTAAAGCCAATTCCACTTTGTTTTCTTCTCACTTATTCAAAGATTTCACTCCTGCATCGTTTCCTCTCTCTCCTAAGTCATCAATTTTCCCTCACTACAGGATAACTGTCATCAGCTTGCAAGCACGTGGCACTATTGCCCATTGAACTCACATCTCTTTCCAGCCATTGCTTCATTTCTCTACCTCTCCCCTTTACTGCAAAACTCCTTGAAAAGACTGTTTAAATCTCATGTGCTATATTTTCTTTTAACTCTTAAAAATTATTTTATTGTGAATATAGGACACATGAAACACTACAGAAAACACAATATATATGAATAATGTATATGAATAAGGGAACCACTCCTGTTATCACCACCTAAAATAAGAAATAGAGCATTGTCAGCATCCCAGCAGCCCCATAGGTCCTTTCTTAGTCACATTTTGTTTCCTCCCAAAAGGGAACCACTATCTTGACATTTATGGTAGTTACTTTCTTGCTTTTATTTAAAGTTTGACTATCAATGTAGGCATCCATAAATAGTATTATTTTATTCTGCTAAATTTTGAACATCTAATACATGAAATCATATAGTAGCTGCTCTTGTGTCTTGCTTTTTCACTCAATATTATGTTTGTAAGGTCCATCTATGCTCTTTTTGTAGCTCTAATTTGTTCATTTGTATTGCTATTAATTATCTTATGGTATGACTATATTCCAATTTATACTACTATTTATATTCCTATTGTGTTACCATTTCTCTTTATGCCACTGTATTAATCTTGCTTTTGCCTTTATTATGGCCCCAAACTGCTCTGCTCAAGGTATTCAAGTTGCTAAAGCCAATGGTCAATTTCCATCCTTACCTTATGGGACTAATTGGCATCATTTGACACAATTTATCAACCTCCTTCTTGAAATCGTTTGTTTTCTTGGTTTCTGGGCTATCACTCTGTCAACTTTCCTTCTATATAGTAACACTCCTTATCAGTTTTGTTGGCTCCTCTTCACATTCCAAATCTTGGAGTGTTGGTGTGCCCTGAGAATCAGTTTATAGACTTTTTTTCCACTTCTGTTTATACTTATGTCTTAGATAATATCATGCCTTCTATGGCTTTGGATATCATCTATATGTTCTTTCCTAAATCTATTAATATTTCTGCAGTCTGGGCCTCTCACCTAAAAATCTGACTCTGCCTATTGAATGACTCCACTATAGAAATTTAAATGCCTAAAATCAAACTCTCCATTCTCATCCTCACCCAGCTGTGTTCCACTGGTACACTTTCCTAACTGAGAAAATGGCAACTGCATTATTTTGAATGCTCAGACAATAACCATGGTGTCATCCCTGACTTTTTTCTTTCCTTCATCTATGTTAAAGTATAATTTTCCAAAATCAAAAGCATAACTCCCTCCCTCACTTCATTTGGGTCTCTCCCAAATATTACTTTATAAGAGAAGCTTTCCCTGATTTTCTGTTTAATGGACTCCCACCCCTTTTCTTGACTTACTTTTCTTCATAGCACTTATTACCACCAACATACTATGAATTTATGTTTGTTTGTTTCCGGTTTCTCCCTCCTAGAATGTAAACTGCACAGGAGTAGGAACTATATTTTATTAATATGGTAAACCTAGTACATGATAGGTATTAATATATATCTGTTGAATCAATGAGTGAATACATTAATGTAGAGTTGTTTCTTGGAAATGATCTCTTGAAGAGGCTTTCATACTTTCAATCACTTAGCCTACTGATTATCCTTCTATAAACACACACAAACCCATTTTTGCATGAGTGTGCTCCTGGAGTATAACTGTAACACTACTCTTTCCCAAATAAGTCATCTCATAAGAGCCATGGTTTTTATTTTGTTGTAACTTTTAGACTAGGCATTAAAGTCAGGGGAGAAGTAAAAATGACAGTGTCTAGAAAGCAAGGGAGATTGGCTTTCCCATTCTGAAGACTCCCCAGTACCAACCAATCTCATTTAGTCCAGGTATCAGCAGCTTAAACTGCATTCAAGCAGGATCCAAGCCCCGTGATGGTGAACATCTGTTTCCTCTTCTCCTGTAGGCCAGTGGTTTACACAGTTCCAAAATCACGATCATCTGTATTACTAGGGACCCAAATTTATAGCCTCAACCCAGATCTACTGAAACTGTGAGATGGTTAGCTCTTCTCTAAGGTTTTCACAGCCTTCCAGGTGATTCTGATGCTCATTTAAGTTTACAACAATTACCTTAGGCAGTTGGCCTCCATACCTTATGAGGCAGTGGTGAAGATAACTCTGCTGAGTCAACTGCCCCAAATCAAATCATAGCTTTGTTGTTTTATAGCTGTGTGACTTTAACTAAGTTGCTTAACTTCTCGGTATCTCATTGTTTCTGTGTATGAGCCAGAGATATTAGGAACAACATTGTAGGTATATTACAAAGATTAACACATTGACTGCCATGTGAGTTATATTTAACCCACGCTAGTTTTGAGTCTGGGGCCTTGTGAAGCAAAATGCTGCAGTTGGTTTGTGAAAATCTTACTTGATGTTCTTACTGTTACAATTAATATTGACAATTTAATTCTAAAAATGGGGATTGTATTGCATATAACTCACACACACAAAACAATAAAAAATTAAAAATTAAAAAAGGTTGTTTTGTTTTAATAAAACACCGTGGGTCCAGGGAATTTTTTTTTCTAGTGTGGCAGTCAATGTGTTAATTAACACACCAAAGTGAAACACTTAAGACAATTCCTGGCACATAATATGAAATAACTGCAAAGTAGATGAGCATTGGCATTATTTACAAACATGATATCATTGAATGATTTCTGCTATGTTTTCTCTACTAGCTTAAAAATGAGGGAAAAATATATATTTCTAAGCCCCCATAAAATTGAACATAATGTTGTAAATATTACAATCATTAAATGAATACTTACTATGTGCCAGGGAATGCGCTAATAGCTGTAATATTCTGTTGCTTACTCAAACTGCAAGAGAAATCTGTGTTAATTTGTCCACTGTAATTATCTTTGCATTATTTCAGAAATTTCTTAAATATCATACCTACTAATGAGTCTCAACCATTACCTATATAAAGATATGTAAGTCACATCAATTGTAGATCTTTTGTAGCCTAATTATTTGAACTGTATAGAATTTCCGTGCACCCATATATTTACATATCTCATTATTTTGTTATAAAGAGCAAAAAAATTGTTAATGTTAAGTCAAATTGCCTGCAAATGACTTAAGGAATATGTTAATGATCTTGCTCCAAATGAATAATTATAAAGCAGGTGCACTTGAGATATGATCATTTAACTGACAGAAAACAGCTTCTAATGGGTTCAATAACCAGGATAATGGTGATATCATAGAAGCCTGTTAAACTCATTGTTCATATCATCCATTTAATAGACAAGAGAACTTCAGCTGGAGTCTCCCTGTAGACCCATTGTCCTGCTTATTTAAATAGCAGTTAATTTAAACACAGACACACACAAACAAGTCAAAACTCCATTATTTCTAACACACTTTTTTCGAATAAATTCAATCCTCCTATAATAGAACACCTGACTGAAAGAAAACATTTCAGAATGTTTATATAGTTGTCATTCTTGTGCTGTTGAGATTTAGCCCCCATTAATCTTGAAGACACAGGCAATGCAGGAGGCTGGTTGTACAAGTTTGTGACCAGGGCCCTAAAGGGTGGCTGCCATGATGTTCCCCAGGGTCCAAAAGGAAAAGAAGCTAGTGGATATAAGTAAAGTTGACAAAATTTTGATTTGCTGTGTTTAGAACCCTTAGTTGAGATGAACATGACTCACACCTATAAAAGTAAACTAAATTTAATACCAATGGTTACAAACATAAATACAGGGGAAAAATGAATTTGGTTTCTATCTCATTTCATTTGAACTTGGAATTTTCTCTTCACAGCAGGATTCTGGCTACAAGTGAGAGGAATCAACCTCCAACTTTGTAATGCAGAAAAGGCAATTTATTGACTCAAATATCTGAAAAATCCAGAGTTAAATCTGATTTCAGCCATGGCTAGACCCAGGTACTCAACACTTTCTTCTGTCAATTGCTTCTCCTACAGACAGGCTCTCTCATAATGGGGCAAGATAGCCATAGTGCATACCACCCATCACCCCAAAGACCCACATCAAGCTATCTTAACAACTTTAGCTGAAAAATTTCTTCTCTGTTTTGTCTGTCAGAATATTCCTAATGAAGAATGTGACTGCCTAAATTCAGTTGTGTACCTACCTTTATGCAGGGGTGGAGGTGTCACTGAAAGTTCGGCCCTTGTCCCCAAGGCTGCATCAGAAGAACAAGAATACGTGATTTGAGGAGAAGGAAAGAGGAGTTTATTAATGTGCTGGGAAATGAGGAGGTTGGCCAACTCCCATCTCAAAGTATCAATGGCCTGTGAGCAGAAGTACAAAGCTTTTAAAGGTTCTGATTAATTCCATAATCCAATCTTTGGCTAAGACAATCTCCTGATCTCCACTTGGGCAATTCCCCCAAGCATGAAGAACAAAGGACACTCTCCTGCCCCTCTTGACCACTGGCCTGATACAGGGATGTAGGTTTTAGTTTTCAGAAAGGGCAAGGGGGTTTTGAAGAGACAGAAAATATTTTTACTCCTTTTCAGGCCATCTTCTCTGTTACACAGGGAAACAGGACTATCCCCTTTGAACTGAAATATGAAATTAGTACTCCACATGAATACAAGGTTTTTGGGGTTTTTTTGTTGTTGTTGTTTGTTTGTTTTAACCAAAAGAAGTGGAAGGAGTTGCTGGGCATCTCAAAACAACATATTCCTTTGCATTTCACAGTCGACTGTCTGGCATATATGCACCCCCTCCTTTTTTTCTTTCATATACACTTTTAAATACATAACACATAACAGCTACAATATAGAGTCTGAACTATGCACTCCCCCTTCTCTGATGTATCATTCAAATTCTGCATCTATTTCTAAGTTGAGGATTTCTCTAGTTCATGTGCATTGTATCCTCTGGTCAGAACATGGCTCCTCATACGATGGCCAGCTATGGCTAATGACCAGACCCCTATTTTAGGATATGTTACTTGCAATGTAATATTCATGACACTGTGATTCCTAATTGCAAGTGACAAATCCAGTACAGAGAGGAGTATGCTATCTTTGTCCTCAAGCAATATCCTCAGAGCTCCATCTTTTTGACAGATTCTCCCTATACAGTGGGTAGCAGGCTGGTGATAGCCCAAGTCTCACATCCTAATAGCTCTGCAGTCTCGGTGGAAAAGGAAGGTTAAATGAGATTAATTATGCACAAAAGAGCTGATCACAGTGTCTGTCATAATAGAAAGTGCTCAATAAATGATGAATTTTTATATTGCGACTCTTATTATTCTATCATCATCAACAACAACATCATCATCATTTTCATCATTTCCTGATAGCTTCTGGCAGGTAAATCCTGGGATTGACTTGACTTAGGTCATGTGATTACCCTTGTGCTAGGAAGGGAAAGAGATTAAGACTATGCCCCCACAATCAAACCTAGAAAATGGATTACCCCCAGGCTAAATGGGCCTTGTTTCTTAAAAAAAAAATAAATAAATAAAACAAAAACAAAAAACAAATGATAGGCAAGCAAGAACAAAATATATCCACTACAGTTCCCTAACCAAGTCCCTGGCCCATTCTTTGAATATTTATTTTTGCTAAAAATTCTTTTACTTAGCAAATTTGCAAAAGTTTTGATATCAAAGTTTGAAGCTCTGGATAACTGACCTCAGTTGGGTTAATTAGACATGACTATTTAAGGATATTATTGATATTGGTAACACAAAGACTTGGTAGCATTAGAGTGTGTGTTTCCAAGTTTGCACGATTCAGCTAAATTATGTATCAAGGTATTATTATTTAGAAGCTTATTCAGAAGTCATTTTTCAAGAGAGGCATTAGTTTAACTTATTTAAATGTAATACTATTTGTACAGGTAAAATTAATATAGATATTATGATCTACATATATATTTACTATCTGTTTATAGCTTTTTTATGAATTACTTAAACTATGATACTACAAGGAAGAGGGGGAAAACAACAGTATTGTGAATATATTTGCTCTGAAGCATAATAAAACAGGTGTACCTTAATAGGTCTACCAGGAATGTTTTAGCTGTTAGCATCTTTTAAATGCTTCTGCTGAGAAACCATGTTTTCATAACAAGGTTGGGTTGAGTATTAAACCTGTGATAGTTCTTTCTGGGATTACTATAATTTACAAAAACAATAAAAACCTGCTAAAAAACATTTATGTATTTTTAAATGCTGTAATCTAGGGATCCCACTGATATTTGTGGTGAAAGATTTGCCCAAGGCTACATAACCCTACTTGTACATTGCCAGGACTGCAATCTGTTTTATGACAAAACAGATTCATTTATCTCCAAATAAATAAATTACTTTTGTGAACATTTAGAAACATTTGCATAATTAGGCTGTAAGATCTTAGCAGTCTTTTTCATAATAATTAAACTAATCTAATCTTGGACAGGGTAAACAGACTTACTAGGAAGAGAGCAGCCTTCAGGCAAGGAACTTACCGCATTCTACAGGAACTGTAAGGCTGATGATGTTTGTTAATTATGCAGAGCTTTTACTCCCTAGTAATAGCAGTGTTTGTATTGCCTGAAGCTTAGATAGCTACTCCCAGGCACATAAAATTAGACTGCTTTTTTGACATTCTCCTAAAAAAAAAAAAGAAGAAGATACTTCAAAATGATTGTATGCTTTCAACAAGGAGGCATTAGCTTTCTACTGATGAAATCTGGATCTGCATATAATTGGCCCAGTCTTCAGTCAGGTGATCTTGATTATCTTTATATCTGGAAACATTAGGACTGTGTACGGATATACAGAGCTGAGGCTTAATAAAAGTACTGCAAAATGAATGACTACATTTCAATCCTCCGAACTTCCTGTAATCCTAAGTTTGAAAAAACAACACTCTAGCAAATAACTCATTTCGAAGATGCTCATTTTATTTATAATTATCAAAAGGGAACATTGTAAGAACTAAATCAATAGATGTTTTGCAAAATTTAAATGTTTTTCTAAATAATCTCTTTATCAGACGGGTTAGTTCATGTAGTGGTTTCAGTGATGACTTAGCTAGAAGGAACCACTGTCTGTTCTTCTGCTTATAGCTAGTATATTTACCTTAAAGATGAAAAGTTTAAAAATGATCTGTCAAATAGATAAGAGATGAATTTCACCAATTTAATTGACGAAAATTCATGTAATACTTATATCTCCTAGAACTAAAGAAAAGTACTCAGCAATATTTCTTTCAAAGGGAATATAAATAAATGATGATTCCAAAACAAAATCCTGGGAACTTCAGCGAATTAGCAATTTATAAGTATAGTCCTTCATTGGGGCCACAGGCGACATAGCAATATTTAATGCATTTATTCTTGTTCATATGAAATATTGAATAAATGTTGTTGCAATAACTCTAGTCATCAGAAAAGTGACAGTATTATCTTTCTTTTACATGTTATCTTCATTTTTACCTATAATTTATTCATTTATGCACAATACATTTTATTTTCACTGTATTTAGATGGGCTCCCAGAATGATTATTTATTCTAGAAATGTTCAAGCCTCACAGTGCATTTAATTAAGACATCACAAACCACTCTCTCCATGGGAAGAGATTTGTGATGTCATAAGCATGGGGCATATGAGACTGACAATCAGAAATTAAGGATGAAAAAAAGTGCCATTTAAATTTTCGTTTTTGGAGAGGAGACTGGCAAAGATAAGGCAAAAGGAAGCAACTCATCATTCTTTCTTAAAGAAGTTATTCTGCAATGAAAGTGGAAACAATAGTTTCTTCTCAGTCTTTTATAATTTACATTTTTGATAACTTGGAAGTTCATTAAAATTCTTATTAAAATTTTTGGATTAAACTCACCCATTTAACCATGAGACATAGTTTTAACTAAAATGTCCTTCTTCTATAATGTTTAAATTTTTCAAATCACTCACTTATTAAATTATGTTTTTCTTTTGCCACTTTTAGATTTCCCTTCTGCTACTTTTAAAAATCACAAACATAAAAGAGCATATGACCTGTATTCTCTTTTTCTTTTAATTAAATGAGTATGTATATAATATTAAGATTAAAATTGCCATTAATCTTTCTAATAATTTTACTCTGTTTACAATCACAATTTTGTATACTATTAAAAATATTAATTTCTACAATGTTTTAACAGCAGTAACAGTGACTTTCACACACACACACACACACACAAATATATATATTTTATCAAAAGTTAAGGTAAATGGGGCATAGAGAAATTCATTTATGTGCCTTTATTACAGAGGAGGACTGGGGATGGAATCTAGACCTACTTAATTTCCAGTGATGAGGCCCATCAACCAAGAAGAGGCATAAGACCAAATTACAAAGCAGTGAGACAAGGTGTTTAATGGGATCTTGGGAACTGCAATTCAGGAGACACAAATTAGACTAGAAGCCAAGTTGTGTTCCCAACGGAGGAGGTCAGAGGTCGAGGTAGAGATTTTTGAAAGGATGCTGAGAGTGATTACACAAGTTGTTTTGAAAGAATTATCTTTGGTGGTGGTAGAAGCTTAGTACATGAATCCATAGTTAATTGGTTGTTGCTATTCAGGAGTCGCAGCATTGGCAAAATTCAGCTGTTTTCCAGGATGTTGTGGTCATGGAGATTTGGCTCAGTTCACAGGTTCAAAGCAAGTTCCTGTTTTGCAAGGTTGTAGGTCATGCAGGTAGTCCTTATTAATAGAATGGCTCACTCACTCCATTTTAGAGCTGTGAACCAGACTGATGCCATTTGTATATCACATTTCACAGGATTTTAGCCATTTTCTTCTGAATTGTTTTTCAACTTTCTAGTTGGTTATAATATTAATAATATCTATCTCCAAACTTTTATTGACCTTACACTTTTATTAATAAAACTTTTTTTGCAGGTTAACACATCCTAAACATGTATATTTATTTTAAATGTAGAAGAGAGGTGTTTCCCAAACTTGGGGATCCTCAGCTGTGATACAAATCCACTGAATGTGAAACTTCTCCCTGGACTGCTCTGCACAGCTCCAGTGGGACTTGGGGTGAAAGTGGGAGCTGATGTGAACATTAAACTCATGCTGCCTCCTGTGCCATCAGTAATGAAGTCCTTTTTATCTGAACCAGAGCCAAGAGTCTCCTGTCTTCTGCCAGCATCTATAAAACTTTGGCAAGATGATTTTTTAGCTTTGTAAGTAAGGTAAGACCTCAGACTTTTTGCAGTTTTATGATATTGACCAAAGAACTAACAAAGTTTTATATTGTTAATTAATTGGGCTTGAAGATTTATAGTTACAGTCCACAGGGAATAACTTTAAACTTTGGAGTCCAAGTGTGTAAAATAATCCTTATAAATAATGTCAAAAGGCATTTAAATGAATGTAGAAAAATAACTGGTGAAATGTAAGACACAATGCAGATGTAAGTCTGAAAACAGAATCCATATTCAAAGAATGGGTCTGGATTTGTTTTAAATCAAATATCTTGGAGTAAATCCTCAGGCTTCAGTTTTATCATAAAAACTTTAAAAATAAAGTTTCTGAGTTAAAAAGCTTTATCACAAGAAACAAAATAAAACATATCCACTTTTTGCAAATACTATTAAACGTAGGCTTACAATCTCTTACTCCAAACAGGACTTATTAGCCAATAATACTAAATTCTAATAAAGAAAAGAATGCTGTATAGGGATTGAAATTTTTTTTTTTTTTTTTTTTTTTTGAGACAGAGTCTCACTTTGTTGCCCAGGCTAGAGTGAGTGCCGTGGCGTCAGCCTAGCTCACAGCAACCTCACACTCCTGGGCTTAAGCGATCCTACTGCCTCAGCCTCCCGAGTAGCTGGGACTACAGGCATGTGCCACCATGCCCGGCTAATTTTTTTTTGCTATATATATTTTTAGTTGGCCAGATAATTTCTTTCTATTTTTTTTTAGTAGAGACGGGGTCTCACTCAGGCTGGTCTCGAACTCCTGACCTCAAGCGATCCACCCGCCTCGGCCTCCCAGAGTGCTAGGATTACAGGCGTGAGCCATCGCGCCTGGCCGGGATTGAAATTTTTGTAAAAAAATATGTAGTGGTTATGATCTGTCTCTGTAACACTGTAATTTGTTAATTCTCAACGTACCAAAGGGATTTAGGGTAAAGTTTATTTTTATGAATAATTGAAGTCAATTCATATTTCAAATGGTCTTTTATATAATTTTGTACTTTCTGGCCAATTTTTTGTCCGTTATGATTAAATCACCATTGTTTACCTTGTGAAACGGCTAATGAAGGAAGACCTGTCTTACTAGAGGAAGTTCTGCTGCTTTTCTATTGTTTACCTATGCTTGCATTATTAATATAATTGTCAATCTTTGTAATTCATTGTCCACTTGGTGTTGGTTAGTGTAGTAGAAATTAGCTCCTGCAACTAATAAATCCATGAACCCAGGTTAAACACACTGCCGAATGACGCAGTATGCTAAAAGCATCTTCCCCCTTCAGGTTAATCTACTCTGGGTGTTCTGTTTGCCTCATGCTCCTTCATCACCTTATGAAAAGGACATATGCCCATATGACATAGAAAGTGGATGATAGTGTCAGAGTCACTCCAAATGTTAAATAATAACAAAGTTTTCTTTTTCATATTAGATACAAATGAGTAATAAAGAAGATCTCATATTTTCTTCCTGCAACACAATGGATTACCTTTTGTACACTTTGGTTTTGCACCTTATTTGGAAACTGCTAAAATGCAGGTGTGTCAGTCATTAGTTCTACTATACTTAGATCCATTACCCGCCCTTTCTTTCTCTTCTTTATTACATTGAAATACATTTCTGAGACTCCTACTCCTTCCAAGACTCCAAGACTTACAAGATCATCTTGATCATGGGGGAATGGGAGTTGAGGAGAAATGAAAATATTTCTCCCCCTCCGTCTGTTTCCTTTGGTGTCTTCTCTGTACCTCTATCCTGTTGGACAGCTCCCTACATCCTGGCAGAGAGGCCCTGCCACTTCACACTGCCAGCCCTAGCAGTCATAGCAGTCATCAGTAGTCTGCTTTGGGGTTCTGGTAACACATTTCTTCCCATTGCCCTCCATTTCTAGGGGTTCTAGTGACTTTTTGCTGCTGCTAATCTCTGGGTTGCTTTTCAGCCTATGTTAACAATCCCTCGTGTTAAAGTTCTTCTTTATAAGATTAAGAGTGGTATCTGTTTTCCTGACTGGTCTTTGAGTGATAAAGCAGGGTACATTAATTAAAAGTTATTCCACATCTAACAAGTCTGTTCATCTACCATGGTAAATGCATAAAGAGATCATGGCCAGCTGAGTTGAAAATGAAAATGTGTAAGCATATTGAAATGAATGGATAAAACAAATTGGTCCCAACTCAGATAACCAAATTGCTTAGTTGGGTCCCGAGAAGGCAGATTTAGTGATCTCCGTCAAGGTAAGAGCCCACTGTGACAGCAAGCCAGGAAAGGTACTGAAATCTCTCTGCTACCAAATCATAGTTCCCAAAGATAGAATAACGCCAAGATTCCATTCTATTTCCTGCACTCTGAGAGGGCTTAAACTGACAAGCCACTTCTAGAACAACATGAGCCACCAAGGGAGGATCAATTGTACAAAACACATTGACCATCTCGTCTATGTGAAACAAAATCACCAGAAGTGAGAAAAATGTAGAAAATAATCAAGAAACATACCACTATAAATACTGAATGAAAAAATAAAATTTTAATTTCTGGATAAACCAAATATCTGTGTCCTATTTGTTTCAAAAAGTATAGCAGAGCATCTAATCAATGAGACTCCCATAGATGACTCTTTAAATGTAAAAAAAATCTATCTCTTTCTGAGAACCACTGAACATTACAGATGTCATAGAACTCTATTGTTGAACCACCCTTGTTTAATTTCTTCCTAGGCATTAAGTCAAGACAGTTAGCTCTTTGTAGCTATCCAATAATTGTCTCTTGTGACTTCTGTTAAAATCAGGGTAAAGTAATAGCATATTGAATATGTGAGGAACAACTTTGCTCTAGCATCGTGGTAATGCTCTTTAGAACATTCATTCTGACATTTTATTTGAGGATTTGCCATGTGTAAGGCATTGTCTTATGTACTGGAAATAGAGGAAGGAAACACAATCCTGATTCTTAAGTCTCTGGAACAATAAGGAAGATCCACAATCTTAGTAAACCTAGTCATAGTAAACATACATTGCATTATTCCACTGGTCAACCATTTCTTTTTGTAATTCTAATATTTTTCAATTATGAGATATAATTGCCAAAGCAGATATGTTATATTTCATTCTCTTAAAATGAAGATTGTTCTAGCAGTGTAAAATTACCTTGTAATTTGTGGCTGTTTCTTTTAGATGGGCAGTATCTCTGAAAATGCCAGTATTTCCATTGTTTTGAAGGTACAGCATTATATTTTGTAGCTATTTGACAAAGCCATTAACACTATGGCTTGGTATACTTTTGTTTCAGTATTGATTGATTCTGATTCTAGAGTCTTTCTAGAAACACTACAGATATTTTCAATTTATCCCTAGCTTTTACCAATATAAAAATCATTCCTTCTTACAGATAAAGATTCCAGAAGTAACATTATTCTATTCTATCTAATGATTAATTTTCTTGGGGAATATCTTAGCAAATTTGCAGTCTGGCCCAAAACTCTGTATTCCGTCTATAAAACACATTAGCCAATGCCTCTGCATTCTAATAGGCTATTCTCAAGGATGCACCTGCATTTCTGCTCCTACTAATTGAATATGTGAGTCATATGTGTATGTTTCCAAACCTACATATGTCTGTTGTGCTTTTATAATAATTGTGAAATGTAATTAAACATGTGAATGAAAAATATGTATCAAAACACATCATTTCAAAGAAAACTTAATTAGAATGCCCTGGAAAGATTTCATAAAGATGAATTGCTAAAAATTTTTCTTTGGAATAAGATATATTGAAGGTAAGATTATTTTGTAGGAGAGGGTATGGTGATCAAAAAATTTAAAAGAATTCTGCACTTCTGTGCTCATATACTTTTACAAGCATTTCCAAGTTCTAATTTTAAAAATGTTTTAAAGTTGTGAAAGAAAACATTAGTCTTATCACCAGATTTATACTCAGAGGAAAGGCTGTGGTTTTACATTAGAGGATTGATGAATAAAGATATATTTGTAACTTTTGAATTTAATTAAATATTTAAGAGTATTTAACAGAGTTTTCCAATAACCAAGTAACCACAGGGCTCAATTTTGTGTGATAACTGAGGGTTTTTTTGGTTTTTTTTGTGTGTTTTTTTTTTTTTTTTAGATTTCTGTACCATTTTCTCCTTACTTGCCACACAGTTACACAATTGCATGCTCTTCGAGAGTATGTTGTCTTCACATTTTAATCTAGTATCTTGCATGTAATGACCATTTAATAAATATTTGTTGAATGAATAGATGACAAATTTCAATCTATGTGTTAGGAATTGGGTCACTGTCATTTTTAGAAAGAGATAAAGAAAGTTAATTGTTTGGCAAACTGATTTAGCATTGTTTTGTGTAACCTTGAAATTGTAGGTTTATATGTAATTAATTGTCTTTCATTCATTTTTTCTCTTGTCTTTCAATTGAATATCCTCATCTTTGTCCTAAATTAAAAGTTAAACTGGAAAGGTAGTCTTTGAAGTTAACCATTGACAAACATGATGATATTAGTAGTGCAAAAATATATTTATCTAAGATATTCTTATACTAAATGCAAGTGTGACTTCACCGATTCCAACACATACCATCACCCATCAAGGAATTAGCAAACGAGCTTTCTAAAAAGTCTTGGTTTTTGCAAAATTTTCCACATACCAGTTCACTTAAAAGAAATGAAAGCCTTGGAAAGCAAGTCTGTGAATGAGTACAGCATACTAATCAAAATGCACTTCTTGGCACTTTTCCTGTGGCCACCCAAGGGAAAATATGTCTGCCACTCCACAGCAAGCATAAAATTTCATCCTGACTTTCAGGCAAAACACCAATGTAATTGACATGTACTACTAATCAAATGAGTATAACACATGATAATATCTTTTCCTCTGTGACTAGGAACGATATGCTTCAGTGGTTATCTCAGCATGCATGAGGCTGCCCTCTTTATATGCACATAGGTGTTCGAGTAATACATTTTGAAAACCACATGAGGCACTCTACCCATATGTGGTTAAATAATTGAAGCAATTGCCATGTGAGTTGCTGGTCACCACATCTGTATATTTCTCTAGGCTGCAGTCAGCACCAGATGTTCTCCCATATGATGGTTTATGATGCCACAAGGTATTTCTGAAAATCCTTATAGGGACGCAGACCCCATGTTAAGGTTGCCTGCAGTATAACAGTGAGAACCAAGAGGAGGTGACATGGTGACCAAAGAGACACTCATCTGAAGGGCTCCACCAAACCTTGCTGAATTGGTAGACATAGGGGTATAAGAAATACACATTTCCCTCCACAACCACAGAAGCTGCTAGACCTAATAAAATCATTTAATCTCATAGTATTCTAAAAATTTCTTATAATTTAACTGCCCATTACATTAGCTATTGGTGAATATCCTAAAAATGTTGCTTAAGCATATTGGTTATTTTACTTAGGTGCTAACCTTTTAATTTTATGATGAATATTTGATTCACTGAAGAAATTCCTTATACTTTTCACTCAGAATGTACCTCTGTATTTTATTAAATTCCTATGTCTCTAAATTTTTTAAAAATAAATACCTACCTATTGATACCATTCCAAGTAACTTCTTTTTGAGAAATGGTTTCTTTTAATCATTCATTTTATAAATATTAATTAAATACTGTTATATAAAGACTGTTCTAGGCACTGAAGATACACTAATAAATAAAACAGAAAAAAGTGTCTATCCTCATATATTTAAAATTAAAGCAAGGGAGATTACATTCTACTGAGGAAGCTTATATTCTATGGAGAATACACATTCTAATGATCTCTTGTAAAATTAACATCTATGTACTATAGAAAAGTACCAAGAAAATGAGATGCAATTGAGGAAGGTGACAAGGGCTTCCCCTATCTTCTTTTGAAAAGTTTCTGTTCATGTCTTTTCTCCACTTTTTAATGGGGTTATTTGGTTTTTCTTACTTATTTGCTTGAGTTCTTTGTAGATTCTGATAATTAGCCCTTTATAGGATATATAACATTGAATATTTTCTTCCATTCTGTAGGTTGTCATTTTCTCTGTTGATTGTTTCCTTGGCTGTGCAGAAGCTTTGTAATTTAATCAAGTTCCATTTATTTATTTTTGTAGCTGCTGTGATTGCCCTTGGGGTCTTCTTCATAAATGCTTTGCCTAGGCCAATATCTAGAAGCATTTTTCCAACATTTTCTTCTAGAATTCTTATGATTTCCTGTCTTAGTTTTAAGTCTATATCCATCTTGAATTAATTTGGTGAGCGGTGAGAGATATAGATCCTGTTTCAATCTTCTACATGTGGCTATCCAGTTTTCTCAGCACCATTTATTGCATAGAGACTCTTTTTTCCCCGGTGTATATTGCTGTATACTTTGTCAAAGATGACATGACAATATGTGGATCATTTTATGTTTGGGTTCTCTGTTCTCTTCCATTGGTTTATGTCTCTATTTTTTGTGCCAGTACCATGCTGCTTTGGTTACTATAGCTTTGTAATATAGTTTGAAGTCTGGTAGAGTGATGCCTCCAGATTTATTCCTTTTGCTTAAGGTTGCTTTGGCTATTCAGGCTCTTTTCTGGTTCCAAAAAAAAATGTAGAATTATTTTTTCTAGATCTGTGGAAATTGATGTTGGTATTCATTTTGACATCCTTCCTGCCTTTCTTCTGTGTATATTTTTTTATGAAACCTTAAGAAATATACCATTTTATAATCTGTTTTTTCAACTTATCGTTATCACAGAAATATTTCCCCCATGTTACTATAAGCATTACATATCCAACATTTTAATAATTGTACTATATTCCATTTACCAAGATTTAATTCACTTGCTGGAAATTTATATTGTTTGTAATTTTTCTATTCTGAATGATATTGCATGAACATTTTTATATTTCAGATATTTCTAAAGTACATATATTTCCAGAAGTGAATTATTACATGGAATAGTTTCCCAAGAATAGTGTATGATGATTCATTGTTCGGTGAAGTCTTTCAAATCATAAGCAATATTATTATAGAGTAGCTATGCCAAATATTAAAATGAAAAAAAAATCTGTTTCCTTACAGCATTTCATTGCTAGTGAGTGTGAACCATCCCAGAGTTTTATTAGAAATTTGTATTTCCTGTCTTGTTAATTGCCTGATAAGCTATTATTAAAGGAAGTAAGAGGACGGACTCTGAGGCAAAATTGCCTGGATTTGCATTTTGGCTATTCTCCTTACTACCTGTATAGCCTCTGTCTCCTCATCTGCAAAATGTGGTTGAGGATGATGATAATACAACAAATACAATCACATAGAGTTGTTGTGAGTATTAAATGGGTTAATATCTGCAAAGTGCTTAGAGCAATGTGAGGCAGATAAGTTTTTAAGTGTTTTAAAGTTTTCACTATTATTGTTGTTATGGTGGTTTTGGTTTCTTAACTCCTTAATGGTTTCATTTTTCTCCTTTTTTTTTTTTTCTTTTTTGAGATAGGCTCTTACTCTGTCACCTGAGCTAGAGTGCAGGGATATCATCATAGCTCACTGCAACTTCAAACTCCTGGGCTCCAGCGATCCTCCTGCCTCAGACTCCTGAGTGGCTAGAATCACAGGTGTGTGCCAACATGCCTGGCTAATTTTTCTGCTTTTTTATAGAGACAGGATCTCACTCTTGCTCAGGCTGGCCTTGAACTCCTTGAATTCCTGGCCTCAAGTGATCCTCTGGCCTCGGCCTCCCAAAGTGCTAGGATTCCAGGAGGAAGCCACTGCTTCTCCCTTTAAATCCTCCCTAGGTCAATTTGTTTGTTTGTTTGCCTCATTGCTCTTTTTATGCCACTGGAAATGAACCTCTCTTTGCAATGTTAACCGTATCATGCTTTCAACTACTACCTAAAAGAAAGCACTTTCCTTTCCCATTATGTCTGTAGTTTAGATCTCTCTCTTGAGCCTAGAGTAATTTTTCTCTCCTCAACATAACCCCAGTGAAGATCCCACAGGCACATTTGAGCAACATGGCCCAAAATGAATTCATCATTTTCCACCTAAATTTAGCCCTTCTTCCCAAATGTCTTCTTTTATTGGTGATAGCACCATCTATCAAGGACATACACAGGAACCCAGTGAAGGGACAATAATATGCCACCCCCAAATAGGCCAATTTGCCATAATGATTATTTTGAGCTGAATGCAACTGAGAAACAGCAGACACAGAAAAAACTCTCTGTCCTCCCTCTATCTTCCTAAAAGCAGAGCATACATTTCCCTTTTATTAAAGAAAATTTCCATTTATAAAGGAAAAAATTTCCTTTTTATTAAAGGAAATTTCCCTTGGTAAAGATGTCTCCTTCTCCCGTACTAAGTAGAGGAGAACTACTTAATCTTAATCACAGGAGATGACTCATCACATGACATGGCACTGAGATGAATCTGCATAACAACCCTTACTAAACAACTCTTATCTACCATATATTTCCTAGTCACCTTCCCACAATTTACCATCCCTTTCCTTTTTTTGGCTTTTCTACATTTTATTGCCCTTTGTTAAAATGCTACATAGCTTGTTTGCAGTCCCACCATGCTAAATTGGAACTAATCGATCAACACTTATGTGCACATATAGAAGTAAAACTCAAGGGGAATCAAGTAGGTGGGAGGGGGGTGAAGGGGATGGGTAAATTTACACCTAATGGGTACAATGCATGCTGGGTGAAGGGCACACTTATAACTTTGACTCAAACTGTACAAAAGTAAATTATGTAACCAAAATATGTGTATCTCCGTAAAACTTTGAAATTAAAAAAAGTGCTATGTAAGCCCCCGGGTCTGACTTTTTGGATTTTCACTTCTCCTCCTGCACATAAATTAAAAATAAAATTTGAATACATTTTCTCCTTTGAATCTGTCTTTTGTCAGTTTAATTTGCAGGCCCCGAAACATAGGAGGGTACGAGAAATATTTTTTTTTCCGTGACTTGGGAAATTTCCTGGATCCTACTTCCCACTTTCTCAAACCAACTGATCTCTCCATCCTTCATTTAAGATACTGTCTTAATCTGCTTCCTCCTCTAGATCCCTACTAGTATTGTCTTGCCTACACCTCTCACTCCTCCGTAATCCTAGATATTGTTCCCCCTGGCTAATATTTAAATAGCTCCCATGACCTAAGAACCAAGCTTAGCCTCCTTAACCTGGTGTACAAACCACACAACTCTGCTTCTGCCAGTGTTTTTCTCTCTCATCTCATCTCCAGCTTCTTTCTACCTTGAGTTTACTCTCCATTCATTCAATTCACCAGTGAACAGTTTCTGCTCTTTCCTTAGTTTGAAGTGCTCTTCTCCAGTCCCACCCTTTGCCTGCATAACATTAAATTATCCTTCAAGACACAGCTTCTTTGAGAAGCCTTCCATTAATTCCTGAGTTGTGTCAATGACCATTTCCTTGGCTTTTATTGTAAACTGTGCACATCTCTCTCATGGACCCCCTGAACTATAATATGTTTATCTGTTTATGTGTCGGCTTCCCACAGGAGACTGTGAGTTTCTCAAGTTCAAGGACTGTGTTGGATTCATCTTGGTATCCTCAATACTTATCACAGTGTCTGATAATAGATCTTAAGAAACATTTGCTAAGTTGAAAAATGAAATTGATCACATAAAGAAGACTAAATATGAAAGATGTCTGGCATCAAGTTACTACAGAATGTCATAAATTTGTGAGATGCATGAGCATTCAGACACTGGTTCTCATGTTTGTAAGATCAAAATGTTGCTTGGCAAATGTAATGGATACAGTTGGTTGTCTATTTAGTATCAAATTTCCCTTTATTCCTCCCTAATCAAGTCTTCGCTCTTCATCTATGTTTTCTGTTGCCTGACACTTCCAGCTACAGGGATGGGCATAGCTATGTTATCACACCTCCCTTGCCAATGATTGATTCAGAATGGCCGTGATGCTCATTTGGGGACCATTGAGATTATAGGAGAGAGCTTTTCTGCATTATTCAGGGTGGCCTCTTGAAAGAGCTTATTCTCTGTCTGTATGTTGTCATAGGTGAATGTAAGGGGCCCTTCTTCCTGTTAAAGCCATCTTATTCTAATATGTCAGCCTAGGAATAAAAATAATACACACAGAAAAGATTAACCTTGTGGATCTTGAAGAAATCAAATTGGAATTGCATTCTACCTCTGTATTTCTAGATATATAAGCCAATTAGATATCTTATTGCTAAAATTTGAGATAAATTTTTCTGGTATTTGTGGTTGAAAATATTATAATTGGTTAAGTAAGCATGAAGTCACCAGAAGGGAAGACTCATCCACACCACTCTTGTAATTTTAACCTTCTTGGCATCCCTTAAGCTCACCATTATGGAGTGAATTTTGTCCCTCCAAAATTCTTATGTTAAAGTCATAATCCCCAACACCTTAGAATGCCATTTTACTTGGAAATAGGGTAATTGTAGAAGTAATTAGTTAAGATGTGGTCATTAAGATGAAACTCTAATCCAGCATGACTAATGGCCATATAAAAAGAGGAAATCTGTCCATACATAGGCACATAAGAAAAATGTTGTGTGATGATGAAGGCAGACATTGGAGAGATATTTCTATAAGCAAGGGAATTTCGCAGACTGCCATCAGACCACACAAATCTAGAAGAGAGGCATGGAACAGATTTTTCTGTCACAGCCTTCAGAAGGTACCAACTCTGCTGATACCTTTATCTTGAACTTCCAGCCTCCAGAACTGTAGGACAATAAATTGCTATTGTTTAAGCCACTCAATTTACACAGTACTTTGGTATAGCAGCTTTGGCAAACTAATATAGACATAGACATCTTTTCTGGATTAGGGCTTTTGCACCACTAGCTGTTCCTATGCTTAGGATGCTCTCTCACTTGGACTTCACGTTGCTGACCCCTTCCTATGTATCAAATCTTAGCTTAAGAGGCTCCCCCTCCACACAGAGAGGCCTTCCAGCACTACCTAATCTAGAGCAGCCCCACTAGTTACTTTTTATCATCACCCTTCTTTCATTTCTGCTCAATGGTCACCACTGTGTGGTATTTTCCTTACATATTTAATTGTATGTTGATTATCTGTGTCCCCCTGACCCTCAGAACATGAGCTCCACTGAAGAACAGGGAGCTTTTCTGTCTTGTGCACTGCTAAATTCCTAGGACCGTGAACATTGGTGGGTACACATCAAGTACTCAATAAGTATATGCTAAATGAAGAAATGTGGAGTAAATGAATGTGAATGAAAAAGCAAGAATGATTTATGTCATCAAGCTTTTAAATGTTTGGTGCATTTAGGTGAATAATGTGAACAGTAATATTCTGCTTATACCTTTAATGTATGGATTTATTTAACTTTCTCTGCTTCTTTTACCATATCTATAAAACAGACAAACTAACAGTGCCTACATATAGAAGATTATTTTGACAATTAATGAGAGGATATATTAAAAGCACTTAGAACTGTTCTGGGTACATAGCAAATATTCAAAAAACATTGGCTCTTTATGAAACAGTGGCTCTTAAATTAAAAGAGAAAAAACAAAACAATTTTTTTTTCTTTTTTCTTTTTGGACTCACCCCTGGCTTGCTATAGTAGGCTAATAATGGCTCCCGAAGATATGTCCACTTCCTAATTTCTGGAACTTGTGCATATTATTTTTTTGACAAAAAGCCTTTGCAGATATGATTAAGTAAAGGGTCTTGAGATGTGGAGACCACCCTGGATTATCCAGGTAGGCCCTAATCCCAATCGCATGCACCCTTATAAGACAGAGGCTGTGGGTAATTTGACATACACACATAGAGGAGAAGGTGCTATGAAGACATAGGCAGAGACTGAGGTGGTAACAACCAAGAAAGAGGCTTCTTCCAGAAGCAGCAAGAGAGAGATCCTCTCCTAGAGCCTAGAAGGGAAGTGTGGCCTTGATGACAATTTGGTTTTGGACTTCTGTTCTCCAGAAGTGCCAGAGAATAAATTGCCGTTGTTTGTGATAATTTGTTGCATTAGTCACAGGAAACTCATACACTTGCCTTGTCAGTTCATATTGCCAAGCTGCAAACGAGCTGATCTGTGTCAGTTGATGAGAGCACTCTCTCACCTTGGAGGACACTGCCTGACTTGTCAGAGATGCTGCAATCCCCTCCTCTGCTCTACTGTCAGCCACCTTCATTTATTGGCTGTATGAACACCAGAGATTTGACTTCAGTGTTTCCTATAGCCACGCTCTTAACCATTATGAGGATGAATCCTGACTAGCCAAACAGTTCTGTGTATTTTTTAGATTGTCACTCTCTCTCTCTCCTCTCCCTCTCTCTTTTTTTCCTCTCTCTTCTCCCTCTCCCTTATCCACTGTGCACTGACCACCATTAGTTTGCTCTTAGGAGGATCCCTTCATAACAGATGATAGGTGACTACCTAGTTTCAGTTTTCTGTCTTCTTCTTTTTTTTCTTTTCTTTTCTATTTTTTTTTTTTCAGATGGAGTCTCACTCTGTTGCCCACGCTGGAGTGCAGTGGCATGATCATAGCTCACTGCAGCCTCGAACTCCTAGGCTCAAGCAAAGAGATCCTCCAACCTCAGCTTCCTGGGTAGCTGAAACTACAGGCATGTGCTACTGTAACCAAGGGTACAGCCCAAACTAGGCTTAGTCTGCTGATAACAAAATATCAAGTTACCCTGTAGGTATAACAGAGACAAACTGCAAGTCATGTAGCCAGGTAATGTATAGTAGAAAAAGCTTCAACAACTGACAACATCCAGAACCAACGATTCTTCCCCTCAAAACCCAAAAGACTGGGACTTGACCAGAACCTGAACACTGGAACTTTTCCAGAAGTGAGGGGTTAGTTGGTCCAGAATATCTGGAACTAAAATCTGCCTCAGCATACGTTACCATAATGGTCAAATTTGAAGCCTTCCAAGCCACAATTCCTAAATCCTTTTCCTTGCCCTCTGAGACCAGAAACTTGCCCCAGCCCCAAATCGGACAGATTTGAGCCCAGTTCCTATTTTGTTGCTAACTGGTCTTGTAATAAAACCTTTCTTTTTTCAAAAGCTGGTGCCATAGTATTGGCTTCTGCACACATAGGGCAGTGAGGCCATTTGCTCAATAACACCACCACACCCAGCTAATTTTAAAATTTTTTTACAGAATGGGTCTTGCTATTTTGCCCAGGTGGTCTTGAACTTCTGACCTGAAGAGATTCTCCCATCTCAGCCTCCAAAGTAGCTGGGTTTATAGGTGTGAGCTACAAACTAATTTTCAGCTTTCTGTATCTTGACCAAAATTACAAAAGTATTCTATAATTACTTAGCATTCTTATTGTCTACTTTAGAATAACTTGTAAGCTTATCTCAGGCTATGAATCCAATGATCAGCAGTCACCAAGAACTCTACACTTTATTTTATACCGTACATCATCAGAGGCAGATAGCTAACTCTCCTAGAAATTTCTTGAATTATACAAGGTGCTTGATTTTGGCACACCTCAATTTTGCTTAGACTCTCATTTTTTAAATCATGTTCTTGTTATTTACAAACATGAGTTTCCTATGAGATGAAAAATTAATTTTCTGAGGTTAAAAAACATTCTTTACTCATTGGACCAATAGACAAAAGCAGAAAAGTGAATATTAGTTAATAATTGTGGATAATTATTGGCACAGCAACTGAGGGACTTATTTAAAACTATTAATAGATAAGTAAATGCATCAAGGGGAGGCTAAGCTGATTCTTTTAAAGAGAAAGTTTGGTAAAATAGAAACAGCTGGTTAAGTTCATTAACTGAACCTGGTTTAGTTCATTAACTCTATTAAGCAAGGCAAGTTTCCTTGTTGATAAAATAAAGGTAAACAATAACCACATTTTGCTGAAACTTCAGAAATAGTAAGCAAAATCCCCAGTAATATGCCTAAAGCATACTAGGCACTCTGTTAGTATTATTAAGTAGTTATTTTTAAAATTGTACTTATTAGTTTCTGCTCATAACCAACTATCACAATACTAAGTTGTTCAACAATAAAAATATATTATTTTTCATGTTGTGATGTGTTAGTTGGGGATTTCTCCTGCACTGGTCTGGCTCAACTGGGACTGGTTGGTGTAAGACCTCACTGAAATGTCTAGGATGCTGGGCCTTTTCTCCCCACGTCTCCCCAGGTCTCTCATCCTCCAGTACACTAACCTGGCATTGTTTGTATGTGGTAGGGGAAAGATTCCTAGCAGCAAGAAAGAGTAATTCCCAACAAGCAAGTGCTATTTTCATGTCTCCTGATGTTCCATTGACCAGAGAAGATTGCATAGCCAGATTCAATGAGTACAGACCCTTTAATTCTATGCATGGCCAGTAAAAAACTGTGAAGGATACACATACACACACACATATACATACATATATAATTATATATATATATCTTTCATTTATATTAAACATAAATTTCATATGATTTATATGAAAATATATAAATCTCTATCAGACAGTTTATTCAGGAAAAAAATGACTGTTTTAGAGAATCTTCTAATTCATGTGAATGAACTCAGCTAATTCTAAAGTTAATAGGACCCTTGTGTGTTTATCCAAGAGCTGAATTTGGCCCACTGTGTATGCCACTCTCTACCTTTATTTGCATTATAAATTATCACACTTTATTATGTCTACTCCCATACCATTTCCACTATAGTCTATTATTTTAATATAATATATGAAAATGGAATTAGCAATTAAATTACCACACCATTATTCATACAACCTAAAGTGTTTGACCTCAATCTCTAGAAGCACAGGGATTTGTAATTGACTAACCCTCTATCCACGTACTATGATATATGGACTCCTTTAATTGTGCATGATATTTTCATGGTGTTGATGTAGTCAGAAATTCTGCTCTAATTCTATTCATTTCTCATGAGGGAGACTAAGGTATATTTGAGACATGATTTGAGTTCTTTTTTAGATTTATGAATTTTAAGAGGTATGCTCCATAGTGTCCCTGTATCCCATTTAAATTCAAGTATCTCCAAAGTGTTTTCTTAATTCTCTACATTATACAACCATTTGTAATTTCTAGCACATATTTACCAAAAAGGAATGTGTTCATTATTCTCAAGTTAGTTCATAGATACGTATAATGGCAGCTCCTTTGAGCCTGGACCATACCTTTTATGTCATTGCATTTCTTGTAGTGTCAGTCAATCAAATAAGGGCCTAGAACGGTAACTGGTATATATTAAGTATATTAGTTCCCTGAGGCAGCTGCAATAAAGCGTCACAAACTGGGTGATTTAAAACAACAGAAATTTATTATCTGACATTTCTGGTAGCTAGAAGTCCAAAATCAAGGTGTTGGCAGGACCATGTTTCCTCTGAGACCTGTTGAGGAACTTTAACCTTGTTTCTTCCTAGCTTCTGGAGGTTTGCCAGCAATTATTGTCTTTTGGCTTGCAGATGCATAACTCCAATCTCTGCCTTTATTGTCACGTGACTTTCTCCCTGTGTATGTTTGTGTCTCCACACGGCTGTCTTTTGTAAAACAACACCAGTCATATTGATTAGGGAACCACCTACTCCAGTATGTTCTCACCTTAATTAATTATATCTGGAATGGCTCTATTCCAAATAAGGTCACATTCGTAAGTGCCGGGCATTAGGACTTCAACACATCTTCTTAGGGGGCACAGAATTTAACCCATAACATTAAATAATTAACAGATATTTGTGGAGTAATCAACAAGATAGAATTTTGCTAGTGTTCCTTATGCGTTTCTACTAAGTTTACAAAAGAAATATTGGCCCAGGTAAATGAATGGGGAAAGGACATCATCAGAGAACCACAAAATAATTTATGAAGTTCAAGTCGTTAAAAAAACTATAGGAAAATGTTCAATCTCACTAGTAGAAAAAGATGTATAAATCAATATTGTTATTGTAAGGGTCAGAAATTTTACCCCACAACATGGATTGTGGGGTAAATACTGCATTCTTACATTTCCTTTGGCATTTGAAACCTGTTTGAATGGCAGTTCAGTTTTCACTTTCTTAAGTTTGTTCTGATCTCTCCCCATAGGGTCATATTCTTCTATTATAGTGGTTTATTAACCACCATGTGCTTCTCTCTGATTAAAAACTCGCTACAATCGTAATTTTACATTTATTTGTGTGAATATTTGATTATTACTTTCATCAGTGGACCACAAACTCCAAGAAGAGTGTGTCTAGTTTTGTTCTTTATATTTGCAACACTTAGCATAGCACTTGACAGCAAGCACTTGAGAATTATTTGTTGATTGACCAGCTGACTGAATGAATAAATGAATTGGTGAGATGGGCTGAAGTTTACCTTTTCAACAGCTGTAGAAAATATTTGCTATTATATTTCTTAAAAATTGTTATATGTTTACATGTTATAAAAATATAAATTTTTATATACTGTTAAAATATATTATTTGATATAGTTAAATAAAGTATAAGCAAGATTATAAGGACAATGTTTGTCTACTTGCATGAACAAACTGTTTTCAAGTACTTTACAAGAACTCAGTTGCATACAAACATTTAGTATGCTAATTATAATTAGTAATTATGTACTTATTGTATGAACTCTTTCTCTTGGAAGCATTTTAAGTAATCCCAATTTAACTTATTATATGCACTTGAAAATTATAATGCTAAATTCTGTGTACATATTTTATATGTTTTTAATTTAGCTTGCCTTTCCACATTCAGTCCAAGATAGTATTTCCTGTATACCTGAATTTAAAATAGGATATATTTGATACACACATACACTTCACACACACATCAGGGAGAGTAGCACTAATTATTCCTCTTCAATTCCAAGTAAATCATATTCTCCTTAGGATTTATAGAATCGTCTTCCTAATCCATGCTGTTAAAAATGAATTAACTTGTTCTAATATTTTAGAAGATATCTAATTATTTAATTATCTCCGTTATGTGAATAAAGGTTTGGTGAATTCCCTTCCTAACATCATCATGCTCTTCCTTAGGGATAAGCCTCATTTGAATGTACAGCAAGTTCATACATACACATGCACACACACATCAGAGTGATATAACGTTACAAAGCAATTTTAATTAAAACTATTGAGAATACGTTGTTGTATTTTCAAATCATCTTCCTCTGAGAATGATATAAAATGTTGATGTGTGTACTCCAGTGGGAGACTCAGTAAATGTTAGCTTTCAGTCATTTTCCTGAGACCATGCAAGAGTTCATCTCCAGTCCCTAGCTGGTCTCTTATGGGAATAGAAATACCACATTCTTGGCTTGACATTAGTGCCGTTTCCAAATGTTACCATGGTGATCACCTATGCAGCATCACTAACCCTTCTCACAACAGCTCAATTTGAGATTCAAGTTTCACGTTTCTATGATATGGGAGGGTCATTATTTCATTACTCGAGGGAAGAAGATTTAGGAAGTAAATAGCTCTTCATTAAATCTTAAGTGATTTTAGTCTTTTCAGGCCACAGAAATGCCAAATATTAAAGTAATGAAATTCAGAAGAGTAAAACATGACTGGGAATTTTTTAAAATTCAATTTTTGTGTAGTATAACTATAAATATTTTTCTGTAGTGAAAAAATCTTACATAAAGTACAAATATATTGTGCCAACAATTCATAATTTAAAATAAATGCATAGAAATGTTCGTGTATGTATTTGAATAGAAGTGCCCATAAAAAGAGGGATTTTATGAAAAGATCTGGCTTGGGAAGAGATAGCATCATATTGATAAGGCATATTTTTTTCTATGCATCTAAATAAGAATTTCGTTGTATAAAAAGGGTTCTCATTGTACTGATGATCATTTTATAAAGAATTACTGTTTCTTTTATTTACTGTTAATGTTTAAAGATTATGCAGTTGAAAATAAATGTTAATGTACAATATTTTCAAAGTATATTTGATGTTATGAAATGTCATGGAATAGTTGTGATTAAAGATATTTGCAGTATATTTTAAATATAATAATAAGCAGCTATTTATGTTGTGCTGTCCAACCACTGAATTTTATGCACAGAGCAAGAAGGGTGCTATGATGTAGCTTAACTGTCCAAACCATAGCTCTCCTGGAAAAGACCTGGAAATGTTATAAATTTTTAGGCCAAAAATATTTGGCTGACCTATACGACATATTACTCAGGTTATATCCACTATAAGACAAACATTCCTAACTATACTGTGTTCTTTAAAAAGATTTTTCTTTTTTTTTCTCTTTTTTTTCTGTGTTGCCTATGACAAAAAACCCATTAAAGATTTAAAAAGAAAATTAAAGACACATGTAAAGGTAGTCCTATCTGTGACAGAAGGTGTGCAGTTCAGTATGTTAGTGGTTCAGTTTTCCCTATTTGAGATCTTGTAGATGTATAGACTTAGAGGAGGCAAGGAGGAGTTCGATCATTATCATTTTCTTAGAGGAAAGATCTGTTTTAAGCCCTTTTCCCCTTCCTTGGTCTTTAACACTTCCTGTTGCAGCAGTACCTGTAATGGTGACAGGATTTTTTTTCCTTTCAATTTAGTGGAAGGAAAATTAATAAGAATTGATTGTTGGGAGGTTCATTGATTAAGTAGTTAATTAATTAAAAGCTATTCATTCATAAACCTCTGCAGAGGTGGATTGGGAAGGTTAAGAGGTTCAGAGTGGCTGTAGTCTTCAGTGCCTCTCCGCTTGTTGTTTACATTTAACCCACGAAAAACTCATGTGATGTATTTGGGCTCCACAGCTATCAGAAAATAAAGACTGGGAGATGGGCAGGACCCCTAAAAACCTTTTCACTATTAACAAAATCATAAAAATCATGGAAACATTCAATGGATATTAGATTTTTTAAAGCTAGATGCAAGATTTTAATAAAAATAGACTGTTCCTGAAGTTTGGAAACCACTGAGAGGGATCACAGTCCAGCATAGAATAGTCAACAACTGAAAACAGAACGTCTCCTGAAGAACTGACTATTCTAATTTTCCTCATCCTTTGTCTCCACATGGAATTTCTTGTGAGCTTACAGTTTTCTCACTGAGTTTATCTCACCCCCACCATGATCTTCCACTTCCAGGGCCCTATTGAAGGGACATTCAAAATTCCAATTACTTCTTAAGCTAAGTACTTTAGACATCTTCTGTCGGGGAATTACGGGTAAAAAAAAAAAAAGAAAGAAAAAGAAAGAAAGAAAAAGAAAAGAAAAAAAGGAAAGAAAATATAGATATCTTCTATCCAAAATGTTGCATGTTTATGTATACATGTATATGAGAGAGTTGGGAATGAGGACATGCCTTTAATAACAAAAAGGCCCACAAAGTTGTTTATTGTCAAACAAAAGCTGTTCTTCCATTAACATAATTTTCCCTTCTCAAATCAAACTGCAGCCAGCATTTAAAATGGTGTGTTTGTCTCTACTCTATATTTGGTATCTATAAATTTTGTTTAAAAACGTTTGTTACCACTTACCTAAATTGCAATAAATCCTTGAGCATGCACACACAACATTGTGAGTACTGGAAATACAAATGGACAAGGAGTTCCTGAATAACCAGGTCACAAATGTCCTGGTATCATAGCTTCTTACCTTAAGTTTTTTCAAGATGTATTAGGAGGGTAAACTAAATTTTTCTGTAACCTTAATAATCCCAGTGGTTTAACACAGCAAAATTTATTTCTCACTAAGGTAAAGCCCTCTGTGGGTCTGGGTGACACTTTGGGACAACGATCGTACTTGAAGAGGACTTGTGGCTCAGGGGGCTTGTGGCTTCTTTGTCCTCTTCTAGGAGTGCTGTTGTAGGTGAGGAGAGAGAGAGAGTGGAAAACTGGGCAGAGGCTTGTATTGGTTCATCCTGAACGTGCCATGTGTCACTTTCACATCTCATTGTATAAAACCACAACTCTCAGCCCCCACCTGATAGCAATGGACTGGGGGCCCAAGAAGGAAATGAAAACTGATACTGGGAAGTCCTGAATGAGTATCTGGAAAAGAAGAGGAGAACGTATAAGGAAATGGATGGATCCTAAGCTACAGAAAGACATTTTTTTTTATTTTTCTAAGTTATTGCTGGAGATTTTGCTATGATATGCTTGTGTAAGGCAGAGCTTACAAGTTTGAAGAAACAGCTGCTTGAGAAAGAGAAAGCAGCAAGTACATACTTAATACTGCATAGCTTGAAAATGAAAAAGAGGAGAAATGTGGCAATTGTTTGAAGGAAGGACACCAAGACTCCACACTCTGAAATTACAAAAAACTTCTCCAAATAACCTAGTGCCTACCAAATAATGTATCGTGAGAGGAGGAACAGCACTATTCATTCAATAAGTGGGAATTAGTGGCTACTGTCACGTCTCCTGAGCAGAAGGATTTACTAAATAACCTCTTAGTTTCACTTTGTACTAATAACTCTCCCAACCACCCTAATTAATTGCCCCAAAATTGTTAATAACCATGTCATCATAGACCATCGTGTAAATGAGCTTTGAAAAGTAAAACCTGAAGTGCAATCTTGCCATTCATTTATCTGAACTAATTATAATGTAGGAATAATTCTCACAGCAGGTGAAAACCAGGAAAAAAACATGCTTTTGTGGGAAAGGAAAACATTTTAGATTTTGACATCAAAGTTTTGGAATAAATAAAGAGTTTTCTTTTTTGCAAAGTAGAGTATTTCAAGTTCGTTATGTTTGTTACAATCACATTTTTAATGAACTATTTATAAAAAAGTTATAGAGGATTGTGCTACCAATTTTTAATGGTGATAAAATATATCCTATTCTCATATTATTTTTATGAAGAAATTATTTCCAGAATTGACAAGGCAGAGTTCTTATACTTGAGCATCAATGGGTATTCATAAATTGATTTGTTGTTTTGTTTTAATATCAATATAATTTATAGCCATAAGATGTAGAACGTATTTCTTAGTGAAGTAGCCTCTCATGGTGAAAAGAGATCAATAGAGTTTCAAATCCTGACTCATACTTTTAGCTGTGTGAGTCTGAGTTTGCTACTTTTTATCTCAGGAAGCCACAGGGTGCAGAATTGATGTGAGGAGAAGCTAACATGGTATGTAATGGGCCCACTTCAGTTCTCGACATACAGTACATATTTGTCATAGCCATTATCTTTTATCGTCTGTGGCATATTTTCTCTTATTTTTTCACTTTTGTAACTTTGGTTAATCACATTTTCTTGAGTTTTATTACCTTTGCTGTTGAGGAAAAACACTGTATTTATAAACTGATTTGCCTTATTGTGTTAAAAGTGTTCCAAAAAAGCTCCAAAGAGGAAATTATTTGAAAACTTTTAAGAATAGTTTCAACAAGATAAAAACCTTTAAAACTCTTACTAGATGTGGTTGTTTTTAAAGTCTGCATCTAGTGAAATCAGAATTTTTAAAATTTAACTGGCCATATGTGAGAAAAGTTGCAGAGTCATCCTAAATGGAAGACAAGCGACATACTCTGACAATTTAGTTATTCATGGAAATAGATCTAAAAGAAACTCATTAAAGTTAGATTGAAAGAGAAGAATCTCAAGAACTTGATTCACAGTGTCTGTTCTGCCTTGAGATAGAGAAGTAGGAGACCATAAGGAATCCAAGGCCACAGAAAGGCATTTCTTTATGTTAATAAGATGTCAATAGAGATATAGAGATTTTATTATATGTTTCTGTAGGATTTTGCCTTAATTTTGATTTCAATACGTAAAAAATTGGGGGAAAGCATAGGTTTACTAACTTTATTAAACACAAGCCATGTTCCATAACGTTTTAATATCTTTTTTTTTACAAAAAATTATCCAAAACTTGCAAATAAAGAATATGATAGAATGGCTTTTCAATGTCACTGTTTTATAGACTTAAGCATTATTTAATTTTATAGAAGAATGCACCTGGATTCACTTAACTATTTGCAACTTAATCACTTTTAGTGTTTCTCATTTACATGTTAACTTGTGCATTTCTGGCTGGTAGAGAAGATAACCCCAAATGTTACAGTTTTATGTCTCTACAGCACATTAAAGCAGTTCTGGACTGCTGTCTATGGACATCAGCAAATCCATTTCAGCATTCCTTTGATGGACTGATTATATAATATAAATCTGTTTCTCAAAATCTCCTTTGAGCCAGCCTTACCATCTTACAGGTTCCCTCAGTAATCAATTAATACAATTCTTAATAGTGTTTATTCTACATTTATATGAGAATCATGGTTTGAATGTTTTGAAAATTATACTTTAACCTCTCAATCATGAGCTTATTTTCATCTCAGGTTAAATGGGGGTTTTTAAAATATAACTTTCAAAGTTGAAGAGGAGATAATGTCCTTCCATAGTAGACTGATCCAACCCTATGTTATTAACCAATTTTTTAACTGATTGCAGTATTATTGCACACATGTAGTAAATTTTTCAGCATTTTTCAATAAAAATATACTCAATTAGGAAGTAACATATCAGAATTTTTTCCTAAGAGCATTTCCACATTTTAATATTTTAGGCCATAAGGATTATCACTAAAGAGCTTAGTAAGATCATTCTATTTGCTTTTCACGTATAAGATGGCATAATATACATGTGGTCATTTGTTGCTTAGGTTAAGCGCTCTTATGTGTGTGTATTTTTTTTTTCTTTTTTTTTTTTTTGAGACAGACTCTCACTGTTGCCCTGGGTAGAGTACATCATCGTAGCTCACTGCAACCTCAAACTCCTGGGCTCAAGTAATCCTCTTGCCTCAGCCTCCTGAGTAGCTGGGACTACAGACAGATGCCATGACACCCAGCTAATTTTTCTATTTTTAACTGAAATGGGGTCTTGCTCTTGCTCAGGCTGGTCTTGAACTCCTAAGCTCAAGCAATCCTCCCGCCTTGACCTTCCAGAGTACTAGGATTATAGGTGTGAGTGCTATATATTTTAAACATCATTTTAATAAGTAGAAAAGCCTAGAGTACAGATGATAAAGACTTTATGCTTAGATTTTGCATTGCTAGTAAACAGAATTTTGGAAAATGAGATAGGAATATGAATGAGTTAGGGATGAGTCGACATTATTTTATTTTTTCCAGTGCTTTATATTGTATTCCTTCTTTTTGTTCCTTTTATGTACCAGTTGGGATCCAAGCAAGAAAACAAGTGGTAGTTTCAGGAAAATTCAATTATAAAAGGGTTATTTATAAAGGTGTGAGCATGGTGTAAGGCAAACCACAAGTGATAGGGCAACCAGCAACAGCAGGTTTCCGTTACCTAGGGAAAAGGCTTCCAATGGATGCTGTGACCTTGGGTTGAGAGAATTGACCCAGTAGAAAGAGAACTATGGGAATGAATATTGTGACTTCACTTTCCTTCTTTCTCCATATCCTATGGGTGCTTCCAATTGGCAAACTCCACCCAGAAACCAGAAAATAAAGGAACAT
Organism: Lemur catta; assembly: GCF_020740605.2. Classification (NCBI taxonomy): domain Eukaryota; kingdom Metazoa; phylum Chordata; class Mammalia; order Primates; family Lemuridae; genus Lemur; species Lemur catta. The sequence goes on along the minus strand of NC_059128.1, from coordinate 179,008,751 downwards.
ATTAGTACAATCCCTATTGGTCAGCATCCTGGGGCACACAGTAGGGTAAAGATGAACAGAGAATGGACCTACGAGAAAATATGGGAGATGTCTGGCACATCTGGTAAATTTTCAGCAGGCATGGTAGTTGCCAGAACATGGTATAGGAAAGGCCAGGATTGGAAGTCTTTTCTGGCTGGCATTAGAGGTTAATGCAATCCACATGTTCAGGCCAATGAAACATTCAGTATTGAGTGAGAACACTGCCCATCTGAATAGAAATCAGGTCTGTAGTTTTGCAGTCAGCAAAGTCAGAGAAGATGCAGATAAAGTCTGTGAGGATGGGTTTTAACTGAATCAGCATTCTGGAAACAACTAACTTGGTGGCAGTGGGGTAGTCCCTTTAACTTTTCTGTTTATATTTTTTTCATGTGTAAAATTAGAGTTGTAATAGAATGAATGTTTTATCTTCATATAATTTTAAGTGGAAAAATAAAAACAGGAACAAACTTTTTTATTGTTTTTATATTGCCTTGCTTATAAGTATTGTTTTTCAAAAGAGCAACTAAAACAGCATCTTTTGTATCCTTATATTATTATTTATCAATGAATTCTCCCTGAAGGAGGCAATCAGCATCAAATTGTTAGGGTCACTTTAATCAGAGCTGTAATGGTTTATTCTACTCTATGAAGTTGATATTTACTCTCTATATAATGAGGAAGCAAGAAGTGGTAAAATGGTCAGGTGCAAGAATTAGCATTTTTATCCAAATAGGGGGAAAATCTTTATTTTAATTAGAATGTTCCTTTCAAGTATAGAGAAAAAGGTAAGTTAGTGCCTTCATTACAAAAGAACCAACTCAAGGTTAAGTAATTTGAACGTGTACTAGTTGACCCAAAGAGAGAATGAAAGGATTGGTATTTAACCTAAGGTTGTGTGTATTTCTACTTTTGGAGCCTGGAAGGTTCTTTCTGAATTTCACTGCTAAAGTGGCTATGTGTAGCCTGATTGTCTCTGGGAAGTGTATGCTTGGCTTACCCTCCAGCTTGCATGCCTGTGCTGATTACTGGCAGCTTAAAATTTGTCCTGAAAGAGAATAAGGGCTCTTGATTAATCCCTATGCACAGTATCAACATATTATTGATTCATTATTAGCACATCATGTTTCATTTCCTGGCAACAAGGATGGGTTGAAAGCAAATGTGACTTCTTCGAAACAGATACAACTCAGTTATCATCCAAGTTGTATAACTAATGTTCTTTTTTTGGTGTTAGATGAAAAAAAAAATTAGGCAAGTTTAAATTTTAACTTTTGTTAAAATTTTGTTTGAGTAAAGAAAAACAAAACAAAGCAAAGCAGGATCAGGCAACCCTTCGAACCAGAGCACGTTCAGAGAACTCCAGCCAATAACATGATCTGACAGCATTTGCAGGAAATGGAAGTGTGATATAGAGACAACTTAATTGGTTATAGCTTAATTGGTTAATCAGTTACAGAGCTTCCTGCAATTAACTGAAGCTCAGCTACTGTAGTTAAACTCCATATTGGTTTGGTTTATTAGGCTTAGTGCAGGATCCAAATCAATGGCCTTCTACAAATTTTATTTAACAATTTCCTCCTTCTCTCTATGTGAGAGTGTGACCAAAATTTAAGGCATAAGTGCTACTCTCAGTCACTATCATACTGGATTACTGGTCTCAACATGTAATCACATATTTCTTTGAGTTCTTGTTATTCTGGTTGAAGAGAGACCATTTAATGTTCAGCAGATGGCTGTACATAGACATTTAAGACTTTTTGAGAGAATGCATTGCACCAGGGAGACTACTGTTATGACAATATTAGGAGGATAATACTAAGAATTTGGAGTATGTTCCTTAGCCAGGGTCCTCATGAACCAAATTAACTAAAATCAAGTAGATCAAAGAATGAAGTAGATAAAGAGTCTATCCATTTTAGCCAGAGAGGCAGCTCATTAATTTTTGTAACTAAGTCTCTACAATATCCAAAGTATTTACTTATGAGCAATAAAAGTGTTACATTGCACAAGCTCCTCCCTGTTTGGCTAGTAAGTAATCTAGCACTCCATAACTGTGTTAAATGAGAGTAGGGAGTTTGAACAAGGGGTCCAGAAATCTAGTTATAACATTATGCTGTCAAGCAAAAAAGGTAGGCATAAGCAAAGAAAAATGAAGAGGGGTAAGAACTGTATTATGATGAGGAATCTTGTTTGGATATCTTGGGAAAAAGCTGTCCATATTCAAGAATTTGTCTACTTCTAGGGGTCAGGTTTTACCTTAAAGTCCCTGACAGATATACGTTCTAAGAGTCTGGAGGGGCTCTTCTAAGATATACCCTGTGGACCTAAAGTGTAAGGCTCTGAAGCTTTACTGCAGTACATATGGTGAAAAGAACTTGGTATGGTCCTTTCTGGTGGAGTTCAAGGGAAGTCCTTCTCAGATGCCATTTCTAAAAACCCAGTCTGGTTATAGATCATGAAAAATCTGCTTATCATCAGTTGGTGGATCATGACAAGCTTCCTTCATCTGGTGAAATACATCCAGGTACAATATATTGAAACCCTACAGCATTTAGCTATATCACAATTTAGAAAAGCAGAAGATATATGAGGTTTCATTATTAAGGATATAGGCCTTCCAATAACTATTTCATAATTACAGTACCCTTGCCCAAGGCAATTCAATTGACTTTGCCAATTTCAATTTCAAAATGCTATTTATTCTTTCAGCCTTTCCAAAAGACTGGGAATGATAGGGACAATGGCAATGCATTGTGTTTGTAACACCTTGTTTAACTGTTCTATAATTTTCCCAATAAAATAGGTACCTCTATCACTGGAGATTTATCCAGAAATGCCCAATAAAGATTTGAATAAACTTTTAACTATTATTGTAACATCAGCCTTCCTGCAACCAAAGAACATAGACTATTAGAAGAATATATTTATATCCCATTGAAGGTGGCAATTGAATGAAGTATTTCTGTAAATTTCAAAATGATTCATTAAGTAGCAGAAATGTACCACCTGAAGTTTTAATTGTCCTCTCAGGTTTACGGGTTTGACAAACCAAACATTAGCCATAAACCATTTTAGCAATTTTAGAACAGTCATCTTACCAATATTTGTTTCTAATTTGGATCATCTTGCCTATTCCATAATGAACTGTGAAGTGCAAGGCTCTTAACAATGAAAGCTTTAAAGACTCAAGGAGGACCAGGCCGCCATCTGGGTACTCTGTGAGTCCACATTTAATATTGAATTTACATCTTTTCAAATATTTTTGCTTTTTCAAAACTGGTGCAATGTATTGTTTAATAAATCATTATAGGAGAATTGATTTGGATCAGTCTTAAGAAGCTCATTCAAACTGCACATCTTAACAATTTCAGCATTGTCTAACCTGGCATAAAAACCTGCTAAAGCATTTTCTTAGTATTCAATTAATTTTTATTCTACTTGATGTTGAGTTAGTTTCGTGAGCCAATCAATAAGATTTTCAGGAATTCCCATCCAATCCAATAGGATGATCTTAAAGTTATTAAAAACATGTATTTGTTAAAATCTGTTCCATGAACTTTCTTGAAGACCAAACACTTTTTGGACTGTAGCTGATTACTAACCCTTTTAGAGAAAAATCAGAACTATCACTGTGGATGACAAAGACTTAGAATAACCATGCCAAAAATCTAATGAGAGTTCATTATAACCAGCAATTGACAAAGTAATTTGGTTACTTCTTTTGCATACAACATTTTAAGATAATAATTAGAATTAGAACAAAAACTGTTATGCCAAAAGTGTTAGATTTCTATGAATTTTGTACAATTTCAAAAATATATCCATAACATATCTATACAAATATAATTTAAAGAATAGTTAGCATTATTTATAATTTGACAATGCTTCCCATATAATTTAGTATATCAAATAAACCTAATTAGTTTAATTATCTCTTTTAGACATTCCAGGGGCCCTTCTGAAATGTTCCAAAATTAGTTTTAAGTACAAAAACCTAATATAGAACTTGATTTTGGAAAATTTTTCAAAAAGATCACAAGTTACTGTGGAAAGAGTAGTCATTCGCTTGATAAAAATAGTAATCAAAAGACTTCAAAGGCAAATATAGAAAGCCAGATAGCTGCAAAAAAAATTTTCAGCTCTTCAATAGAGAGCACCCGTTTTTCCTAAGTAATCAATAGCTCTATTTCTTATTAAGAGCAGATAAATTTTCAAAAACATCTATTTTAACATAGGTCACAAATTCTAATTTTGCATCAGTGTACTTTTGAAATTAAGCTTGATTCTTAGAAAAACTTATGAATAAATCCATAATTTTAGTTAACTTGATCATACACAAAATTCCTTTCACATAATTCATTTTCCACAAACCCATACCCTTTCTATACATTCAGTTTTACCTATCATTCCTTCCTTTTTTCCTTCATTCAGAAGTAACTTTTAAATAACCTCCAAACTAGACAAAATTACTCTTTTCCTCAAAAAAACACAAATCTTTTATGTCTTACAGCTTCATTTATGCAAAACACATCTCACTGTCCTCACATAAAGAGTTATTGGTTCTACTTTTAATTATCATATGTTAATGGTAACCTTAATTTCCAGTGAAAACCTAGGAAGCAAGCAATTTTGAACCATTTTATATTAGCATTTCGTATATAAGCTGATATAAAATTAGTTTCATAATTTTTAGAAACATATTTCCTTATAATACAACTCTTTATATGTTTATTAACAAACCCAAATACACCTAGCTTTTTAAAACCATATAAAAACAAGATGTACCGCTAGCAGAACTTATTCATTATTGAATATTAAACAGTGAGTCCAACACTATGTGTGCCACTAGATAAATGGCAACAAAAACTGTTGACATGAGGAGTTAAATCCAACCATTCATCCACTTGCAGATACTAGTGAGTGGACAGTCCTCTTTTTCTTCATAATACTTAACAAAATCACTAATTTCTGTATTTTCTTATGCATACTATGTGTATATGTGTGTACCTGTTTCCTTTATGACACTCTGTAAGGGAAGAAGCTACATCTACTTTGTTCCCATTATATCCCTGGGCCTTAGAAGAACATGTCACACATAGATGGTAAAATATCTGTCACACATCGATTGATTATCAGTCTCAACCAGCTGGTTATTTCATTACTCAATGTTTTCTAGTTAGTTAAGGCACATTCTACATTTTCTCAGTGAAAGCCGTGAACACCTGTTTTTGTCAGGTTTTAGTGTGAGAATGTCGGTTCTTGACCAGAGGCACCCTAGTAAGGCAAGCATGAAAAATGAGGTTTATTGAGGAGATAAAGATAGAATTATAGAGCAAGAGCAAAATATAGGTTTACAGAGCATGATACATATGCCACAGCTAATAGCTGGACCCATTGTCGCAGCAAAGGGAGAGCAAAGGGAAGGGTGCAAAAAAGGCACTGGTTATGGTCTGCGTCTTGTTTTATAGTGCCTGGATTGAGACTTCCTTCACGGTTCAGACGTCACCATGGAACCACTCTGACTGGACAGTTGGCAGTTGCATTACATCGAATGCGGGTTGTTCTAGGTCAATTTCCGGACTCTATGTACATATGCTGCTTGGCCCATGGGCTACAGAGACCTCTGCATTCTTTTGCAGCTGGTGTGCTAAATTATGATTGGCAGATACATAGGGTATTCCCTCCTCTCCAGGTATGACAGTCACTTGGGAGATTAGGGTGGGGCAGGACCAAGATGGGGGACTTCTTCCCAGGTGGGGCAATTGCATCAAAGCAGCAGCACCCACTTTTGTCCCTAGGAGACTTGGAGTCTCTCACTATCTAACTAACATTCTCTCTTCAGAACAATTTCTAGTAGCCTACCACGATCATTAAATGTAATTGGGAAATTTCCTACCAGTCAAAATCACATTTTTCCTGTCTTCATCAGATTCTCCTTCTCTAATACACAACAAAATCAGAATGGTCAAGAAACAAATTTTAGTGTTTTAACTTTCTTAAAAATGACTCAGACATTTCATAAATATCTATCATTTAATCCAATATTACATAACTTTAAGCCTTCAAATTACTGAAAAAGAAACTACAAAAATCTCATTTACTGATTTCCATCCCATTTACCATCACTAATTTACTAATTCTTAACAATTCTGCTTAAATTGCTCATTAAACAAAGCTAGCCATGGAAGGAGTTCAGGAAATACCATCTCAAATTATATCATTTTGTTATATAAATTACTGATATGTAAGCAACGAGAGGTTTCTTGAATTCCCTATGCCAGCCTAAAGACAGAGCCTCCAAAGAGACTATCATCAATCCTCTGAAGATTAACTCTTATGACAAGAGAGATTTCACTGCAGCCAGACAGATTTTGTTATAAACTATCATCTATTCTTCTAAGGGCCCATTCATCTTTCTCAAAAACCATTAGTCTGAGGATATTTGCTTCACCCCTTGATCATTTTACTTATTTCAGCAAGGGTGCTGAGTCAAGGGCCCCTTGCCCTTTACTTGGTTGACCTGCCTGATTATTGCCCTAAGCAATTATTAGTTAGGTAGCTCACTGTAATCAGATGTTAGACCTAAATAACATAACCTGCTGAACCTAAGAAAGGCATACACAGGAAGCCTCATTAAGACAAAATAGCCCAAAAGGCTTGGTATATAGATCCAAGTTTTTTTGCCTTTTCCATTGTAAAAGCCTCTAGTGATTTAATCCTTCTCCTCTTCCTGATATGGAGAGGGAGACACCCCCATAAATTGAGACTTCCTCCACAGATGTAAATTTCCTTCCCCCAAAAAGGTCTCAAAATAACTAAAAATCAGCAGCTTCCCAACTCAGCCTGTGCTGTATTAATTAAATCACTGAGTTTAGGGTGGAGCCCATTAACACATAGGGTAGACAAAGCATTTTCCACGCTGGACTAGAATACCTTTCATTATTGTTCTGAGCTTGATTTTAACTTAAGGAAGCAGACCCCACTGACCTAAGGGTTCTACTTCCCCAAACAACCTATTTTTTTTCTTTTTTTTCCCTTTTTTTTAGGGTTTTAAAAAGTCTCTTGTGTTAATTTAAAAATATCTGCCATTGTTTCTGTGGGATTTTTGATCCTTCCTTTTCTAAAGTACCCCATAGATACACTTTTTCCCAAATTAAAACTTCCACATTATGGCCACTATAATTCCAAATGACCTCGGGTAAGGTTCTTGCAAAGAAGTGCAGGTTCTGGGAATTTACGTGATATTGACTGGAGTTCCAAATGGAGGAATCCTGGACCCTCCACCCAGTCCAGTTTCTGCCTGACCTAGCAACCACTGCAAATCTGAAAAAGGTTATATGTTGACTTTCAGTATCCACCCCAAAATGATGCACCCACTCACAATACAAGTTAACTCAGGATGGAATTCCAGAAGAAGGGAGTTCTAGACTCCCTGGATCCAGATGAACCCATGAATCCCTATCTTCCAGTAACTTCACCTACCCACTAAACCCAGTTCAATTTTTTGTTTTTGTTTTTGAAATCTTCTTTTAGCATTTGATGAACACAGTAGAAAATACAGAAGTTTTTGGTTTTAGCCCATAATGGCAAAGAGAAAAAATATTGACAGTGGAAAACACTTCACAATTGTTAGATGAATCAGAAGATGACTACAGAAAGAGAGCATCTTTCTTGTCTAGATTCTAAAGATGATTGTGAAATTAAGTACAATCACAGGCTATGAATTATCAGAAATAAATAGCCTAGATAAAAATTTTCAAACCTGAGGATCAATAAGTGAGTGAACAGTATACAGCCGGTCCTTGGGTTATGGAGGAGATACATCCTTGAGAATGTCTTTAAATCGGATTTGTATGTAACTTGGATCCCTGATGAACAGCACATATACATAATAATAATAACGACAATACTATGATGGCTCACATGTGGCAATAATACCATATAATACTGTAATAATATTATAGTGCAATACCATAATAATAATATCCTTGCACTGTAATAACAAGTTACAGAAACTATTGTGGTCTTTCTTTTAATTCAAACAAACAGAACATAAAAACAAACTCACACAAAAAGTTTAGATAGAAGATAGGAGAAATTTTTAAATAGAATATTAAAGATTAACATTTACCTAATGTTACATCAATATCTTGCTTACTGGAAGGGGGATTTTTGAGGCAAGAAGGTAGGCTATCATTAATTAGAAGATGATAATGGAGATGGTCCTGGAGAGGATGAAGTTGGTGACAAAGAATCAGGATTTGGTTTTGTTGCTGAAAGAGGGGGGCTTACCACTGAAGTCAGTTTCTTAAAAAAGATATCTAGGATTGTTTGCACAGCCTTTTTCTTTTTCTCATCATAGATGGTCTTGTAGCAGCTGATATTTTCACTAACTACAAGGTAAGCCTTTGTAAACCATTCAATGTTAGGATCTTGCTCCTCAAACTTAGCAAACCCTGCTTCAGCGAGACAAAAGGCTTCAGCTAATTCTTTTGCTGTAAACTTTTCTTGGCTCTGGATCTTCTTATTCTTTGTGTTCTTACGTTTCTGTCAGGGGCTTCCCTACCTGTGTATGAGACTAGCCACTAGAGTAAAAGTGCTGCCCCAAAGAACCACTTACACCATGCAGGTTTACATGCATGGGAGAAACTAGTTACTGAATTACTAATTTAATCATTTAATTATAAAGTATCCTTATGGGGAGCCTTGGGAGCCCGTTCGTAAGTATGAAACACTGTTAAGTCTGGTTATCTGTAACCCAGGGACCGCCTATGTTTCTATAGACAAAGAAAATATGGTATTCCCATCCACTTAGTCAATAGGAAGAACTTCAATGCACAATATTTGGCAATAAGCACCTGGACCATCCAAGGTTAATGTATTGTTTCATATTTTAGGTCGTTTCTGTATCAAAATTTAATTGACATTGTTCGTGTGTGGACAAATGATGAAGGAATGTAAGACAGAGTGGGGACCCTTCTTAGGGACCTACCAGGCTTCCTAAGAATGGAAAGAAAAGAAAAATCTTGAGTTCCTTCAAGGAAAATTCCAGGCACCTAGCTAGCCTTGAAAAGTAAATGAGCAGCCTAATAAGCAAGATTTTAACAAGTCTCCTAAGTAAACCAGAATCACAAGGTGTTAGATTCCCTATAGAAACTAAAAGATAACATCTTAACATATGTTCTAGAATTGTTTTACAGAAACCCCCACCAAAGGGAAAATGCCAACCACTATCACATAGAGCTCAGATAAGGGGGAACTGAGGACTGAACTCTGATCATCATTCTTTGTTTTAAATTTCTTCCAGTGGAGGCTGGGGAGAGTCATACCAGCAGAAATCAAAGAATCTCTGAATTCACCTATGACCTGCAAGCCCCTGCTCTAAGATAGCCTGCCTTCTTGGGCCAAACCAATGTATAATGTCCATGTATTGATGCACAATTGCCAGCAACTTCTACTTTCCTCAAATGTACCCTGCCTTTAAAAGTTCTTACTTCTAAGCCACTGGGAGCTCAGGTCTTAAGCATTAGCTTCTCATTCTCCTTGTTTGCTGCCATGCAATAAGATGCCTCATTTTCTGGCTGCAACTCTCAGCATCAGCGTCTGGCTTTACTGTGCCAGGCAAGTGGACCTCAGTTCACTTTGGTAACAAAGATATGTATAAAAAGCTTTTGGGGCCGGGCACGGTGGCTCACGCCTGTAATCCTAGCACTCTGGGAGGCCGAGGCGGGTGGATTTCTCGAGGTCAGGAGTTCGAGACCAGCCTGAGCAAGAGTGAGACCCCGTCTCTACTAAAAATAGAAAGAAATTATCTGGCCAACTAAAAACATATAATATATATATATATATATATATATATATATATATATATATATATATAAAATTAGCTGGGCATGGTGGCGCATGCCTGTAGTCCCAGCTACTCGGGAGGCTGAGGCAGTAGGATCGCTTCAGCCCAGGAGTTTGAGGTTGCTGTGAGCTAGGCTGACGCCACGGCACTCACTTTAGCCCAGGCAACAAAGCGAGACTCTGTCTCAAAAAAAAAAAAAAAAAGCTTTTGGAAGGGAATAAGTAATGTCTAAAAAAAGAAAATCATGGAATTATTTGTTCTAATTGGTGTTGATATATCTAAAAGCAGAAACACTTTCCATTTGTGGAGCAAAGAAGATGGCTGTCCTCTCATAAACAAAACTGTGTTAATATTTTCAAAAATTTTGCTGGGTACTGTATTTTCATGATGCAAGAACAAGAAGAACCAGAAGTAATAATAAGCTAAAACCTATTAGAGATTTTTTTTTTTACTATTTATCTATTTTATTTTATTTTTTGATAACATGTATTTTTATTTCTGTTTTTTTTTTTTAATTTCAGCATATTATGGGGATACAAATGTTTAGGTTACATACATATATCGCCTTTGCCCCACCCAAGTCAGAGCTTCAAGCCTGTCCATCCCCCAGAATCAGTTTTTATTTTTATTTTTATTTTTTTTTTGAAACAGGGCCTTGCTCTGTTGCCCTGGCTGGAGTGCAGTACCATCATCATTGCTCACTGCAACCTCAAACTCCTGGGCTTAAATGATCCTCCTGCCTCAGCCTCCTGAGTAGCTGAGACTATGGGCACATGCCACTGCACCCAGCTAATTTTCCTATTTTTTGTGGAATCAGTTTTTACAAAATTGATATATTCCAGGTTCATGAATGACAGTTGATAAGCTTTGAATTGCATTCAGAGAACCATTTTGGGTACAATATCTTCAAAATCAAGAAAATACAAAATCAACCTGAGTTAGTTATGATTAAATTCTTATTAAAATTACTAATAAAGTTGTTTTTAGTGTATCTTTTTATTGTGTAATTTTTTATTATTAATTTTTTATTGCTATACAATATTTGTGCCTATTTGGGGGGTACATGTGTATACAATGTGTTATGATCAAATCAGGATAATTAGGATATCCATCATCATACACCTTTTTGTTTGTATTGGGAAGATTACAATTCTTCTCTTCTAGCTATTTTGAAAGACAATAAATTATTGTTAACTATAATTTCCCTATTGTACTATTGAATACTGGAACTTATTCCTTCTATCTAACTGTATTTCTGTGTCCATTAACCAACTTCTCTTCATCCCCCAGATTTTTTGTCTGATTTAGTGAGACACTTGAGGCCTCTCTACAGGACCCAGTTCTGTTCCTGCTGAATCCAGTTCAGTATCCGTCTGATCCAGTCAGACACCTGAAACTTCCCTAAGACCCAGCACTGTTTCCTTCATTACTTCCAAACTCAGTCTGGGTCAAAAATTTGCTTAAACAAACTCAGACAGCAGTAGATAAATAAATTAAGTCCCTTAAGCTAGACCATATTAGATATTAAGCACTTTGTTATATAACTTTCATTTATATCATTGTTAAATGATATAAATATAGATTAATGATACATATAAACATTTATTAATTTACCATTAATTATTCACTTATTTATTTAATGGTCTATTTACAGAAACATACTCTATTTCATACTGGGCACCTGGAGTACAAAAATGAAAAAGTCATGATTTAAATTCAGAATTTACAAAGAGTAAAAGGGGTGGGTATATAAATAAAATATATGCTTAGTAATAAGAACATATACAAGGTTAAGAAGGAATATTTTCTTCTTATGGTATGATTTCAGAGAAGGGAAATGATGCAATATTAGGCTGAAAAGGTAGGTAAGGAACAGATTTTTGATGGTCTTTTCTATAGACAAGGAATCTATTTTCCTGCTATTGATGGTGTTCATGGTTAGTTATTAGGATCAAAATATTATTTTTTAGCCATTTTCCCACAGTCCCAAACCATAACATGCTTACCATTTCCAGTTAGATTATGCTATAGCTCAAAAACTGACGACATATATAAATCAGTCTTCAAAGACATTAAAATTCTCACAATTATTCAAAGTTCTGGGCAGCTTTTGCTAAATCAAGTCCTGAATTTTAAGAACAGGTAAACTTTTTAGGCTAGGAGAGAGGTAGTTGGTTTTTTCAGAGAACCATTTGCATGCTTTTAGGAGATGACTTAACAAGTCTAGAATTTGTGTTCTTTCAGCATATTTGATGAAAATAAAAATTTGAACAATTTAAATTCAGCAAATATAGTTAAATTGTAAAAAAAAAAAAAAGGTTACATAGCAGTGGGAGACAAACATATGAGCATTTGTTTTTGAGCATTTACTATGCACCTAACCATCTACAGCAACTGAAAACAGGCAAAGAGACAAAAGCATGGATATCTAGAACACTTACATATCAAGTCCAATTTAAGACCATTTATGTGCTATTCAGACAAGGGAGCTATCAAGGCTATAAGAATTCATTAGAGAAAGGTTTATTTTTCAGAATTTCTGCAATGTAGTAATATGCTTTCACAATGAAGGAAATTATTTTAAAGAACACAATAACGAGAGCAGTTTGGAATCAGGTTGTCTATGAGCCGAAGGAGTCTGGACTTCATTCCACGCGCAGTATAGTGTCACTAAAGATTTTGGTCTATGGAGGCACATGATGAAAACGGTATTTTATTGAGATTGAACTGGTGGCAAAGTTCTCAGCTAATGGGAAATGGGGCCAGTGGATCTGTCACAAGTGATCCATCCATGTTGCTAGTATAATACCAAGTTAAGATCTTGATCTAGATTAAGAGCAGCCAAAAGTAGGGATGAAATACTTGGCTTATAAGAAAGCATCTGTTGCTAGTTCTGAAAGAGTATTGGAATGCTTTGAACTTGTGGAAAAAAATGGGTTGCATGCTTTCCTATTTATGGTATTTGAAAATGTATTGAAGTTATTCTGTAAAATGTGTATGTTTATGTGCTTCTACCAAGAATGGGTTTTATGTTTTATTTCTATTCTCATGGATTCTTCAAGTCCTTATATGAGTCTTTACTTACACTGATGTCTCAAGTGTGTGACTGAAGTCGTTTGAAACTGTGAGGATGTGCAGATTCTGCCTCTGAATAGATTGGATTCACCCTTCAGGCTCAGATGCTGATTTGTGCTTAAACCTAGCCATTGATAGTGACTAAAACATATCTGTCATTTTATGTGAATATCTATTTCAAACCTTACAGAGATAATTGTACAACTTAATAGGAATGTTAGAAAAACCACATTAGTAGACTCAGATCACACTCTCATTTGAGTCATTTTATTTCATAATACATCATAATCAAGGAAAAGTTGGTAAATAATAATGGAAGAAAGAGAGCATTACTTTAGTTCTTGGTGATGGTGTTACAAATTCAAATGCATATTATAATTTGTCTTAATTGGGACTCAATTAAGATAAATTGAGACTCTTATTCCTAATAAATACCATTCAGTTGTCTATGATACATGCATTACCAGTGATCATCGATATGTTTGTTTTTGAAGGTAATAACTTTCTTGTAATAATCCATTACGACAAGGATAAATCTCTCTTGTCCCTTGGACTCCAGACCACAACTGCACTCAAAACCACATGGTTTTCAGTATTACAAAAGAATGATTCTTTCTGGCCTGGCATGCTGACTCACACCTGTAATCCGGGCAGTTTAGGAGGCCAAGGCTGGAGAATTGCTTGGGGCTGGGAGTTCGAGACCCCCTTCTTTACAAAAAAGTAAAAAAAAAATATATATAGCCAGGCATGGTGGCACACACCTGTGGTCCTAGCCACTCAGAAGGCTGAGGCAGGAGGATCGCTGGAGCCCAGGAATTTGAGGTTACAGTGGGAACTATGATCATGTCACTGTATTCCAGCCTGGGTGACAGAGTGAGACCCAGTCTCAAAAAATATTAAAAAAAAAAGGATGATTCTTTCTGATGATTTTCACACACACACACACACACACACACACACACACACACACACACACACACAAGCAATTCTTAGAAGAAGGCATTTTGAAACTTGGGGTATGAATATTGAATTAGTTCTAATGGGATCAATGGATATAAATGAATAGGCCAACAATATTATCACGAAATGTATAGGAATTAGTGTAGATGTAAGCAAATGAACAAGAAATTTTAGTTACAGGCAAGCTATTGAACCAGAGAGTCCAAAGTGTGAGAAATTATAAGGCAATGAAAGTTAATCTTACATTTTGATGAGATCTATATTACATGGGTTCATATGTAAAATTACATTCGTAGGGTGGTCAGCTTGTCCTCCTTTGCCTGGAACCTTCTTGTTTTTAGCATTACAGTTCCTACATCCTGGGGTAGCCTCATTGGCTACCTTCAGTCTTAGTATGCTTTCTTAAATGACATAAGCATGGGTCTGTTTCCTCCTTCACTTCACCTTCCATCATGCTTACCCTCATGGAATTCAGCTGCATATCATAATTAATTAATAAGTGATACCACTTACTTAAAATGGCTGTTGATGGTTGAAAACTGTCCAAGTAACAGAAACAAGAAGCAATTTTCTTCATGTAGACTTTCACATACATGGCATCTTCCAGGTTTCATGGGCCTCTGGGTGATATAAAAATTCCTTAACACTATTCTAACCTTTGAACTAAAATTCGCACTGAGCAGATTGTATTTGGAGGTTTGAGAGGTGGAGGGTTGAGGATTTTTTTTTCTAGAATTTATCTTATTTTAATTGCAATAACATTGCTATAAAATTTCATGTTTTAAAATTTATGTTGTTGGAAACATCTTCAGATGTGCTAGAAATACTAAAATAGATACAATCTGGTAGCTTGTCTGGAAAGCAAACAAAAAATTGCTGGGTCAGGAGCACAGCTGTTTGCAGAGGGCATTACATTTTTTTACAGTGTTTCCCATAGGCCAATATTCTTTTATGTGTTGATTTATATTTTAATAATGACAGACTCTACTGGCATGAGCATTTCAGTTCCTCAGAAATTAGATAAAAATCATAATTTAGGAAAGGGATAAAAGGTAGAGGGAATTAGCATTTTACAGGATTAATTAGCTTACCTGCCCTCACTTATTTCT
The DNA here is from genome assembly GCF_020740605.2 of Lemur catta. Lineage (NCBI taxonomy): Eukaryota > Metazoa > Chordata > Mammalia > Primates > Lemuridae > Lemur > Lemur catta. Next base: position 178,993,736 of record NC_059128.1, on the reverse strand, counting down.
GATCAAATGGAGGATGCTTAGTGCAGCAGCAAACAGGGCCATGAGTATCCTTCAAGTGTATGATATGACACTGATGTTTCTAATCCATGTAAATTCAATAGCTTTGCCTTGATTTTAAAAGTACAGTTTTAAAAACACTAGTTTGTTTTAGATCGCTATGGTAAGCAATGAACAAAGGAAGACACTGGATAAAAAGTAGAACGTGAAAAGTTCTCCTCTTAAAAGAAATGCCTGAGCTGTGAAAACACTCACAGAGAATGTAAGATTATGCAAGCTTTCTCCTACTTCGGTACTCTAATTCCTTCCCTAGCATTTCACTGCTTCACATCTTCGTTATTATTCAAGGTTGCCAGAAGAAACTGGTAACCTTAGAAGGCCAGCATTTCATTTTTAAATACTTGTTTCTGTTGTTTTCCAAAGCATACAACTTCAATCTTACTTAACCAGGTCCTCCATAACCCCATTCTTGCCTTCTGTAACTACTACTTTATTTGACTGAACCTGTGCACTTTCTCCACTGCCAGTGGCTCCCTGCATTATGTTTCTCACTTTCCCTTTCCACATGGCTGCTTGGTTTGCAGAAGATGCTTTCTTACAGATGTGTTCCCTCCCCTGACAAACAGTTACTCCTGTTCCCCCCAGCAGGAGGCCATTAGAACATCATCACGGGTTCTGCTAAGTCATCTCACAATCACAGTTTTGTGCAATCACCTCTCATCTGAGACTCTCTAGGCATATGCCATGCAGGGAAACTAGCAGTCACAAATGGCAGCACCTCCAGGCATATTATTTGTTATTTTGGTCCAGAAGTGTAGCAGATAATAGCTAATACACTAATGTCTGAAGGTCTCATTGGATGCTTTCACTGGCATCATTTGCAGCAAACTTGTGAAAGACTGAATGGGTGATCATGTGCTAGTTGAGAGGAGAAAAAAGACGCATTTTCACATTTCAATAGCAATTACACACAATGGTCTAGAAGAGACCTGACAACAATAGTGATTTTACAAAGTTCTGTTTGTGTAGACTTTCAGCATTCTGAGCTTTGAAGAGTAAATTATCAGGTATTAGTTATTTTCCTGGAAAACAGTTAACCAGTTATGTTTATTTTTATTTTAATCTCAAAGGTCCAAGTTATGTGAATACACAGTGAAGACATATCTAAAATGTATTCCATTGAAATCAATGAAATATACACGCAACTGAACATTTATGTTTTTTTTTTCTTTCTTAAGGTTTCTCTGACAGCTCTATCTATTAAATCCTCTTGTTTTAATAGGTAGCATCTCATAGGGATTTCAGTAAGTTTAAGCTCAATATTTAATATATTATGAAATAAGTGGATTTTGGCGTGATGCCACATTAACAATTGAATTGTTTTTTATTGCTTTTCGGGTCTAGTTTACTGCAGCACTGGGGTGCGATGTGTCTTTTCATAAAATCAAACAATGTGCTAACGAGCTAATATTTCCACAGAGGCTACAGGCAAATGAGGAAGGGGATGCTGTTCTCCCAGTCTGAAATCTTGGTGGTTTATTTGTTTCTGTCATTGGTTTGCACAAGTTCCTTAACTTTACTTTTTCCTATCTACAAAGCAAAATATCATCAATTTAGATCCACCGAAGTGAAATCCAGTCACGATTAGTATGAATATCTGAATTATAGAATCTTTGGGAGAAACACAGTTTTATTTTTGTCCAGAACACATAGGTAATTGAACTAAGCACTGAACACAATGTCCCAATCTGGCACAATGTGGACACTCAATAAATACTTATTTAATTGAACTATATTGAATCCAAGAGCTGTATAGAATCCCCACCTTAATAAGCAGGTGAAAATTGTTTATAATTGGAAAAGCAGATTATCAGTTATAACAACCCAAGTCTCTCCTTAAATTTTAACTAGCCACTTGCATTTGGAAAGATGTTCTCAAAGTACTTGAATTCATTGTGTTCTCTTTAGTAGTCAAATAACCATTCCTGTTCAACGTGGCTTGTGTTGTTCATTTGCTCAGTTAAACCAGTCATCCTTGCCTTTTTTCCCCCTTCTACTGAGAAGAAAAAAGAAGCTGTAAACCTAGATTTTATCTCCACCCAAATCTTCACAAATTCTAAGTTACGTAAAGAGAATTTGGACTATTTATTCTCTATTTTATTCCCATTTTCTGTTGCCTCTGCTCAATAGTTTTTACAAAGAATAAAGAAAAATAGAGTTCCAATTGAGTTGGCTAAATGCTATCAGTGACATAAAAATGCAGGAGCTCAACTGCTGTCTCGGTGCATCTCATTTCAACTGTCAAATACATCCAATTTCTAAATCCAGTGACTGAGAGAGAAAGAAAGAAGAGAGAGAGGAAGAGAGAGGGAGATAATGCAGGTTATTCTTTTTATGTACATGGAAAGAATGAAGTCAGAAAACTCTTGTGGGTATAAATATTGACCTTACAATTTTCAAATGATTTATTGCCAATTATTCAATTCAAAAATATGTGTTGAGTTTGCACTATGTTCAAGACACTGTATTAGCTTCTTCAAGTAGATACAAAACAGAGGAAAGTAGGGCATCTGCCTTTATGGAGTTCCCAATGTAATGAAAGGGGTAAGATAACTATAGCATACAAAGATAACTGAGCAAGACAGAACATTCTGTAAATTACTGTATAGGAGTTGAAAGTCAGATGGTCCTAACTTTGATCCCAACTCAGTACGACCCTGATTATGCCACTTAACTTCCTCAGATCTTAACTTCCATATCTAAAAAAAGTAGGCCTAATAATGACAACCTTCTCTTTGTAAAGATTTAATGTACAATGCACAAAAAGTACATAGCACAGTGCCTGGCACACAGATAAATTCTCAAAAAATGGGATTTGTTAAGTGGTCTTAATTGAGGATTTCCCTCTAAAGGTGGTAAATGAGATGGGCCCTGCAATATGAGTAGAGTATCACGAGGTTTACCTAGCTAAGGTGGTTCAGAGAACACTCATGTTTGAGGTAACACATGAGTTGTCATGATTTATCCCTAGCAGATTGCTGGCATGGCCAACTGCCTGGCTGGCCCATCAAAAACAAAGAGAAGGCAGAGTCAGGGGAGAGGGAACTAGTGGAACCTAAATAAAAGCAGGATCAAGCTAGAATTACCTGATGGACTTTTGCACAACAAGACAAGAGAAAAGGTTTATTCTAGGTTTGAGTGACACACTAGTGGTCCAAAGAGATTCATATCAGAAGAAGTGAGGAGAGACTATGGGTGGGGGAGCATAAAGAAGAGATAATAGAATAATTGAGGGTTAAATTGGGTGTTATCAGTGTTGAATCAGAGAAGGATAGGAGAAATCAGAGTGTAATTCAGGCTCTTATCCCCTGGGAATTGGGAGCTGATGGGAAGAAAGGAAAGACAGACACCTATTGATCTGCCTGGTCTGTGCCTTGGTCAGCAGTATTCTGAATGCGAGGTGCCACAGGCGAAGGGAAAGATAATTAGCCATCTCCAGATCTGCCTGGAAATCTGCTTTAGGCTAGATTTGAAATCTCCATCCTCTACTGGGCTTTGCTTTAGGAGAAGCACAGTATATTCTGCACAGTTTAGAAGCACTGTATTTTCTGTGGAGTTGGTATGAGGCCAATGCTAAGGGGAAAGAAGAGTATATGATTGAAAACTCACAGGAAAAGTGAATACGCTGGGAGATGAGCCCAAAAAGATATATAGAGGTAATAATGCAAAGAACATTGAATGCCAGGCTGAAGAGTTATGTTAATTAAGAAGTGAAAAGAAAAAGCACTTAGATATTATTGAGAGATATAGGGAAATAATCAGAGCAATGCTTTTTGGAAATAGACCAGAAGTAAGAGAAACCATAAAACTAGAGGCAAAGAAATCAGTTAGGAGTCTATTAAAAATGAAGTGCTAATCTGAGTCTATGGGCATGGAGACAAAAAGATATGCAGAGACAGAGCAAGCATGGGCTTATAGTTGATTAGAGTGATGAAGGAAGAGAGTCACGTATTAAGTGGTGATAGCAGTTATAAGCAAAGTCTTCAAAGTCAGATGGACTTACCTTTTGACCTTGGGAAAGTTATCTAACTTGTCTGTGCCTCATTTTTTTAATCTGTAAAATATGGGTATTAATATTACCCAATAGGGTTGTTGAAAAGATTAAATGAGCAATACATGTAAAATGCGTTGAAAAAGTATCTGGTATATAGTAAATACAAATGAGTAAGAGATATTCTGGTGATTTGGGGATTCTTACCTGAGAAATACATGGATGTGATGGTGCCATTAATTGAGAAAAGGGATATGGGAGGAAGTGCATTTTTGGAAGTAGAGGAGAAAGTGGGTGTCAGAAATCAGTTTTAGTATATGTCCTGCCAAAGCGAGCACAGGTGCCGGAAATCAAATTGTTCAAATTCCCTCCTTAGCCACACCGGGTCTACTATAGGTAACACTATCAGTTATCTAGTCTGTGAAGGACAGTTGATGGAGAAGAGCCAGACAGAATAAGATGGAATCGTCTTAGGTTATGGTAGTAGGGTTATGGAGAAATATCACCTCATTTTCAAAAAGAATGTAGCTATAGAGATGTTTTAAGCCCAAGAACAGGGAAGTAGAAGGAATTACTTTGAGTGATTTCAGTGCTGAAAGAAGTTTAGGTCCTTTAGAAGCGTGATTGATCTGGGGCAGTGGCTGGGAACCTGAAGAGAGTGAGACATTTTGAAATAATAGCTATAGAGATTGAAATAGTCACCTAGTGATGAATAAAAGAAATGTAAAGTGACCTGCCTGTAGAATCTTTTAGCAAAATGCCTTTTCTGACTTCATTTTCCACATGGGTGATAAGTTTTAAAATTTAGATATTTTATGTCAACCATGAAACTCTGAGTTTTTCCCAGATGAATCAAAAATGATTTGGGAGTTTTTGAAGAAGTTTGTGATGCGTGCAAACAGGGAGTGTGTGTATATGTGTATGCTGTGTTGTGGGTAGTTGTGTGATGGTATACAATAACACCATTCTCAGAGCTTAATTAACTTTGAGCTATTTTGAGCTTCACCAGATCATGTCCAGAAGTTTCTTAAAGATTCTACTATATAAATGATCAAACACATTACGAGTTTATTGGACTTTCACAATAGTCTATTGATGGTACTACCTTGAGGAACCTAGTCTCACAATATTATCCTGATCTATCCTTTTCTAATAATGTAGGAAATAGAATAGAAAAGAGTAAAACATCCTGGCTTTCCTTATGCATATTGATTAAGGCTCAAAAGGAGAATGAGGAATCAATTTCACGTCACTGGCGTTATTTGCACATAGAGTAACTGGAATTTAGCCTGATTCATATTCCAGGATGGCTTTCAATATCCCACCGAGTCAGCACTCTTCATTTTGAGGTGTTTTCCATCTACTTTACATGCATAATTGCTCAGTGACTGGTAGGTTTGTTTCATTCAACATGAGCAATCTTGAGGCAAAGAGGAAACCAATGGGCATCATATTAGCTTCTTCAATTTTAGCCTGTGGTGTCAAGAGAGGTCCTTGACTTGTGACTGGCATTGTGCCCAGCAACCTGCTAGATCTATTGGAGCTTTCAGTGGGTTTTGAATGGTTCGTTTTAGGGAGTTGATAATATCTTGTGGGAAAATTGAATGTCAGCTGGTTTTTTGTGTGTGTTGTTTTGTGTTTTTACGGTTTTTGTTTGTTTGTTTGTTTTAATAGGTTCAGGGGGTACAAGTTGAATTCCATTATATGTATATATTTTATAGTGGTGGAGACTGGGCTTTTGGTGTACCTATCACCCGAGTAGTATACATTGTACCCCATAGGCAATTTTTCATCCCTCACCTCCTCCCACTCTTCTCCCTTTTGAGTCTCCAATGTCCATTATACCAGTGGTCCCCAACCTCTTTGGCACCAGGGACTGGTTTCATGGGAGACAATGTTTCCATGGATGAGGACTGGGTCAGGGACTGCAGCATTATACCAGTCTGTGTACCCTTGTATAGCCATAGTTTAGCTCCCAGTTATAAGTGAGAATATGCAGCATTTATTTTTCTGTTCCTGGTTTACTTCATTTGGCCTCCAGCTCCATCCAAGTTGCTGCAAAAGCCACTATTTCATTCTTTCTTATCCAGCTGGTTTTAAAAATATTCCTTTTCAAGGTTTTGTGGCATCTCCAATAAACCCATCTTATGGATTAAGAAAGGGAAATTTATAAGAAACTTGGGTTCATTAAAATCCCCTACTATAACCCCTCGATTTAGCAATACATGTGAGTATACTGCATGGATACTAATGGTTAGGGGTATATGAATCAGTGGCTTAAAATCAATGACACACTCAAATAATCAAAATATTTTATTGAGTATCGCCTATGTGCCTAGGTATCCTTTGACCTTCACAATAATCTTTCATGTTAAATACAATTATTCCCATTTTACACTTGAGAGAACTGGATTTCAAAGATAAATTTTCAGTAATCACACCTTTAGTAAGTGATAAATCCAACATGCAAACCTATTTCAATCTAATTCTGATATATTAGTTTGCCTTTCAATAGGAAACAATGGAGGGAAGATTACATGGCTCCAGGTTTGCATACTGGAGCCAACATTCATCATTTATAAATGACTGTCCCTCTTCATTATGCTCAGTGAGTACAAGATCCCTTGTAAAGATAGCTGAGAATGTCAGAGCTCTAGTAACATTGATATGAAATTTGTTTCTGACCACATCATTGTGGTGTTCCTAAGAGATTAGCACAAGAGATTTGATTTAAAAGAAACTATTATAACTTTAGACTAAGGTAAAATATTTCTAACATTTTTATCTATTCAGCTGCCTTTACTTGAATTCAGGAGTCACGCTTTTTGCTATTGTTAAATTAATCATCATGGCTAGCAAATGAGAGGGTTCTTGGTAAATTTTAAGAATATATGGTTTTCTAACTCCACTTCTTCCAGTGTTCACACTTACAGGTTATTTGCTATAGACATGCCCTATCCCAGGCTGTGGGATTAATCGTATTCCTTTCTAGATGGAATCTGCATGGTTTAGGTTAAGAAGTTGATGGTTCAATAGCCAGTCAAACCTTTTTCTCTGGCTTGCTAGCTGATCTCTTGCTCTGACTATATTCTTGATTCTAGAAACTGGACTGTTGTTTAGTTGATTGTGTACACACCCATTTCTTATCATTGACCCCAGCCTCATTGCTTTGTTGGTCTTGTTTCTCCCTAACCAGCTTGCTCCTGCAAGTTCTCCTGGAGGCTGAAGTATAGTCTTCCAACTCCAAGCGTCATAATTGGTCCTTAGATACCTGTGTTAACATACTGTATACCTACACTTCTATACATTTCCTATCACATACATTCTGATTACAAGCCCTGACTAAAAACTTAAGTATTGGCTCTATCCTGAGAGCATGTCCTACTTTGGTGAATTTTTCTTTATCTCTGAGTCTTGACCTGAGATAGATCATCTGACCTGAGCTGTAATTTTGATATAAATTTTAATTGAAAGATAGCTTCTCATTTTAGAAGTTTTTCATTAGGATATTGACTTATGTTTCTCTTTGGAAGAGCTGAAGGCAGCTAATTACCCTTCTACTTTCAAAACCAAATGGCAGGAAAAGATGTGGCTACTTTTTCCTCTTTCTGAAAGAGAGAGAACTAAGGAAGAGATGACCACTGCTGGTTAGGGTCTCTTATGCATTTATATAGACAATGAACATGATCAGCATAAGAATCTCCATTAACATACTCTTAAGAGAACCTCTACGTGCTTGCCATAGTTAACCCAATTAGGCCATCAAAATTATATGAATTCAGAATAGAAGGGAATTTCTCAATAATCGACTCCAAATTCATAATGAAGCACTTCAAGAAAATGACAAACATCTCTTGAGAACTTCCAGTAAGACATACGCTATATGTGGGCCATATAAAGACCTGTCCTTTACTGTCCAACTTGAAGATCTGGCAGTGCCCGGGTTACACATGACATTCCATCTTGTAGTGTCCTTGGTCATAAAGCAAAATTGGGAGTATGGGAGGGAGCTGTCATTGGTATCAGAAATAAATAACTCAATAGATATAGTCCCTTTTTAAAATTGGCTGTAAAGGGTCACCTTAATTGCCACACCTAGACTTTATGCCTGACATCTAGTGGCTACTCTCAGAATTGCAGTGCAGGATACTAGACAGCCGGCAAAGCACACACTAAAGATCGCAGGTAGTTGAAGTGAAAAGTGCATTACCACCCACCAGCTTCCACTCTCAGTCCTGAACCTACCACATATATCCTTCTTTCCACTGCATTTTCTAAATATCCTAAATAATCAAATAATTTTAGGGCTAGAGGGCTGTCAAACCATTTTCATTTAATTATATTCTAATTACCGTATGTGGATATGAAGAAAAACAAAACTTTAGAATTCCTGACTTTAATGAATGTTTTGTGTAAACTCAACCTATTGGAAGGAGGAATTCCCACCTCTTACTTTGACTGTGGTTTATCATTTTTTCCTTCTTGAAAAAAATGGGGATAATAATACCAGCCAATCGCACAGGGGAATGTCTTTACTTGCAAAACAGTGAAAACAATTATAACACAATTCATAGGCTTGCTTTTGGAAGTTAAAAAGTTAATTCATGCAAATAATGTTGAACAGTACCTGGAATATAGTAAGTCTAAGTGGTGTTTGCTATTATTATTAATTTGGGGTTTCATAATAATAAGCATTATATAGTGTTTAATGCATGCACATTAGTGGCCTTATTACCTAAGAGAAGTATTATTTCCTTCACATAGTAAGGTCCACATATTTGGAGAATTCAAATGTCATATCTGATATTTAATAGTTATAAAAATTCAAAGTTGAAGGGACATTTTCAATCTCTAGTCCAATCCTCTCATTTGCACATGAGGAAACATTACTTGAGATGGTATGAAACTTTGCAAAATTTATACAGGTAGTTAAGAATGACAGTAGAATCTGGGTTTTCCCATCAACTTGAATGCATTCACCAGCACTCAGAAGTGTCTCATTTATATCTTCAAACTACTATAAAATTAGTAATACAGACAAATAAGAAGATTAAACTAAAATACAACCATAATCCCATTGTTTAGCCATGCATATATATACACACACATACATAGTATATACATATACACATATATCCATTATGTTCATGTATGTCTTTTTATACTGTTTTATAAACAGATGCATATATGTTTCAACTAAAAGGTAGATTTAAACTGCATACATTTTGTAATTTGGGTTCTTCCTTTAAGTTATAACATATTTCTGTATTAATATTCACCTGTGGCATCATTTTTATTGGTTGCATTGTATTTTATGCTTTTACCAAACTTTTTAAAATTAATTCCCTTTTGAGATCATATTAATGAAGAAAAAGGAAAATTAGACAGTTGGTTAATAGCAGGGGGCAAATGAGAGTGAGAGAAAAAAAATGGTAGTGCTATGAAAAGCCCTGTTTTCTTCCTCATTCTTTAGATTTAGGTCATTATGTGACAGCAAATGGCATTGGATGATTGAAGGAAGGCTTACCTAGATGAGGATGCTCTGGGTCCTGATGGGAGAGGAAGTGGAATGTTCAGTTGAGGAAACATCAAGTAATAAACTGGGAAACGTGGGTTCTGTAAATGGCAGCATATGTAGCACATTATGGAGTTCAAAGATCTGAGGTTAAAATACCAAAGAGAGAGCTTTTGGTAAAAGAGAATAAGCCTCCAAGTCTTTCCAGTGACATGGGGTAAAACCATACATCACCGAGTTTGGACATAGTTCTTAGTTTGTACATGCCTCTATAATTTTAATATTGAATTATAAATGTATGCATTTTATATATGCTTGCATATCCATTTCCATAATTGTTTTCTGAGAATCCAGCAGTGAGCTGACAGACAAAGGCATATATTCACAGATGTGTGAGGAAGAGAGGAAATGCTAATAGAACATGAGCTACTCTAAGAAAGTGAGTGATCCAGGGTCTCATGATGGCAGAAATTTCTATATAAGGTTGGAATTCTAATTATAAACAGTTCACCAAATTTCTATGCTGTAAGAGAAGAACAATGAATATTGTGAAATTATATAGGAATATGACAACGGTCAGGGCAGAGCTACATCCTTTCTTGACTTTCCTTGAACCTAATTTTTTTCATTTCTATCCATCATACTTTCACAGTTGAGCAAAAACATCTGTATGAAAGATATCTGGAAGTTTCCCAACTCATATTGTTGCTTCCTTTGTTACATGCTCTTCTAGAGCTCTGTGTGACTCCTTTTGAATCCAACATCCAAAATATATATCGTGTATATTTTCGTTATAAAACATGTTTTTATCACTGAATAGTGTACTCTTCATTTTTTATACAATGCTAATGGCAGATTATTGAGAACGCTAGTAATGGTCCTTGGATCCTGCTGGGTGTATCCACAGGCACTGCCTTTGATCCACATATCTGTCTTGTGTGCAGCCTGTCATAGTGCAAGTGAACAGGGGAAGTCTAGTGCCAAAGGCCCTGTTTGGGGACAGGCTCATTGTGAATTTCCTGCCAACCATGCTGACCTTAAGGAATTAGAGCACGGGTGGACTGTCAGGTCTGCACCTAGCACACTGACAGGTGGGAAGCACCAGAGAAACACTGGCAGTTTGTATCTTCCAGGACGCAAAGGCATAAAGTGCCTTATTTTCACCTATTGGAGGGAGCACTTTCTATTTCTAAAAGACAAAGGTAGAAATAATAATAGTCATGAATAGAATATAATAGTTTACCCACCTCTGACATTTTTCTTTGAGCTCTGAATTCATATTTGTCTTCTTTGATGTGAGAATAAAATCCCATGGCCATTTTGTAGAAAAATACAATAAAAGCTCAGCCATGGATTAGCTATACTAGCTAATAAAGGATGTTTACTTTTTAAAAAAATTCACTTGCTCTCTATCACTTCCAAGATCAGATAGAAAAAGGCAAACAGCTCTGCGGGAACAACGCTATTGAAATAGTATTCACACTGTTCCACTAGATAGTTCACACACTTTAATTCCTGTTAAAAAACTTAATTAAATCGCATGATTTATTAACTCGTGTTAGATGATGAAAAAAGTGGTTTGGAAAACCTATGCATTCTGTGTAAGACCAAGCCAGCTGTCTTTGAGGAAAGACTTTTGGTGTTGTGTAAATTTTGCAAACTACAGAATTGCTAACAGGCTCTTTGTTGGATGTTCTTATACTCTTAATAGACTCTACATCACTTGTGAAAAAAAGAATGGTGTTCACTCTAAAGGAAGAAAAAGCAATGTGTATTTTGTTAAACAAATCAGCAGAGTCAGTAATGATATTTTTCTTTGATGATACCAGATTCTGCTGCATTTCTATAACTATTAGCCTATAAAGGTATTTTGTAACACAGTCCACTCATAATTTTACTTTCTCTGAAACCAGCTGTCAAATATATTTATCTCCATGCATTCAGATCTTCTACAAATACACCTTTCTGTGATTGCCTTTAAGAGCACAACCTTAATTCAGGCTCTCTACACTCCTTCTGGTTTATGGTGATATTAAACACAGGCAAATTCATTCACTGAAATCAATCTTGGGGAAATAAATCTACTGGTCTATAATTTAAGATTATTTGACTGCTCACTGGCAAACGATTAGATAGCATAATCATTCACTGAGCCTCAATCTGCATTTTCTGAAATTCTTTTACATAATCTTTGGAAGATGAGACTAGGGAAAGGAGAGAAAATTTGCAGCAAGCACCAGACAACAGAGCCATTCTGAACCTCTTTAGTTGCATGTTTAAGTTAACCTTTAGAAAGATTGGGAGAAGGCTGACTAGAGGAATTGTCTAAGATGTTTCATATTTGTGTATAGACACACAGACACACATACTCACACACACATACGCACACTTCTTGTAATGAACTCATCAGGGAGTTCCTCCCTAATTTAAGCTCAAGCTTGCAAAGAAGTCAGTTGTCTTTTCTTTTTCCTGACACTATTACATCAAAATAGTATCCAGGCATTAGACAGTATTTATTAGCTTGTAAGGCCAGAGATAATGATCCCATTCAATCAGAACACATGAATAATTCAATAGTCCCAACTTCACATAATTTCTAGCTCTACTTTTAAAACCAGTAAAAGAACCATTTGTATCATTTATTTATTTTTGGTGACAATGGTAAAAGATAAAGGAGGATTTGTTTTGTGGTGTTTTTTTTTTTTCCAAGAAACAGAGCCTTAGGGTTCTTTCATTTCAAATAGGTTAAAGACAGTGCCAAAAGAACATGTATATGTACGTAAATATTAAAGAGCATTATATTATAAGGGGTATATACAGCAATTACCTCTGTGAATTGTTTCACATAAATTTGTAGAGAGTATTTTAATCACTGTGAATGGTTTAATATTATTTTACACACTACTGCTAGGAAACAATTACGGTTTCTTCAAGACCATTGAACCTATAATTTCAGGGGTCACTTCTGCAAAGTACAATTTAAAAAGTACATTTGAAAGAACTGTGTTAAACATAAAGGAGAAGTTGAAATAATTTGATTTTACATCAGAAAATTTTGCTGCCTCTCATTTTCTAACATAAACAATGAAACACAATGGAAGAGGGCACCATTTTCTCTCTGAAGTAGTTCTGCCCTGTAGAACTTTCTGCAATGTTCGATATCTACACAGTCCAGTGTGGAAACCATTAGCTACATGTGGCTGTCGAACACTTGAAATGTGGCTTGTGCACCTGAAGAACTAAATTTTAAATTTTATTTGCTTTTAATTAATTTAAATTTAAATGGCCACGTGTGGCTAGTGGCTCCTTGTTGAACATCACAGCCCTTAAGTCCTCAAAGAGAATGGCTATTAGATTACAAATACCAATGGAAAGGCACTTACTATTAAGGTATTTTAATCCTTCTTCTAAGTTTACCATTTCTATTGAAACGCTTGCTTTCTGATGACAGATTATCTAGATATTTGTGATTAATCCATCATGTATTTTCTTTTGCTAATTCATTTGACAAAATCAGAGTGAAGTAGTGCTCTAATTGCTTTGGTTAAGATGTGTTATAATGAACGTATGATTTGACCACTAGAATGTATAAAGAAAAGGCAACAGATTAGAGAAAGCTCCTATTTATATCCCAGTGGCTTAAAAATACACAAAATTGTATTATCAATTTAAAAGACTTTGGGAAGATATTCTAATTGGGAAATACTTTCTAAAAAAAATCCCTGATCTTCAATAAGCTAACTAGCTTTTCTAAAAATATGAAATGGCTACACTTTAGGAATTGTAGAAGTGTTGATTGACATTCTGTTCCTTTTTAGACTTTTGCAGTGGGACTTCCTCTCCCTCATCCTGAATATTCCAGAGAAGATGAGTCAGTAAAGTAAAAGTTAAGGAATAGGAGTCAGTGAGATCGATGGATATACCTCTCAGGTTTATTTAAAGTTTTCATACAGCAACCATATGCCTTATCTCAATCAGTTGTCCACAGAAGGAAGGTCATTATCAAATTCCAAGATGCAGATGCTTTGTTAACTTACAATTACAGTCCAAGTGTGTGTTTGCATGTTCGTACTGGCCATTAATTAAGGGCCACTTGGAGAGACTTTAAGCTCTTGAACTGGATTAGTGAAAGTGATCAAAAGGACCAAGGGAATTTTGTAAATTGAGTTTTACAAGGTAAGGGGTGGACTTTGAAAAGAACTTCCTAAATCAGACATCATTGATTTTTTCATCACAGTCTTAAAATGAGAGTTGCCATTAAGAGGCTTGGAGTAGGATCATCAACTGAATGACACTATCTGCACGGTAGCTGAAATGTGATGTGTTGTATCAGCAATTAGTGGCAAAATTCCAGAAGCAAAATCCAGCGGTACTTTATGATTTAGAAGTTATGTTTGACACTGAAGGTTGCTTTCCCTATAATAGTGACTGACTTAGAAAGAATCCCATTGCGATTTTCAAGAGGCATTAATAAATATATTCTTATAAACCTATAGTAATGGATTTCTGAGTTGGATAATTGGAGTGTTTTTAGACCTAAGCAGAATGATTATTTCTATTTTTGACTATTAATATTATTGTTGTATTGTTAAGAAGTGTCTTTTTCTTTGCATTTCAATTTTTTATACATTATTTCTACTCATCACAAAAGCTTACAGAGTACAATTCCTATTTTGTAAATGAGGGAAAAAATGTCCAAAGAGGTTGATAAATTCCTTTATGGTTTCATGGGCAGCAGGTGCTTGAACTAAAAATGAATCTAGAACCATTCAAACCCAAAGCCCTTATTTATCTTTTATACCATGTTATCTTTCTAATTATTATATGAACTATACAATATTTAAGTTTGTTTTCAAAACATATTCATATACAAAAATAAATATATATAATTGAGGTTACCTTTTGGGGGAGATATTTGGTTTAGGGTTAGGATTCTTTCTGTGTTATCTATGGCATCAGGCATTTGACCATTGCTACTTATTTCCAAGAAGCATAGAAGAATTCTCCAAGGTTAGGCCCAAAGAAAGTCATTTCTTGTCAACATTTGTCTTCTGGACATTCTTTGTTGTGCATTTTCTGATTCAATATTGGTGGTTTAGATTTAGCTCAGAGGTCCTGTTAAGAATTGGGCGTGTATGGACTCTTCTTAGAAAAAAATATTGTATACGAATATGTATATTACATTTTATATGGTTCAATGACCACTTAAGTGCATGTTTGTCTAAAATATTCTAGGGAAGATAATACTTATATGAGTTCTTTATGAGAAGCAAGGGTGATCAGTGTATTAGCTTCCAAGGGTTGCCATAAAAAAATTACCAAAAATTTAGTGACTTAAAACAACATAAATTTATTCTCTCATCATTCTGGAGGCCAGAAGTCTGAAATTAAAAATTAAAATGTCAGCAGGATTCTACTACCTCCAAAGGCTCTAGGGAATATCTTCCTGGCTTCCTCCAGTTTCTGGTAGCTCTAGACATTTCTTATGGCTACCATCATCCAATCTCTGCCTCCATCTTCACATGGCCCTTTCTTCTATATAACTGTGTCTTCTTCCCTTCTGTCTTTTATAAGCTCATTTGTCTTTGAACTTAGGGCCCACCCAGGTAATCCAAAATGATCTCATCTCAAGATCCTTACTCTAATTACATCGTCAAAGACTTTTTTCCAAATAAAGTCATATTCACAGTTTCCAGGGGTTAAGGTGTGAACATGATTTGGGGAGGCCACCATTCAATCCACTATAGTCAGTAAGGTCTACCTATTTTCTTCTTGAACTTTTGTAATTTTGCCCTATGTAATTGGTCCAGAAAAGTCCTCAGAGTATTCCTATTAAAATGTTATTGGGCTGGGCGTGGTGGCTCACGCCTGTAATCCTAGCACTCTGGGAGGCCGAGGCGGGCGGATTGTTTGAGCTCAGGAGTTCGAGACCAGCCTGAGCAAGAGCGAGACCCTGTCTCTACTAAAAATAGAAAAGAAATTATACGGACAGCTAAAAACATATGTATATATAGAAAAAAAAATTAGCCGGGCATGGTGGTACATGCCTGTAGTCCCAGCTACTCGGGAGGCTGAGGCAGTAGGATCGCTTAAGCCCAGGAGTTTGAGGTTGCTGTGAGCTAGGCTGACACCACGGCACTCACTCTAGCCAGGGCAACAGAGTGAGACTCTGTCTCAAAAAAAAAAAAAAAATGTTATTAACTCATAACAATTTACAGAAACAAAAAACAGGACGGCAAAACTTAGATTACACATTATGTATAGTGATTAGTGGCACAAACCTGACCATTAGACTGACTATCTGTATTAAAATCCTACTCCCCACATGCTCTGTGTTTGAGGACAATTTGTGAACTTCTGCAATCTTCATTTTTCTCATATCTATAACAAAATTGAGAGTCCTGGTGTGGTGGCTCATGCCTGTAATCCTAGCACTTTGGGAAGCCAAGGTGGGAGGACTGCTTGAGTTGGAGAATTTGACACCAGTCTGAGCAAGAGTGAGACTCCATCTCTACAAAGAATAGAAAAATTAGCCGAGCATGGTGGTGCATGCCTATAGTCTCAGCTGCTCAGGAGGCTGAGGCAAGAGGATTGTTTGAGCAGGGAATTTGAGGTTGCAGTGAGCTATGATGACGCCACTGCACTCTAGCCAGGGTGACAGAGTGATACGCTGTCTCAGGAATAAAAAAATGAGTATCTCCTTAATAGAGTTTTTGTAAAGATTAAATGAAAAAAAAAACATGTCAAGAATTCAGTATAGTGCCTGGCATAAAGTAAATGCTAAGTAATGCTAACCACGAGTAGATGCTTCCCTGAAGCATCCTTTGAAGTCTCTTAGGCATAGTTATCTATCCATCTATCTATGCTTCATTTGCTTATTTATCTGCTTGTTAATTTGTTTTACTAAAAATTATTATAAATAAGAACAAATCACACTTCCAGAAATATGGAGGCTTTCTTTCTCAGAAGTAATCTTTATGGACAATCACAAGGAAACTGAGAATTCTTTTTGCCTATAGATACTTTAAAGGTACATTCATCATTTATTGAGCACTATTATGACCAAAAGATGATTTGGATAATTTCAGCTGTTAAACAATTTACATTCTATTCAGGTGTGATAAATGAGATATGAAATAATTGAAAAAGAGCATAATTGGAGCTTTAAAGATGTAAGATCAAGCAACCATGGGAATAGAAGGAAATGCAGGGAAAGTGCAATTTAGAAGGTGGGGAAAAAGAAGGTCAGAAGACTTTTTCTCAAATGAGAGCATATCGTAACAGGTGAACATAGGTGTAGAATTCAGGAATGAATCTTATCCTTGTCAGTAATGAGCTCTTTCTTAACTCTCAGTATCCCCATCTATAAAATGATGCTAACATCATTGAATTGTTGTGAGGATTAAATAATGCATGTAAAACAATGTCTGGTACCCAGAAAAGAATAAATAAATATTAGCTCTTTAGTTGTTGTTGTTACAATCACTATTAATCAGTTTCCTAGTATGCAGAGGAAGTTTAATAAGTCTTACACACCCTGGATGGCAACTCCCATTTCAAAACCATTTACCCAAAGAGGCCATCTGTACCTGTACCACCTCTCCTTGACCCATTTTTTATAGTCTATGATAACAACACATATATATTGAAATAATCTGTTTCTGTGTTTTTCTTCTCCTCCATGCTATAATCTCCTTGAAAACTAGAAATATATCTTATTCATATGCATTGTCCTAGCATATAATAAAATATCTAGCATCTAGTTTGTAAATGTTTCTTGGACTGTTGAGATTTCAAGTATGTACTGTCCGGCCCACCACCAAAACCTGATAGACTGTAAAGCTCTTTTAATACCTTGTAAGAGAAACAGAAATTCCATATAGGTAACTTCATATCAGAACTTTAGGGAAAGTCCCCTCTAGAATAATTGCATTAGTTTTCTATCACTGCATAACAATTTACTATAAACTTACTGACTTAAAACAATACATATTTCTTATTTCACATTTGAAGTATGGCTTAGTTAGATTCTATTGTTCAGGTTCTCACGAGGCTATAATCAATGTGTCGGTTGGGACTGCAGTCTCATCAGAGGTCCAACTAGAAAAGAATTTTCTTCCAAGCTCCCTTAGGTTGTTGGCAGAATTCATTTCCTTGCAGCTATAGTCCTCATGGAAGCTTGCTTGTTCAAAGCCCCAAGGAAGAGAGAGACCCTAGAGCAAGTTTGTTAGTAAGACAGAGTGTTATATAAGGTAAGATAATCAATCACAGGAATGACATCCATGCCCTTGACCACATAACATAATATAGTCATGGCAGTGACATTGCATCGTCTTTGTCATTCTCTGTTAGAAACAATACAGGAGGTTGTACAAAGATTAAACACCAGGAGGTAGAGATCATTGGGATCAACTTAAAGTCTGTTCCCCAATGTTAGGGGTGCCCAAGAATTCTGTGTTTCAGATTTGCAAAGAGTCATTCTTAATCTTTTATTCGTTCATATTTTATTAAAGACCCAGGATTAGATAATAGTATTAGTATACAACAGTGCTTTGTGCATTAAAAAAAAATGGAATGTAAAAAAGAATACTTTTCCCCAGTGTATGTTTTTGTCTGCTTTGTCAAAGACTAGATGGCTATAAAATACTTCCCCCAATATAATTCTCTGTGATAAAAATCATGCAACTCTGAGGTGCACTACTCTATGAACTTGCTAGTATCTATTAGTTGATCTATTATGGTAGAACCATCATTAGGAAAATAATTCATCACACTAGAAGCATTGTGTTGAGCATTATAAATTACTATAATATACCACACTGGATAGTTATTAATTTTAGTGCCACCCAATGTATCATATCATTAAACCATTCTGTATTTGAAGAGAGACAAATAGAAGTTTATTTTCTAGGTGTTCTGAGATATGATGAACACAAATGCCTAACAGTAACAATTAGAAATTAGGAGTTCCTGTATTTTTTGGACCACAATCTGTGATTACCTAGATATGGTTGTTATATTTCTTAACAATTTTTTTTTAAATCAGTCAATGTTTTACTAATATACGTGGGTGGTTGTAAAGCTAACCTGGGTTGTGATATTATTTCTGAATTATTGCGTTTACTGCTTGGATAATTTGTCCAATCTGGCTGCCTGAGTAAGGGGCCTCTTCCCTCATCACTGCCCCTTGTGGGTCTTTTAAACCTAAAGAAAAAAGCGAGCTAATGAAAAAAGACCACCTTCCCAACTTGAGGAAGATTTTCTTAGTAATTATTCTTTCTTCATGAAACTTGTAAGTCAAGCCTCAATTCAAATGACTTCAGGAGCCAGAGAGATGGAGTTACAGAGTAAAATTTTGTAATGTCCAATAATAGATCTAAACACATACACCAACCACAAGGAATAAATATTAGTTGTGTCCAATGAATTATTTCTACTCAGGAACATGGGCCTAATGATGTCCATGAACCATAAATAGGGAAGCATCCATGACTTCTGTAGTTTAATTACCCATGAAGAAATTAATTTTGAAAATGTTTAAGCTCCATTATTTTCCTGATACATTTTATATTTTATTTTGCAAATAAAATGATTTATTGCTACTATATGCTATGTTCATCAATCATTCAATGATTACATTTCCCAATCAATATTTTTAAATGCACAATGTAATCTTATATATAAATACATGAAAAAGGATGCCTGCAGCTAACTATTGCCCTCATCCTGGGAATTTGGGCTTTTAATAGAAAAAAAGCTTTAAGTGAAATGACATTTGGAAGCTGTTTGTGTCATTTTGACTATTGGGAGTGGTGAAAACATTTCTGCGGTATCCTCTACTGTTCACTCATTCATCAGTGAGCACCTATTGTGTACATAGCACTATTCTAGACAATATATAAGATAAAGTCCCTATCTTCATCAAGCCTATTAGTAGAATGGAGAGTGATGATCAGACAGTAAACAAATAATAAATAAATAGTTATGCTAAAAAAAAAGACAAGGAATGAAGTTTAGAGGGTGATAATGGAGTAAGTAAGTTTTGCATTATGGCAGTGGTTCTCAACTGGAGCAGTTTTGCCCCTCAGGTGATATTTGTCAATGTCTGCAGACATTTTTGATTGTCACAACTGAGAAAGTGCTGCTGATATCCAATAGGTAGAAAGCGAGAATGCTGCCAAATATTCTACAATGCAGAGTACAGCCCTGCCCTCTCAAAAAATAATGATTTGGCCCCAAATGTACAAAAGCTGAAAAACCCTGATTTAAGGACAGGGAGAGAGGGCAATGGGCAGAATCCCAGAAAACATGAGAACGTGGTACATTCACATCACTTGGATAATAGCATTCAGGCAGAGGGAACAGGAAGCATAAAGGCTTCAAGCCAGGGTGTAACTGTTAAGATTATAGAAAGGATTCTTTTTTTAAAAGATTTGAAATGACACCTTGCAGGCCCTTCCTAATATTTGGAAGCTCAAGACAAAAATGCAAGTAAAAACTTACTACCATGCATTATAATACTTGAAAATTATAAATCAAGCTAACTTGTTAAATAAAATTTGATCTATTCTATCTTAAAGTTCATAATGACAAAATTAAAAATATATAAACCTGTGGTTTTCATGCGACTGAAAATTTAGCAAAATATAGGCAACTGTTCTATTATTACTGTGCATATTGGGGTGGTCTGTTGATGGGACTATGGTGGTTAGACGAGTAATGAAATAAAGACATAAGTGATTCACAAATTGTTACATCTTTTTAAATAAAATTGTGTTTTGCCTTTGGTTTAGCAAAGCTATTCATCATATTATAATAAATATTTTTTACACAGTTTACATTCTACGGACACAACTGCCTAATTACACAGTCTTTCTTGAATGGATGTAGATTTTAAATAGTCTTCAATTTGGGCCAATTTTATTCTGCTGAGGAAATAGAAACTGGAATAGTCAATAAAGTTATTAAAGCCACACATATTTAAAAATAAATGATGAATTTTGCATTTCATATTCAAAATTGCAATAGAATTACATATGATAAATTATTGTTGTCACAGAAATATTTCAAAAGAGTTTTGCTGTGGTTTGAAAGTTCATATTCTACCAAAATTCATACACTGAAATCCAACCCCCAAAGTATTAGGAGATGGAGCCTTTGGGAGGTGATTAGGTTATAAAGGTAGATCTTTGAAGAATGTGATTAGTGCCTTTTTAAAACAGATCCCAGAGAACTCACCCACGTATCATGTGAGGACACAGCAGGAAGGCTCCACCTATAAACCTGAAAATGGGCCCTCACCAGACATCAAATCTGCTAGTCCTTTAATCTTAGACGTTTCAGACTTGATAACTGAGAAAAAGTAATTTCTGTTCTTTATAAGGTACCTAGTTTTTGGTATTTTGTTACAGTACCCAAAATGAACTAAAACAAGTACCATTTTACCATACGACATTACCACTTGTATCATGATTTCCAATGTCTCTTAAAGCAGTATCTAGATTCCTACAGTGTTTCTGAAGTTCTTTTACTTTCAGATTTCTTTTTATTGTTGAAATACAATAAACAGAAAACAGCAATATGCTGCTTAATTTGTTCAATTTTATTTTCAACTGAGATTATTCCTCAATCTAAAATGACTTCTACAGAAATTAGTTTTGCTATTATTTTATATGACTGTCCTTATTAGTTATGCAAAGTTTTTGTCTAATTTTATTGTATTGGAATATCACTACTATTACATAGTTTATAAGTAGTTTCCATTGTTTTAAAGAAACTGTGTTTTTTCTAAAATTAAAAAATATTTTATTTGGGAATTTTTGTAAGATTTTGCTAACTTTTGTAAATTCAAGCAAAAACTTATACCAAATAATCATGAATACAATTAATTCAAAATTAATTTTGTTTTCTGCTGAAGAAAAAGTCATTTTTTGTTTAAGGATACTCTAATTTGACTAACTCATCAAATGTATCACATGCTTTGTCTATTTTAAATTTATTTACTTTAATATCATAGTTGACATTCCCAGCTTGTGTTCAGATGGTTATAAGATCAAATTTAACGTGTATTTAATTAAGATATGCCACCCTGGGAAGATCTAGAAAATATTTAGTATGATCTTTGAATTGTTCAGTAGAATTTATTTGCTATCAAAACAGTTTAAATGGTCTCTTATTTAAAGTTTAAATTATTTTTTGTACAAACCACAAAGAACACTTCTGGATTTTTCTCCCAAATTTAGTTGGTATACTTTTCCTTTGCAATGACATTAGCCCCGGTATTACAAATTTGTCCTCAACTAAATTTAAATCAATGCTCAAAGTTGAAAAATATTTTTCCAATGCTTCACTTCACTTTATTTACAACAGGTGTGAAAGAGATAAAATACTGTAATTTTTAACTTCCTATTTCCTTCCTCTAATAGTTGAAATATAAATGCACACACATACGCAGAGTAGATTGTATGTGTAGTTGTTCAGCATGACTTAGTGAATAGTTTGTTGCCAAACCAGCACCATCACCACCGCCTCCTATGGTCACTGCATTACAGAGAAAAAGCCAGAAACAGTGTTTTCCAGAATGTTCTCTATTGTCTGGTACTTGTTTAGTGTTAGCCAATTGGAGAAACTTAGTTAAGAATTTGAAAGGTGGAGAGGAAAGGCAATTATTCTCCAGAGGCAATAGCAACCAAATGTTGCAGACTGAGAGATTTGGTGGCCATTCAAAATATCATTTCATAAAAGACAAAGAATGGCTGTGGAAATGACCCAAATTAAAGGCAGCTAATGTGACACCTAAATGCAACATTTAATCCTAAACCAGATCCTGCATTATAGAGGAATGAAACACTATGAAGGACATTATTAATTCGACTGACTAAATTATAATACAAATACATAGTCAATCGGATGAAAGCATTGTGTCAATATTAAATTTATTGGAATTGATAACTATAATGTGTTTAAAGAAGAGAATGTCTCTATTTTTAAGACCTTCACAATAAAATCTTTAGAAAGAAAGGTCATGATTTAAGTAACTTGTTTTCAAGTGAGTTTCTTTTTTTTTACTTTTAATTCAGGATATTATGGAGTACTACTCAAGTGGTTTTGATAAAAAGAAATAGTTTATGTGAAGAGAGGGAGAAAGGAGAGCAAGAGAGGGAGCCAACGGTAAAGCAAATGTGGTGAAGTGTAAACAATAGGCCAGTGTGTATAAAGAGTGGGTTACTTTTTATGCAGTTTTAAATTTGGCAACTTTTCTCTAAGCTTGAAATTATTTCCAAATTAAAAAAAAAAGGGAAACATGTAATTGGTCTCTCATGTGATTAGATTTGATGGCAGTAATGACCTTATAGCTAGTGGAAAAAGAGACAATGGTAGTCCATGGTATTTGAGGGCTCAAGAATTACTTAAATTATTACTATTAGTTTCCTGGAGTAAAGTATCTAAAGAAGGAAGAGCTTTGGAATATCAAGTAGCTTTTACAATGCAACATTGCGGTGGAAATAAGAGCCCAAGGACTTTGGGTAGTTTGGCTATTTCTGACAGTATTGGAGAATTTAGAAAAGGATAATAAAGAATTCAGGGTTTTAACTTCTGAGCTCAAGGCATGAATAAGAAGTCAGAAATCTGCTAAGACTGCCTGAAAAAAAATCCTCTATTTCTTTTAATTACAGTACTGACATTTCCAAAACAAAGACTGTCTCTGCAGATTGTTGACTTACAATATAAACTGAATTCACAGCTTAGAAGGTCTTTATGTGCAAGGTAGGATTTTCATCAGGAAATGATGGAATCTGGAAAACTGGGATGAACTCTGGATCTCAAGAGATGAAGGTGCTTTGTGTATTCTCGTACTATTTTAATTTTATAAAGCTAAATATAATACACATATGATAAAATGCTCAGATAATTAAGTGTAAAATTCATTGTGTAGAAAAATGTCTACACTCTTATAATCTTCACTCCAATCCAAAAAGATACCCTATAACCCTCTCCAGTTAATGCCTTTCTCAAACACAGGAGAAGCCACTGCTCTGATTTTTGTTATCATAAGTAGTTTCTTGTGCCATAACTTCATGTAGTAGACAGAAAAATGGTTCCCCAAGAATGCCCACATCCTAATTCCTGGAAGCTGTAACTATTTTAAGCTAAATGTCAAAGGAGAATTAAGGCTGGAATTAAGCCTGCTAATCACCTGATCTTAAAATACAGAGATTTTCCAGGATTGTCCCAACGGGCCCAAAGTAATCACAAAAGTCCTTAAAAGTGGAAGAGGGAGTCAGAAAAGACCGTCAGAAGGAAAAGTGACTAAAGAAGTATGGTCAGAGAGATGGAATGTTGCTGGCTTTGAAGATGAAGCATATGGGCCACAAGCCCAGGAACATGACTGGACTCTAAAAGGTGGAAATATAGGAAAAAAAAGAATTCTCCTCTGGAACCTCCAGAAAGGAACAAAGAGTAGTTAATATCTTTATTTACGTACTGTGTCAGACTTCAAACCTATGTAACTATAAGATAATAAGTTTAGACTGCTGTAAACCATTAAGTATGTGGTAAAGCTACATTAGCATCAAAATAATGCACTTGATATGAAATAATAAAATGGGATAATAGAGCATGTGTTTTTTTGTGTATGGCTTCTCTTGTTCAATCTAACACTTCTGAGATTCACCAGTGTTGTTTCATACATCAGCATATACAGCTGAATAGTGCTTCATTGTGTGAACATACTACAATTTCTCATAAAGATGGACATGTGGATTGTTTTCAGTTTTTAGTTAGTATGAATAAACTATAAATTATGTGTTCATAAAAGTATTTGTGTGTGTGTGTTTGATACTCAGGACTCCCCTGGTGAAGCCTGGGGCTCAGGTCCCCCTTAAGCAGAATTCTGCTAATTAAATATTATCTCCCTAAAATGACCTTTTTCTTTTTTTAACACTGTGATACTACATTCAAACTTTCTTTTTTGAAGCAACTTGGAACACTATTACCCTTACTATGACCATTCCTTTTAAAAATAATGATAATAGCAGTAAATCACCTTTATAATGTTACATGTAATCTCTTGATTCTTAGAAAAATACTCTGAAGCAGTTCGGAGATGTCAAATGTCTTCTCTAAGTTACTAAGGCAAGTGGCTCTAGAACGTGAATCCAACAGGACTTTTGACTCAAATCCCTACACCCTTTCTTTGCTTCTTACATTCATTCATTAATTTATTATTTCATTTATTCCTCAAATAGTTAAAGTGCGTATAACATTCTAGGCACTGTGCCTATAAGACATATTGAATATTTATTTTGTCATGTAATTTAAATTGATAAACTATTAATATGTAGCAATAGTAATGTCATATGACATATTCTGTTTCCTATTTGCTCATTGTAATAGAGAAAGACCAACATTTTGTGAGGTTACAAGTAGGGACTCACTCAGTTTTCAAAAGTGTGCCCACTTTAAACAGGAAAAAAGAAAAGAATAGAGATTCATTATATACCTGCCCATGTACAGAAAGTTAATTAATTCTTTCACTTTTATCACATGACTTACTTAAGTTTGTTTCACATAGGAGAAAAACAAAGAAATACATGGTTTCACATCTAATAAAAACAATAATATTGGATTAACTTATTTTTGACATGATGTAAATGATGGAACTCCTTATTTCAAGTCTAAGTTTGATTCATTATAATTATATATCATTAAATTATTCTCATTCAAGTTATTCAGAACAAAATTCCCTAAACTTATTTCACCACAAAATTTTTAAAATAATCATGTTTCCCAAACAGCAAATACTCACAAACTCTAACACCTGCTTACATAAAGGAGCAATTTTCCCAAAGGAAAACTAATAGCTTCAGGAGCTGATGCTAGGTTTAATATGTTTAATATACAATAAGCCCCAGATATATCATAAATACATAATATGGATCAGCAGTCACTTAAAAATGACATACAGTGAGATGGTAATTGGAATCCATTACCTATGTGTGACAAACATTTTGAATGTCATGCTTTATACCACTCTCATGCAATTTTCTAGGCTTCTCTGAGGTGGCACACCTCAGGTAATTTTTTTAAATAAAAATAACTATCTAAATATATGTAACCTTTTGAACCCGCTTATATTACACTTTTTAGAAAAACAATGTTACTGGCATCAGGTTCCCTTGCAGCTTTGTTTATTTGTTTGTTTTTCCAGAACACAAACTGACACCACACAAAGCAGTCTGGTAAAAGCTGGTCTCACTTTTCTGTTTGCTACTTCTAGTCACAATGCTGAGGCAGGGAGTTTTTGTAAATGTAGAGTTTCTATGTGGCTGTGTTTATCTCTGGCTGTGCTCCAAAATGAAACATAAATTACGTCTGCATAATCACTTCCTTTGTTTCTTTCCATTGTCCTGCATCATTGATAGCATTCTGTGGATCAGGTTATAAGTGACAGAATCACAACACCATGCCAACTCTTAGGCACTTATACAATAGATTTCGTTTTTTTTAAACAGTGTCACAGTTAGGCACACAAATACAAAGACTGGATTCTCACATACCAAGTGACTAGAAGAAATTTCTTGATAATGTGGAGGCTTTCAATAGAAAAGGAGAAAATAAGGACTTGGCTAACTGAACTCATCTTTATCAATGAAATTTGCTTTGACATGCTTCCCTTCCCCTTTACCTGCCTGGCATCTGCTGACTTACTTCTCTTCTTAGGCTTCCTTTCTGGATGCTCAAGATCAATTGTTGTACTCTCTAATACACTTCAAGTTTCCAATCACAACACTTTCTCCCACTGTAATGTGATTTTGTGTTTGTTTTTCTGTATTTGCTGCTAGGTTGTATTATAAAATCTCAATGGACACAGATATGTCTCTGGTTCACTCCAGTGCCCAGCATGGTATCTGATAGGTGTACATCTGTATCTATCTATAATCTATCATCTATCTACCTACCTATCAAGAGAGACACAGACCAAGTGTTAACAATAATAAGGACATAATCATGTTATTACAATCCTGGTGTTGATTGTATTGAAGAGCACAATGTCAATGATCTTCTGATGTCCTTACTATTTAATATATACATTGGATTGATACTTGTGAATATTAGATTGGCTGAAAATTTCAGCAGTCGGTTTTCCTAAAATGAGAATTGAATAATGTTGACACAGTTTGTATTCAGTTATATATTTACTTTATTGAGCTAATCTTTTTTTCCCTCCTTCCTTCCTTTTTTCAGTTGAGTTCTTATTTAAAATAACATTTTGGCTATCACCCAGTTAAATTCTGGGCAGCCCTGGTAAGTTTGAATTTTATTTGGTGGTTATTCTTATTATTTACTATAAATAGTCCTATGCTGTGTGGCTGCTATTATGAAATACAATTGTAATTTTTTCAATTTTAATTGTGTCAGATAAATCTTTGAGTATCTGAGACACTTTTCTTTGAGTAGAATTCCCAATTCTATGTTGTAAGTAATGAAGTAGCCTACAATGGGGAAAGTGGAAAAGACTTGACAGTAGACAGTTCAGGACTCTCCGGGGTTATCTGGAGGAACAAAACCAATAGAATGGAGGGGGGTGGAGATTTTAGGGAATTATCTTACATATGCGTGGAGACTGGTAAATCCAAAATCTTCAGAGTAGGCTGGTAGACTACAGAGCCAGGAAAGAGGTGATTCTGCACTTCAAGTCTGAAGGTAGTCAATTGGCAGAATCCCCTTTTCTTTGGGAGAGGACAGTCTTTTTTTATTAAACATTAAGGCCTAACATTGATTAGATGAAGCCCACCCACATTATGGAGGGTAATCCGCTTTATTTAAACTCTACTGATTTAAATGTTAAGCACATCTAAAATGTTCCATCATAGAAGCATCTAGAATAATGTTTGATCAAATATCTGGGCACTATGGCCTAACCAAACTGACACAAAAAATCAACCATCACAGTCCATATAATATATCTCTTTTCTCTCCCTGTATCTAACAGATGTAAACCATTTAGAAGGGTAAAGCTGTCATTAGAATCCTGGGTGAGATCTCTTCCACCAGAGGAAGGCATATTTAGTAATCGGAGGCAGCAAATGGAATCAATAGTTTTGCCATTAAATTTAGAATAGACTATGCCATCAACTTGTGTGGCTATGGGTATTCATTTAAATTGTTGTAAAACAGTGTGTATCCATTTCCTTGTTGTCAAGAATATAAAGTCACACAAATATGTTATGTAGCATACATACTGTAGAATACAATCATCTATTGCCTGCTCACTTCTGTGATAAATACAGAGAATTTAATATTGAAAATTGGAAATGGAACCCCAGAGGCTAGAAGCTGGCTCTAAACTTGGAATATAAGATCTAATTCAGTTCTAAATTTAACCAAATCATTGTTCCTTGTTCCCAATCAACGATGAGTACTAAAAGAACCATAAACTATATACATACTACAATATTTTCCTTTTACATTTGTAAGTATACCAACTGCTTTTTATCCATGTTTGAATTTTTCCACAAAAAATCAAGAATGCTTGTAAAAACATTTGTCTACATGGGAAAGGGAAGCCTCATGTTTTGGCCATGTGCAAAGACAGGTGGCCATCTGGAAGGGGTCTATTTCTGTACATCCAAGATGTGAATGGCCTTGCCTGATGATAAACAATGTTCCCAAAGAACTTGTCAAGGGACCTGTCATAAGGTAGACAAGGTGCTCATAATCCCATACAAGAAAGATACTATGCAGTGGGGTCTGTTCTGTCCTTGATGCGTGCAAGTTCCATTATAGCTAATGGGAATTACATGTGCATTTTCAGGAAGCACTACGCTGTGTGAACTGCAAAGGGAAAGAAAACACAGGCATGAGATTTAAAAAGAAAAAAAAGAAGGAAAAAAAAAAGAAACAAAGAAATCAAAATAATTTTGTTTCTGTACTCCTCCAGTGATAATAAAAACTGTGGTTGCTGAAAATGAAAGCATGTGCTTTGAAAAGAAACTAAATATGGTTATGTACCCTCCCACCTCCGTGTAATCCCAGATTCAAAAGCACATTTGGCAACTGGTACTTTAGCTATTCATTTGCTTCTATAAAATAGTAGATATATTGCATGGGGGTGTTGACTTTATTTTTCTCTTTTTAGTTATTTATTTTCAATGATTTAAAAATATTATAATTATAAATTCTGGAATTAATGTAACTGTATAAACTTTTTTTACATAGGCCAGAAAATACAGGCTATGGTAAGCATTTCTATATCAAAATATACTTCAAATATTAACAATAGTCATAGATAGAATCAAAATACATTTAAGATTATACTTTTAATATCCCAAAATTAAAAAAAAAGATTATACTTTTAGGCAATAGTTAATATAAATTAGTTTTTGGTAAAACAGATAACATCAAAAACTCAAATAAGGATGGATCTTCTTTGAAGTATATAAAATGTTAGGAATGTGTAAATATTTTGAATTCTTGCCACATAGTTAAGTATGAATTCCTAGCATGAATCAAAATCTTGCAAAGAAATCTTGGCAAAAGAAAAAAAAAGCACATAAAATACTGAGTCAGTCCCATGAAAGGAAATAAATAGACTACAAATAGAAATTGCTTTATTTCCAAGTCAATTCATTTTGGCAAACTACATGGTAATATAATGTCTTTTCTATGATGATGAAAAGATAGTTTTCAGTGTGTCATGAATAGACCCATTCCTAATGATTAACATTTACTACATGATAGTTCATATTCATAATAGAGATAGATATGGTTTCTACAATATAATTTAATCAAATGCCATGAGAATTTTCTAGTTTTTTTTTAACTGACCAACATCCAATTATCCCTGTGTGTGGTTTCTGTGCACAAAGGAAAGATAGTTTCTCTTTCACATTGCCGCCATGACCCCTGGGGCTGTAAGAATTATTAAGATCACAGCTATTACTTAGATTTGCATGGGCAATTAAAAATTCTGAAACA
The DNA here is from genome assembly GCF_020740605.2 of Lemur catta. Classification (NCBI taxonomy): domain Eukaryota; kingdom Metazoa; phylum Chordata; class Mammalia; order Primates; family Lemuridae; genus Lemur; species Lemur catta. The sequence continues at coordinate 178,964,193 of NC_059128.1, read as the reverse complement.
TATCTGGTCCCACTGGATGGATTTTCCAACATTTTAATAATGAAGTTGATAAGGATAATTATGATGATGGCATTTAGTAAGGGTCTACTTTGTGCTCTACATAGATCACTGTTGCTTTACACAATAATCCTGGTATATACTCAGAGCAAAATGACTACTACAGATGAGGAAACTGGACATAGAAAAGCTAAATAACTTTTCCAAAATCACACAGCAAGTGGCTAAGACTAGGTATCTGTGACCATAAAGCTTGTGATTTTCTCCATTTACTATGAGCTACCTTTATGTGGGTAAATGTTTATCTTGTACTAAAGAATTAACTGACCCTATATTGGAGGTGGTCAAACAACAATTTAATGTCACAATAAATAATTTTTTATGTAAAAAAGAAAAGTGAATATTTCTCATGTAACTTATTCTGCAGTATGATTTCTTAATTATAATATAGTCCAAATACATTAGAGGTATTATGACAAATCACATTTTTGTTATATTTTAAAATGTAATATAATGATTAAAATTTTTTTGACAATGAAAACTCTTTTAAAATGCACTCTGCATCAGATATATATGTGTTGTGCAAATATACGGTAAGAAAATGCTTCAGTGTATTTAAATTCTAGAATTGGAGGATGTCCAGTTAGATAGGACATCAAAGAGAGTGAAAGTACTGGGTTACTTTTGCTTCTCTCAGTTATTGTCCAAATCCGTAAGTGGAAACAAGCAATATGCCAATATCACCAACATTCTGAGGCATTTATTTCCTAACCAAATGTTCCATATTTTAGAGTTCTGTACAAGTGCACAGATATTAGTAGCTTTTGCTAGCAGAATAAACACTAAGGGCTTAAAATTTCTTTCCTCCCAGAATTTTTGAAATAGAAAAGAAAACTTCCTTCTGTTTCACTCAAATTAGAATTCCAGATGTCCAAGGTCAAAGGTTGGAAATAAAAGTATTGAGTTTTGGCCTACTCCAACCAGAAGGCATGCCCAAATGTGTAAGAGTTTTCCCAGAGGGTGCCCTTTTGGAGTTTTATTTTTTCTCTTGTCTCTCCTGGCAAGAGGTCCGTATCTCCTCTGCTGAGTTATGCCATTCAATTCCATCCTTGTAAGTGGTCTAAGTCTCTTGTATTTACTCTTTAGCAATTAACTATAGTTTGGATCCTTAACATACCTTTTTTAAATGCATAAATTTGGAAAGCTGCTGATTTTCTTCTTCATGAGTATGATGTGTGAGGTTCTATTTGACAACATTTGATATTCTCTCTTTTTGTCAACTACCAGTATGAGGTGAGAGATGGGGGTGATCTAATAAAATACAGAGACATTGTGAACTTGCTCTTATTTTGTTCTTCTGAATGGTTTACCTTTAACAGCTGCTGTATATTTTAAGAATAATTTATTTTCTGGCCATATTCATTCAGAAAACATTCTGGATATTGAATTTTTTTTAGAAAATATATAACAGAAGTCCTTTCAAAGGCTTGAATTATGACGTCAACTTGAAATACTATGTTATCAAAAATAAACCTAAAGCAACATCCAAACTTTTATTTATTCTTCTTAGTCATTTATGAAATATTCTAAATAGTTTAGTATGTTATAGTTAATTCAACAAATATATAGTGACCACCTATTAGGGCAGTGTCTAGCACAGAGCAGGAACAAAAAAAAATGGTCCCTTTAGTTCTATTAAGATTAGGTTGACTTATAACATGTGCCCACTTTTTTCTATTGCTTATGCTAGTGCTTCAGGTGTGGATTTTAAAACTATAGAACATTTTATAAAATATTCTCTAAAGCAGAACAATACCTCACAGCCCCATGGTAGGTACTATGTGGGCAACATTAACTGACTACAGTGCAATAAAATAAGAAATCAAAAATAAAACTGTAGTCAAACCTTTACTTCCCTTAATCTTGGAAACATAAGACTCTCCTAAACTACTTGAAAGTAAGCGTGTTCACATCTAGAAGCCAGAAGAAGAAAAAATTAAACAAAAGCCAGAGAAATCCAAAGAAAATAAAAGAAGGAAAGAAAAAGAAAAAGATCAGAAATTAATAGAAAAAACGTAACAATAAGAAATGCTCAAAAAAGAAAAGTAGATTTTTTGAAAAGAATAATGCAGCATTAAAATACAGACAAGATCGATCAAGAAAAATAACATCAAAGGAATATATATATAATATAAGAAACAAAAATGAGAGTATAATTGCAAATGGAATTAAGATTTTTAAAAAGCTGTAAAATTATAGTGAATAACTGAATGGCTGTAAATAGTAAATTTAGATGCAATAGACTTTCGTAGATAACTATAAGTTTCTAAAACTGAATCAAGAAGAAGCAGACAAACAAGAGTATATCAAAAACCAGCAGATAATTGAATTAGCAGCTATAATCTCCCCCAAAGAAAGTACCATGGACAGACAAATTTTATGGACAAATTTTACATCTTCAGAAAAGAGATAATCTCTGTCCAGTTCAACCCTTTTTAATAGAACAGATAAATGAAGGTGAACAAAATACAGGGAAGTTACTTGTTGAATGCCCTAAAGATAATTTTTTTTTTAGTCTTTTTCTCTCTAATATGCAGTGCTTCAAAGTTTTAAGCAGAAAAGTGGGACCTGGAATATGCTAATAAAGTGACTCCCCACATCCACCATTGAATCTTCTTACATGGACTGTAGACATGCAGTCCAGATCTAAAAACCCAATCCTTCAATTCCTCAATCTCCCTCTTTCATAATGGAGAGACTTGGGCTTTCCATAGGATTAATTCTAAAAAAGGAAGGTACCTCTTGATTCTGTACAATTAGAGACCTGATACCAAAAGTCATCTGTGTCTCTCTGTCACAATCCCAATCTTAACCATACACTCTCCCCTTATACTTAATAGAGAAAATTAGATGTCACTAGAATTATCTGCGACCTTCTTCCCTTCAACTCCCAATAGTACACATGAATATATATATATAAATTTAAAAAAAATCCCACATTCTCTATCATTTATTCTCTCAAAGACTGACCCATGTTCCTGTTGATTGTATTATGTGCCCATGTGTTTTCTCAATATCTTTAATCTTTCTTTTTTTCTGTTTTTTTATTTCAATAGATTTAGGGCTACAAGTGTTTTTTATTACATGGATGAATTGTATAATACTGAAGTTAGGGCTTTCAGTGTGCCTGTTTCCAGAACAGTGTACATTGTACCCTATAGGTAATTTTTATCTCTCATCTCCATTCCATGTCTTAGTTTCCAATGTCCATTACACCACTATATGACCGTGTATACCCATTGATTTCTTCTGAGCCTGTTCCTCACCCTCAACCATAGATTAAAAATAAAAACAAACATAAAACAACTCTATTATTTTTCTGTTGCTGCATAACTAATTATGACAAACTCAGCAGTTTCAACCAGACACAAATTCATTATTTTACAGTTGATGTGGGTCAAGAGTCTCATTATAACATGACTGGGATCTTTTCTCAGGGTCTCACATGACTGAAATTAAGTCATTGGCTAAGGCTGCCAACTCATCTGAGGCTCACGGTCCTCTTCCAAGCTTATTCAGGTTGCTGGAAACATTTAGTTCTTTGAGGTTATAGAACTGAGGTCCCTGCTTTCTTGCCAGCTGATGACTGGGGGCTATTCCTAGAGGCTGCCCCCAGGTCCTTGCCATGTGAGCTTTCCACAGGCTGTTCACAGCATGAATTTTTTTTCCATGCCATTTGGAACTCATCTGTCTGACTTACTCTTCTGAGACCAGCCAGAGAAACTATGCTTTCAAAAGTCTTACCTGATTAGGTCAGACCCACTGGGATAGTCTCCTTTTTATCATATAAAGTACCATGTACATTAATCATGAGAGTGACGTACCATTGTATTGGCAGATTCTATTCACACTGGAATAGGAGATTATAGTAGGGTGAGGCTCATTGGTGTTCTGCCTTCCACCACACCCAAATCAAATCAGAACAAAACAAACAAAACCAAACAGCCTTTGTGACATCCCATCTTATTTCTCTTTACCACTACACTTGAGTTAATACTCTATTTACTGCTTTCTATACTTTCCCAACTCTTATTCCAAAATATACTTTCCTTTAATACTATTCTATACCTATCCTATTGTTCATTAGCAATCTCCATTTGGAACATCTTTAACAACATCATTTCCAAATATGAATTTCTCATTTCTTCCCTCCCTTTCACTTCTCTTTTTTTCCTAATATAATTGATAACCCAATCAACTCTCTTTTCTTTCAAAATAGAGTGCTGAAATCATACTTGACTCTGTCTCCTCACTTATTTCCAACATAAGGTGGTCATTAAGTCTTGTCAATCTTACATGGAAATGCTGACTCAAGTGCTGTTTCAAACAGTCCAGCCATTATTTTCATTCCATTATTCTTTAGCATATAGGCAGCCTTCTCCCCACTTACCCTGGCATCTGCAATTACTACTTCTGTCTCTCCTCCGAACTGTTGTTCTTAGTGTTTACCTAGAGATAGAAATGTCCAAGGAATGGTTTGAAGCCCCTTTCAAAATTCCAAATCCACAATTCTAATACTATCAACTTGTATAATTAATAAAGGATAAGAAATCATAATATACCTGTCTTTGAAACCTGATTGGATTAATCATTAAAATTATACTATTAAACATTTACCAAATTCTTTTTTGGAGACAGGATCTCATTCTGTTGCCTGGGCTAGAGCACAGTGGCATCACCCTAGCTCACAGCAACCTCAAACTCCTGGCTTTGAGTGATCCTCCTCCCTCACCCTCCCAAAGTGCTAGGATTACAGGAGAGCCATTGTGCCTGCCCTTCTGAAATTCTTTTGATGTGCTTGTTTTATACAGTTTCTCTACTTTTCAAAATGTTAAGAAGGATGGATTAAATAGATTAAAGATGCTTACTAGTACAACTTCTTCACCCAATTCTACTCCCAATTGAATCCTTACCCAAATATGTAATTTAGGAAAAAGATATTGATTTTGATTACCCTTTAATATTTCAGTTAAACCTCTCCCATGGTGGGAGGTTTAACCCCTTGATCTTTTCCCAAACCTCTACCCATCCACCCCTAAGCCATTATTTTGTTTTAAAATTTCGTTTTCCATTATCATGCCCGATTTAGCAGCCTTACTCCTCCATTACTGTTCCATAGCCATCTTCCCTACTCCACTTCTCACCCACCCAAAGCCCTCTTCTTGATCTTGCATCATTACCATCTTGCTCATCATAGTTGTTCTGTGAGAAGGTATGATCCATCCTCAGGGATCCATCTTGGAGTGATGCGCACTGTCTAGGGGATGGACATGGTTGAAGCTCTGACTCGGGGAAGTTGGGGGGCAAGGGCAATATACGTAACCTAAACTTTTGTACATCCACAATATGCTGAAATTTAAAAAAAAGTGTCTTCTTAAAGGTTAGGCCCTGGTTCACTTAGGAAAATTTCCAGAAAGAAGAAAAGACAGTAAAGGATATGTTATATGCTAGATTAAATTCCCACCATGTATCTCCCAAATTTATAATAGCACAGCGTTTTTCATGACTTAATCCTCAATAACTTTGTGACTTTTGAAGATAAGCATTTTTATTTTAAAATAATAAAATGGTAAGAGTTTGGAAATTTTAAAGTTATTAAAAAGTTAATCCAACCTTGTTTGTGTACAGCTATAGTCCTCTTTTGGGCATGTCATTTACATTGCAGAAATGTTTTCTAGATAAGAGAACTCTGGTATGATGAAGTACTAAACATTGCTGCATAATGTTTTAAAAGCCCTTAGGCCATCAGCAGGCTGAAAATGGGTTTGTGTCTCATATCTTTGCTTTCAAAGTCCTGCAGTGACTTTACATATATTTTTCTGGTAATTTAGATATCACTGAACTGGAGACTCCATAGTGAAAACCTTTAATATTCTTGAAGAAAAATAACAGTTTAATACACGAGAAAAACATTTTTTCTCTTGCTTTCCTTACATATGAAATCTAAAAATTTAATCTCACTCAACCCTTTGCTAAAATCTCTAAATAGAACTTTTTACATTTCTTCTGGAATAAAAATGAAAAATGATCCAAAATACTTTTAACATATTCAATTTTTCAAAAAGTTCCTAACATGACACATTTTAAACTTCAAAGAAATGATGATTTTTGCAATAACACAAGTTGTGTGCTTTTGAATGATGGCTCAAAGTTCCTTTGCCCATCCTGTTTCCCGTTGCCCAGCCGTGCTTTAAATCACTGACTTCTTATCTCCATTTGGGCACTTGAATATATTTTTTTTCCATTTGTAGCCTTTAGTCACTTCAGTTTTAATACTGTATTTCTTGAGAAGTGACTAAAAGGTTTTGTTTAAGAATCGTCAATATATCAGCTCTGATATGTAATATGTAAAAGAATTGTCTTTTGAAGTGGAGATGATAGCCATAGTTTTACTGAAAATCGGCATCAGTTTGAGAGAAATATCTAAAACAATTTTCTAAATGGAACTTTTAATAGGAAAGAAAAAGGTCTGTGAAAGTACATAGTTTTTCAAATATTAAGAACTATTGTTCATTATGTATGGTACTGTGGATTAAATCATTTTCTTAGATTACTAGACTTAAAGGATGATAATTTCTTCACCAGCATCAGTAAAATTATTTACCAAGCCTTTGCTTATATAAGGCACTTTCTAAGAGTGGGCAAAGTTAGAAAATCTCTGGACATGTACAATTAACAAAATTTTCCCAGGCTGATATAAATAATAACTAAAATGTATTGAGCACATATCATGTGGCAAGCACTGTTCTTTGAATGTAATCATTTATAGTTATATAGTATCATACATAAATCTCATTTTTCAGATGAGGAAAAAAGAGGCACAGAGAGGTTAATCTATTACTTAAAATTACATAGCTAGTAAGTGAAACATTTAGGATTCCGACTCAGAGGCTTTGAAGAATCAACCTGACTTAATTAGATGCTGTTAATATTTCCAAGAATTAGCTTTAAAGAGACCACCCAATATTGGTATATTTGGAGAAACAGAAACAGGAAACCAAAAATAAAAACAAAAAGAAAAGGGGTAACCATATCCTTTTTAGTAGTTGAGTATGTATGAGAGTCTGAGAAGTCCATATTAGTATTTAAGAACCAAAAACTTCTAAAACCATGTTAATAAATGCATTTATTTTAATTTGACAGCAAAACTTTTCCAGATTGCCACCTATTTTAAATATACTTTTTGTATTTAATTTATACCAAATGTATTATACATATTTCTCCCTTCAGGAACTCTTCTCATCTTTCTAAAATGAGCCATTATTTCATTCTTTAAAGAGTAATTTTTTAAAATGTGTTACTTTTTCTATTATTCCGTGAATAATAATAACATCAAACTCTTGCAAAACCTTAATAGAATAAAAATAAAATTGAGCTTCTAGCCAGACAAAAGGCTTTTATAAATTAGTCACTATCATGCAAAGAGGATCAGAAAGCAATTTTTCCAAGAACAAAAATTGCCCTCTTTCCTCAGACTATCAGACTCTGAGCTATAAATAGAGGCACAGAGAGAAAGAATGAGAGAGATGATAGTGAGTGACAACACTATTACTATGAATACTGAACTAAATTAATAACCAGTTGACTGGTAGCTTATAGGATTTTTAAAACTCTTTTCAAAGGTTTTAGTCAAATTCATTACTTAATTTGCCACAAGCCATTATAGAATATTTCTGTGTGTGTGCGTATGCATGGATGAAGTCAACTATTTTATGGCTATGGTATACCTATGCACAATTTTAGTTGACTGTGATCATCTTTGGAAGTAGGAGAAACAGAAATAACTAAGCAAATTTATATGTATATAAGTAACAGGAGAAGTCTGCAATACCAAGAATCATTCTTCTTTGCTGGTAACAATTATTTCAGAAATATAGTGTTTTATTGGTTCTCCCTGTGATGAAATTACACTTACTTTCTCTGCTAATCTCCATCTATCATAATCCCATACCTTTCTAGGACAGAAAAATTAGATTTATCAAGTATATTTCATATATTCTTAAATAATTAAAAAAAAACAAAAGGATTAAATATTTGTACCTATATTATGATAATTCTTTAATATTTTCCATGAAATATCTCTAGTTTATATCAAAATATAATAATATAATCAGCTATTCATTATCTCTAGTAATAAGAAAAACTAGAACATGGATAATTATAACTAAATGTCTGTAAACCTCATATTTCTAGTCTTCTGGCTCACTTTAAAATTAATAAATACTAACTGTGGTGAGTTGATTTTCATAAAGTGTATGCTTTTTTTAAATGAAAATATCAAAAAGCAATAAAATGTCCAAAAGTTTTCATGTATATGTGTTTGCCATAAGGCCTTTTCATTGTCTTTTTTTATAGCTCTGCACATTATTCTACAGACACTGTAATGAGTCAGGATTGGCCTTCACCAACTGTTAGAGGATTAAAATAAATCTAAATTTAACCAATCCTAATAATACTTGGAATGGCTTTCACTATTTATCTCTCTTTTCCCTGAAACTTTCCTACTCACTTCCTAAAGCAAAACAACAGTAGCAACAACTTTCTTGTGATTTTTTTTCCTTGAGTCTAAAACAAAAAATTTTAAAACGTTCTTTAAAAAAATATTGTTGTTGTTATGATCTTTTATCCTAGAATGACTACTTATGTGCAAATCCGACTGATGACTCCTACTCTAGTAAGTCTTTGAGTGCAAAGGTCTGTTTTCACCAGATGGGGATGTTGCATCAGGAAAGAGCCACCCTGTAGAGTAAAACAAAGATTCTTCCATAGCTAGGGGGTGCAGCAGGCAATATGGGCATGACATAAGAGACAAAAATATTTTGAAAATATTTAATTATGGTATTAATCTAAGTGTTTTACATTGGTTAGATATTTGCAAGTTGGAGTTGATTTATTATTTTATCCTTGTGTCTTGCTAGCAAAAAGGATTTTGTTATCAACTGCCCTTTTCCCACCCAGGTAAAGCATTTATGAACATGTAAATGAGTGATATTTTAAGAAGGAATGTAAGATTTCTTTGTTTTTTTGGAAGTCTCTTAAGGTGATAATGTGGGTCTATCTACCATTTGTTTTCATTCCCTTTTATATTTCCTCATTCTTAGAGAGGATGCTGTATTCTTCAGATTCCCAAGTGGATAGTTATTTACAAATATTATTAGTAACCATTGATGTACTTTTGTCTATATAGTTGGCCCTTGAACAATGTGGGGGTTAAGGGTGCTGACATCCTCACATTTGAAAGTCTGTGTATCACTGTTGACTCCCTAAAAATTCAACTACTAATAGCTTACTGTTGACTGGAAGCCTTACTGTTGACATAGTCAGTTAACACGTATTTTCTAAGTTATATATATTATATACTGTATTCTTATAATAAGGCAAGCTAGAGAAAAGAAAATGTTATTAAGAAACTCATATGGAGAGAAAATATATTTATTATTCATTAAGTGGAAATGGATCATCATAAAAGTCTTCATCCTCTTCATCTTCATATTGAGTAGGCCAAGGAGGTGAAGGAAGAGGAGAGGGGTTGGTCTTGCTGTCTCAGGGGTGACAGGGGCAGAAGAGGTAGAGGAGGTGGAAGGGGAGGCAGGTACACTTAATGTAACTGTTGTTGAGAAAAATTGCATAAAAGTGAATACATGCAGTTCAAACCTGTGTCATTCAAGGATCAATTGTATTACTTTTTAACCACTATTATTTTTTCACATTTTTGAAGAAAAATGAGTGTAGCTGACAAAATAAGTATTATAAGCATACTTTGGAGATATCGAGGGTTTTGTTTCAGGCCACCGCAATAAAGCAAATATTGCAATAAAGAGAGTTTTTTGGGTTTCCAGGGCCTTCAAAAGTTATGTTTACGGTGTATAGTAGTCTATTAAGTGTGTAATATCATTATGTCTAAAAAATGTGTACTTAATGAAAAAGTGTTTTATTGCTAAAAAAAAAAGCTAACGGTCATCTGATCCTTCTGCAAGTCATAATCTTTTTGCTGTGAAGGGTCTTGCCTTGATGCTGATGGCTGCTGACTGATCAGGGTGGTGGTTGCTGAAGGTTGTGGTGGCCGTGGAAATTTTCAAAAATAAGACAACAATGGAATTTGCCACATTTATTGACACTTCCTTTCTGGAAATATTTCTCTATAGCATGCAATGGTGTTTGATAGCATTTTGCCCATTGTAGAACTTCTTTCAAAATTAGAGTCAATCCTCTCAAACCCTGCTGCTGCTTCATCAGCTATGTTTATGTAATATTCTAAATCCTTTGTTGTCATTTTAACAATGCTTATAGCATCTTTATCAGGAGTAGATTGCATCTCAAGACACCGCTTTCTTTGCTCATCCATGAGAAGAAACTCCTGTTCAAGTCAATTTGGTCAATTTTCAGGCTCCGTTTCTAATTCTAGTTCTCTTGCTATTTCCATTCCATTTGCAATTACAATAGTCACAGCAAAGATCACTGATCACATATCATCAGAACAGATATAATAATAATGAAAAAGTCTGAAATATTGCAAGAATTACCAAAATGTGATACATAAAGAGAGCCCATGCTGTTGGAAAAATGGATAGACTTGCAATACAGGGTTGCTACAAACTTTCAACTTGTAAAAAAAAAATGCAATATGTGTGAAGTATACTGAAACAAGGCATAATAAACGAGGTATGCCTATATTCATATGATTGTCAACATTTCAAATCATGTGTTGAATAAATTGCACAATGTGCTTTTTTGTGTGTGTCTCTGAGGTGAGCTTTGAGCACTTAGGGCTGTAGAACAAGTTTTTAGAACTCCAGTTTGAGGAATTTCTTTGAGGTGGTTAACTTAAGATTACCTATGTCCACAATTTAACATTTTAAATATAGAAAATAGTGTTACTTGAATATGCTCATATAAACTATAAATGTTCATTACTAAAACATTGTTTATAATAAATTGAAAACAACATGAATATGCATCAATGGATAAGTGACTAAATTACAATAGTCTCCTCTTATCCTCAGGGGATATGTCCCAAGACCCCCAGTGAATGCCTGAAATCACTGATAGTACAGAACCCACTTGCTATCAGAACATGTTTCTGTTTGTGTCTTCCATCCGTCCGCAGATTTCATGCCTTTTCTATCTTAACTAAGCACTTATGCACTGTGGCTGTAACCTTTGCAGTTTGAGGTGCTACAGCAAAACTAGCATGAATTCCTTCTTCACAACTTCACAGACAGATTTGTTCTTATCATATGTCTCAGCAACCTCAGCATACATTTTTTTTCTTTCCTTATTAAGCCATGAACTTTCACCTTTTCACTTAATGAAAGCACTATATGTCTTCTCTTTGGCATATGCAAGTTGCCAGCATCACTACCCCTGCACTTTGGGGCCATTATTAAGTAAAATAAAAGTTACTTGAATACAGGCACTGCAACAGTCTATCTGATAACCAAGACTGCTGTTGGATGATTCACTTTCCAGGCTGGATGGAGCAGGAAGGCATGAGCTCTCCCCAGCTACCCAGCATGGCATGCAATTCAAAACTTATGAATTGTTTATTTCTGGAATTGTTCCATTTAATATTTTCATACCACAGTTGGTTGCAAGTAACTGAAACCACACATAAGGTGGGACTACTGTAAATGGTTAAGAGCTAATTAAATAATGTTGCTACTATGAAATTCCATACTTATATAAAGGTGGTATATCCACACATATTGACTTGGAGAGATGACCTTGATAGAGTTAAATAAAAATTTTACACAATAATATGTATTTCATCATTCTGATATAATAAAATCTTATTTTTAATTCCTAATTTAAAAAATCCACAATTTATGAATGAGAACAAATGCACATATAAAAGGCCAATTTTTCACCTATTCTCCCTATTCTGTTTCAAGTAAGTCAAAAAATATTATAAGACACAAAATTACTTAAAAATTTTTCATGAGGCATAAATTAGCTATAAATATTACATATTCATTGCATTCATTATTCTGCTTTTCAATTTATGCTTACCATCAATGGATCTGGGAAACAACAATAATGGCAATGAAGACAATAATGATAACACAATGATAAGAAGGATAAACTTATCCTAAATATTTATAAGTATAATAAAAGCTCCACCCCCTCTCCCATGTATCTAGGTCAGTTACTTCTGTGAATTTCAAAAGAGTTCCCCACCAGCCCTTTTCTCCACTTATCCATTTCCATGGCCTGAAAAACCATGATCAACTTTTCCTCAAGAAACTAGCAATGACCATAGAGAGAAACATTTTATTTGGCTGCCACTTGATTTAAAATATTAAAGTATATATTACTTGGAAAATAAAAATAGGAAAATTTCACATTAGAAACATGTATTTTCAGCACAATGGGCTGAGCTGAATAGGAGCTACCCACATTATACAACTTGTAATAGATGGTAGATGTTTTTTGAGTGGGGGATGGCTGGGAAGAGTTGAAGGAAAATTTACTGTTAACACTAGCTGCAACTAGTCTATAGCAACATTCTCAAGCACTTATTATGTGACAGCTAATGTGCTAAGAACTTCACATAAATTATCGATTTACTCAGAATAATTTTATGAAATAAGTATTGTTATTGTCTCCATTTATGCAAAGAGGACACTGAAGCTTCCATGATTTAAGGGCAAACATCTAGTGAGGAACAGAGTCAGGACTGGAACCAGATAGCATATATTCTGTTACTCAGCATTTATTAAGTAACTCATTGGTGCATATTCCATCATGCTAGAGTTTGCAGGGGCTATAAAAATAATTCATAACCTCTAGCAGTACATATGATGGCTTTGATTTAAAAATGTATTAAAATGCATTACATGAAGGATCTTGGGAAGATTAACCTGGCAGACAGTGGAAGATTGAATTGGAATAGAGATTAGAGGGGAGGATACTAGGTAGGAAGCTATTGCAATGGTTCAGGGCATAAGCTGATGAGGGTCTTGGTAGAAGTGTTGAGATTAATATTGTTTTTACATGGAAAATTGATTCTTTTCAAACCAGAAGGAGATATATATATACATATATATATATATATATATATATGTAATGTCAATAGAAACTGTGGCTTTGGAATGCCGCTAAAGTAAAAAGCAGTTATTTTACAATCACATATAGGCAAAGGTATGTAACATTCAACAACCACAAGACTATTTCCAATTAAGGAAATAATTTATATAATAGCACAAGTAACACTTAGCTTATAAACATTTTTGAATATAAATGAATAATTGTTTCCAGATTCTCTATTCAACTTTTAAAATAAAATTTGTTTGCCATAGACTAGGATTTTCAGTCATGCAATAATTGCATACCTGAGCCAGGTCCAACCAGTGAAAAAAAAAAGGAAAAGAAGCAGAATGCACTTTTCTGAAATCTTTATCATACTCCCATTTTTTCAGAATGGTACATTCTTTCATTGCTCCTATCCCCTTAGAAATTGTGTATAATCATGTTTCTGTAAATCAAAACATATTATAATAACATACTTTTTAAAGAAATCCTGTGATGAATTCTTTGTCATGAATTAATCACCCATAATACACCAGACTTCAATTTTGAATCTCATAATCTATTAGGTTGCTTAGAGTGAGCATTACCTGTATGATTACTTGCTCAAACAACTTATAAAATGAGCCTTCTTCTATACAAAGACAAAGATCAATACTAATGTTACAAAATAACAACAATCTTGAAAAAGTTTGCTGGAAATATGATGCTTATTTTCTAATCCATGTGAAAAAATTTGAGCTGTTTAGCATTTCAATGTCAAAGTTATCACAAAGGTATTTTAAAAATATTTTATCCCACAGAGAATTTGCCAAATCTCATTTCTCGGCTGTTTTTTCAATCAATTGCACTTGTTGTGGTATAGAAATCACAAACAATATAAAAAAAAGTGATACATTGAGTTAAATTTGATCCATGGAATCTAATGCTTTCTTGAAAAATGCCTATTTCCTTCCATGTGTCTTTTTTGCTCACAGTTGAAATGATGAGGTATAAATGATCACAGGACGTTATAGACTTCTGGCACAAAAGCTGAAGCAGAGACTCAAATCATGACAGGATCTTGTCTTAAGGAAGTTAGCAATTCAGGTTGTGCCCAGGTCCAGGATACATTTGTGTGTGCACGATAATGGTACCACATTCCTTAGCCACTCCTGTACTAGTACTAGAGGGCTTGATTTAGTGATGAATGCTTACTTCAACTAACCAGCCAGCTCTTTCTCAGTAGCAAATAAAACACAGAAAATTCTGTCATGTCACAGTTATTGAACAATTTTAAAGAGGATTTTGATATTTCTATTTCACAAATCATGTACTACCTTTACGTAAAGCTCTGATCTCTAATGTTTGGGGATGCACATTGTGATTGAATAAAAAAACTATGGACCAGCTAGAGAAAGTACTATGATGTATAAATAAAAGCAAAATATTGTGTAACATAAACTCTAATTGTCTCTCATTTCCTATTTTTATTCCTTATTTTTATTTTCATCATCTTGATTTTTAACATATGAAAATATTAATAATAAACAGATGTGAACATAAACTTTATGTCATTGCAATGGCCAGAATGCTGGCTGATATTTAAATAAAAAAAGAATCAGCACAAAGATAACTGGTTTTCTATTTATGCAGATGTTATAAAATTGAGTTGTTTATTAACTAAAAGGTTATAATTAATTGAGGCCATTAGTAACTAAAATTAATTATAGTCTCCACATTTTCCCAAAGAATGACTTTCCATAAGCATGTTTGAATTTGAGATATTTGGCTTTTCACATCAGTCATCTGGACTTTAGTAATAAAATCTACTGATGTCTTTAATAAACATAAGCAATCTCTCTTAAACTAAAACATTTTTATCCCTATTTATATATGTAATGAACATGCATTATTTTTCCTATTTTATTGGTGTGACTGTTATTATTGATATTGACTTTTAATTGATTTTAGCCAAAATGCAGCCACAATAGCTGTAGTATTTATATAAATATAGAGTTACTTTTAAAGGATTTAAGGGGGGTTGACTATTTAGGTGCGCTTTAAAGGAAGTACACTAGTAGATTAAGAAAGATTTTGCAGAAATGTCAAGGAAAATGACATGGAAGTAGCAACTGTTTTGGGGGCAATGTTTTTCACAGTTGTAATAGTGGGCTCATGCTGAATAACAAAATGGTTAAGTTAGTGATAGAAGGGAATGGGAAGGTATGTACATGACCTACTTCAAATACTGTCCCTGAATGGGGATTAACAGGTAGAAAAGCGTGATCCATTGGAAACCTCAAATAGATAGGGAAAATTTGGAGGAAATTCCCATCAAAAATTGTTTCTGAGTTACAACTTGCCGTAGTTCTGCCCTCAAAGCCTCTAATGTCAATTAACTTACTGTTTTGGGATAATAAACCTATGAAAAAAGATGTTAAGTGTTACCAGTGGCCAGAGCTGGAGAAATAGTAGCAGAAGTCAACATTGTGGAGTGGTCAGAGCACTGTACTAGGAGTCAAAAGTGGGTCCCCAGCCTGGGTCTATAACCATTTAGCTACATGACTCGACACAAGTCACTTACAAATCCTTTAGAATTCCATATAAAAATTTGTTAAGTGAATGTGGTGCACTAAAACATTTCTAGGATTAGATGATATTCCAGTTTATAAACTTGGCTAAGTCTGGTATTTGGGGAAAATTTTTATAAACATATGGCACAATGGGCACTTTTATTTTTCTCAGGTAGAGTTAGAATTATCTCCACCCTCATCCTGCTGAGAAATGGCTAAGAGTGCCAGCTGAACTGGCATGTGAGATGTAATTGTGTAATCATTCTGATTCTGTCTTCTGTAAGGGTGTTAGAGATTATGCACGCATGACTCTCATGCAAGGAGCAAGCATTGAGTTTTGATTTGCTGCCTCAAGTTATGCAGTACACTTTTTCTCCTGTATGCAGTGTTAATTATTAAGAGCATAGATATATTAGGCATGGTGCATTAAAGGACACTAACTTGGAAGAGAGTACTGCGTGTTTGGGATGAACTATAAATCTGAAAAAGAAGAAAGGATAAATTTTGGTCTTTTTTCATTTTGCCTTCCTCCAAATCTATAAACATAAACACATAAATACATAAGCAAGCAAGTAAATAACAAAGGTTACAAAAGATGATTCTGTATTTTTTGATGAAAAAAAAGGACAAATCTGAAAAAAGATATAGTGGTGATAAGTCCACCATATGAGATACACTGAAATGATATTAATGCAAAGGAATGAATCAGGACTGAGATAATCATTGGTCTGATTTTGGATTTTTAAAAATAAGTGCTCATTGAAAGACTGAGTCAACACAAGGGAAGACAATAAATAATGCTCTTAGAGTCAACAAAGAGTTTTATGTTTTCCCATGGAAGAACTCATTCCTCATTCACAATTTGATTTTCCCTCAGTGTAAATGAAATCAAGCCTAGGCCATTATATTATACTAATGAGGCACAATAGGAGATGACTGCTTATGTGTTCTATAACCCATGTACCTTATGTTTTAGTAAGTATTGCAATACAGGCTTTCATAACACTCATAGGTCTTAGGGAATGTCAGCTAACCGTGACTCCATTTGATAAATAACAGGAAATATAAGTGATTGTTAAGACATGATCCATGACCTGTAGCTCAGAGCAGTGTTTCTCAAAGGATTTCAGAATCATCACCATCACCTGGGCATTTGTTAGAAATGCAAATTCTTGGGCATCACCCCAGACCTACTGACTCAGAAATACTGAGAGTAGGGCCCAGCCATCTGTATATCTGTATTTTAACAAGTTCTTTGCATGATTGTGATATGTGACAAAGTTTGAAAACCACTGATTCAGTATTTCTCTAGTTTTGAAATGAATAAAAATCATCTGAAGAGTTTGTTTAAAATGCACAGGGCAATGTAATCCCAATCAAAATCCAAGAAGAATTTTCTTAGTACATTGATGAACTGATTCTAAATGTATGTGGAAATCCAAGGGGCAAATAATAGTCAAGGCAAATCTTTTTAGACGTACAAAGCTAGATGGCTTATGCTACAAGACATGAAGACTTATGAAAAGCTATAGTAATTAAACCTATGTGGTAGAGGGGGAACAATAGAAAAATAATGGAGAGAATCTGGAAATAGATCCATAGTATGTGGTCATCTAATTTACAACTAAGTCGACACAAATATGGCAGCAAAATTATGTTCCTTCCAATAAATTGTGCTGGGTTAATTCAATGTACATGTCAGAAAAAAAATGAATCTTTACCTCATTCCAGACACAAACATCAATTCTAGAGGTATTGTAAATATAAAGATAAAAGATGATGCAATAAGTTTTGAGGTGAAAACAGCAGAGTTTCTTCATGAATTTGGTGAAGGCAAAGATTTCTTAAATAAAATACAAAGAATGCTGACTATAAGAGAAAAGCAATTGACTATACAATTTGACTATATTAAAATTTAGAGCTTGTATTCATCAAAACACACTATGAAGAGAATGAAAAAGCAAATTACACAGTGGCAGAAGATATTTACAATACCTGTATCTGACAAAAGACTTGTGGGCACGCCACACCCAGTAGTTTAAGAACTCCCTCAAATGAATAGCAAAGAGTAAATAACCCTTTAGAAAAACGGGCAAGAGGCTTTTACAGGCACTTCACAAAAGTTGATGTCCAACTGTATGCAAAATATATGAAAGAGAAGGCACTCAAGTTTCTTAGACATCAGTGAAATATAAATTAAAATTGTAATATGACATCACTATACACTCAATAGAAATATAGTCAAAATAAAAAAGACAAAAAATATGTTGATTGAGGATGTGGAACAATTGGAACTCTCTTAAATTGCTATCATCCTACTCTTGGGTATATACCCAATAGAAATGCAAACCCCCAATCAGCAAAGATATATTCCAGCAGCAATATTTGTAATATCACCAAAGTACAAATGACCAATCAATAGTATAATGGATAAATAAATTGTGGTATAGCCATTCACTGTAATACTATACTATAGTAAAAATGAGGAAAAAAAAATCCACCCTACAGTAACATACAAAACATGGATCAATCTCATAAATGTAATGTTGAATTTAAAAAGTTCACAGTGTGTTGCTTCATTCACATAAATTCAGACAGGAAAAACAAATCTATGAGAATAAGAGCTGGTAGTGGGGATGTGAGATAGTGAGGGGGCACAGAAGGAGGTCTTCTAAGGAATCTATTAATGCTCTGTTTTATAGCCTAGTAAGAGTTGCACAGGTGTGTTCAGTTTGTAAAATTTAATCAGCTAGGTAATAATGATAGGGTCACTTTTCTGTTTGGGTTTATACTTTAATTTAAAAACAGATTTCCTAAAGAATTCAGAGGGCATAGGGAAAGCTGTACTTTAAAAACTGCAGTCTGGCTGAAGTGTATGGGAGAGATGGCACTTCGCTGAAACTATTGCTTTAGGCTGGGACAGAGACAATGGTAATTTGGTCTAAGGTAGCAGCAGGAAGGATAGAGAAGAGTAGGTCAGTTTGAAGGTAAAATTATGAAGTAAAACTGACAGGACCTGGTGATGCATATGAAAGGTGAGAAGAACAAAGTTTTTGAGGCAGGGAGTGTGCAGATTTTCTAAGAAACTCCTGTGATAGAGGTGGATGCAACAAGCAGACAGAATCAGAGCAATTGCCAGAGCTGTGTGGGAGAAAAGGAGGTGCTCCAGGGAAGGCAAAACTTGAGTCGAGACAGAAGCTTTTCAGATGAAGTATTTGGCATGTTAATCATTCCCTCATTTGTGATTGACTTTCCTAACTAACTCTTCCAGTATAACATGTTCTGCTGGTCTTCCTCCTTCCTCTTCCACTGGTCTTTCTTAGTCTTACTTGCATGTCCCTCCCCTGGAATGCCCAGGTCTCTACCCTAAGTAGAGATATCCAATATCCAAACATACATCTTCAGTTCAGAATTCACTCTCTAATTCCAAATTTACATACACAATCATGTACTTTGTATCTCCACTTGAGTGTCTAATAGTCATCTTCAATTTAACATATCCAAAACTGAATCTCTGGTCTTTCTTCCCAAATCCTCTTCCTGTAGCTTTCTCTGTTTGATAGCATAGTTCAAAAGTACTGGGGTCATTTTTGCTACTTCTCTTTCTATCATACCCCACATCCCTTCTTTCAGCTCTGCCTATAAAATATATTCTGAAATCCCACTGTTTCTCATCACCTTTATTGTTACATCCTCATTTGCACTATCTTAGAATTTCACCTGTATTATTACAGGAGTCTCCTAACTAGTCTTTTCTCTGCTCCTATCCATGCCCCTCTCCCAATATTCTATTCTCAACACAGCAATCAGACTGATCTGTTTAAATATGTGAATCAGATAATTTCTTGATCAAAATACCCCAGTGATTCCCCAACCATGCAGAGGAAAATCCAAAGTTCTTACAATGGTGCATGAGGATCCATATGACCTGCCTCTTACTTTCCCTCTTTGACCTTATTTTGTACTACTCTACCCTTTGTTCACTCTATTTTGTTCACACTGGGAAACTTGATGTTCCTTGAACACATCAGGCACACTCCTCAATGAGCATCTAGCACAGCCTGCCCCTGGATAGAACCCTGGATAGAACATTCTTTCCCCAATTGTCCTTTTGCCAGCTTCCTCACCTTCTTTAAGTCCTTGTTCAGATGTCACCTCAATCATCATATATGAAATTTCAGTTCATACCCAATGACACACTTCTGATAGCACTTACCATGCTTGTTTTTCCCTATAGCACATATCACTTTCTAATACACAAGGTAATTATTAGATCATTAAATATCAAATATCTAATTTCAAATTGAAGTGCAGTTTATTGTGTCTCAAACAAGAAACAGTACAATTAATCCAAGTATGCACCTAAACTATCGACACAATTGTGCCATCTTAACAGGAGATTATTTTGCCAGCAATGAAGAAGCCTAGAGAGCAAGTGGTAATGAAATCACCAAAGGCATTTTCCATAGCTTGTTGAGAAGTGAATATTTTTCCTTGGAAGAAGTGGTCCAAAGCCTGGAAGAAGAAGTAGTTAGTTGGAGCCAGGTCTGGTGAATGTGGTGAATGACAGACGGAGAGTTTCCAAGTCCAGCAGCTGTAGTTTGAGCTGTGTTGTTGGTGCAACACGTGATCAAGCATTGTCTTGCAAGAGGATTGTCCTGTCTCCATTTACCAATCTCAGCTGCTTAATCACAAGTACCTCAGCATTTCATCTAATTGGTTGCTGTAGACATTTGCTGTAATCAATTGACCAGGTTTCATGAAGCTGTAGTGGATAATACAAGTGCTGGACCACCAAACACACACCATTAGCTTTTTTGATAGATATTCAGTTTTGGACTGTTTTGGCACTTCATCATTATCCAACCATTGTGCCGAATGCTTGCAATTGTCCAAAAGAATCCATTTTTTCATCACACATAACAATATGGTGTAGAAATGGTTCGCCTGTATGTCATATCAAAGACAGGCAAGTTTTGAGAAATTTCTCTTCTGATGCTTGTTTACTTCATGCGGTACCCATCTATCCAGCTCCTTTACTTTTCTAAGTTGTTTCAAATGGTCCAATATTGTTGGAATAGTAATGTCAATCCTTGCTGCTAATTCACACATAGATTGAGATGGATTCCCTTCCACTACAGCTTTTAGCTCATCATTATTCACCTTGGTTTCAGGTCACCCATGTGGTTCATTTTCAAGATTAAAATCATCAGAATGGAACTTCTCAAACCATCAATGTACTATGCGTTCATTAGCCACATCCTTTCCAAACACTTCTGCGATATTTTGAGCTGTCTGCGCTGCATTGGTTCCAGGACAGAAATCATATACAACAATAACACAAATTTTTGACTTATCCCTGGTTTTACAAATGTTGACTTAAAAACAACTTTAAAAGATAATCACAAGCCAAAATTGCGCATTTGAAAAATGAGGATGTACCTTCACAATAAAAATAAAAGAAGTGTCAAAGTGAAATGTCAGAGATATCAACTGTCAAACTTAGTACTTAAGGAAATTGGAAATTTCATACTTAATAACCTAATACATATGTTTTTGCTGAGTGTATATCTCCTCCCTCTAAAAAGTAAGGTCCTTGAAGGCAGGGATTTGAGGAGGCTTTGTTTGTTTATTTCAATGATATATCCCCAGTGTTTAGAACTGCCTGGCTCACAGTAGATGCTCAACACAAATCTAAAATTTATTTTTTATGTCTATTGCGAAATGTTGGTTCTTTTCCTATTTCTCCACCAGAATGTAAGCTTCAATGTAAGCTTCAGCTCTTTGTTTTGTTTACCCATGGGACATAAATTTCTAGAAAAATGCCTGTCATGTCATACTCATTAAGCACTTACTGAATTAATGAATATTGAACTATTAAGTGCACAGCATGTCAGGGACACATGAAAAGTCAAAGAAGTATTCTAGAATATGTCATGCTCTAGAAATGCAAGCAGTTAAACATTGCTGGAGAGTCAGAGTGAGAAAAGAATAATATTAGGTTATGAGATTGAGAAAGCAGTTGGGGACAGTTAATGAAAAACATGTAAGCCATGGTATATAAAAAACAGCAAAAGTTCTATATTTTATCCTTGGGTAAGCAATGAAGAAACACCGGAGAAGTTTGTGTAGGAAAGTGACATGATCAAATTCAAATGTTAGAAAAATATCTCTGGCAAAGAAAAGAGGACTAATTGGAAGGAACCAGACTACAGCCAGACAACTGACAAGTGGACAGCTGCAATAATTTATTGTGAGAATTAAGAGTTGATACAAATATTTGAAGTTGTCCACTTAACCTCAATGGAAAATTTAATTATGTAGATAAAATTCCATAAGAAATGAAAATATATTTTTAAAAATATATGGAATAAAAATGCTGATGCATTTTTGTATTCATCTCAAAGGCCTAACACATGGCTTTTATACTTGCTGTTCATGATATTAGAATATCATACTTTGTCAGGTATGAAATATCAAACTAATTTTTAACATATAAACCCTATGGAAATCCTGAAAAGGATACCACTGCAATTTATCCAAGAAAAACACATAGGGCTCAATGTTGGAGTTCTTTTTTAAGAATATCTTATAATACTTTCCCCATTTCCAGCATTTCCTCCTAAGCAATTGTATCTATCCTCGATTACCATTATAAATGAGTGATTCAAATGTCTTTACCTCTAGCCAAGATCTGTCCTCTAGATCCATATACACAAATGTCCTTCTATGAAGCAATACATTTTAAAAATGTATTACATTGCACAGTGTAACTTATAAATTGACATCAGTATGCCCCCACCTTTATGGTGCTTTCCTTGTCTCTGCCAGATCCGTCAAAATCATTGACATATCTACTTGTATGACTCAAAAATATCTATGTCTCAAATGCAACTGACAAAAACTTACCTCATTATTCTATCCCCAAATCAAATCCCTCTCTAAGGTTTCCTTTCTCTGTTAATAGCCCCACAAACCATGCAGAAATATGGACATCATCTTCAATACCTCCCTCTTTTCTCCTATTCTTTCCAACAGTGAGTCTTATCAATTTTATACCCAAAATGTCTCTGAAGTCTTTGTCTTGTCTTCATCATCATTGCTGCCACCACCCTTATCCAAGCTACCATCATTCTTGTTTTAACCATGTAGTGATATCCTAACTAATTTCCTCTCTGACATTCTTGCTCCTTTCCACCTTCTCAAATTATTCTTCACATTGAAGCAAAAATTATCTATGTAATATGCAAATCTGGTCTTATGTCAGACATTTGCTCAAAATCCTTCAAAGTCTTCTGATTGATTTTAGGATTAGGACCAAAGTCATTAGCAAGGTCTGCATTATCCGGTCCCTCCATATCACCCTTCTTCTCCATAAAAGTGCCATTCATCTTCTCCTCCCATCAAATGGCTTTTGTACTTGCTACGAACTCTATGTAACATACCTTCCTGTGCAGCCATCCACCCTCAAGTCATTGCCCCTGGGTAATGACCACTCATTCCTTAGATCTGAGCCCAACTGTCATTTCCTCAGGGAAGCCTGCTGATTCTTCAGAATGTGCCAGTTCCTTCAGATACCTGTTCTTTAAAGCCCTTATTACAGTATAATTTACCCTTTCTTTTTGATTATTGGTCAATGCCTGGTTCCCTTCCTAGACTGTAATCTCTGTCAGCTCAGGGAGTATCTGTGCACAGCACTGTACCCTGAGTACCCAGAGTAGAGCCTAGAACATTGTTATGGTCAATAAATATTTAATGGATGAAAGAACCATTTGAGGAAAGCAGACCCTATAACGAATGGCACAAGGAAGCAAGTGGATGCTATTAGCTTACTGAGCCCTGAGGGTATTAGGTAAAATAGGGCAAAAATAGAAATCTAGTTTGTGGAATAAACATTATAATTGACCTCTTTTGGCTCAGATTTCTTTGGTTGTCTTTGATGCCCATTTTAGTGTTAGTCCCACCTATAAAGGCATTCAAAAAGGTCTTTAATTGAGTTCTGGAAATTAGATACCAAATTATTGGCTCAAGATAGTTTTGACCCAAACAACAGTTAAGTCATAGATTTTAATCATTTTTTATCCATAGTACGTCATCTGATTTACATAATAACTACATTTAAAAAGATTTCGGTACCATAAATTTGGAAATTAAGGGAGTAAAGAAGCTGATTCTGAGAATTTTTCACACTTATGGAACACTTGTTTGCAGAAAGCTAAGCTTTGGTAACAGCTTAATAGATCCGGCAGCTACACAAAAACCCTGCACAGGCGGTATGTATTAAGATCCGCTTTGGGGGTGTCGAGCGTTTTTTCTTTTTTGAAATATGAGATTGAAAATAATTTGGTTTCTAGCCTCTTGCCACTATTCTCACTCCCCACTTGCCGTTTTACATATGATTATTGAGTTGACCTGAAAGGCTTTTAGGTTGAGAGGCTGCAAGGTCAGTGTTCCTGCCACCTCCCGATCTCTGCCTGTACCTACCTCAGACGTGTCTTTGTAC
Source organism: Lemur catta (assembly GCF_020740605.2). NCBI lineage: Eukaryota > Metazoa > Chordata > Mammalia > Primates > Lemuridae > Lemur > Lemur catta. The sequence goes on along the minus strand of NC_059128.1, from coordinate 178,940,052 downwards.
TATCCCTGCTGGACACTGCACCTTTCCATAATTATAAATGTCTGTTTTCAGTCACTTCAAAGGTTTCCCAGCACTGGGAGTCCTCCTTCAAAGCCTCCGCATTGCTGAGGAACTTCTGTCATTGACAGGAGGTCCTGCTTTGAAGTTTTTCATGCCATTTATTGATCCCCCCCCTTTAAAGATGTTCAGATTAGAAAATGCTTCACCCCTTTGAACATGTGCATATTTTCCTGATGTTGAAGGGTTAATCCTTTGAAGATATTTACATTTTATAGCAATGTCCTTATATGAAGAAGTTTGACATCAGATATGCCACATGCTTTATGGTGCTTTCCTTTTCTCTGCTGGATCCTTCAAGATCAAGATCCTCTCCGTCTTGTGTGTTGTTGGTTTTTATATTATGCTTTTGTTGCTTTTTAATGCAATGCCAAAAAAACTCAATAAGTATGCTAAAATAAAAGAGTTTGCATAATTTAGAAATAGCCTTTATTCTAGTTGTTTATATAAGTCTACTTAAAGTAGGGACACTTTTAATGCTTAGGAGTGTTTACAAAGTCTCCTGGATGACTATCTGCAATGTCCTAATGTAAGTAAGCACCAAAAATATTAGCTTTGAAAAGTAGCTTTATGTTAGTTATGAAATGCATATTTCATACATATTTTCTTTTGTACATATGCACTTAAGTTTCAGTTTCCTAATCTCTTAAAGAGAAGAATAGAGATGTTATGAGGATTAATTTTTAAAATTGCACTTAAGGATTTTAGTACAGAATGTTACACCTAGTAAGTTAGCTACGCTTGTGGCAATTAAATGACCAAATCCAATTAGTCCAAAACTGGATACCAGTCTACGTAATGTTTTAGGTATTAGCAATAAGACAGTCCCTGCTGATCAGAAGTACACTACTTTCCCTATAATTAACCGATCTCAGCAATTCTGCCACTTGAAATTCTCTTGTTGAGCTTAAGACTTTGATTACTGATACAGGTAGAATAAAGTACTATTGAGAGAGGTAGTACTTTAAATCCTGGTGTAAATAAAGACTGAAGGCATATTGTGGCGATGCAAAGAGATGAGAAAAGGAGGAAGCAGTGTTCAAGACTAGAAAAGGAGATGGGGAGATTGAGGGAGTGATGGTGGGTAACAAAGATGGAGTAAATGTGAACTTACACAATTTTTTCAAAGGTTAAAAATTACACACAAACACACGCAGACACACACAACCCATGATCCTAATTTACAACTAAAAACAATAAATAGTGGTATTTTACACTAAACTACAGATGCTAAATCTACAATGCCATGCACAAAAAAGGAAAATAAGTACAAATAGCATGAGTTTTGATGCATAGTGGGCTTGTAAACTCATATTAAATGTAATCCACTTGTTAACCAGGAAACATGTATGACCTCTCTGTGTGTAATAAAAATAAAAAAGCTCTATTTAATTTCTGTGTTTGGCATAATAAGATTGTAATCATAATGCTAAGGAAACATTTTTATTCTCCTGGATGTCAGTGATTGACTTTCATTTCTCTGGCACTCTAAATTTATTGCTTCCTTCAGTAATTTAATCATTTATTTATTTAATATTTATACAGTGCCAAGGAAGTACAAATGGCCAATAAACATATAAAAGGTACTCAGCTTTACTATTCATGAGGGCAGAGTAAATGTAGACAAAAATAAGGTACATATTTTATCCATTATTCAATAATATCACACATTATTACCTTAATAACAAGTGTTAGAGTTGTGGAGGAATTAATATTCTTATACATTGTTGGAAGAGATATAATTTGATACAGATTTTTGGAAGATCATTAGGAAGTATTTATGAAAATTGAAATGTGTATATCCTTCAATCCAAAAATTTTCCCTCTCAGCTTTATTTCTAAAGGCATTGTGATTGTGGTAACATTGTGGTAACAAGGGGAAAAAATAGGAAAAAAGAAGAGGAGGGAAGATAGGAAAGAAGGAAAAAATAATCTAATATTTAAATATGTATTAATAATGGAATGTTCAAATGAACTATAGATGTTAAATTGAATAAAATACCACACAGGGGTAAAACAAAAACAATAAGATGCATCTATATACCTTGACATGGAAAGATTTTTCAACCTGTGGAAAGAGAAAAAAAGTAGGTTGAAGAATAATAAGAACTGACTGATATCAGTCACATAAATTGCACAAAGTATGTATTTTGTATTTTATATGTATTCACATATGTGTGTAAAAAGTGATAATGCTAGCTTCTGCTCTGAGGCTGCATTTGGGGGTATTAATCAATGGGGGCTCTTTATGTCTGTATCTCTATTGATTAAAAATAAACAAAATAAGTAAAATTAAGTGTATATGTATTTTATAGACCATCTTCTAAACAAGTTAATAAACTGGATTTCATCCCAAATATGCAAATATCGAGCTTGTCTGTTAGTCATTAAATGTGCATTTAGTATTGTGCAAGTTCTCCATTTGTCAAAAAAATCTAACATGTTGCATCTTATTAATCCAAACGGATATGCTTTTATGCTTTTGGATCAGATAGTAACAGAATTACTGCCCCTAAAACACCTTTGATATAAGGTTTCTTTCTTGGTGTATATAAGCAGTGGGTAGTCTAAGGCATGTGTTCCAGGCAAAGTCTTGCATGTATTTATACCCACCTGACATAGGAACAACTCTCCCTAATCCCAGAGTTGCCCAAGGGTCTCTACAAATGCCAGGGCACAAAAGGGAAATAAGATGAGCTTCTTGAGCACATTTTTGTAGATTATTTCCCCAATTCTTCCCTCCATTTCCTCAACTGGAAATACTGGAAATAGAGCAAAACATTTCTGAATTGTAACTGACTTCTCTTCTGGAGTCCTGTAAATATAAAGAAAAAAAAATTATACAATTCAGAAAATTACAATTCAGAAAATGTTTTGCTCTATTTCCAGTATTTCCAGTTGAGGAAATGAAAATTCAGAAATGATATTATTGAATAATGGATAAAATATGTACCTTATTTTTGTCTACATTTACTCTGCCCTCATGAATAGTAAAGCTGAGTACCTTTTATATGTTTATTGGCCATTTGTACTTCCTTGGCACTGTATAAATATTAAATAAATAAATGATTAAATTACTGAAGGAAGCAATAAATTTAGAGTGCCAGATTCATCAAAATGTTCAAGTTTCCAAAATTACATTTTTGGCAAAGAATCCTCCTTCCCTTTTCTCAATCTTTCTTACACAAAGAATATATCTTTCCTACTCTAAGGAACTCAAGCCCTGACACAGTTTCACTATAAAACCAGAACCTCTGAAGTTCAAGTTGATTTTGAACATAGTATGTGCATTCTAACATATTGATTCTCTTCTGGAGTCCTGTAAATATAAAGAAAAAAAAAATACACACACACACACACACACACACACACACACACACACATACACACACACCTTTCCTGAGTCTATGAGAGAATAGATTGCAGCTACTGGTGTAAATTAATGCAACATGTTTGACCTTAACATTTATTATACTTTATGCACATGTTTTCTCACTAATTATAATTTCTTTTAAAATTGCTCCATTTTTGACATCCATAGAATTTTCTTTTGGATTTTAAGTTATTTCCAACACCTGAGACTTAGCTTGTATTGCTAGACTAACTTGCTAGTGTCTAGAGCTTTTATTTTGAATATTAAACATAATTTTTATCTGGCCTATCCTAGACTGTGGTCTTTGTAGACAAATTTTATCTTGTTTTCGCATTACTAAACACTATTAAAGAAGGCGATTAATACCAGCTCTTTCTCCAAGCCATGGAAGCAAACTAGTTTTCAGTGAATACACAGCAGACTTTATTGGCCTTTCTATACAATCCTCCATTGTTTATAGGATTATTTAATTCTAAGAAAAAACGTTAAAATATACAATACTAAGAGAAAAACTCATTATGACTATTTATATTCAACCATGAGCATAAAAGCAATACCAGTGAAATAAATTGTCTAAAATAAAATGCCCCATTAATATTTAGGAAAAAATTGAAAATGTAGTAGAACATGTGCCTATACATTTTTATTTGCTAATAACAAAGATGAGATTTTAGTTTCTGTAAAAGCTGTACGTGTGAGTTTTTCTTTCTCTTCTAAAACTAAAATTGCCTTTATAATCATTAAACAACTTGTGCTACCAAATGAATGTTGGTTATTTTTCCTCCATAGAACAATAAAATTAATTTTCCTTTACATACTACAGCCACTTTCTAAAATCTGTTGAGTTCTTCCAACTCCAGAATTTAAAACAAAGCAAGCAAAAAATTTTAAAACGTCAAACAGTATTAGTTTTTATCCCATTAATGGATAGTGAGTACATAGAGTGTGTCAGCAACCGGCACCACACATAGACAAATCTTACAGACTTTCTGTTTACCTTAAGGCTCAAAGATAGTCAGTCATGTGAGGAGGCCACCATGTAGCCTGACACCTAGAATACACTGAAATAGGAATAGGATTACAGGAGCATCTACGACTTGGGAAGAGTGAGCAAAAAGGAATGGTTTGAAATTTTCTAGAAGAGGTAACACCTCAACTGAAGTTTTATATATCAGCAGGAGTTAGCTATCTGAGAGAGTGGAGAAAAATAATTCCAAATAAAGAAAAGATGATCTAAATAGGCTAATATGTAGCATTTAAATACAATCTCAAAGATTTGAGCATGAATGGCACAAAAGGCTCAAAGAGGTGCAGGGCTCGGCCTAGGGAGGTAGAAAAACGCCAAATGCAAAGCCATTGTGGGTGGGACAGTGCTTGGATGTCACACTAAGAAAACCAGAATAGACACAATGGAGAGGCATTAAAGGCCTTTAATCACCAGTGAAATATAGTCAGATTCATAGTTCAGAAAGACCAACCTGTCATTCAGAACGAAGCAGTTCTTTCAATTACTCAGGGAAAAATTACATGAAGTCCTACTTCACTCTGTGCTTCCTGTCATATCCCAATTCCAGTCTAAATCTTATTGGCCTTTATCTCCAAAATAAGTCCAGAATCTGAGCAGTTCTCACTATGACGACCACTTCCACACTTCTCTGAGTCACCATAACCCTGCCTGAAGATTGCTGCAATAATATCCTAACTGGTCTCTCCACGCTGCCCTTCTCTTCTAGTCTAATCTCTACAGGAGCCAGAATGACCCTTTTGAAACACATCAGACCATCTCATCACTCTGTTGAAAACCCTCAAAAGATTCTAACTTTCACAATGTACAAGCCAAAATCCTTAAAATTGCCTATAAAGAACTTATTACTCTTTCACTGCCTCTCTCAGCCAATCTTCTATTATTACTGCCTCATTCACTCTGCTCTGGCCACATTGGCCTCCTTGCTGTACAGTCTTTACCCGTTCCATTGCTTCTTTCATGGATATTCATCCCCGAATCTGCACTTGACTTTCATCTTCACTCCATTTAATTAATTAAACTCCATTTAAAGTCTTTGCTCAAACATTACCTTCTTGGTAGAGACAGTCCTAAATGCTTTATTTAAAATTACAAAACAATATCTTAAAGATTAAAAAGTCAGATAAATGACTTTTTATTTCAGCTTCAGCATGTAAAGAGCTTAGAAATCATTCCTCCAGTCCTTACAACAAGAAAAAGCCTAAAAAATGGAAAATCGATGACTTTCAATAAAACCTTGAATCCATCTGAACACTAAGTTTGCAGGGCAAACCACCATTCCAAATTTTGGAAAGACAAATTCATCTACAGAGACAAAGCTGAAGTCTGCTTGCCTGAAGCAAATGCTGTAAAAGTCCTAAACCAATAGAAATACTTACATTGTAATTTTGGCAAATCACAATACAAATTACTGGAGGCTGAGTGTAAACTAGCATGAGTGTGAGAAACTGCTGAGGCCACAGTCTTAAAGGGAACCCCTGTAATTTCATGAACTTTACCTGTAGGAACCCCACAGGTTCTCACTGTGAGGATCTGAGAAAGATCCCCTTATGGCTCTGGCAGAAGGAGGGAAAAAGTACTTCTTGTGGAATATGTCCAGAGCCTTCTCCATAACAAAGGCCTAATTTCCATGGCAAAAGACTTTGTCAGAGCCTTATTCCAGCTTAGGAAATGGATGCCTCCCACTCTAGCCCCTTTTAACCTTTCTTTCTCACCTAAGGGAAGAAAAAAACATAGTAGTACTATGTTAAGTCTTCAAGAAAATAGATTAGGAACTCTGTAGCCAGAGAAAGGAGTAGTAGAGGGCAGGGTGACAAATATAGCTGTACCCTGGGAGAAACATTTATAAAGATCACAGCCCAAGGCACAGACCCACTAAGAGACAGAGATTTAATCAGAAGAGTGTAAAACCCTTCTCCCCAGCTCAACCCATCCAACAGATATTACCATCACGTCAACAGGGCTCCGGTACCATAACAGGGCATTACAGCTGAAGGAGCTACAAAACATACACTCTCACGGAGGAGGAGTATATAGGGAAGCTCAAAGTAACAAAGGGAGGTAAAAACAAGGGCACTCAAGGAATTTAAAACCTCTGGAACATATAGCTACAATAAATATGAAACAAAGAGCAAATCCTAGCCAGATTTACACAAATCCTTACACTAAAGGCCTATTTATCTCAATTTCTGTTATTATTATATAACAGTATGTGCTGCCCTTAACAACAAAAATTTACAAACTATGCCAAATGGAATCTATGAATACTATACAAATCTCTATTCATATAAACTTGAAAATGTGGAGGAAATGGAAAAATTCTTAGAAACACACAGCCCCTCTAGGCTCAATCAGGAAGAAACAGAATTCCTGAACAGATCAATATCAAGTAACGAAATTGAAGCAGCAATAAAAAAACCTTCCTAAAAACAAAATCTTAGACCAGATGGTTTCACACCCAACATTTTACCTACAGAGAACTGGTGCCTATTCTGCAGAAATTATTTCACAGCATTGAGAAGGAAGGAATCCTCCAACCCAACACATTTTTGAAGCCAACATCACCATGATACCAAAGCCAGAAAAGGACTCAATGAAAAAAGAAAGCTACAGACCAATATCCCTTATGAATATGTATGCAGAAATCATCAATAAAATACTAGCAAATCAAATTGAGTTGCTCATCAAAAAAATAATCTCTCACTACCAAATGGGCTTCATCCCAGAAATATAGGGATGGTTCAGCATACTCAAATCTATAAATGTAATTCACCATATAAACAGAAGTAAAAACAAGACCATATGATCCTCTCAATGCAGAACAGAGACAAGAAGCAACCAGTGAAACAAAAACACTATATCCTGCTATGTGTAGAAAGGTATTTATAACAGAATATTCCTAATTCCTCCTTCCTGTCCTATATGACACTGCTGTCATTCATGTCAATGCTATAATACCATATGCTGTTTTTGTTTCTTATCTTCTCATTCTCTCTTAAACTCAATTCAATCAGGTTTTTCCCTTCCACCACTTTATCAAAAATGATCTCTCCAGGTCAACAATAAACATCAAGTTACTAAAACCAATGAAAAATTTTAAAATCCTTATCTTACTTGATGCAAGCAACTTTTGACTCAGTTGATCACTCTCCCCTCTTTGACATATCTTCTTTACTTGATATGGGTGTTACAGATATTAACATGACACAATCCTGTTTTTTTTTTCTCCCACTTCACTGGTTGCTTCTTGCCAGACTTTTCTACTGGTGTACCTCTCCTCTGGCTCTCAGGTCTTAATCCCTTGTCAGTTTTTCTTCTCTTAGTTATCTGACCTAGTACCAAACTCCAGACTCAAGTATTCATCTGTCTTCTATATATCCCTTGTGGATGTCTAATAGATATTTCAAACTCAATATTCCTCATCTTGCTCCCCATTTTCCTTATCAGTTGATGGTAACTCAGTCTTTCTATTTGTTCAGGCCAAAAACTTAGAGTCCTTATTTAGTTCCCCTTTTCTCTCATATCATATTTTCAATCTTTGAGGAAATACTATTAACTCAATCTTCAAAATACAATCAGAATCTAGTCACTTCTCATCACCTCCAGTACTGCTGCCTTGATTGAGCCACCATCATCTCTCTTCTGCATTACCATAATTGCCTCCTAACTAGTCTCACTGCTTCTTTCATTCACTCTACCTCCTGTTTTCAACACAACAGTAAAAGTGATTCATTTAGGTGTAAACTATATCATGCTACTCTTCACCTCAAAACCCTGCAATCACTCTGCATTTCACTAAGAGTGAAAGCCAATGTACTTGAAATGGTCTGCAAGAGCCTACCAAGTCTTCTCTCCACCTGCTCTCTCACCTCGTTTCCTACAGCCCTCCTCCATACTTGCCCCGATCCAGCCACATTGGCCTCCTGGCTCTTCCTCAAACATTACAGAAACAGCCTTTGTTCTGGATATTCTCTTTGGCTGAAATGATCTTTCCTAAATATTCACATAGTTAATTGTCCACCACATTCTAAATTTTCCCAATACCATCATTTTAATGAGTCTTCCCTGACTGTCCCTGACTGCCACAGACACTTCTGATTTTTTTACCCTGCTATTTTCTTTACATATAGCACTTACCTCCTTAGAACATACTGTGCTACTTGTTTATTTATTTTAATTTGTTATTGTTTATTATTTCTCTCCCTCTTTAAGATATACGCTCCAAAGTCAGAGGTGTTCAGTTTGGTATATCCCAAGCAACTAGAATGGTACTTGGTGCATCATAGGTCCTCAATAATAGAATAAATAATATATAAAAAATCTCAATCCCTTTTTATGAAATTTAACTTTGACATGATAAATACAAGCATCAACCTTTTGAAACTCATTCCAGTGTTTCTGGCAAGAATATTGTGGATGATACATTCATTATTAGTATACAGTGTTCTTTTAATAAGGACATTTGGGAAATTTCTTTTTAGTTCAAATATAGCTGGATTATTTTAAAAAACAGATTAACTTTTAACTTATGGATATTGAATTGTTAAACTGATTGCTGCCATAAGGCTTAGAGACATATTTCTGGCAATGTATAGAACTCTTTGTTATGCAATTTATTTTTTATTGGCCTTAATCATGTCTGATTGTATATTCCTGCTCTTAAATTCCCTTTTAAAAATATTTTTTTGCTAATTTATATTATCTCATTTCCTGTTGGCCAAGAAAAAGTGAATACAGGAGTAAGAACTATATTGGAGATAAGGAAGAAATTGATAAGAAGCATAGTTTGTGCTATGTTGAGTTTTGAGTTGTCAGTGAAACAAACAATGGAGATATCTCCTAGATATTTGGATGTCCCAATCTGAAGTTTTTTCAGTGGAGATTAGGATTAAAGATTCTTATGGAAGGTAGCATTATATTGAGCATACCATAATCAATAGTGTGTGGAGTGTCTTAGGAAAGGTTCCCTGGAAGGATTTATATGGAAGTGATTTATTAAGAAAATATTCCTAAGAGAAATCAGTATGGGGGAAAAGCAGGATAGGGAAGGAGAAGACAACAAATGAGGGTAGAATTTTAGGTAAAATACTAGCCTTTTTCTCAGCACTTTTTCTAAAAGTACTAAAAAGGGAGATTTGGAGCTTCAATCACACCCCACCATTTGTCTCACCTCTATACAAGGTAGCTGGATTGTTTTATTTCTATTAATACATCAGTCTGTCTTGGCTGTGGGCTGCCCCCTGGGGTACATATACTCAGGTACTTTCGGATCTCTGGGCATGAGGCTGAAGTGCCTCCAGTAGTGCTAGGAAAGTCCTCTGAAGAAAAGTATAAATGACAACTATTAGGAGGAAAGCAGTAGAAGCTGGAGAATGAGTACCCAAAACCCATAAGAAGGAATCAGTGGAGTGTGGGCCATACACCAACAGTATCTGACACATGGGCATTTTTGAAAGAATCCAGGGTAAGTGGAGAACTTACCTGAGGGAAAGAGTGAACGAAAGAAAGTAGGAAAAAATTCAGAAAAGCCAGAAGGAGGAGAGGGAAAAGTCCAATTCTTGGTTAATGTCAATAAGCTAAGGTTTGTTAAATGTGAAATGATCTTTGGCTAGGGCACTTAAAAGGTGGTAATAGGAGCTAAAACTAGGTTTGTAGTGAATTTCAGAGAAAGTCCCAAGTGAGAAATTGGTGGCACCAATTGTTGACTACTCTATGGAAAGAGATACTTGTGATTATAAGGGAGTTATAAGATTATAATTGAGGTGTGGAGGATAGAAAAGGAACTTTTAGATTGGGAGAGGTACAGCTGTGTTCATAAGCTGAGTAAAATATTTTTTAAAAAGATTCAACAAAACAAATAGAAGGAATAAAATTTATACAATATGAGCCTTTTCTCACCTCTCAGTCACTTTTTGGCTACCTCTATATAACTGTCATCATCTTTACTCTTTTTACCTACTCCTTTCTTATGATATCACCACATCTGGCAATATCTAACCGTCATGCTAAATCCTATCTTATAAATTGAGCCTTCTAATCTATAAACTCTAAGTACTTTATTTAAATATAAATCCCAAATGTCATTTCCTATTCTACATGTTTTTGTATCTATCTCTTCTACTAAATGGAAATCTTTCTAAAGGCAGAGAAACATATTCTTTTACAATTTCATCCTCCTTAGTGATTCAATAGACTAGGCATTACTCAAAGGTTCTTTCTATTTTTTTGTTGATTTTAATTAATGCCAACTGTTGAAAACAACAGGCATTGTATTTAGCTTAAATATTTCCCTAAGAACAAAGATATAGGCTCTTGAGAACTATATCAAATCTAATATTCACATTGATCACTTTATTCGGGGAGATGGTATCATTCATTATACACTAACACAGTACGCTATTTGTGGGTGCATTATGTCTTGCTGCCTTCTAATAGTCTCTTTATCAGTTTTTTTACTGTTGCTAAATCATCATCAACTTAGTGCCTTAAAACAACACAAATTTATCATATAGTTCTGGAGATCAGAAGCCCAAAATCAGTTTCACTGGGTGAAAATCAAAGTTGTTGGCAGGGCTATGTTTCTTCTGAAGACTCTAGGGAACAATTAATCCTTGCCATTTCCACCTTCTAGAGGCTGCTCCCCTTCTTTGGCTCATTGTCCCTGCATCATATCACCTTTTCTCCCTCTACTTCTGTCTTTGCATCACCTTGTCTCGAACTTTGACATTCTTCCCTCTTATAAAGACTCCTGTGATGACACTGGGCCCATCAGAATATTCAGGGTAATTTCCCTATTCTAAGATCCTTAGCTTAATCGCATCTGCAAAGTTTCTTTTGCCATATAATATATTCACAGGTTCTAGGATTAGGATGTGGACATTTTGAGGGGGCCATTATTCAGTTTACCATCATCTCCAAGGTAATTTTGTTTTTGTTAGTTTGTGTTTGTTTTTCTCCACTAAGAATTATACATAGAAATCATGAAATCACTGATTTACTAAAACCTGTATCACTGAGTAAGGATAATACTATCAATAAAAGAAAGTTATGCAAAGCAACATCAATTTGTTATGATATTGATTACAAAAAAGTGAAAATTATTTAAGTGATATGTGAAATTTAAGCATTCTTGATTCTTAGAATTACCTAACAAGGGGTGAATCATTTTTATTTGCCCCCACGTATGTTTTAAGTATATACCTATCTTTTCGCTTTGTGTATTATTATTTCATAATTTTAAATATGCTTTTTAATGCTCTGCAAGGACTGAGGTTTAAGAAGTTTTAGGCTGTTAGACTGGAAAGGGAATAAGGTTTACAATCTTCTCTCTATGACCTTTTGTAATTTATAAGTCCAAATGGACTGAACAACACTGAATAATTAATTCATGCTGTGTTTAAGCCCCTATGCTTGCATGTTTTACACCCTAATTATTATGAATTCCTTCCTTGTGCAAATCTTTGATTCCCCAACCTAAATCAGGTTAATACAGACTCATATGCTCCAATTATGGTGATATCTTTCTCTTAACCTTGGCAGAAGGAACATTATAGTAGGTCAAAAAGTATCTTTGAGTTTCATTGAGAAATTAACCCATAAGGGAATTGTGCCCATGGTTGTAGTGTTAATTAGTTTCACCATGAACATATTTTGTGGCTTAGTTAACATTCAGATGCTCTCTGCATTTAAATAAAAATATATGCCCCAATATACTAAAGCCAGTCAAATGTGATTTTTATTTAATGATTTTTTTCCTTGTGAATCAAGTAATTAGCACATTGCACATTTTAACTAATTAAGAAAAAATAACTGTCACTGCACCCCCATGAGTCATGCTGGTGGTGTTTCCCCAGTTATAAAGGTAGAAAAACTAGGGAATAACAATAGCTTTTCCACTAGATTTTGAAAAGAAGAGGAGAAGAGACAACAAGCTCCTAGAATTGAAACCTGAGAAAACTAACCCTTGAAAATATTCTGTCCAAAATGAAGAGGAAAATACAGATGGCTTGAATTAAGACTAACAAAAGCGAATAGTTTGGTAAATATATTGTCTGTATACATTCCCATTGCACATTCACGTGTAAATACAATTATCAAGATAGGACACTATGATGGGTGTGTTCTCTAGAAAAGGTAAATGTTGTGTATATAATCCCTGTATCCATTAGTCTGATCCCATATTAGAGGGAAAATAGAAATGCCTTATAGTTATATGATGAAAATACAAATTCTCTACATGCTGCAAGTAGTGTGTGTCTGCTCTCTTTCATCTCCACAGAAAAGTAACTTTAAAGTAGGATTTCAGGATGAAGAAAATGGCTTTTTGAAAAAGGATCAAAACCTTCACAGAATGTTTTCTCCCTTTTTAGAGATTTTATATAAACTACTCATAATTTAAAAGAATGTATCCTTGAAGATTTTGAGCAGTTTCTATTCTTGAATCTAGTCCACAAAAATAAGATTTGAATAAAAAATATACTACTGACTTTCTAGAAAGGTCTCATGGTATTTGAGCATGAGGAAAAGAAATGACCTCTCTTTTTACACCCTATTTTGTTTTATTGCTATTTTCTCTCCCTAAATGGAAACCCTGATGAAATGTATTAATTTTCAATATACTTAGATGACTGGTTTTAAATTATACTGTCAGTAGCTCTGACAACAGAATAAAATCACTCCATTTTATTTTTAATAACTAAAAACCTTTTTCTTTCTGCAAACATACCAAGGATATAGAGACTGCTATAGTATTCAATGATAATAATGATTTATTACAACTAAATAGTAATTGAACAAAATCACACACCTTGTACTAAATTAAAGCCAATCATGACATTTTGGGTAAAGTATTGACCTAAGATTTTATTTCCATAATGCCACTGACTCAAAACGTTTAGACCAAGATGAGTCAATAAAGAAAAATCCTCTAAAAGTAAAAAAAAAAAAAAGCATTTCTTCGACACCTGAGGTATGGACAGAAAATATCTTAGTGGTTTTGGCTTTTCAGTTAATGTGATATTAGTACCTTCCAAGTACAAAATTCAGGTAAATTAAACTAAATTTTAAAGCACAAAATTATAAATAATAAAGAAAAAAATTGCCTTGAATCATAATACTTTGATTAATGACAATATTTTGACAGAATTCTTCAATAATTTTATACTGGATATCTAGACATTTATAAACAAATTCATATTTATGACTTTCAATTTCTAAATTATAGACAATGCTTGGTTGTATATCCTTGTGAGTACAGGAGTTAGTGCTTATGTGATTATCTTATTTGGTTACATTCCTAAAAGTGAGATTGCTTAGTAAAAGAAAATGCACAATTTAGGTTCTGATACATATTGATACACTGCCTTCCAGAGAAATTGTAAAAATTAACATTTCCATCACTAGTGGATGAGTCTGAGAATGACTATTCCTCTCACTAAGTATTAAGAAATATTTTACTCTTTACCTATATAAGAGGAAAAACATTATTTTAATGCTGTTTTAATTTTATATATTTATTTATTAGTAAACTTGAAGACTCATATACTTTTGCTTATATTTCTTCTCCTTATATAAATTGTTTATATTTGTACCTTGACCACTTTCCTATTAGTATGATTTCTTTTTCATATTTGCTTTTTAAAAGTACAATTTTTTTTAATATTTATGAACTATTGCCTTTATTACTTTAAAATAATTTTCTGTTTGTCTCAATGACTCTTGAGTCTTTCTTATTTTTTTATTCAGATGTTTTGGAGTTTACATGGTCATACTTTTAAAGCTCTTTATATTCTATGTTTTGAGGGACACGACTAGAAATAGAATTTACACTCCAAGGGTATGAAAATCTTCAACGATGCTTTCTTTTTCTACTTATACTACCATCTCTTTTACTATTAAGATTTGATGGAGGCAGAATATATTTTGGTGAAAGGAGCTGAATAAAGCTTTTTCTTTATTTTCTTCTAAAATGTCAGACAGTTGTTCCAATAACATAATAAATATTTATGTTTTCTCCATTGATTTTAAATATTACCTTTATCATATGAAAAACTTCAACATAAGCTTTATTCCATTTCTAAAATTCTCTATTCTGTTCAGTGATTTGTGTTTCCTGCAAACCATGCTGTTAAAATAAATATAACTTGATTTTTCCTATTGTTTAATCACATTGACTAGCATTTCTAGAGCAATATTCAATGACATTTGTGTGTGTATACTTTTGTCTAGTTCTTTAATTTGCTATTATGCCTTTAGTATTAAACTATTAATCATGATACTGACATTGGAATATATATGTATATATTTATGTATATATGTATGTATACAAAAAATATTTATATGTCGTTTTATACTTTTCTAAGAGATTTTTAACTACAAATGGATAATAATATTTATGAGGTATAAATTCAGGATCCATCAAGGTAATCATAATTTACTCCTTTGATTTAGTAATGTAGTCATGGGCCACATAATGACATTTCAGTCAACAATGAACAACAAATATGATGGTGGTCCAATAAGAGCCACCACACCCAGCCCAGAGTTCTGGTTTCTTAAAAATAATTTGGATGTGTTTTTTCTTGGGTTATGATGGATTCAGTTTAAATAACAGCACAAATATATTTTCCTTAAACATTTGTAAATAAACTAATCTGCATAATTGTATAGATTTGAACTTTTTGGAAAAGGTACAGTGATACGCATTGATATATTTCTTCATTTCTTTTTTTATTGATTTGACTAAGAGTTTAACTTTTCTTGACATAATTTGGTTTAGTTTTTTTCCTAAAATTTATCTATTTAATCCAGGTTTGCAAATGCATTCTAAAATGATACTTTTAATGAGTTTTGTTTCTGGGTTACATGCAATTTCTTTCTTTCCTGTGCTTTCAGTTTAGATATTTTTCTAAGTTTTAATGTTTTATTTTGTTCTGTTGTTGCATTTTCTAATTTTCTTTTTCTATCTCTGCATTTGTCTTTTTAAAAAAAATACATATTTCCTTCATTTGATCATCCCAACATCTCAATGAGGTATTTTTTCTCTGCTTTGAAAATAGAGAAACTGAGGCACAGAGAAATTTAAGAAATTTGCATGCACTTCCACCGCAGTAAAGGATAGAGCCAGGATTCACTCTCATGCCCTTTGTTGCCGCAGACTAACTTATTAACCACTGCATTGTACTGCCTCTTGGATTTCATTAGTATAGTAGCTATTTGCCCAATCCACTGGAAAAGGTCTTTAGAATTAAATCTTTTAAACTTTTAAATGAAAATAATCATGGTATCCCAATTACTCTTTGGAAAACATTTTACCATAACTCTGATGAAAGTTTGACTATTTCCTCCCTGCTCAGCATTCAAGTTCCAATGTTCTCCTCTTTCTAGTAGACCTTAATTAATCTATTTTGTAGTCTTATTAGAGGATGTGCCTTGTCTTCTACTATGAAAAAAGAATGAACCAGATTCTCCCACTTCTTAGTGTAACATAACTGGTGGGATGGGAGAGGGTCACCTGACTGTGGCAAGGCCAGTGAGGTGCTTTCAGGATTTAGAGGAAGTTTGAGGTAGGAGTCACAGTAGAGGCCTCAGAGGCACATGGACCAGATGCTCCTTTGGGTGGGTTTTGCTGGCCTATTGCATGAAGTAAACTTAAGCTAACTTTTTTTCTTTGTCTAGAGCTTGATTTTGTTCCCTTTATCTTTTGTTTTCAATTAAATAATTCATACACATAATTGAAAGATCAATAGTTCTTCAAGAATTAATCAAGAAAAATAGCACTCCCTTGTCCCAACCCCCCCCCCCCGCCCTCTTTAAGGAATGTCTTCCAAAAGGCAGTTGGTTGCACATTTTAGCTGTTTCTCTTAGGACTTCCACCATATGTCTGAATATCATACTTCTACCCTCACTTGCAAACTTTTGTTTTAGACAGTAACTCCTGTCTTCCTTATGGAAGATGCCTAACAAAATCTCCCTACCTCCCATATATATACCCACATACTTGCACACATGGACGTATTTTGCCCCCTATACACACACACATAGCACACATATACACAAATCTCTTTCCCATCTTCCCAGCATATAAATAGAATATGATTTGGTATTAAATCAATATTCTGTGCTTAAATATTACACTGACTATATAAACATTCACAACAGTGTACTTCATGTCTTGCACACTTTTCCATCTTTTCTGGAAATAAGTGTTTTTTTTCTATTTGTTTAGTTTTCTGTGAATAGGTAGCTAATTTTCTCACATACTTTCCTCTGATAGGAAATCTTTTTCCATACATTTACTCACACTTTCAATATGATGCTTTCATATTTTCTTTGAATACAGGTCTCCTGTAACCCTAGGTCCACTTAATCCAATCGGCACTGGTTGCCCTCTGTGTAATTAATACTATATTAATATGTGGTTGTTGTCTGACAGACCCTGTACAATTTTCCCGAGCTTTTCTTTTGATTTTTTTCTAGTTTGGAAGCCTCATTTCTGGTATCCTTTGTCTCCTATTCTCTTGGCTAGTTCCCTTCTAGACATTATCAAGAAAAGGAAGCTGGGAAGCTAATATATTGAGACCTTGACTATCTGAAAGTTTTTTCATCATTGTCAGCATCTAACTCTTGTTTGAACGTTTGAGGGTGTATGAAATTCTAGATTGGAAATCACATTTCTTTGGAGGACTTTAAATTATGCTCTTCAAAAATTTGATGCCACTCTGATTGCTCTTTGCATGAGATCTGATTGCTTCTCTTCAAAAAGTTGTAACTCTTTGCTCTGTTCCTAGTGTTTAAAATTTAATAATGATTCGCTTTGGTGGAGAGATTTTAAAGTCCATTTTGATGAGCTCTTTTCAGGTCCTATCAACCAGGAAACTTGTATTCTGTAGATAAGAGAAGTTTTCCTGTATTATTTTTTTGAATATTTTTCTCTTTTTTTTTTTTTCATTCCTGTCTTATTTGATTGTCTATTATTCATATGTTTATACTTTATCAATTGATCCGGTAATATTCTTCTATTTTCTTTGTTTCTTTTTTTAGAAAAAAATCTGTTGCCCAGGCTGGAATACAGTGACCTGACCATAGTTCACTACAGCCTAGAACTCCTAGGCTGAAGGAATCCTCCTGCCTCAGCCTCCCAAGTAGCTGGGACTACACCATCATGCCTACCTTTTTTTTTTTTTTTTGTAGAAACAGGATCTTGCTATGTTGTCCATGCTGGTGTCAGACTCTTCTAGCCTGAAGCGATCTCCCACCTTGGCCTCCTAAAGTGCTAGGATAACAGGCATAAGCCACGGGGCCTGGCCTTATTCTTCTATTATATTTTCTGCCTTTTTTTTTTTTCTTAGTAGATTTACTCAAATTCATCTTCTAAATATTCTATAGGATGTTTTAAGAATAAAATCTGTTAAATTTTAGTTAATGAGAGCTTTTATTTGGCTCTCTATATATTTTTACAGTATTATGTTCTTATTTCATGGATGAAATAGTCTCTTATCTATCTCAGAATATTAATAGGTTCTGTTGTTTTCCTTTTGCTTCCACCATTACCATTGTCTCTGTTCTTTGTGATAGTCCTTCTTTTTTAATTTTTATTTATTTGTTTTACTTTACCTTTTAGGTTAGCAGGTTAGAAGCTTATCATAATGCTATTGTTCAGTGTTTTTGATATTTAGAAGTGAGACACTAAAAAGCTGATTGGAAAGTGATGTTAAGGGTCAGGGGAGCAGAGCTGTCAACTTGTCAAGGGCCCTCCAATCTTCAGTCTAAGGGATATAAACCTGATTGTTTATGTTCTTGGAAGAGTTGGTTTATGCGGATAAAGGATTTCCTCTTTATTGTGTAGACATTTATTTAAATTTATCTGTTTCTGTATAGAGTTAAGCTTTAGAAAAAGATTTTACCGTAATTTCTTTACCATAATTACCTTCCATAATTCTGGAAGGAAGCAGAGCTGCATTTCCATATTTACTCTACCACGTTTAGTTGCAAATCAACTTCTTTTATCTCATAAATAAATAATCTAGGATAAGAAATAGTCTGCAAAGGAACAGTAATAAAGTTGTTAAAAGCATTGTGTTTAAAGTAAACTTTTACTGAAGTATAACCTAAATACAGAACTTGTGCAAATCGCAAATGTATGGTTTGATCTGTTTCCCAAAGGTGAACAGACTCATGTAACCACCAGCAATATTAAGCAGCAGAACCTAATCAGTTCCCCAGAAACCTTCTCATGTCCCTTTGCAGTCACGACCTCCCATCCTCAAAGGATAGCACTCTTCTAACACCATTGATTAGTTTTGCCTTTTAAAAAAATATTTTTAATTGACTGGTAAAAACTGTATACACATATACTGTACAACATGATGTTTTGATATATGTATACATTGTAGAATGGCTAAATCAAGCTATTTAGCATATACATTACCTCACATACTTATTTTTTGTAGTAAGAACACTTAAAATCTGCTCTCACTAATTTTCAAGTATATAATATATTGTTATTAACTGTAGTCACTGTGATATACAATAAATCTCTTGAACTTATTCCTCCTTTCTAACTGAAATTTTGTGTCCTTTGACCAACATCTCCCCCATCACCCCTCTAACCTCCAGCGTCTGGTAACCACCATTTTACTCTCTATTTCTATGAGTAGACTTTTTTATACTCCACATATAAGTGAGATTATATAGTATTTGTTTCTGTGCTTCGCTTATTTCACTTAACATAATGACTTCCGGATTCATCCATCTTGTTGCAAATAACAGAATTATTTTTTTCTTTTTCATGCCTAGATAATATTCCATTGTGTATATATGCCTTATTTTCCTTCTCCATTCATCCATGAATGGACACTTAGGTTGATTCCATATCTTGACTATTGCGAATAATGCTGCAATAAACATGGGAGTGCAGATATCTCTTTGACATACTGATTTCATATCCTTTGAATATATACCCAGCAGTGGGATTGCTGGATAATACAGCAGTTCTATTTTTAATATTTTGGGGAAGCTCCATACTGTTTCCATAATGGCTATGCTAATCTACATTCCCACCAACAGTGCAGTAGGGGTCCCTTTTCTCCACATCCTCACCAATACTTCCCTCTTATCTTTTCGATAAAAGCCACACTAACAAGCGTGATATGATATCTCACTGTGATTTTATTTGCATTTCCTTAATGATTAGTGATGTTGATCATTTATTTTGTATACTTTTTGGTTATTTGTATGTCTTCTTTTGGAAAATGTCTATTTAGATTCTTTGCTCATTTTCTAATTGCATTATTTGTTTTCTTACTATTGAGTTGTTTGAGTTCTTTATATGCATACATCAACCCCTTAATATATATCAGCCCCTTATTAGATGTATTTTCCCACTCTGTAAGTTATCTTTTAATTCTGTTGATTATTTCCTTTGCTTTTCAGAAGCTTTTTAGTTTGATGTAATCTCGTTTGTCTTTTTTGCTTTTGTCTGTGCTTTGGGGGGTCATATCCAAAAAGTCATTGTTCAGGCAAATGTCATAGGGTGTTTTCTCAATATTTTTTTCTAGTAATTTTACTATTTCAGGTCTTAAAGTCTTTAACCCATTTTTGAGGTGATTTTTGTATATTATGTGAGTTGAGGGTCTAATTTTCTTTTTCTGCATGTGGATATCCAGATTTTTCAACAGCATTTATTGAAGATATTTTCCTTTCCCCATTGTGTATTCTTGACAACTTTTTGAAAAATTAATTGTTGGTAAATACATGGATTTATTTTTGAACTCTCCATTCTGTTCCACTGGTCTGTGTGTTTTTACACCAGAATCATGTTGTTTTGATCATTGTAGCTTTGTATAGTAGATTTTGAAATCAGGCAGTGTGATACCTCTGGCTTTGTTCTTTTTGCTCAAGATTGCTTTGGCAACTCAGGGTTTATTTTATGGTTCCATATAAATTTTAGGATTGTTTTTTCTATTTCTGTGAAAAATTACTTTGGAATTTTGATGAGATTGCATTGACTCTGTAGATCAGTTTTGGTAGCAGGGATATTTTATCAATATGAATTCTTCCAATCCATGAACATAGGATTTCTTTCCATTTATTTGTGTCTTCAATTTTTTTCATTATTATTTTATAGTTTTCCATATATAGATTTTTTTGACCTCTTTGGTTAAATTTATTCCTAAGTGTTTTATTTTTTGTGTAGCTATTATAAATAGAAATTCTTTATTAGTTTCTTTTTTGGATAGGTTCTTGTTAATGTATAGAAATGCTACTGGTTTTTGTACGTTGATTTTGAATTCTGCAACTTTACTAAATCTGTTTATTAGTTCTAAGATTTTTTTTGGTGGGGTCTTTAGGGTTTCCTACATAGAAGATTATGTTATCAGCTGACAGCAACAATTTCTTTTTTCTTTTTCTTTTTTTTTCCTTATTTGGATGCCTTTTATTTCTTGCTTTTGCCTAAACTTCCAGCATTATGTTGAAAACAAGTGGAGAAAGTGGCATACTTGTCTTATTCCTGATCTTAGAGGAAAAAGTTTTCTTTCACTGTTGAATATTATGTTGGCTATGGAGTTGTCATATATGACCTATATTGTATTAAAGTACATGCCTTCTATACCTATTTTGTCAAGATGTGACAAAAGACTGTGACAAGATTGTGAAAAGATGTTTAATTTTGTTGAATGCCTTTTCTGCATCTATTGAGATGATCATATGGGTTTTGGCCTCATTCTGTTAATGTAGCATATCAAATTTGTTGATTTGCATATGTTGAATCGTCCTTGCATCCAAGGCATAAATCCAACTTGATGATGATAAATGATCCTTTTAATGTGCTGTTGAATTTGGTTTGCTAGTATTTTGTTAAGATTTTTGCATCTATGTTTGCCAGGTATATTGGCCTATAATATCCTTTTCTTGTAGTGTCATTCTCTGGCTTTAGTATCAGGGTAATTCTGGACACACAAAATAAGTTTGGAAGTTCTCTCTCCTCTTCAATTTTTTGGAAGAGTTTGATAAGGATTGGTTTTTCTTTAAATGTTTGGTAGAAGTCAGATTTCTTGGCCAGGTTTGATGGATTATGCCTGTAATCCCAGAATCTTGGGAAGCCAAGGTGGGAGGATCGCTTGAGTCCAGAAGTTCAAGACCAGCCTGAGCAATATAGCAAAACCCTGTATTTAGTCTTTTTTGAAGGATTGGTCATTCCCCTCTATTTGGCCATAAATGTTGAAATTCCTTAATGAAAACTCTTGATGCTCCCCTTAGTAGGTTTCATCCATCTCGTGGTATGAATTATTTCTATGCTGATGATACACAAATTCATCATAGAATTTGGCATTGAACTTCTGCCACCAATGCACTTTCTCACAGCTCCACTAGAATCTGTTAGAATCACCTCAAACTCACCTAAGCAAATCTGAATTAATATTCTCCCTCATTCTACCAAACCAGACTTTCTTATTTTGTTCCATATCTCACAGCTATGTAATTTATATCTCTAATTGCATAAGATAAAAAACACCAGAAGTCATTCTTCATTCCTCTTTTGCCTCCATCTCTAGTACATTATTTTTTTTATTTTTTCCTTGTATTTATTATTCATTTCTCTTCATTGCTGTCTTCTCCACAGCCAACACTCTTCTTTAATCTTTCACCAACCTACTCTCATCTCTTACCCCACGAGGATACCTTATTGTCCTTTTATCTTCTCTTACTCTATCTCTATTTTCATGCTGCATTACAAGCAGAGTAACCTTTCAAAAAGTGACACTCTTTGTGCCTCTGGTGGGAGAGGCTAAATGAATAATCCTTTTTGTTTATAACATGCTATGATCATTGGTCTTTGTGAAGCCTCACCATTTTTGTCTCTTTTACCCTTCCTTGGTCTCTCACTCCCCTGTTAGCCTCTGATATTTGAAATATATTTTTAATAATTACAAACATCAAATATTGTTTTATATATATTTATAAAGTTTTGCTATAGGCCTTACTCACTTACTCACTCAACAATCTTTTCAAGATATAATAAGTTTCTAACTGCTGCATTTTAATATGTATTCCTCCTATTTTTTCCATTCCTTTAATAATAAACATGTAGGCTGCTCCTAACTTATCAGTACTACAAACAATGCTGCAATGAACTTCCTTGAGCATCTCTCTTCATAGAGTGATGCCACAGATTCTTGGAGATATATGCTCCAAGTGAGTCTGTGGGATTGAGAGCATGGTATATTTAACTTCAGTAAGTATTGCCAGATTGCTTTTCTGAATAGCTTCACCACTCAGCAACACTCTGTATACATCCCTGCCTCTCTACGACTTTGCAAACAATTACTATTATACTATTTTCTAATTTTTGCCAACATGAGTTTTTATTTTCACCATATTGCTCTGATTTCTGCTTTGTTTAAGTATATCTTCATATACTTTTTGCCTAGGCAGGGTTCTTTTTCTGTGAATTCCCCAGTCATTTGTTTTGCTCAATTTTGTACTGGGTATTGGTGTTTTTCCTGAAGGAGTTCCTTGTACATTCTATGAATAATCTATTGTTGGTTGCAGAGATTTTAACATCTTCTTCAGTGAGTCATACATTTGATAACTTCTTTGAGGATTACTTTGATGGATATAAATCTTTAATTTTGGTAGAGTCAAAACATCAAATTTGCCTTTGGTTTGTAATTTCTGAAGTTGTTAAAAAGGTCTTTCTTCACGCCCAAGACACAAACATATTCTATATTTTTCCTATTAGATTACTAATTGTACCATCAACATCTACACATTACCTTTATACAAATGCCAAGCCAGTTTCTTTAATGCTGTCTATTAAACCAGGAGTCAGCAAACTTTTCCTATAAAGTGCCAGAAATGAAATATTTTAGGCTTTTGGGATAAATGGTTTTTGTCACTGCTATTTAACTCTGTTGTGGTAGCACCAAAGTAGCCATAAACAATAAGCAAATGAAAGGAAGTGGCTGCACTTCAACGAATGCATTTGCCAAATGAGGTGGAAGGCTGAGTTTGGTCTGTGGATCATAGTTTGCATTCTGACTCTAGCAACACTCTCTTTACCATTTCTAAATATATTATAAATCAAGTTCCCATATACATGCAGATATTTTGCACTCCCATTGTAAGCCATTTGCATGTACCTTTTCCATGCCACCTTCATCTATTAAACACCCACTTCTACCTACTTCATACTTCATTTGGCTTAAGCATTACTTCCTCAAGAGGCCTTACTATCTAGTAGAGACTCCTTTCTTATACGTCTTTAGGAAACCATGTTCCTTTACTTTGAATCACTTAGTTCAATATGTAATTACAAAATCATGTATATGGTAATTTGATATCTTTCTCTCCAGCTAAGTAGTTAATTCCCTTATAGCAGGTGCCATATCTGTTTTAACTCATTTTATTTCCTGTGTCTATTATAGTGCCTGCCCAACAATGCTCACTCAATAGATATTTGTTGAAAGAATGAATCCTGTGTCAAAAAAGATTCTGAGAAAACTGGGTCAATTTTGCGACTAATTCAAGTCTCAAATAATTTCTACTGTATGTTTGAGGTTACTCTGGGGTTTTTATATGTAGCTGATAATAAAATCTTATTCTCTCCCTTTAACACCTTTGATTCCCGGGCTTCACCATACCTGCTACAATTTAATCTCCTTTCTAACTTTCTATTAAAGAAGAGCTAGGTCTGCTTTTTTAAAAAAAAAATCAAGCAGATTATTTCAGATATGTTCAAAATCATACCTTCATGGGCTTATTCAGGAACAAAATGTCATATGTGATGTGACATTAGACAAGAACATCATTCATGATAATATATAATATTAGAGAATTTTAAGTTTTGGCATAAGCATATAAATTTACTTTATATTTTGAAACTCTGAGGAGGATTTGTTCAGTGACAGTGGTTGAAAAATTCTGGAAATATTTGCCTTCATGTACCACAGACATGATACCTAATCTTATAAGTAAGAAAGTATTCATTGTCAATTGTTTATAGATAGGACATAGAGTGTGAGCTGAAAGGGGTAGATGGTTTTCCTTTTTCCAAACTAAGATTAAAAAAGAAAAAGCCAGAGCCAGCATAACATCTAATAATGCCAGGTGCTCTCTGTATTAACAAGTTTTTCATTAAGACTCTGAGTCATGTTTAGTTTCCCATAGTTTCTGTTAATGAGCTAACTGGGCATGTCAAATCATACTGTTGTTTCCTGTATTCTCTTTAAGCTTTTTGCAATATATTGCCTAGATATTTTCTGTTTCTTTTTTCTGTTTTTTTTCTCTTATTTTTGGACTCTTCTTATTATCCCTAACTTTACCCATCAATAACCTAATGTGCAATAATATATATAATATGCAATCATAAGCAAAGCGGAAAAGTAGGCAATGAAATATTTGAAAACTCTGGTGTCCTCTTCCCTTGCTGGCTGTACTTCTTTTCCATTAAGTATTGAAAAATAGAATGTGTTCATTGGCCATTCTCACCAGCAGTACTATTGAAGAGTATATGTATTTCAAATATTCATTCCCTTTCAGAGGGTGTCTAATATCCATTGAAGCTTTAAAAGAATGATATGGCCTAACAACTAAGACAAAATTATTTAAAAACTTAGACTAACATGCCTGAAAATATTGTTGTATAATTTTTTGGTCAATTGTCAGTTTTAGGGCTAAAAATCTTTGTAAAGATTTAAAGCTATTTCTTTTTTAAAAAAGCTGAATTAATTAAGGATTCCAAAACAATCAATGATGAAGAATATGAGACACTTAGAGAGGATGGAGACGCACTTTAAAGTTTTTCTGATTCTAAAATGTCTCTGATGCTAAAATATTAATACATGAGAAATTACAGCAAGAGAAATAATTGAATAGTGATAAATAGTCACATTAACACTGTAATATGACACTATTCACTAAAAAAGAAAAACAATTAATGAAAAGTTAATTTCATTATTTTTCTTTCTTTCGTACAAGAAACAGTTATTTGCCAATAACTTATAAAGTATGTCATATTAGTTGGAGATACAAAGGTGAATAAAACATGGACTCTGTCCTCAAGATGCTTCCCATCTAATGCTTAGGCTAATCAAGAGGTAAAATACAAATATCCCAGTGATAATACATTGTTAGGAAACTAAGTTTATAAATCATATTGACAATTTATAGAAACAAAGTACATAAATAGAAGGTAAATTGGACTTAGGTAGATACAATGAAAATAAAAGAAGAAAATGATACTACACCCCACATCTGTATTTAACATTACTTTTATAAATTTCAATTATTTTAAATTATTTTCTGGATCTTCTTTATATGGATTCTTGAATATAAACCATCACACCTATTTCTGCTCAAGGATTTACTTCTATATTCTTACAAGTTTACTATGTGATTAAGACTTCATGACTATTATACAAAATTCCTGTTGCATCAAAAGTTTGACAACTGCAGCTATAAGGATTCTACATTATGTTAGAGGTCACAGGACTTTATGTTTGGCAATTATTTTAAATCATTATCAGGAGTGCTTTATAAATCTCGTAGCCCATTCACTTATAATTAATATTTCTAAAAGTCAACTCTCCCAGTGTGTGGTTATCTTGAAATGTGAAAGAATAAGGAAAGACAATCTTGTGTTTCATATGTGATAAGAGCCCCTGGTAATACAAAAGAAAAAATCTGTCTGAAAAAATAGAGAAGTGGCATTCTCATGGCTCCTTTGTTGCTCATCAGTATTTATCATGTGGTTTTCACATGAATGTAACCAAACAGTTTTTGTAGTTAAGAGACAGCAAATGCAAAACCATTCTGTCAATATTGCCACTGGTTAAAATCTAATTAATCACAACTTGAATATTTTGAAATCTGTAGCATTTCATTACCCTTACTACTCAGTGCTAAAAGACTAAATATCCATATAGGAAAAAGTGAACTCACCAGTTTTCATAGTTTTCTATTTTTCCAAACTTGAATTTCCCATCACTGAGCCTGACCACCAGCATAACACTGAAAGTAATAACAGAGAGAAATTAATTAAATGACTGTATTTAAATCACAACATTTTTTTTTCTGGCATTAGGAACTAAAAGAGTGTGGATTGAGCAGTTTGGAACTGACAGCAGTGCTGTGAAATTACAATGCAGGTTTGATAATTATCCTCTTCATTATTTTTTAATATATATCAAGATAAATATAGCATTTCTTTTCACTTTTAATGGCATGCAGCTTAATAGGAAGATTGGAAGAGGGGTGTTTGTCTCACAGTGTTATTTATAGTTAAAGGAAAGAGTAGGACATTAATGATGTGGAAGCATCAATACTCAAATTGACATTGATTATATTTTCATTCTATACAAACTGTATACACACAGTTAAAATAAAGCAAGATGCACTTTCTTCACAAAGTTGTAACTGCTGACGACTTTCATTAAGAAAATATAATGCAAAAATATAATGCAATTAGGGGTTCACAAAATGATTTGCTTCTTGTCTCAATTGTATCAATAGCCAAACAGTTGAGATTCATACAAATTCAAAATGTAGTTCATTTAATATTGTTTGAAAATATACTTAGCGTTTAGTGAGCCTTTGGAATCTTGTATTAGTTCAGCTCCTTATTGTATTAGCTTCTTTAGATTTTCAATTCACCCAAGTTGATTTAACTTAAAGTTAACATATGTCATGAATTTCTTCTTAACAGCAATTACATTTTCAAGATGAAATTCTTCCTGCTTTATTTCTCAAATGTAAAGAATAAATATTCACTATCTGGAGATAAAATTGCTAAGGTTATATCTATAGGGTCTATTCACTGAAATCTCAACCCAACTTCTGCTTGAATTTTGTTGACCTGCCTTTCATCTCAAGGTGACATAGGAGCTAAAACAGCCAGAGAACGGTGTGAGTGACCCCCGTCTCTTCTGAACATGAATGAGATTTAGTGATTCAAAGGCATAGTGCAAATATTGGGTTGTAACTCATTTCCCATTGGCACAGTTAACTTTTTCGTCCATATTGCAAGCTGTGTTTGGTGTTTTTCTAGATGTTTAGGATATAATTAGTGAAAAGGATAAATAGTTTTTTGCACTTGACCTTATTGGTGGGGAAAAGACCAAAGTTCAAGGAAGAAAGCATTCTGTACTCTTTCTCTGTCAGGAGATTTTGAGCATTGTGGAATAGGACAGGGACAGACCTACCTCCTTATTTGCTTCATATGTAGACATTTGGAGAAAAACCTCTTTCCTATCTTTGTTTAGTCATTACAGGGCAAAGAGGTTCACTGTATGAGAGCAGAGGAGTACATATATTCAAAGATTAACAGCAATATCCTCTTCTGAGAAAGCAGCAAGGGTTCTGTGAGCAAGCAACCTAATTCTGGAGGGTGAATGTCAACAGACAGCCCCTAGATACCCTTTCTTGGTGAGTCTTTCTGTCTCTCACCATTGAACCAGAAGAGCCACAAACTATCATTCACACTGGTGAAAAATTTAGGAGGGTTGTATTCATCCTGATGGGACTTTTCCTGATATGGTGAGTAGAATACATCAGGGAATAAACTAAATGTCATGTACCTGGAGCAGAAGCTGGGCCAGAAAGAAAACCACAGGAGATAAATGATGGATGGTACCACAACTTTGTCAAACCCAGAGGTTTGACTGTAGGTGTCAAATTTCCTGGCTTGGAGTTTCCTCCCCTTTCAGTTGCAGATCATTAATGTGGTAATGGACACCCATGTTTACCAACCCTGGCAGCTGTGATAGGGGAAAGATTTAGCAATATCTAATTTTTTATTGAAGAGTAAGAAGGAAAATCCATTCAAGTGGAGTTTTGTTAAATATCAAGCATGGATAGAATGTTCTTTGTTCAAACATAAACAAAAAGAAACAAATATATCCAAGGAAATGATCATGCAACATAAAATTAAAATAGACTATTACTTAAGAACCTAAAAAAGGAATATATTTAGAAGACATTATAGGAAACAAAATTGTTTTAGAAAGTAGGTATGTTGCTTCTTCAATCAAAATATCCCTTAGAGGAGGTAAAAGGAGATTTTAATATAGTTAATTGATGTGAAGAGACTGCTGGCTGCAGTAAAGAAAGAATTAAAGTTAACTAATAATTCATTATTATAACATAAGATTTGTATTCAAAGCAGATTCAGGCGGAGAAAGAACTGACATTTCAGAAAACTAAATCCTGATATGGAAGGTAAATTTAAGAACTTTTCCAGAACACAAAGGAAGAAGAACAAAGCAAAAACAATGACAGAGTACACAATGTTTTAAAATAGAGTTTATATATCCACAATATAGATAATTGGGAATTCTAATAAATAAATCTGGACAAATAGAACACAAACAAAAATTAAATTACAAATTTAAAAAATCTTTCATGAGATTAAAAAACAACCTTAATATGTAGATTAAGATTTTTGTTTAGTACCAGATAAAATTAATAAAGGGACCCTAGAAATGTGCTGGTCAAATAGTTAAATTTTTTCAATAGATTTGCATAATAAACAAGGTAGAATATAAGAAAATTTTTAAAAAATCATCTTTAAAGTGATCTCAGTTTCCCTCTTGATTTTCTTTCCCTCCACTCTTTCTTCTCTGACTTCATCTTCTGTTCTCTGTTTCATTAGCACTGGCCTTGTTGCAGTTTACTAACCAAACAGGTATGATCTGACATTGCAATCTTTGTATTATCGGTTCCCACTGTCTGCAGCAGTCTTTCCCCAAATAAGCATATGACTTAATTTCTCACTGTCTTCAAGTATTTGCTCAAATCTCACCATCTCAAAGAGGCCTACCTTAATACTATATTTCATACTGTAGCAGCTCCCCGACTTCCACAGCCCCTACCAACTCTGTTACCCCATATTCTTCTTTTTTCATTAACCATAACACTTATCGCCATTACCATAATATATAATTTATATGTTCATCATGTCTTTTGATTACTGTTTATCAAAACTAGAATGTAAACTCTGTAAGGGCAGAGATCACTGACTGTTTTCTTCACTGATGTAAGTACTTAGAACAATGTCTGCCACACAGTAGGCACTCCAAAGTGTTTGTGTGTGGCATGAATGAATGAATAGCATGGCATAACATTATTAAATTGTAATAAGAAGTATAAAAGGAATAAACAGAAAAGTAATAGTGGATGGTCAAGGAGGCCTTTTATCAGATAAAGAATGAGAACAAGCCATGCAGAAAATTTGAGTAAGGATATAGGTACCTGGAACAGAGCATGCAAAGGCTTGGAGGCATGAATAGAAAGGAGGCCAGTATGGCTGGTGTGCAGTGAATGAGGGGAACGATTGCTCCATGATGGGATGGGAGCCAGACCATGCAAAGAGTTAGTGAATAAGACCATTGGACTAAAAGAGATCTGTTAGGCAAAGACTCTGTAAAGGAGAAGGAAAGCATGTGGAAAGAGAAAAGATAAAAAGATAGACACTGGAGTGCTTCACATCTTAGAGTGAGAAGAAGAGAAACAAAGATAACTGAAAAGGAACATCTGTTAAGTAGGAATAAATTCAAGACTTTGTTGGAAAAAATGGCAACAGAGATATTTCAAGGAGGGAATGGCAGACTATGTCAAACCTGCTTAAAAATGGATTAGAAAAAGGTTCATTGAATATGACAAAATAATCATAATGATAGCACCAATGTATGGAATTAATTCTATGGTCCAGACTAATTCTAATGCTTTTGCATGTATTAATTTCATGAATGTAGACTGCACAACAAACCTAGGTGCCAAATACACTCATGATCTCCATTTAAAAAATATGCAAATTGAAGCAAAGAAAAGTTAAGGAATTTATTCACAGTTACACAGCTAGTTAGTGGTGGGGCAAGGATTCCAACCAAGGCAGACTGGCTCCAGAGTTTATGTTCTTTATCTGTTACTGTGGACATACCTGGTGGCCTTTTTAAGCTTAGTTAAATGCTTAGCAAAAATTGTTAAAGATTTACAGTGAAGTGTGAACAATTGTTATCTGGAGTACTTCAAATATGTGTGTCTTCTTTTACTTATTTATTTCAGTTCTCTATTTTTATACTGAAAACGTGATACTTGCATAATTACATTTTAAAAGAAAGCCTCCTAATTATTAAAACATAAGGAAGCCTGTCATAAAATTTGACATGATAAAGGTAGGATACCTATATTAGTTACCTACTGTTACTTAAAAAACTATCTCAAACTCACAGGTTTACACAACAAATATTTATTATTTCACTGTTTCCGTAGGTCAAGAATTCATGAGCAGCTTAGCTGAATGGTTCTGGCTCAGGGAACCTCATGAGGCTGGAATTGTCTGGGGTCACAGTCATCTGATGGCTTGACCAGGACCCAGAAGATCTGTTTCCAAGATAGCTCATTCATATGGCTATGAGCAGGAGGCCTCAGTTCCTCACCACATGGGGCTCTCCAGATGACTACCTGAATATTGACATGATAACTGGTTTCTTCTAGAGCAAGTGATCCAAAAATTAGAGTAAGGAGAAAGTTACAAATGCCTCTTATGACAGTGTGTTAGAAGTTACACATTCGGTTACTTCCCTATAGTTCTATTCATTTGAAGAGAGTCACTAAAACCAGTCCATTGGGAAATTAGGCTTCACCTTTATAAAGTAAGAGTGTCAAAGAATTTGTGCACATTTAAAGACCACCAAAATACCAAAAGAAGAAGAAAGAAGAGGAGGAAGAGGAGGAAAAAGGAGGAGAAGGTGAGAAGGGAAAAAAGGAAGAACGACAAACCCAGATAACTGGTGATTTATCTGCTTGGAATTTGAGACTACTACATTTCATTAATTCAACCTTTTATATTTTTATAAATTGAAATTTTAAAATAAATTTATTGCTAGAAATACATGTATTATTGTTATTATTAATATTAATACTCTAATAATAACTTAAGTGACTATGTCAACTTTAGTAAAATGATTTAAGTGGCTGCTTTAATCCAACATCCTGCTTTTATGAAGTCTTTCATGTGCATCACTGGATAAAACAGAGAGCTGAGTGCAATCTATTCTATTGCAATTTTCCTCACTTCATACTAAATTCCTATGGCTACTGGCTAACCCTTTCACTTCTCTGAGCTCAATTTTCTTTTCCACAGGCCTTTGGAATCAATAGATTTTCAGTTTCCATTCATTTCTGAGATTTTGAAGTCTACAATAAATTTCAAACTTCTCTAAGCCTAACGTTTCCAGATTTCAGTAATGATGAATATAACTTTAGCACTACTCTTATGCAAATGAAAATGACATTTTATGTCAACTGGAAATGCAAGTAAGCAGAATCGCAAGAAATTTGTTGTGAACTATGATGTATTTAATGATTTTATCTTAATGTGAGCCCCCATGTGCAGGATTGAAGCCCCAAGAGGAGACAATAGGAGATAATGCTCTCCCAAGAACACACCATTTTATCTGCCATAATCTAGTAGATGCTTTCATAGATCTGCATAGAAGCATTTTCCAAAAGGCCATATATTTTGAAAGAGTAATGGACAAATACAACTTTTTAAAATTCTGGTTTAATTGGTTCTTCCTTTTAATACATTTTTCTTTAGTCTATGTTTTTGGTTGTTGAAACTCACATAAGTTAATTTGATTTGTTGCCACTCATTTACTTGATCTATACAGTTGCCTCCACTACTTCATTTTGTCAGTGACATATATACACTGTTAAGGCGTCAGGTTCTGTCATTTCATATCATTTTGCTGCCTTATAGAAATGGCCTCTTTCTCTTTTCTTCTGACACAATCTGTTGTAAGAGGTCATTTCAATCTGCTCTATTTTTGAACAAAGTCTCTTAAGATTGGTTTTGGGACTTTGAATTTCTATTTTAGCTTCCCACATGAATGACACCAAACAGTTTGCCATGTATTCTATGTCATGTCTTATATAGAAAGAAAAGAGAGAAGGAGAGGGTAGAGGGAAGGGGGAAGGGAGAGAGAGATGCCTTTCTTTGAGCACTGTCATTCTGCATTGAAATTATGCCTATTTATTAATAGACAGCATCAGGCTTCTTGATTAAACTACCAATATTGTCACTAATAATCCTCACTGTTCACTTCAAAGTAAGCATCCCACTCTTTCTCTTTCTCCACAGGTTTGCATTTCTTTAGTGAGGCATTGCAGCCATCCTGCTTCTATGAGCTTAAAAAGCCAGTGGTTCATCAAACACAATTCTAGTTTACAATTCTGTGCTACAGAAGACACTATTTGCATACATTTCATAGAAAATACGGTCCCTACAGTGACTTTTTTTTCTGGAGTTATAATGTTTCACTTAAATCTAATCCAGTGTTCCTGAAATTTGCAATTCTTATTCTTTCCCTAATGTGTGGAGTAACACATTGCTTTGATTTGTCATCTTGCTTTTAGTAGAATCAAACTTCCCACCCTCTTCTTAGACTTACCACTCTGATTAGTGGCAGACTGAAGAGGCTGGTGAGCTGTGACTTAAGAGCATTAAATTAATTGTATCTCTGGCCCTCGTCTCCTCATGCCTGTCCTGTCACAGGAGATCTCTCCAAGCTCTTCCCAAGAAAGGCCATCAGAAGCCGCAGAGGCAGGAAGAAATATGAAGTCTGCTGATTAAATGATAGATCAAGGCTTTTTCCTTTTGTCTTTGATGCAATCTAATTTATGTATTGTTTTATGACTAAACACTTACCTTGTTTTTCCTTCTTACTCCTAATCTTGTGCCAGAAATTTACCACAAGATACAAAATTTCTTTTCACACTAAATCCAGCTTGGCTCTTGACTATTCCAGCCCTTACCCAACTGCAGTTAATCCTTACATAAAACATGGTTCTGGACTCAGTATCTCATTGGTCTCCCTCTGTATTTGTAGCTATTAACTTGGAGTCAGAATAGATAGCTTGAGTCTGAAAAGATCATTATTGTAGCTTCATTAGCAAACGGAGTATTTAAAAACTTGTATTTTTTTTTTTCTGGCCCTAAATCAGAGCAAAGGAGCTGAAGAAGCAGAAAATCTGAAATAGCCATCCATAGGGTATGAAAAGAGATCATGAGACATGGTGTTAGAGCAAACAGGCTGGCCACAATGTGTCTGTGGTTTCCTAGTGAGTCTGGACACTGATGGGACTGTCACTGTCTTCATATTGGCAAAGATAGGAGGTAGGGATTATGCAAAAAGCCATTTCTGCATGTTTTCTGGTTTTCCTTAAGATCTCCCTCAGAAAACTTGGGAATAAAAAGGCAATCCCTTTTCAATTGGAAGAAACACAAGTTCTGTCTTGATTATTGGCCACCAGTATGAGTGATGGATAATTTATTTATTCTGCTTTTTATATGTCTTGTGAAATGATTCAAACTCAGTGTCTGAATCCATAATTGTCTGGGTGTTAATGATATTGCACAGTAAGGGTTACACTGCCACCCAAGCTGAAGAGCTATTCTAAATTTGATCCCCAATTAAGAAGAAACTCTTTGTGGAAACAACCCAAGTGCCCATCAACACATGAGTGGATTAATAAAATGTGATATATGTATACCATGGAGTATTGATACTACTCAGCCATTAAAAAAATGGTGAACTAATACCTTTAGTAACAACCTGGATGAACTGAGACCATTCTTCTAAGTAAAGTATCGCAAGAATGGAAAAGAAAACACCATATGTACTTACTTTTAAATTGGAACTAATTTATCAACACTCGTGCACATATGGTAATAAAATTCAATGGAAATTAAGCAGATAGAAGAGGGGAGGAGGGGAAGGGTAAATTCAAACCTAACAGGTACAATGCACACTGTCTGGGTGATGGACACACTTATAACTTTGACTCAAACTGTACAAAAGCAATTCATGTAACCAAAACATTTGTATCCCTGCAATATTCTGAAATTAGAAAAAAAGGGGAAAAAAAGAAGAAACTCTTTCTTTTCATGTGATTGATAACCTCTCTCACATTGTCAAAGTGCATTAATATTCACTGAATATATTTTGTAAGTGCTTATATAGTAAATGTATACATAATAAATTTAGTAAATTACAGTTCATTTTCATTGCAGAAATGATTCATTTATTCTTTTTTTTTTTTTTGAGGCAGAGTCTCATTCTATTGCCCTGAGTAGAGTGCCGTGGGATCAGCCTAGCTCACAGCAACCTCAAACTCCTGGGCTCAAGCAATCCTCCCGCCTCAGCCTCCCAAGTAGCTGGGAGACTAGAGGTGCATCCCACGATGCCCAGCTAATTTTTTTCCATTTTTAGTAGAGACAGGGTCTCACTCTTGCTCAGGCCAATCTCAAACTCCTGAGTTCAAGCAATCCTTCTGCCTCAGCCTCCCAGAGTGCTACGATTACAAGTAGGGGTGAGCCGCTGCACCCGGCCATGATTCATTTATTCTTAACAAACCTTTTTGTCCTCACAAAGTTTGAATAAAGACAACCACTCAAATACAGCCATACTCTGCAAAACAACGTTTTAGTCAATGACAGACCACATATGTGACAGTAGTCTTATAAGATTATAATAGAGCTTAAAAATTCCTATCATCTAGTAACATTGTAGCTGTCGTAATGTAGCACAATGCATTACTCATTTGGGTGTGGTGATGCTGGTATAAATAAACCTTACAACGCTGCCAGTTGTACAAAAGTATAGCACATACAATCATGTACAATACCTAGTACTTGATATTGATAGCAAATGACCATGTTACTGTTTTATGTGTTTACTATACTATGCATTTTATCATAATTTTAGAGGGTAGTTCAACTTTATATATATATATATATATATATATATATATATATATGTGTATATATATATATATATATATATATATATATAGTGATCTGGAAAATACCCTTAGGCAAGTCCTTCAGGAGATATTCCAGAAGAAGACATGGTCATCAGAGGAGATGGCAGCTTCATATGTGTCTTTGCCCTTTAAGACCTTCTAGTGGGACAAGATGTGGAGGTAGAAGACAGTGATAACGATGACCCTTACCATGTGTAGGTCTAGGCTTACAAGTGTATATCTTTGTTTTTAACAAGAAAATTTAAAAAGTAAAAATAAAAATAAAGAGGAAGCTTATAGAATAAGGACTTAAAGAAAAATATTTTTGTATAGCTGTACAATATGTCTGTGTTGTAAGCTGTGTTATTATAAGAGTCAAAAAGTTTAAAAAACATGAAAAGTTTATAAAGTAAAAAAGTTATAGTAAGCAAAGTTTAATTTGTTATTTATAAATTTAGTGTATCCTAAGTATATAGTGTTAATACAGTCTACAATAATGTACAATAACATCTTAGGTTTTCACATTCACTCTCTACTAACTCACTAACTTACCCAGAGCACCTTCCAGTCCTGCAAATGCCATACGTGGTAAGTGCCCTATACAAGTGTACTGTTTTTACATTTCATACAGTATTTTTACAGTATTTTTTTCTATGTAGAGGTATGTTTCCCATGTGTTACAATTACTTGTCATTGTGTTACAATTGCGTTCTCTATTCAGTACAGTAACATGCTGTATAAGTTTGTAGCCTATGAGCAACAGGCTATACCACATAGCCTAGGAGTGTAGTAGGCTATACTATCTAGGTTTATGCAAGTATACTCTATGATGTTCGCACAATGAGGAAATCTCAGAAGGTATCCCTGTTGTTAATATGTTAATGCATTAATTATACATTATATATGCATACATAGACTTGGTGAGTCACCAAAAGTTACCAAACTTTTCAAGTAATGTCTTCTTAAATCTTTTACACCCTATTCCTTAACTGTCATGCGATGACATTTCTCATACTCTTAAGAAAATACAAGCAATGGGAGATGAATTTGCTCATCTTCTACTAATGAAATTCGCAACTGACCTATTAGCATCTACACCCTGTGTTCTACCATCGCTCCTTGAACAACGTGAATTTGAACTGCACAGGTCCGCTTATACACAGGATTTCTTCTGCTTTTTCCTTCTACCTCTGCCACCTCTAAGCCATCAAGACCAACCCCTCCCCTTCCACCTTCTCCTCTGCCTACTTAATGTGAAGACAAAGCAGAGGAAGATCTTTATGATGATCCACTTCTACTTAGTGAATAGTAAATGTATTTTATTTTCCTTAGGATTTTCTTAATAACATTTTATTTCATCGAACCTACCTTATTATAAAAATACAGTATATAATACCTATAAAATACACAGTATGTGTTAATCAACTGTTTATATATTGGTAAGGCTTCTGGTCAATGGTAGGCAATTAGTTGTTAAGATTTGGGGGAGTCAAAAGTTATATGTAAATTTTTGACTATTGCTCATGTTGTTCAAGGGTCAACAGTACTCTGGATGAGTGTCTATTCCTGCTCCCATCAAAGACCAAGTTCTCCACAGGGTTCTAGATCTATTCTCTTTTGTCTGCTCAAGGACTTTGTTCTGTCTATTCCCACTTCCTTTGGTATCATTGTTTTCTTCTTTCTGCAGATCATTCTGTCAGTGTACAAGAAAGCTCTAGTATTTTTTGAAATCAATTAAAAAAAATCTTGCATGGGCCCACAACACCCTCCAGTTACTGCCTCATTTCTCTATGCATTTCATACCAAATTTTTAAAAAAAAAAAAAACTTGTCTATAGTTGGTGGTGCCATTTCTTTACCTTAACATCTCCCCTCTGTCCATTCTAATAAAGACTTCCAAGGTTATTCTTCATGTTGTCTATCCAATAGTTCCTTCTCTCTTCTTATATTTCTAAGTTCTCAGGAGTAGTCAACACAGTTGATACTGCTCACCTTCTTCTCTCAGCTTTTAGAACACTAGCTTAAGGCCTTACCTTATTTTTCTGTCTATAATCACTACCTAGGTTTTCTCATCTTTGGCTCTTTCTTGTCATTCAGATCTCAGCTTGAATGTCACTTATTCCCAGTAGTATTTCCTAACCACCCATTCCATACTATAATTACATAATCGTATGTTCATACCTATCATCTAATAATTTTATTGTTTAGTTAGTTGTTGGTTTACTACCTTTCCTCCATCATTAGAATATAAGGTCCATGAAATCAAAGAACTTCTTTTTCTTATTCACTGCTATTATCTCAAATCCCAGAATAGTGCCTGGTATAGAGTGAGTGCTCAACAAATATTTATTGAATGCAAAAATGAATGAAAGTCAAAAGACTTGCATCCAAGAAAGTCAAAACCAAATAAATAGACATGTTAATGTTTTTATGAATATGTCATACACTAAACTTGTATTTTATTTTAAGTGAGTAAACCCTAAAAATCTACCACATTTAGATAATAAAAATAATTATATACAGAGATTTCTATTTAGAGTTAGAAAAGATAAGTTAGAAGAGATAAGAATCTCTTTCTATTGAACAGTAAGACAATGTGGTCCATTTTCTAAAGGTTAACTCCTAAAGCTAGGATTATGTTTAAGGTACACTAAATCTTTTAAATGTATTTAAATTTATATTAGTTTCCTATTGTTTCTATAATGCATTATCATAAATGTAGTTGCTTAAAACAAAACTATTTTATTATTTTATAGTTCTGGAGGTCAGAAGTCCAAATGGGTCTCACTGAACTAAAATCAAGGGTTTGTCAAAGCTGTGTTCCTTCTGAAGGCTTTAAGTGAGAATATTTTCCTTGATTCTTTGACTTTCTAGAGGCCACCCATATTCTTTGGCTTATGGCTCTTGTCTTCTATCTTTAAAGCCAAAACATTGGCCCAAACTCTTTTCACACTTCTATATCATCTGTTTTCTCTCTTCTAAAGACCCCTGTAATTATATTGGATCTCCTTAAAGGTCAGCTAATTATTACAAACAATTCCATTTGCAATCTTAATTCCCTTTTACCAGGGAAACTAACATATTCACAGCTTCTGAGAATTAAGACATGGACATCTTTGGGGTAGTCCATTATCCTGTTTCTGACACTTCACCCTCTGACTCCCAAAGATTCATATCCATCCCATACCCAATATGCATTCACCCTATCTCCATATCCCCAAAGTTCTCAACCTACCACAGCATTAAGTCCAAAAATCTCATCTAAGTCTCATTAACTCAAAAGTCCCAAATATCATCATCTAAGTCATCTAAATTAGATATGGAGAAGGCTCTTGGTAAAATCTATTATATCTTGAGGAACGATTCCTCTTCTTCTGTGAAACTGTGAACCTCAAGGAACAACTTATCTTTTCCCAAAATACAAAATACGACAAACATAGGATACCAGTCATATACAGACATTCTGGTTCCCAAGATGAGACAATGGAAGAAAAAAAAGGAATAATTAGTTCTAAATAATTTCAAAATTTAGCCAGGTAAACTTCATTTATATTATATTATACTGCATTATAGATACATAAAGAAAAATATAAATATTTCTTGCTTTATTAATAGTTTGTGTCTCCAAAGCTTATTTAAAAGTCAGTCCTTTAAAAATACACTATATTAAATATATGCTCACAGACCCATATGTTCATCAGAGTGGTGAAGTTTGCAGATCATTTCAAAAATGCAATTTTACTTATAATGCAGTAGAGTGAAAGTTCTAACAGCCTCAATTCTGAGGTCTGATGTGAGTAGAACATTATGTAGAAGAAATAATAATAATGATATTAATGATTGTTTCAAATAATTATAAATTATCACTATAAATACTCTACTGGTTAATTTTCATTTTATATTCACAAAAAAATAAAGGAATATGTTCACTAGAAAATTTCTACCCTCTTTTCTGAATACTTTTCCTACTTTCTTATTGTTTTCCTCTCACGTCCTCAGGTACCCAGTGCCCTTTCCCTAATTTGCCTGTCTAGAGGGTTTTAGCAGTACCCATGTTGAAAAAACTCATATTGAAGATCATAGCTGGGGAAGTAACAGTATAGCGGTGAGAAAGAGTTAAATCTATTAATTTTCGCCTTTAGAGTTCTACATTTGGTAGCATGCTTAGAAAGTCATCTCCAATCCAAGTTTATGTAAGTCTTAAGCTATACTTTATTATAATACCTATATGAGCTCAGTTTTAACTTTATATTTTTAATTTATCAGAAATTAATTTTACTGTATGATGTAATATACTGTATTAATACTATTTATTAAAAATTCTATTACCTTCCTATACTTACCTGAGATACTTCCTCTATTAAATATTTAATATGAATCCTTATGCATGTTTCTGACTGATATATTGTTACACTGATGCTTGTGTCAATAGCATACTATTTTAATTACTATATCTTTAGAATGTAAGTTAATCTTTTGTACAGTGAGGATCTCTCATTATCCTTCCAAAAATGTTTTTGCAATTCTCACATTTTTCTACTGTACTCCAAATTAGCTTATGAATCATTTTGCAAAATTCTGAAGAAAAATCCCTTTGGTATATTGATTAACATTATTCTAAATTTATAAATTAACTTTGAAAAATACATTTCTTTGTGCTATTAAATCCTTTAATTCAGTAGCATAATGAGTCTCTACATATATTTGGGTCTTCATTTGCTATCTTAGTAAATATTTTCATTTTATTTATTTAGGTTAGTACTGTGGTTAAGTATTTTTCTCACTGTATATTACACTTTACTCTTTTGCATATTTTTTCTATGACAAGTTCTAAATCTAAGTTGCTTTTAAGCTGCTAATTCTTGATTATATTTTTGACTGACTCTTATTATTTTATTGCTCAGAATATTTCAGTTAATTCAGGTGATTACCTTGGGCTATCCAAGCACAAAGCACATTATCAATAAGTAGTGTTGTTTTGTCCTTTCCTTTGTAATAGTTATGCCTATAATGTATTTTATAGCAATTAAGCAGAGTATTCATAGGTGTTGAAAATAGAAATGACTCCAGAATTTTACCATTAAAAATTATGTTTTCTATTGTTTTAAGATAGCCTTTATCATGTGAAAGAGATATTTTTTGATATCTGGTTTTTGAATAGTCTTAAAAAAGGATGAATTTAAATTTTATCAATTTCTTCTTCAGATTAACTGTCCTTAAATTCTTTAAATAAAATGTCCTTGATTATATTATACTGCTCAATTTAATTTGCTAGTGGTTCATAGAAGGGTATTGTAATCTCATACATAAATGTGATTGATTTATGTTTTTCGTGTTTATGTGCTATCTTGTTTAGTTTTTGACAAGAGGAATTTGATAGTGTACTAAATGTTTCAAGATTTCTTTTTCTATGACCTAGAAAGATTTAAATAGTATAATAAATTATCAGAATGTTAAGGTTTGTTATAACTATACTCAATAATATGTGCATACTCCCTGATCTCAAGATGTTTATAATCTAATTGGCATTTAAATTATGGCAAGGCATAATGATATTTCAGGAAATTTGTAAAATATTTCTAAAATAACTAACTAGGAGTATAATGTAATGAACTTTAGATTGAAAGCCAGAATGCCTAGATTCTTATCTAAATTCTGCCACTATCCATGTGATTTTAGTTGCTCTGAAGTTGAATATTTTATTTGGAAAGTAAGATAGAAAGTGATGACAACTAAGATGATGTGTTTTGTTATGTAATTCTACAAAACAGTTCATTTGCTCCATATCTTAATTATATTTTATTCACGATCCACTTCAACTTTTACCAAACTATATTGTGAAGACTTGAACACGTATTCTAGGTTACTGAGAAACAAATACATGTGGCACAAGACATATGTGGGATGCCAGATATCACTGAAATTTCTCTCAGTACAGATGGTCAAATGAAAATACATGGTACTCACTGAAAGAAGGTAAATGTGTCCTTAGGTCTCTTCTACAAAAAGAAAACACTGAACAATTTTGTGCCCCTCCAGCTGACCTTATTTTGCTCTTTTATGGTGCTATCTTAATTCACCAGATAGTTTATGGTGAAGTAAAAAAGATGTTTTATGAGCCTCATTTTATTCTTATACATTTATAATAGTATCTACAGAATGTGAGCTCTTAATTCACATTTTATCCATCACTTATTTTATCTCCGCAGATGTATGTGCAATTGTTCTTTTAGGACCCTGTTCAGCCCACAGATGTCTCCACAGCTGCTCTCTATTCCAAAGGGGAATTTTTTTCCCCCCTTGGAAGCAGTCATGTAAGGATTTTTGTTGTTTTGTTTTGTTTTTGTTTTATTATCATTTAAAGAACGGTAAAGACTTTTTCCTTCCCTTCACTGGGGGAAAATAATGATTTTACCTGAAAGATGGCCTTGAGATTTTCATCAAGAAAATCTGAAAATAAAGCACTATCTGTATTTCTCATCATTTTTTAAATCCTGTTAAGTGTTTTGCATACGGGAGGCCCAAGAACTATAATCACCCAGGAGTTGAATCTCTTGCCTCCTGTTTCCATGTCTGAGTAGATATGCTGAGGCAAGGGGAAAAAACTGTCACAATTCATTCAGGGTAGAGAGAGAAAAAACAAAATCAATCAAACAAATGCCTAGTTTAGGCAAAATTGCCAATTTGAGAACAGCTTGTGGCTTGTGGAGAGCAAATGATTCAAATTGCTGCCTATATTGTCTGCATTTACTAGGCTTATGAACTCTCTGATTTTCTTTGTGTAGTAGGGATGACCACATAATTTGACCACATAATTTAATAGAGTCAACTTGAGGTTATATCAATTATACTTTTATCTGTTACTCTAGAAATCTCTAAATATTTATATTTGTATAGGAAAGATCTTTCCTTCAAACATCACCTATATTCAATATTTAGTATAATTGCATATTCAACTTGTAAGTGTCCTTACAGAGAACTAAGGTCATTTCTCTCATTTAATAGGTTATGAGCTGACAACCAGGACCCTAACGTGACTTACACAAAATCATAGCTCTATTCTGATGCCCAACATTGTGATGAATAGGTCATCAGCACCACATTCATTATCCACCATTAGCTTGAACTCATTAGAGGTTAAAATTGATAAAGATCTCTAATGTTAGAATCTTAAAAGGATGAGGATTTACTGTTTATTTCTTTGCTGTGTGTATTTTGGTTTGTTTGTTTTGTTTTTATGGGAGATGGTTAAAACACTTGTGTAGAGCAAATGTTTATAGAGTGCAATATCACATTTTTATGGTTTGTACAGTAGTACAGTTTGTACAGCAGTGAAGATTTTTACAATTTAAAATAATAAGTAAAAGGCATTTTAAAAATCTAAGACAAAATTTATATACCAATGTTTTTAAGAGTGGGTATTCCGAAAGTTTCACTTACTTGTTGGAAAACACAAGCCAGGCAAACTCCAGCTCCACAGAAAAGAGCTGATGCTTCAATGGTTAAAAGTGGTATCTGTATTCAATGGCAAAGGTACTACTGAAATATTTGGAGATAAGTTAGAAATATACTTTCATTATTATGAATAATAAATAATAGACACATACATGTATAAATGCACAAATTCTCGATTTAGAACATTCTGATATTGTCAAACATAACTGTGCATCTATACTGCTGAGAAAGTATGCATTAAACTTATCAATGGTTCTTCCAGGAACTATTATTTTTAATATTCAAACTGCAGATTTGTGGTTGACTTGGATCTTGTGCAATACAATTTTAAATATTTAATAATTTAAATATTATATGTAGTCTCAACACATATTAAGAAAGCTGTTGATGTTCCTTCTATTTCTTGCTTGTTTTTGCTGTTGCTAACATACCATACTGTCATTTCATCCAGTTGAGTTTCCTCATCTGAAATGATTTGGTTATAAAGACCTGTGTATTTTCATTAGCAATTTTGTAAAGTTGATTTTAAGATTTAGAGTTCCACAGATGTTAGTATATAATCTTATGAATTGATCTTTTCTTAGAATGATATATGTTACTCCAGGAGAAATGAACTGATGTAGTGTTTTTATACTCCTAATTAGACATCAGAATTATATGGTATCGTTCAAGAGGGGAAACAGTTTTCGATAGCTATTACTTGGCATACTCTTTCACCAAGATTATTATTGGAGCAGTTTTGTTAGCAAGCATTAGTGTAACATACCATATGTTATTTGTTGA
Organism: Lemur catta; assembly: GCF_020740605.2. Taxonomy (NCBI): domain Eukaryota; kingdom Metazoa; phylum Chordata; class Mammalia; order Primates; family Lemuridae; genus Lemur; species Lemur catta. The sequence continues at coordinate 178,896,557 of NC_059128.1, read as the reverse complement.
TTTAAAGTGTAAGGGTTGAGTTTTCGAAGGAGATTTTGGTGAGCGTAAAGTTACACATGCAATTGCATTTTCCCCACAATTACCTAGTCATGCCACAGACTGTCAACCACAGAACTCATTTGCTTCTTTTTTTGGAAATTTTGTTTACTTGCAAAGGTTTAGTTTAATAACATTTTTCTTCCTTTCCCTCTTTTTTCAACAAATAAAAGAAATTTGTGGCTGTACTTTTTTGCATCACATTTTATAAAATGCTGGACCTACAAACATCATTCTTTTCCATTTTACTCTTGAGAAAGGTCTCCATTTCCAAAATATCTTCCTCTCTTTAATGGAGCAAATAACTTTACAAAATGCTTTTGAGAAATGGTTTAGAGTAATAAATCATCAATTTGTAACCTTTACAATATATGTATTGTATGTAATTGCATTTATATATAGTTTTTATATAATATATAATCTATGAGCTCATATAATACAAATTCATTAAAAGAAGATTACTGCTTAAAATATGAAAACATTAGGGCAGTAGTCACAACCTCTCTCCAATATTGTCTTCTAATACTAAAATATGAAGAAGGTGAAATAATATATGTGCTGATTCTGTGGGAAAGTAAAATAATTTTATGAATTAGGATTTTATATTGGTCTTTGGTCTTGTTTGCTAAAGGTTTGTTAAAAGTAGCAGACATTTGAGCATTTCCATGTCATTCTTTTTTTTTTTTTTTTTGATGACAAACTCCTCCTCCACCAATAACAACAACAAAAATGTGTAACTTGGATACCAGGTCCTTTTAATGAAGCTTTTGAGACTTACAAAATATGATTAATCTGATTAGTGATTCAGCCTCCTTTTATGCTTACATTATCTAACACAAAGAGCCCCCCTACAGGTTAAAGTTTAAATGTGGATTACCAGATAAAGCTAGTCCTGACGAGGTTTCTATGGTGCAAGGAAAAATTGGATTTGCTTTTCACCTCATCTCAGGCTTTGTCATCCTGGTTTTTGCCCTGTTCCCTGTTCACAGCAAGGATATTAATTTTGCAGTAAAATCTTTAAGTAATTATGCAGATAGCTCTGAAAATGCAACATACACACACAATAAGAGAAGCTTAACTGAAAAATGGACCCCAGATATTCATTAAAAACAGATGGCTGCATTGCCAACAGCATAACTTTGGATGTTTGGGCTAAACTGGTATTAATCTGCCACAACATGAAGAGAAGATGAAACTGCTGGTGTACAAACTGTATGTATTGCTTCTTCTTTCTGCTTACAAAGGAATACAATCGTGATTTATGGCTGCCTGCTTGATAAATGTCCAAAAAAACATTTCTCACTCAAAAGTAAAGTAACTTGCTGTACTGAACGTTGATGCCCATTTTCCAGACACTAATAAAAAGTGCGCACTGTCTGGGGGATGGACATGCTTGAAGCTCTGACTTGGGTGGGGCAAAGGCAATATATGTAACCCAAACATTTGTACTCTCATAATATGCGGAAATTAAAAAAATAAAAAGAAAGAAATCATATTATATTTAAATTTCTATTTTTCAAAAATTTCTATAGAAGTTGATAAAAGTTTTCCACTTAAAATTGATTTTCAATAGTTTTATTTTTAAATCTATTGAAAATTGGAACTATTTTGTTTAGTAAAATTTCAAACTCAATATAAAACATATTTTTGCATTTGTTTGATAAAATAGTTAGATTTATGGCCATTTATTGTTTGACTTATTTGCTAAGTGGAAACTATAAAGGTTTCAATCTAAATCAAATAAGGTAAAGTGAGGCAGAAAAATATTTGGCCAAGTCTTCTAAGCAAAATCATAGGTAATACAAAGGAACTCTATGCAATTGAGATAATCGCAATAATGATAAATGCATAAAGTACATATTTATTATTTACATAATTATCAAAACAAAGTGAATAATTGAAGAATAAGTTGTACCTAAAACTACACATATACAACAAGTGGTAGAAGGTTTACAGAGGATTTCAACTAATGTCTTCTTGTAGGACAAATTCATTCAATGGTAGAAACACATTAAGGATAGAATTGTCCTTATAATGTCGTATGGACTAGTCATAAGCAGTCATACCACCATGGAGACAACTATTTTGAGTGTTGGGTCCAAGGACTGGTTGAAACACCTTGACATTATTCTATTGCTTTGTCTATACATGAAGATTGTACTGGGAATGACTGTTTCAAAATGGTCCTTGTTACAATTAGAGATTTCATTTTTTTCCTTGGAAGTTAACCATTTTTTCTCATATATAAAACCAATACATATTTATTGTAGAAAACATTTTTATTTAAAAAAATAAACACATACACTAAAGATAAGAAAGTTCAGATCAGTCTCAATCCTACCCCCTGAGATGAACACCACTAATACACTTTTTGGTATATATTTCAAACTATTGTTCTCTGTATATAGATGTATATTTTTAAAGGTATTGGGATCTTACTGTGTATTTTGTAATCCACTTTTATTCTTCCAACAATTTATGTAATGACTATCAATTTTATAGAACCCAATATTTTTCTACAACCTTATTTTATTGAATCTATAGTATTCCATTGTGTTGATAATTGAAAATTCATTTTCCTGACCCCCTATTGATGATAGTTAATGTAGAATTTTTAATTATTAAAAATATCACAAAGTTCATCTCTTTAGCTGAAATTTGTACAAAACATAGTTACCAATGAATTCATCTTCTAGCATTGCCCTCTTTCACATGTAAATAAAAATTTTTGGGCAAAAGTATATTCATGGAAAGAAAATTCAACAAGCCCTTTTGATTAATTCAACCTTTTTAAAACAAAATGCATTTGCAGTCTGAATGAAAAAATATCTTGTTACTAACAGAAGCAATCACATTGTGTTAATAACCTTAAACTATCTTTCCAATCTAATCAAATATACATCAACATGCTCTGTGCTGCTTTAGCCATGCTTATCATTTGCTATTCCTCTCACTCTGTCACCCTGGCTGGAGTGCAGTACTGTCATCATAGCTCGCTGCAACCTCAAATTCCTGAGCTCAAGCAATCCTTCTTCCTGCCTCAGCCTCCCGAGTAGCTGGGATTGCAGGCAGTCACCACAACACATAGCTATTTTTTTCTATTTTTTGTAGAAATGGGGTCTCAATCTTGCTCAGGCTGGTCTCAAACTCCCGAGCTCAAGCTATTCTCCTGCCTTGGCCTCCCAGAGTGCTAGGATGACAGGCATGCCCTCTATTCTTAAATACCTAAGACCTTTACAGATACAGTTCCTCCTAACAGCCAAGGAACTGCATTCAAGTTGCTCTACCAGAGCATTGACTACCCTGTGAACCCCTCATTTAACTCCACCTGTGATAGTCATATGCTGTTCCCATATATAGTCGAATGTCCCAATCTCCATTTGAGGTTCTTTTAATTGAAAGTATGTGTTTCTATGATCTTCTTTTTCAATAGGTTAAGAGCAACTTCAGGGTAAGGTCTATCTCTTATTCATTTTTTATTCCCAGTACTTGGTGGAATGCATGACATCTACTTAGGCATTCTAGAGATATTCATCAAAATAATGACCCAAGTACATTTTAACAAGAAGATAATGAAAAAAAAAAAAAAAACCATAAAACAGGAGCACAGCTACCTTCAGCAAGGCCTGCCTGGGGCTTTACAAGGCTCAGACAATTCTGGTAGCCTCAACGTCACTTTAAGGGATAAGAAGACAGAATGGGCTTGCAGCTTTGACTGTTTCCTTTCTCCCTTTCACTACTGTGAATAGACCAAACATAGGTATGGGCTCACCAAAAAGAAAACTATGTTGGGCCAAACTATGGGTGTGCATAAGGAGGTGTGATTAGATTTTGCAAAAAAGGGAAGAAGCAGCAGAATAGTGACTGAACGTGGGTCTGACATTCTCAGTAACTGCTGTCTTCTCCTTGGATTAACAGCACTCTTCTTTGGGCAAGCCGGGGGAGGGGAATGACACTGTTATGATTACCTTAAGGCAAATAAGTCCTAGATAAAGAAGAATCTAATTTATGTGTTAATTCCCACTTGTAAATATTGAATATATGTTGTGAGTGAAACACCATGTTAGCTGCTTATATTTGTGGCTATGATTGATAGTTTTGCAACCCTTTTTGCTCCACCTGCCTTGTAAGCTGTAGTTTTGAAGAGAGACCTGGGAAGCCAGAGAAAGACAACTCTGCCTCACCCCCAAATGTAACAGGAGCAGTCTGGTGAAACAGGATCCCTTAAAAAGAAGGGACCTTCCCTTTGTTGCAAGGAGGCAGAAAGCAACCCACTGGGGTGGGGGATGATTCAGAGAGCTGTCTCCACATTTTTATCTCCACATTTTTTACTACATGAGTTCCAAACTCCTTCCAAATCTGGAGTCTGAGAACCCTTATGATTATTTATTTACACAAAAAGCCTCTACCTGGAATCATCATCCCATTTACAAATACTTTTCATGTCTTCCTGTTTTCCTTTCCAGTTGAGAAATTAGCCAAACCCCACTATGATACATTTGAAAGGACTGTCTAGATTAAATTTGGGAATAGGAATTATATATCTAGATCCGTTAATATATATATGTAAGCTCAAAAGACCAAACTATTGACTGGATATTCAAATTTTACTTAAGTCTTTTTCTTATGTCAAGATTATTTTCCTGTGTTGGTATCTGTCAGGGCAAGTATTTTGGCAGTGGGATTCAACCAGCATATGTATAAAAAAAACAATTTATGTGGCTTGAAAATGATATTAAAAATCTTTTATTTCAGTGATACCAAATATTTCTTTGAGGTTAACATCTTGTGACAGGAAATGAACAGAGCATTAAAAAAATATGCAGCTAGATATCATATGAAAACTTAGTATATTTTCTTATGAGAAAATTTCCTTATGTAGAGACTTATTTTAAACTTCTTGGTAAATAAAAAGTGTTACATACAATTAAATAAGAATACTTATAAAGAAAGCATTTAACCAAATGATGGTTAAAATATAATTTATTTTTGACTTGAAATTGTTTTTACATCTTGTGGGTATTTTTAAATTCTGAATTTTCAAGTTTAAATATGATCAAAATCTCTATATTTAAAGAAGTAACAAGCTACTTAATACATTGTGTAATGTGAGCCAGAAAATTTGCTTTTACAATGAGGGCACTATGTCACTAAGGCAGAGACCATGATCCTAGGCGGAAGGCAAGGAAATAAATCTATTTCCAGTCCAGTAGCAGTACTTCAAATTCCACTCCACCCTACCAAACATAGCCAACAGTTTCAGCAACCCAACCCTACAATTCAATAAGACAATCAAAAGTACATTTTGTACTGAAAGGTAGTAAGAGGTTCAGATATAAATTTCTACTTTCATGTTACTCCTTTATGTATTTAGTCTGCTATTTAATTAATAGGTTAATAAAACAGACCTTGTTGCAAATGAGATATGATGATGTTTATATCAAGAATAATTAGAACTTGAACTTACTTAGTTCGTCATAGCCTATTTTCCCTTCTTTTTTAAAAAAGGACAAATAATATTACCAAATGAATGCAAGTCTAAGTATTTAGGAAAGAATGTGAAAAAGCTTAAAAGTATTATTTAGATACTATTCTACTTATTTTCTTCACTAAAATTGTAACTCAATCTAAAATAATTTTTAAAACTATAAAGGAAATATATGTGATTATGTAAATATACCCATGTATTTTCAAAAACATAATTTCATGTTTCCAATCTCATTCCTCCCAGAGAAGCCATCAGTTGGGATCTCTAAGGGCTACTGGTCAGACTTCATATGGTATCCTCTCTGAACATGTGCCTCAGGTGTCTAGCGTGGTAGGGCAGGAGAGACAGGAAAACCATCGTCTTCCTTGTGGCCAAGGGTACCATCCTAGGCAGGCTGTCATAGGTTCCTCTGATTGTGCATGTCCTACTACAACTCCTCACTGGGGACTTAATCTCTTCCTTCTCCAGCCAGGGGAGAAACTATATACAGTGGCAGAGAAAAGATATTTTATTTTCAGGCCTGGAGAGAAGTTGTCTTTAACACTTTTCAGATGCAACCAAACCTATGATCCTATGAAGATGCTGGAGGAAAAAGAACACAATTACAAAGTGCAGTGGACTCACTGTGCTGTAGATAATGTTGGATTCATATAATGCTGCCGTCCTCAACCCCCAGGCGGTACTGATCAGTACCGATGGTGGCCTGTTATAAACCGGATGCACAGCAGGAGATGAGCAGCAAGTGAGCTAGTGAAGCTTCATCTGTATTTACAGCCACTCCCCATCGCTAGCATTACCACATAATCCCTGTCTCCTGTGAGATCAGCAGTAGCATTAGATTCTCATAGGAGCGTGAACCCTACTGTCAATTGCACGCATATGAGGGATCTAGGTTGAGCGCTTCTTATGAGAATCTAATGCCTAATGATCTGAGGTGGAGCTGAGGTGGTGATGCTAGCACCGGGGAGTGGCTGCAAATACAAATATTAGAAGCAGAGGTTTGACTGCACAATAAATGTAATGTGCTTGAATCATTCCCAAACCATCCCCTACCCCTGTCTATGGAAAAATTGTCTTCCATGAAACCAGGCCCTGGTGCCAAAAACGTTGGGGACTGCTAAGCTAATGGATTCTTCGCTATTTCTCATGTGAGTTCTTATGCTAAAAATCTGAATGCTTCTCGGGGCCAGGCACCTCTCTTAAACAGGTGCATCCAGACAGACTGATGAGGGGAGAGAGCACTGCTGACAAGGATGAGGGGCAGAATTCGCCCATATCTTTAAAAAAACACAGCCACTCAGCCACTACCCAACTCCATTACATCAGTCTCACTCTTGCAGTCCTTCTGACTTATTAAGCATCTAGAATCTAGATTTTAATGCAAAATCTAAGTTTGAGATGTTGTCAACCAATTCAATAATCGTTTCAAAAATCTGTAGGGTTTCTTTAGAACAAACAAAACATGTCCACAGGTTGCTTTTGGTTCATAAATATGTCCTTATGCTGGAAATTCTGAGGAAAAACAAACTGGGGTTCAAAAAATAAGATTTTGTGCCTACTATGTCTCCTGCTATTACAGGTGCCACATAATTGGCTGTATAAAGTAAGTAGACTTAGCTGACAAAGTACCTTTAACTTGAGCTGGAATACTATGAGGTTTGCCAGGACATGCTCTAGTAATATTCTATTATATTTCAGGACAATATCTGATAAAAATTTCAGATAGAATTACCAATATTTAAAAAGCTTATTTTTATCTTTCTGTTCCTTTTGTTATGGAATGGAATTTGTCAGTTTAAATAGTCTATTTATCACTCTGGAAATAAAATCTTTAACTTTAATTTATCACAAAAAATATGTTAAGATCTAAATTATTTATTTTTGGTATCTGAGAAAAAACATTAACACAGACATAATTATAACATGAACAACTAACATTTGTTAATTGAGCACTTACAATTATGGACAGGTGGTTTTTAAGTCCTTTATATGCAATATTTTATTTAATATCCACAGTTATCTTAAGATGTAAATATTATTATTAGCCTCATTTTATAGATGAGGTTATTGAAGACCAGAAAATGCAAGCCATCTGCATGGTCACACAACTTCTAAGTAGAATTTAAACCAAGGCAGATTAGTTCCAGAATCTGGCCTTTTAAGCAATATGCTCTACCATGGCTACTATTACTACCTGTACTTATATTGAGCCCTTTGATAAGCCAGATACTCTCATCACCCCAATAGCTCATGAAGAATATGTTCTCATCCTCACTTATAGATGAAGAAAGTGAGGCTCCAGCAAGGGAAGTAATTTGCCCTTGTTTGAAGACTGGGAAGATGGGTCCCAGTCCTGGATCTGACACCCAAAGCCAAGCATTCTTTAGCACATTACAGTGCTACCCTAATGTAATAATTTCAAAGCTATTCTTCTTAAATGGAACTTAAACCACTTCTGTTTCAATTAAAACTAATATCCTTTGCATTCATATTCAATGTTGATACAGGCTAATTGCACAAAATATTGCTAATGAATTAAGTTCTTTTAAAGCTCTTAAAAGCTCTTTAAGATTTTAACTTAATTTTGAGATAATCCTTTTTCCTTTAACTCCAATTATTTTTCTTCATATTCGATGACAATGCTTTTTATTCACGTTAAAATGTTCATATGCTATGTTTTAAAGTGTTTAAAACTATACATCTTTTTTCCTACTTAATCATTGGATTCCATTTAAGAATATAAGTAAAGTTGTATGAAAAAGGATGGTCACTTAATTCTGAATTTCCTTTCAGAATGGAAAGAAAAAAACATTTCCACTGCCTTTCCATGATGCTGACATCTAGCTTAATTTTTGGTGCTATTCTGAATTTTTAAAGCTATATTTTTATAAACATTTTATTTAATGATTAATATTATTGTATTATTGCTTAGAATATTATACCACAAGGAAATTATAATTCATACATGAAATTTCTCTTTTATTATCAGATCTTATATTATTTTGAAGACCATTACCTTTCTCTCAATTATGCACATTAAAATTACATAAATTGGCATATTTTAATGTACCTAGTAAATGAAGTTTGACTATATATTTATATAAAATATTAGAAATGTTAGAAATTTTAGAGAAGGATTTAAACTATAATAACAATACTTTTCTACTTAATTGGCTTCTAGTCAACTGTATCAGAATTACTTTTAAGCACAGCTACAATTTCTCAATTGGAATAACCATTTTATATGAATTTAGGGGATTTAAATATGCTATGCTTTTACTACAGACATCTCCACATATATGCCTGAAAAGATTTATAATTAAAATTGCACCACGAGCAACCAAAAGCAAGAATACAGGGCTGTGGGAAAATTTGAGAAATCAAACTCTAAGACTCATGACTTAAATGCTCAACTTTTCTTCCCCACACCCCATAATGTTGACCTTGGTCTGGTCTATTCCTCTCTGATTGTTTGAATTGCATTCTCCTTCACGGATGATGGTTCCTTATTAAATTATTTATTGATGTGGCTGACACTAGTTGAATGGATTCATTAAATTTCACAAGTTGTTAGAGCCTAGTTCACTGGAAAGAAAAACCCCTCTTTAGACTCTTTAAAGGACAAAAAGCGTCATGTTTTTTGAGCTCTTTTAAAGCATTTAATAAAGCATGAAAAGATATGACATCAATCCTACTAAAACACAAGGGAAAATGAATGATGTTACTGTAAATCTTTACATCAATCACACCCAATACTTTGGAAAACAATATAGTTTTGTTTGCATTTCAGAAGTGACAAACAACTCTTGTGACTGGCTTAACATAGTCACTTTCTATTAGTCAAGACCAGAAGCAAGTCAGAATTAAAATGTGGCCCTGCGTTGCTAGGCAGCTGAGTTGTCTTGACATGGTGGTTAGTTTCCTTTTCACTGGATGACAACAGTGAAATGAAAGAAGTTTTGAAAAACTTGATAATGGTTTTCAAAGGAGGAGGATAATTGGTGGTGCTTGCTTGTGCAGCGCTGTGTGGAAACTTTCAGGCGGCCGTGAGAGAGGACTGTCACTAAAAATTTAAACTCTTGTACACAAACTTGACCTAGAGTCTTCTCCAGGTTTTGGCGGTTCATTTTCAGAACACCCCTCTGAGACCAAGTGGTGTAGGATGAAAGCATAAAGACAGATGGGTAAAGCCCCAAAGGAAGAAAGGAATCAATAGTTGTGATTTAATCCATTGGTGAAAGGGAGGAATTAAGTAAAATCTTAAAAATGAGGAATGTGTAAAAGATCTTTAGATACCACCTATAACAAAAATGTTTTAATTGCATGGTGAGTTGCAACTGAGCAGACGCTTGCATCAAAGGCAGAAAATAAAGAAAGGTACAAAATCTTTGATTTACTATGTCAGAAATAAAACAATTGCCTTGGTATTATTTTTGAAATTATTCTGTAGTTGATAGGTAATTTAACTCAGAAAAATATCCAACATAATTGCCAAAGCATATAAAATAATTACAACTTAAGCACTCATTGTCTGTGGCAATAATCAGAGCATATACTTAACAAAACAAACAAAAGTCCCCAAGTAAACAAAAAACACACACAGAAGATACATGTTGCTCACTATTTTATCCAATACTGCCTAATGTGAGAACATTTTGTTTAACTATCTTTGCCATGAATTTACCTAGAATTTTAAAAACTGAGCAAAATGGACTCATATTGAAAGAAGGGACCAATTAGTGTTGGATTAACATTCATGGTTATTTACAGTTGTTTTTGTACTTGTTCTTGTGCTCTGACTTCCTAAAATTTCACAACCCAAAGATTTAGAAAAATGGGGTTGTTTAGACGCAAAGTGCAATGAAGTGGCTGTGACCATTGTGTAGACACCACCTCTCTCATTACACCCTCTCAATCAACACTCGGTACACAGGAAACCGCAATAAAGCCCATCTGCCACGGTTAATCTGCAGGCAAACCCACACCCATGTCCATGCCCGTTACTCTCCAGCCTTATTATTCTCAGATCCAAAGCTTCATAAGGGATCAGCCAAAGTCCATTAAAGTAAATAATAGCTAGAAATGACAGGCTTAGCAAGGATTGGAAGGAAGTTGAAGACCAATCTGAGCTCTGAGCTCTGATTAATAGAGAAAAGCATTAGGAGAAAAGGGGAGAAAAATGACCTCAGCCTGCTCCAAAGAATTCCTGAACCTTCGTTGTTAGGGCAAGTGCTACCATCTGAGACGTTAGTGATCCTTGAATTTCCTTCACTTTGATGCAGCTCAAATGGGAAAATTTTGAAGGTTCAGCAAGGCCCCAGACCTCAGCTGGAAAGCTGTCTGGAGTCAACCCTGTCAAAATTCTCTTGTGTAAGAGAAAGCCTTTATTAGCTAGATTGCAACAACAACAATAACAACATCCACAAATGCCCTACAGAGTTTCATAAGGAGGGGCCTCTGCTAGAAATTGCAGATGCAGTTATTATTTCCTTCCATATAGTCATTTTTTAAAAGTCTCCAAACAGATGTAGTAAAATAAAACAATAGTTATTCTTAAAATGAATGTTTTTTAGGAACTAGCTGGATTTAGTCTGCTGGTAGGAAAGTACATGTGTATTTGTGTATTTGGGGGGAGGGTATTCAAATATTTATTTAGTTTCATCTTGAAATATGATGTTTATTTTCATTGCACAACACAAAAAATCCTTCTTCAGCAGATCAAGGTTTGTTGAGCCAAGACAGAATCATAAAATGTTTCAGTTATTTCAACTGCATGTTTTATATAAATTGACAAGGGGAAAAAAATCCCAAATTAGTTGCAGAAAGAGTTTTCTCTCCCTAACATTTTAAAAATTATTTTTATAGCTTCTGTTTGATAAATTTCATAATGAGAGGAGCGCAGGCAATGTCATCTCCCCCCGCCTCCCACCCCGCAGAAGAGTACTTGGTCTTCAAATGAGACAGTTTTCAATTTTGGTTCAGCTCTTAACAGTGCTTTGAAAAAGTCTATACCTGGTAGACCGATTTGTGATTAGAAAGAACTCGTTTCATGTCTTCTCTGTAATAAAAAATGATTTACCTTGTATAAAATACCATATTCTTTAGGAAATGTGGATTGAAACGAGAGTAACAGAGAGAGCTCTGACTCTGGGAATGCTCTTTAAAGTAAGAGTTAAAAAATAACAAAGCAGTCCCTGCTTGTCAGAAATCCCAGTCTGAGGGGGGAGAAAGCATTTGGCAGAGGCAAGAAGGTATTGGGGAAGCCCTAGTGATTTCTTAGAAGATAGTAATGATCCTGATGAGGGCTTGATGCCAAGGAGTCTCACCTTGGAATGTGTTCCTTGTTCAAGTTTATACTGTAGCATGCAATTTTCATAAATAAAGTGAAGAGGCAATGTAAAGAACTGTGGTTAAAATGATGGTGTTTCACAGATATTGCTGATAACTTGGTTAATGCACTGTTGATGTGCACATGGTACAATTTTCATATTTTAATCTTAAGTAGAACAAGAAATGACAATTATGAAGAGACAAAATAGATACCACCAACAGCTGTAATTGCTATCTAGGCTGTTCAAAGATGGGCAAAAGACACAGTAAATCAATATTAAGTTCTCCACAAATGCAGGTATCACAACAAGGACATCATATAACATCATTATAAGCAAATTCTAATACAATTTGGACAGTCACAAAGAACACAAGATGAACGCAGGGAATGTGAGGATAACTTGTCCTCTGTAACTTCAGCTGGTATCTTAGAGGAAAAAAAAATCCTAGGAATCATGGCTTTGTATTTAGTTAAGAATGTAAACTGTGCTGGTTTTAATAAATGAATATGATTTTCTTTTTCATAATTTAAAATATTAAGATCATAAAGGGTTAAAAGGTTCTGCCACATGCAATTATGATAAGTTAAAATTTGGCAATTTTAATACACTAAGATTTAGGTGAAATGCTTTTGTATATAATACTACATCCTAGGCATATATTATGGGATGTTAAAGAATACCTAATTAAACTGGTGGGTTAATAAACCAACTAAACTTTTTAAAAAACTGTTAAAGATTACAGCCATGGTATAAATATAATTAAAAGAATGAAAATTGAAACTTCATTGCAAACCTTAGGGATGAGAAATGAAATGGGAAAAACGGCAAATAAGAAAGTAAATAAGAGTTTCAAGGAAAAGATATAACAAAAGTAAGAACCATGTAAAAGTAGTTTGGCTATAACATTAAAATTGCATTTTTACATTTGAGATTCTAGTTTTAGAGTGTAATGATTTAAATGCCCCATAGAAAGTAGGTCTGATTTTATACATATCTTCCTGGGGCTGTTAGTTTTCTTTATGGAAAATGAAACATAGCATAACAAAAGTTTTTATAAATTCATATTGATCATTTGCACTTATTCATATTATTTTATACATTTATAAAAATTGAAGAAGCATTTCATATTTCAGTCTAGGATTTTAAATTTTTAAGTGAAATAAAATGTTTAAAATCTATTTATTCCCTTTTCTTCTTCTTCATTCTCATAATTGAGCATCGTTTTGAATTCCCAGGCTCTTCCACCGCTACAAGATAGACAATAGAAAAGAAACACTTTTCATCATAATTTTGTAGTTTTCATTAAAATGCTCTAAATATGGAACTAAATTTGAATCTTTTTGAGAATTATTTGGTACCAGAATATAATGTATTCATTGGAAGACTATCAGTTAGCATCAAATTTTGTGTGTGAGATAACAAAAAACAACAAAAATCAACAAAAACACATTGCTTACTATTGGGTTTTGTACTTCCACAAAATTTTATCTCCCCTGAACATTGTCTTCATGTCAACATTAGATGGCAAACATTCCTAAGTTACTTTTCTATTTATATAAATTTAAAAAATTAAATGTCCATGTAATATAGTTTGTGCACATACAGACTATGTTTCTAAGTAGTTGTGTGCATGTTATTATGCATATTATAGCATATCCTGACCCATATGCATTATCTTAAATAATATGCATAAATCAGCAACTGGACTTTATGGCCTTGAAATACACATTTTTTAGTCACTAAAGGCCACTGAAATTTTAATTTCATTCATGCAAAATAACAGTTTTAATAATAAATCCACTGTGTACAAAGTGGTATTCTTAGTCCAGATTCTCTCCATTAACCTGCATAATAGAAGTGACTTGTTATAAATTTAAATAGAAAAAAATTCTCTTTGGATACATTGTATTGCCATCAGCACTTAAAATTGCATTATTTTCTGTTTTTGATATCAGAGCAGAATATTTAAAATGAAAAATACTTTTCTTACCCTTTTACTGAAGACTCACAAACAGAAAGCTATTACTTACTTTCTACAATAATAATTATCTTCAAATTCTCCATGTAAGAATGAATTAAGGCCTTTGCAGTAACCACAAGGTGTCTCCAATCTTTACATTCTCTACATTCCCTCTCCAGTGTGTCCCCATATTTCAACAGAGTGAATCTATACAATCACATTGTTGCATTTGGAAACTTCAAAAACACTTGTTCAGATGTAAATTGAAAGTGTATACTTTAGAAGGGACTTTATCAAACTTAAATATATTTGTAACATTATGTATAAGTCATAATTATATATATTATGTAATTATATACCACATTATACTTATAGTACATGTTGAATAAGAATTTACCAATTATTTTGGAATTTGGCCTCATAAAAATAAATAGTGATGCAATACCAAAAAAGAAAAAGAAAAAAAAAGTTTAACATCCAACCACATTTTAGTTTGCTTATCCATGATCAAGATTTAATTTTTAAATAATTCTATCAGCCAGCTACAACTAACTACTCCAAGAAAATAAAAATTTTATAGTGGACTACACACATCTGCAAATATCCACAAATGCAATGAAAATCCTGGTTTTTACAGACCAAAGCAATTGATGAAAAGTAAATACTGTAGCTCTTCTTATTATGAAGTCTGAATGTACAACTAAGAATAAATCTCATTTGAAAGAATTCCAACTATAGAACATCTAATTCAAAGCCACGTATGGCTTATCTCTATACACAGAGAGAGAAATGTCATGTCTCTGTGTGTGTGTTTGTGTGTGTGTGTGTTTAATGGGATGCTGTTTATCCCACTGTATCTTACCACTCTGTCTCTTTGGATAACAATCACAGGACCCAGATGCTAAGGGTAAGTGATATTTTCCCACAAGCGGCTTCTGGCTCCTTGGCAGACGTGGTAGGCAGTTGTGTTGGCAGCCGCAGTGCTGCCTCTGGCTCTCTTGTGTGGCTTTGCTGTTGAGGGGATGTTTGGCCTGCCCTGTACTCCTGGATACCATTTCCCTCTGACAGCCCTTGGGGTTTGTGAAGCTTTATTCTGTACAAATCCCTTGTGCAGTCTCTGGATGAACTCTCTAAAGGCAAAATACAGGCTTTCTTTATGGCTGTGTTTAATGATCAGCTGAGTTACTAGTTCAGGTACTGAGGAAAGCCAAAACCAAACCCAAAACTTTTCCAATCTTTGTGGCTATTTTGTTTTCATTTCTGTTCTTATTTTCACCCTGAGCACATTGTATTGCAACGTAATTGCCAGGGTGTTGGCCAAATGATTTTGTGTAAATGTTGTGCTTTGTGATTTTTATGTTGTAATTTATGTGATTTTTTTAAAGTCCTTTGTTTACCCATATTCATTACCATAAACAATTTTGAAGACTTTTCTCAGATCATAAATAACAACACATAAACTCTTTCTTGCAAAAAATACCAGGAAGAAATTTCATGATTTTACCAAATGCAATTGGCTGATGAACTATTTAATGTAATAAAAAGTATGCTTCTGAAATTGATACAGAAGTAATACTTCATTCCTTGCATGCTTGTAATCTGGATGACATTTTGAAGCATGTGCTCAAGTTGTACAAACAAAAGCACACAGCAGAGCCAAAGATGGTTTCAAAGACACCAATATAACTGTCTACCGAATAATTTGTGACATTTTCACACGTTTCCACACAGTGATATCACAAAGTAGTCATAAATATGTATCATGAATTAAATCATTCACTGGGTTACCATATGCCTGACCACAATCCCTAAGGCAAAACAATATTTTTGGGGACTGATAGCAGTATTTTCTTGGTAAAGTGAAATATCAATAAAGACACAGAGTTTTTGGAAAAAAATATTGGGCACATTTTGCAACAAAATTTCCACTCCAATTAAATCTGGGTTGAAATTGATTTCTTTCTATTCTGCCATTTTTATCTCATGTGACTGCAAAACTCCAAAATTATTGATCTATGTTTTATAATTTAACAAGTGAATTTACTCACCAGTCCAAAAAAGACTACACAGGTGTTATTTTAGCCTTCAAATAATTATCTAAAGCAGTTTCTTATTAAAGTCTTAATGTGCTTTATGAAGAACTGGAAATTCTCTGATGTGTAATGTGTTAATATTATAAATTTAACAACATACAATTTAGAGAGAAGTTCACTGACGCCTCCAAGAGAAATGAAGATCATATCTCTTCTTGTAGCTCTGATTTTGTTTTGCAAACATTGTTTTTAATGTTGAATCCTCTCTGATGCAGAGTATGTTATTGTGTCAGTGTTCTGCAAACAATGTGCTTCTAGCTCAGTTGAAAAATTATCACATTCCAGTGTGATTTCAATCTATGATATGTGATAAATCTGTGTTCAGAAAGAGCATTTCTAGTTAAATTAGCATAAAACCTTAAAGATTGTTGACAATTGGGTTGCTATGCAGTGTATATTCTTCTTTTTGTTCCTGGATCAACTTTGCTCTTTCTTAAATATAAAACATTTGATAAACATGGAAACTTGAGAAATGTTCAGTACTTTTCTTAAGCATTTTGACCATTCATCATGTTCTAGTTCCAAGTTTGAAATGTGACACTTTAAGAAAGACTATTGCTAAATTTTGGCTTCTCATTTTCTATGCTATGTAAGAACTCAAAAGATTGTAACTACATATTCTATATACTACTTGGTGTTAACTTAGAACACATTCCCTGCTAATAAGTGTTTTCTTTTTCATAAGTATGTCTTTGAATTATATCGTTTGTGTTTTTTCACTAACTTATAAGGTTTTGTTAATGTAGAGTTCTATGTTTAAAATATCTGAAAAATAATTGTAAATAAGGTATATTTATACCAACAAAGTCCCTGGGAACATTCTCCAAAACGATAAACAGAAAGAAAACGAGAACTATTTTTCGTTCTCTTTCTACCAGTAGGTGTCACTATTGGGACTACAAGGTAGTGATCTCAAGCCATCTAACAGAATTTGCTTTTAAGAAGACCCTGAATTACCTATATGAATCAGAAGGTAATTTACTGAGCCATACTAACCAAACCACCCTATAAAAAATTACTCGACTAAAATTTATACCAAATAAACATGAATTCATTTGAAATATGAAATGACCATACTGAAGATATGCTGACAAGGAATCTAAGATAAAATGATATAAGCCATTCCACCACTCATGGAACTTTTGAAAGATATAAGAGATTAAAGGCGTTTGAATAGTATTTTATTATTATCATATTTCAAATAATATTGAATACAAAAATATAAATGTTGAAAATAGAAGTGTTAGAGTTTTGCTTTTTGAAAATTTTTGAAATTAAAAATAGCCTCACCCTAGTATTCCACACTTAAACAAAGACACTTGTAGAGTCAGGTTATTTTTTCAAAGAGAAAAAAAACTCCTGAGCTTCCCTATGCAGAAACAGATAATAAATATCCTCATCCTAGGGAATATTAAATAATTTTCAACTTCTGGTGAAAAAATAGATCTTTCTTTTTTTCCCCAAAAGTTACTTCAAAAAGTAGTGAGGCTATTTTGGGTCTATTTTGATGAAAACACAGTGCAATGGTATTTTCATGTGAAATCTCACTTGAGAGAACTATATTTGGTCCATATTTCTTCATTATAACTAGAAAATCTTGGCAGTATATTTTTGCTTTTCAATTAATCAAAAATATTTTATGGATATTTTGGTTTTATCTAAAGATTTTATTTCAGGTTTTTGTGAGTTGAGGGAACTGTATGGGGATGTGTAATGAACAGTGTGCCTCCCTCACACACAGCATCAAGAAATACAATTTTTATTAAAATGGATTTAAATCTTGAACTTGAATAGGAGTCTTATGTACAAAGAAAAAAATAATTTGCTGCTATTTCTTTCCTGAATGAATTTAAAATATCTCAAAATGTCTGAGCAGCTCATATATCAGAGCTCTCAGGTCCTTTTATTATCTGAGAAAAAGCAGCTAAGACATGGCAACTTCACAATGCCGTCATTTGATGTGTTGTACAGTGTGCTCACTGGTGATCTGTACAGTGCACAACTTTCCAATAAAAGCAGAAAGTCGTTCTCCCACTTGCTTTTGCAGAGCAGTTCCACACGGACAACTGCACGGAGAGAGACTCACCAGTAGAGGCCTCTCTAGATTTGCCTTCTGATTAAGAACTCAGAATGTGCCTTGAATCCGCTGCAGTTAACAAAACTACTTGAAAAGATTCTTGCTGCATAGGGAAAAAGATCACTCTTTAATGCCCTTTTAAGTTCCACGATGTTGATTAATGTTGCCCTTTACATTAATGATGTTTCAAGTAAAAGAAAACAAATTTAAAATGGATAAATTCTATTGAGGATGCATTAATTAGACAGAGACTTTGCCATATGCTGTGGCTGGAGGGCTTGCTGGCCTTTCTCTTGTAGTTACCTGTGTAAAATCCACCCTATCCTCTACATGAATGCCCAAGCTGAATAGCCATTTGAATGAAGGCTTTAGTTTGATTCGCCATACAAGGGGTACTGTGTCACTGTGTTTTCTTTCTAGGAGTCACTAAGTGATTTCTATATCTGTTGTCATGGTGATATAGCAAAGCAGGGGAAAATGGGGGCAACTTCAGGCTTTCTCCTCACCCTCTGCACTAAGATGTTGTTAGCAAGCCTATAAAACATTGGGCTTTATCTGGGCCTTCTTTTTGTTCTCTGATTGTCAATAAAACTCATTTTAAGGGTAACAAGGACATCTAAATGTCATCTGTCACAGTGTTAGAGAGATTAAGTTTGTTTAGGGACTTGTGCTGGACAAAGGCCACTATTTGTTCCGCAGATACAAAGCAGTGTTGGCTATCACCACTCTTGATTTAGAAGGAGGCCCAGAGACCATGAAGGAAATATCATCTCAGTTGCAGGTGTCTTGACATGACAGCATTAAAAAGACAGAAAAATAATTATGGTTTTGAATGAGAATCTGCAGTTCTATTTCCCATACCCCTTTGTAGATGTCCCAAACCTAAAGTCTTCTCCTAGACCAGTGGGAAGAAAACAGACATTGAGGGCCATAGGCCTGTTTAAAAACATGACATATACACATGATGGTCTCTGAATAAATGATAAAAGAGGGAAAAGAGGTTTTGCAAGGAAAGTCCAACAATAATGTGTACTGCATTAATTCAGCATTTGCTCAATAATGAGGCTAAATGGAACATACAGATTAATGAAGACATTGGTGTTATTAAAATCAAATCCTGTGGTTCATATGCTTTTCTTAATAATGAACATTGTGGCTATTGGAGAGGAAGAACAGGATTTTTTTCTATTAATTTGGCACACATCCCAGATCTCATTCAACCAGAACCTATCCCCTGCAAAATGCAGCCCATGCCTTTATGCATCTTAGTATTTCTATTTTATATGTGTTAATTTGAAGGAAAGAATATTTCTCCTTTATTAAAAGATTTTAAAAAGTGAACCTGGAGCCTAAGTAAGAATTAAACAATATTAAAACGAGGATGTTTCTTCTAACATAGAGGGTGATTGGGAAATATATAAATTATATGCATATAATGGGATGATTACATCACATCTGCCTGTACTATGTAAATTGATGCAGCTATCTTGGGGATTTTAGAGTGTGGGCACATCAGTGCATCTCAAATTCTATTTTATAGAAAACATTCATGGTAGACAGGACCACTATGTTAAAATTTAGATGAACTATTCTAAATGTTGGGCAGTGGGAGATTCTTTATTTACAATTTATTGTGTCTCAATAATTTGGATATTTGTGAAATATGAAGGAAAGCAGAGAAATAGGACTCTATAATATCCCTATGAGCACAACCACACATATAACACACATGTGTGTGCACAAACATATAACCTGGACCAGAGTTCACATTAGAAATGGCAATGACAAACTCTCTCGTGATTTTGGCTCTGTGGAGGGGGAATATATACACACTGCCTACTTCCTACCATAATGTATACACACACACACATATATATATACCATACATATATATGGTAAACTCCAATGTCTTTAATTTGTGCTCTCTCAAAGCAGCTTGAAATTTTTATTTTAATCATACTGAAAGAGATCTGAATGTATAGCCATAAATGCTTTATACTTCAGTTGTTGGACAGATTCCATTTTAGTTGTAAATTTGAAAGTTAATGATGAAGAAGCTAAACTTATAAAGACCAACACCAATATCTACAGCTGGATCTTATAAAAAAAACCTTGGAATTTGCATGATCACATAGTTGTAAATATGCTTGTAGCATTAAATATGTGCAAAAAAAAAAAAAAAAGCTAAGGATGGATTCCCTTTTTAAAAAATTCCTGGAGCAAATTACCACCAAGCTCAATGTGATTTTTTTTTAATAGAAAGAGTTATTCTACACAAAGTAATGAAAGCAAATACAGTACTGAGATACCGTAACATCAATATTATGGGCCTAGATGACTTTTGTTTAGTATCTTAATAGCTCGGTCATTTGTTATTCATTCAGCCACACACGGGACACCAGGGTGTTATGAAGGACAATACTCTCGGGGCATTTTGAGTTCAATTTGTGTTTCTCTACTTATGCAGAACATGTGTTGGCATCAGCTATGGTTACAACAGGGAATCACAATATACAATGAAGTTTTACCACGTTGCTCTGAGATAATTTTTTGTTTTTCAAAACACAATCATCAAAAGAGCTGAAGTACGGTTCTGGTGCTCTGTTATTATACTTACTAGATATGCTTCCTTCCTGTTTTTTAATCTCCTATTTCTTTTAGTTTTTCAGATAAAGTGTCATTTGAAAGAATAAAAAGATAACCCCTAGAAAAAAGGACATTAAGCTGGAAAATAGTCCAACAAAAAGGAATATCTTTCATTTATACTTATATCTAAAACAAGGTGACTGAGAAAATAGATTGGATAAGTCCATCAATTCCAGAGGTACACGACACACACACACACACACACACACACACACACACACACGCCCACATACATTTATATGCATAAAGCCTTACTACTTTGTCTTGAAGAGAACATCCGTGTTTTCTTAGATGTTTTATAGCTTCACAGATTGAGTAATTCTAATGAAAAAAGTAAAAGGAAATGGATACCACACGGTATCATTCTTTTTCTAAATTTCTTAAGATGAAAATCCTCTAAGTGCCCTTAAGTAGCTATGCAATTTGAAAAAATTATTTAATTCCTCTGGCCTCAGTTCGCTCTAAAGGAAAATATAGGGATGGGATTAGATAACCTCTGAAGCCTTTTCTACTTCAAAATACAGTTAACAAATTCATAATAAGGTTTTCAGTTTTTAAAAATGTCTAGTGTTTTGAAAGCAATTATTTTTATTAAGAAAAAATAACATAGATCGACAAGAGCTTCAAGGTAAGATTTATATATGACAAATAATCTCTGTTTAAGATTTGTTGTGCAAAATTAAACATCCAGGAAGTTATATTTTCTAAGTTCTATAGTCTTTTTATTTTTAACAAATGAGTGGTAAAAAGTTCATCAAATTGGGACTAAGTTAATTCATCAAGGCTGTATATTATGCTGGATTTTTAACTACCCCCTTGCATTCAGGAAACAGTGAAACAACATATGAAATTCCAATAATGAAACAAATTTTTTTGAAACAAAAAGACAATATCCTTGATAAGTAATACACTTACTTGATATATCATTGTCACTTGAGCCAAATGAAACTGTTGGGAATATTTTCTTCCCTCCTACTCTTCTATTCTATTTCCAAATTTTTGAATCATGCTTTGTATTCTTGTTTAAAGCAATCATACAATATCTGAATTTATCATAAAATAGCTGACTCTAGTGGATAATTCTACATGGTAAAATTTCCTTTCCACCTTACAGAATACAATATTTCTTTATCAAATGTGGTCATCTTCAACTATATCTACAAATGACAGTATAGATAATGAAATCTAACATTGTCTTCTCAGGAAAGTTTTCAGCCAGATAAATATTCTATGTACATAAAGCAGCTTAATAAAAATATTGGATTGATGTTATTATGTACATTCTTTCCATCTCTTTTGCTTATCTACTTTACTCACTAAAGACTCCAAATATTCTCATTCCAATTTGTGAATATAAAATTATATATTTGTACAAATTCTATTTTATCTTCTAATGTAAATTCAAATAAACACTTCAATAGAATCAGTTTTTAAAAGTTAATAATGTCCATTTTTTATTAACAATAACTGTGCCATATGGAAAAAATCCTATAATGTTTATCAAAGTATAGAGAGAATCAGTCCGATGGTGCATGCTTTGGAAAGACGACCCTCATTATATTATCTTATTAATTGTTGGTGGATAGTATTTTCATCAATACATTAGAAATATTGAAAAATTGAGTAGTATGCTATAAAGTAATTAAAATTCCTGATGAGCTAATCTTAATTTTTATAATCAAAATTCTTTATTTTTTATGTTTTAAGCTGTACTAATAACTTACCATCATCAAATATATTAAAGTCACCATGTAAGAGAAAAAATAATAAAAAGATTAGTTAAAATAAAACATAAATCTCCACTACAGATTGCTATTTTTAATATAACTGAGGTCCTTAATTTTACACAAAAAATATATTTTGGACTAGTACACTAAAAGATACATATATTAAAAATCTGGTGAGAAGATGATGTCCCTTAACAGTGGTTTAATCATAAAATTAACAATTTAAAAAATGGTTTTAGATAAAAAAATTGTAACAATTATAACTTTGAAAATATATATAAAATTAACCTTCCAACCAAATAAATACTTTTATTTCTGAATGTATTATCTCTGCCATTTTTAGACTTAATGATGTTCCAAGGTAAAATAAATGCATGTCATGTAAACCAAAAAAATAGAATGTCAGAATTTCATTTCAACATGAAATCTACTCTGTTAACATACCTCAAGTTGAAATGTTTGAGTCCTCATGCAGTGTAGTGCATGAAGTGTACTTTTTCCATTATCATTGTAGCATTTGAACAATAGATTTTTCAACCTAAGAAAAGAGCAAAAATTTATTAGCTATCTTTCCTTGAGCTTCAAGTATCAGTATTATTCATTTTTGTTACAAAATTGCAATAGATACTATAAAAGGACAGCTTGTTTCTCTTTTAATACCAATACTTATGTTTCTGAACATTTTAAAGTTTTTATAAATATCTTTCCAGATACAATTTTTAGTACAGTTTTGATTAAATGAAAACATTCATTGAGATTTCTCAGTTCATTTATAAGATTTTTCCTGTCACTTCTGACAAATAAAAAACATAGTTTTTATATATATATAATTTCCTGACTTAAAAATAAAACAATTTTTTGAAGTGTGGAAAATCAGAATTAGATTATTTGTATTTCAACTGTAAAAATTACATGGAATTAGTATTAATAATACAGGTGATATTCAATAAGCAAAATGTACATGCAAAATTACATGGAATTAGTATTAATAATACAGGTGATATTCAATAAGCAAAATGTATCTTTCACAAGATAATTATTATATTGCTTTCAACACTGGCTATCTTTGGGTGAAAAATTAATTCAGGTATTATTTAAGTTACCTTTAAATAGAAATTTTTCTACTGATGCAACTCAGTGTAAGAATAGAGTGAAATACTTGAGAAATGAGGTAGCAACAAAAGAATAAATATCAGTTTTCAGAAAATATTTGAATATGGCTCATTCATACATGAGTTTATATGTAATTTAGAAAATAATATGTTAATCTGAAATAGCAATATCTTCATTGGATAGTAGCCATTTTGGAAACTCTAAAGACATCATCTTTACTTCTTTACTATTACTAGACAGAGTTTCTTTTTATTTTAATTCCCTTTCGCTTCCCCTCCCAGGCTAATTTAGTTTATGATATTTAGTGCTCTGTTCTTCACTGCATTTTATGACTCTTATTTCTCTGTTTCTCTTTTACCAAAACCTTGATGCTTGTTAAGAACTATACTTCTTTAATAATAACTTTTAATAATATTAACAATCATTTCACATTTTAGTCTTTCTCATTATTTAGACTTGATATTTAATGGTACTTTAAATAGCTTAGAAAAGTCAGTTAATAAACAAATCTATTTTATATTTAAATAGCATCTTGCTTCCTGAAAATGCTTCCTAAAATAAAATTCAAGTCTCTTATAATGAATTCATACTAAAATTTGGACTCCTCGTTTTCAAAAGATATATTTAAGTTAGAAAATCCTAAAGTGAAGCCTTTGTACTTACTTAATGAAGGGTGAAGGGAAGCATTTTTTTTACCAGCATTAAAAAGAAGCAAAAGGAATAAAAGAATTTACATCACAGTTATAGTATTTAAATATAGGTGAGAATTGTAGTCAAAATAAAAATAGACTCTCAAATCTGATATCAGTAATATTAGAAAAGTTTTTCTTATGCATTTTTTGTCCACCTACTTTTTCTGTTTAAGTTATCTTTGAAGGTTATCTGAGTGAGCAGTATGAGTAGAGTTCTGGCTTCAAAGTCAGAGAGGTCTGAGTTCAAATCCTAACTCTGGAAAAGGAAAATAAATTCTCAAAGATATATTTGATTCATCTAAAAAATGAGGGTGAAGGTTACAACTATTCTGTGACAATTAAGATAAGGCATATTAAGTATTTATCAGAAAACCTAACACTCAGGAAGAACTCAATAAAGTTGACTATTATGATGTTATTAGTATTTGCTAGCCCAAAAATGCATCACTGAAAAACTAATGACTTAGTTAAATAGAACATGTTGGTTGTAACACTTACAAGTGGTACTGGGTAATTCAATTAATTTCTCTGATTTTAAATTTCCACTTCTATAAAATATTCTGTATCTTTGAGTGATCTGTGAGATAGATCTGTATTGTGCTAGAAAATGCTTACAACTATCTGATTTGCTGACTATTGTGGCATAAATCCTTCCATCATGCCCAATTTCAAGCTACCAGTGCAGCTGGGAAGAGATGCACAGTTGCACATCATTATATTGTATAGTATAGTATTTCACATTGTCATATTATTTAAGTGATATTATTTTCACCATACAAGTTCAATAACCGTAAAAAACTTTGAAAGCACAAATATTAGTAAAATCTAATAAATTGAGATTTGGGGAGTTTTAAATATTTACCATCTGTGTTTTAGCATAATTTATTTCATGATAAGTTTTTATAATTTATATATATTTTAAAATAATGATTGTGTTAACTCAGCTTGCAACATTCTTGATAATTTGACAATTATCTTTTTTAGGCAAGAGGAGCCAACTCTAGTACACTAATGCATGAGGGATAAATTAATGTTTGTGAAAACCGTATCTGATTTCTTTTTAAGAAAACACTCTGTAACTTATAAAGCATTTTAAATTTATTTGTTATGAGTAAATTTACCCTGAGTTTCTTTGCACACAATATAAAGAATTATGGCTTTTGGCTGAGTCATATAGGGAAAGTAGATGAGACTACCAATGCTAACAAACAAACAAACAACAACAAAAAAAAAACAACCCTATTGAACACAACTAAACCTGGAAAACATTTAAGTTTCAGTCAGTTGAAATCAGTCAGAATATGTTTAAATGTCAATAAACTATGCTCGATATTGCCTTAATTAATAATTTTAACTATACCTTTGATGACTATATGAGATATGAATGCCAAAACCAGTTTACTAAAAATATTTTTAAGTGTTTAATTTTAAAACAGCAGTAAAAACTCTTACAGCTAAAACCAGTTTACTAAAAATATTTTTAAGTGTTTAATTTTAAAACAGCAGTAAAAACTCTTACAGCATTTAGATATCATTCTAAAAGAACTATTTGGATATTTTTCTTCCTAGACTCATGCATTTGCCTAAGCTATTTGATTTTTTAAAAATTAAGCATGGCATGATTCAAAATTGGCACCCTGGGGAATCATTGCTACTATAAGGAATTCTCTGAAAAATCAATTAAAACAAAGTGAAGTAAATTAAATGAAGTAACTCTCCTTCATTGAAACTCTCAAAAATGCAAACATATTAAAACTATACCAACTTCCTCTATATTCAAAATACATACAATTATTTTTCCCTAATTACTAATGTACATTCTTTCAACTCATTCAACAAACTTTATTGAGTATCTACTGTATTCCAGATACTTGTACTAGACGATTTTTAATGTTATGTTGATTCTCAGCTTCTCCTTGTTAATATTTTACTTAGCTATTTAAAAGTTTGTAAATCTCCAGATAAACTTTGTAAAAGAGATTACACTTATATTTTTACATTTATGATATGATTGATGTTAATAATACTTTTATATATTTTTCTGCCTCTTTACTCACCTCCTAGTCTTTGATTTTCTAATAACTTTGTGCAAACACCACATTTCAAAATGATATAAGTTTAATCAGCAATAATCATACTTGGTTGAATTATGCAACATAAAAAGGAGAGTAATGATTTAAATTTGTTGAGCTGAAAATTTTATCTATAAATTAGTAACTCTAAGAAAAAATTACTTTTGATATTCCCCAAATTAAAAAGAGTAGGTATCAACTAACTTTCTTATTAGAATAAAAAGTCTATTACTCATGCCTTAAATAGACATATATACACATACATATTATTATGTGTATTTGATTTACATTTGAAAGAGAAATTGAGTCTATGATTTTCTCCCCAAATTCTGAAAATAAAATTTAAATACCCAGATAAATGACAATAGTCTGAATGGTTTAACAAGCCAACTCAACAAGAAAATAATTATGGTTACCCTTAGGTAAAAAGCTAAATTATCTTTCAAGGTGATTATCATGTACAATAAAAATTACCAGTTTTTCTGGCTGATATAAATACACAATGTTTAACTAGATGTGAAAAAATATATATATTATTATAATCCCTCATAAATATTTTTAAAGTTTCAAGTGCATAATAGTAATTGATATTAAGTGTTATATTTTTACTTTGATGAAATAGTCTTTGGAAACTATCTTGACAAACAAGCACTATGTTTGTACTCTTAGTATTATATCAACATTGCTCCATAGAGCAGATCCTTTATTTGTAGGCTTTATTATTATAGAACAGAGTGGCTTACAGAGAGGGAATGTGTAAATAAATCACAGATTCTTAAAAAAATACAGACACCTTTAGAAAATTTCCACTGGCAATGGAACTTGTTTTGAACTATATTTTTATTTCAAAATAAATGTAACTTACTGAGATTCACATTCCTTAAAGTAACTGGGGAACAGGAAAGCAAAACAAAGAAGTGGGGCAAAGTCATAAATTGTAGTAGACCAAACATGTAAAATCATTCTTAACCTGAAAGATTTAGTTTCACTTTAAAAATGCAAAAATAGAAACCAAGTATATTTTAAACACTTTTCTAATAATTTATAGTACATTTTAAATAATTAGTTATTGTTTATCACTAAGGAAACAGCATGTACTATACAATGTGAGGTGATCATTTATGCCAGCTACCAAAGAATGATGAATTAATCAAAATCTCAAAGATAGAAACAATTAAATGACCTATTGCCATTAAAAGAGTCATTATTGTCAGAAATGTAATATAGGTTTCATTCATGGAAGCAATGCTTGTGAATTCAGTATGTAGCCTATTATTTTAAATTTTGAAACAAATGAATTATTTTAAATTCAGTATTGTGTAAGTTTCAGAAAACACTTATTTTCTATCAAATATGGGAACATGGAAAATATAGATATATATTATTGCAGGAGTCACCAAAACTTTTTAAGCAATGCCAACAGCCTATCAGAAAAAAATGTTTAAAGTCCTAATTTTCACTAACTGTCTTTTCTAAAGAAATGTAATTTTATCAGTCTCTTTTGTTTTAATTTTTAGCATAAAATTAGCATTTATAACCACTATTGAAAATCTGAGTGTAGAGATCCAAAGAAAATCAACTCAATATTGTGATATAAATTCCAAAATTATCATATCTGTTTAGGAAATGTTTTCTCTTTTTTTTGATCTGCTTATTGAAGGGATAAACTGAATTTGTACTATTTTATATGATTGATTTTTGGGAACAGTCATTTACATAATAATAATGATTTCTCTTTGTGTGGAATCTTAATATAACAAAAGCATCCTGAAATTAAGAAATTTGACATCACAAGCTTTTCTTTTATGTGCTTTATATTAAAAGGCTATATTGGCCGGGTGCAGTGGCTCACACCTGTAATCCTAGCACTCTGGGAGGCCGAGGCGGGCAGATCATTTGAGCTCAGGAGTTCCAGACCAGCCTGAGCAAGAGCGAGACCCCTTCTCTACTAAAAATAGAAAAGAAATTATACGGACAGCTAAAAACATATATATATATAAAAAATTAGCCGGGCATGGTGGTACATGCCTGTAGTCCCAGCTACTCGGGAGGCTGAGGCAGGAGGATTGCTCAAGCCCAGGAGTTTGAGGTTGCTGTGAGCTAGGCTGATGCCACAGCACTCTAGCCTGGGCAACAGAGTGAGACTCTGTCTCAAATAAAAAAAAAAAGGCTATATTATTAGTCACTATAAATGCACAAGACTCTATAATGGTGCAACAAGAGGGTTTGTCTTTAGAGAGTCTATCATTAATGAAATTGAAAGGTTAAAAACTGATGTTTACAATTTGGTGAGTAGAGAAGATTATTTATGGAGTAATTTGCATTGTGATTTCAGACCAAAGTGTAATGCACAACCTCATTGTATTTGCAACCCAGTAAACCCCATGGTTAGCTGTGTCCTGAAAAGGAAACCATACATTTTCACTTCAAAGTATGCACAGATACCAAAAGGTTACTACCAAATACAACAAAATTAAATTATTTAAAGTTATGATCCGTGGAAATTTCTTTATAATTCAAATCTTGAATAAAGTATTAAGATCTGAATGTGACCATCTATACTGACTTGTCTTTAAGGATATTATGCAACTTTGAAAAATATTATGGGTATAATAGTGAGAAAAGCATGTAATTAGAAGCTTTAGTAACCAAAATTTGAATCCTGTTTCTATAATTTATTAGCTTTATATCCCCAGTAAAAGTGAGTAATCAGTCTCAGTTTCCTGAATTGAAGCAAAATAAAGATAATAAAATTTACCTAAATGAGGATTTGTGAAGATTAAATGAGAAAATGCATAAACTAGCTTTCACAATATCTGCCGTAGATTGGGAGCTCAGTATCACTCTTTTTGTTCATATTCCCTTCAAATACAAAATTACATCTATTTTTGAACTTTGCCATCATTATCACATGACTGAAAATCTGAAGGAAAATTTTTCCCAAACCAGTGGCTATATTCTGTAGATTATATTGGTCTATTAAAATATGTTAGGCTAGACACAGTGGCTTACGCCTGTAATTCGAGGACTTTGGGAGGTCCCGGGCAGGAAGATTGCTTAAGGCCAGAAGTTCCAAACCAATCTGGGTAATAGGAAGACTCCACCTCTGCCAAAAAAGAAAAAAACAAAAAACAAAAAACCTCAGCCAGATAGCGTGTCCTGCACCTATAGTCCCAGCTACTCAGAAGGCTGAGGCAGGAGGGTCTCTTGAGCTCAGGAGTTTGAGGTTGCTGTGAGCCACGAGATACCACTGAACTCTAGACTCGGCAACAGAGCAAAACCCTGTTTCAAAAGAAAAGTGCTCTAAGCCTTCTTAAAGTTGAACTCTTGTGTTATTAATATTTTTATTAGAACAACTTACATCCTACAATTTCACCCACAGACCATTTGCTAATGAGAAATACAATAATATGTGTGTTTCCTGGGAGGTAAAAAAAAAAGAACTTCCAGAATGTTTCACAGAATATTATCATTGTTAAATTGGCTGCCTTGCCACTTGCATGTTCCCCTCATGCAGTGACAGGATTACACTAAGCAGTTAGTATGTTCTTCAAGGTATCTTTGCAAATACAAAGCAAAACTGGAAAACAGACTAGTGGAAGGAAAGAGCAAACACTATGTGGAACCAGAAATGAATCAAGGAAAGAAGAATAGGAAGTGAGCTATGGCACTAAAGAAATAATAAGCAAGGAAGGAAGGGTAATCAGCATCATCAACCAAGTTCAAGAAGAAATAAGACTAAAAAAACAGCAATAGTAGCTCATTGTTGGCCCACACAAATATAATATTTGCAGAGTATCTAAACCCATCTACAAGAGATTGAAGAAAAGGTGGATGTTCCAAATGGGTTCTATTACTCTACCAAAATAACTCTGGCTGAAATCCACAGGGATCACCATGTTCCTAAATTCAATGGATATTTTTTATTTTACTTGAACTCTCAGCCATATTTGGCACTGTTGATAAGTTTTTCTTTAGAAAATCATCTTTCCTTGGTTTGATTTACAATATTGCTTTATTTTCCTAACTCTGGCTACTTATAAGCTTCTGATACAGACTTATCTTCCTTTATTGACCCTTCATTGTAGAATTATCATATTTTAAGGTCCTAGGTCCTATTCTCATATCATTTTATAATATCTTCTCATGCAATCTTATCCATGTCTATAGTTTAATTGATTAACTAGATCCAAGCCAATTTCAAATATTTACTTCCATCCCAGGCTTGACCTTTGAGTTTCAAGCCCATACACCCAGCTACCTACTTGATAGCTGCAACTAGATGTCTTCAAAGTACTTCTATCACATAACATCTTCTGGAATCATTCCTCCAAAACACTTAGATTCTCAATTTGAGGAGATATAAACACCATCTATCCAGTTCCCTAAGCCAGAAACCCAAGAGTCACCTCATATCCGATCCATCACTAGGTCCTGTCACTTTTAGTTCCTAAACATTTCTCAAATCATCCATTTTTCCCACCAAAAAGTTTATTTCATATACTATGGGAAGGATGACTTATTCAAAATCAGAAACTTATTATACAACCCCTTCCACTTTTTAGCACTTCTTAATCCCTATTTTAAATGTTTTAATTATTCTTAAAATAATGACTAAAATATTTAATATAGCATATATGGCTCAGACTGATTTGTCTATTGTCTATCTATCTGTTTACAACCCCAAAAGAGACTAGGGAGGTAAGTATTCAGGGTAGTAAGTCAAGTGAGAGGTAAAACTATATATTAATAAAAAGAATAACTATACGTGCTTAAATATAGGAAAACAGGACACAGTTGAGAGAAACGGATTATAAGTATCTTTAGAATAAATTTAAGATCTCAGAAGTAGGACCAATAGGTACAACACATCTGTGTAAAAGAGAGAAGACATAACTTCCTAGTAAGCAAATCAAAAAAGTAAAAATGAGTTAAACTTACACATGAATATGTACTCTTCATGACTGTTTTTAACTAAATTATATAATATCTATGGCTGATTACAGTTATGTGTCCATTAAAACTCCCTACTAGAAAAGAATCAGGTAAAATTTTTTTATTGTTATTCAGCATTAATTTAAAATATTGTATCATGTTTTAAAAATCTGTTTAAACACAAAGAATCATTTATACAATATTCTAAAATGTCTATGGTTTCTTAATTTGCATTTTTAATAATTTCATAAAGTTACCAAGTGTAATTTTTATAAGATAAATTTATTTTTAGTTTAGTAGAAGATTTTCTGTGAGTTTTAGAATGCATAAAATACTGTTGAACAATTCTTTTTAGTTGACTAGATCAAAAAACAGATCTACCCTAGAAAGATGAAGGTTTGCCACTATTGAAGACATTCAAAAGAAGTTGCTGCTGACTCTTAGGGCAATTCCAGTTATTAGCAGATGTATGCTCTTGTAGGTATATAAGTACCTCTTCATATCACTTTATCACTCATAAAGTGTCACTGTGTAAATGACTTTCTGGGAAGAAGCCAAGCACTTTTGGAAGCTGAATAACTCTTTCAGGCAACTAGAGCTCTATTCATTTCACTGAAATAGTGAATAGTGTATGAATTGGAAGAATCTGATTCAAATAAGTATTAGATAATTTGTTCTTTGTATAATTTTACCTGTGGTAAAATTGATTTTATATGCGTATTTGAACATAAAAACCCTCATAACTGCTATTTGTAAAGATAATAACCTTGAGATGGTATATTGTTTACCTCAATAATGATTCTAACAGTTAAGAAAATTTGAGGATTATCTTTTGGAATTAACTTCGAAGTAAGGTTACTGGTCACACAAGAAATTCTCCAGACGTTTTAGTCATAAACTCCATTGTTCAGACTAAAATATTATTTCCTGGGTTCTTCACTAACTTTTTGTTCTTATTAAAATTGGGTAACTTACAGTTGTTAAGAAAAAAATAAATTATTTACAGGTGTCTACTATTCATCATAAAGGCAAGTTACTATAAATTAGAAGTTTCATAAATGGTTTGAGGTTTAGCACCCTTGTTTGAATAAATTTATAGATGTCAGAGAAGATGACATTATTAACACAGACATTTTAACTGTTTCCTGTCTATTTTATTACCAATATAATCAATAGACTCTAAAGATATGGTAAAATCAGCACAAATCCTGGAGATTGGAAGAGAAATTATGATAAACTTCTATGGATTCAGCACCAATAGAATTATATTTGATGAAGTTACTCTCAACTGCCCATCTTTTAAAATGGCAAATGTCACTAGGGAAAAAAAAATAGGCTACTTATATATAAAGAAAACTTGAATTTAAGACATCTTTTTCATGATTTTGAATGCAAGAAATCAACAGAGATTGCCCTCTGTGTTTTAATGGGAAACTTTTTATCCAAGAAATCTATAGCAAGCCAACTTGTTAGTAAAACCCGTTATACACATCTTTAAATATGCAGGGTGTGAGAGAGTACCGTGTATACTTCCTGAAAATATATTAATTGAACAGGGATCCAGCTTCCTTAGATGGATCTCAAAGCTTTGCTAGAAAAAGACTAATGATGAACATTGAAGTTTACTCAATAATTTTTTAAGTCAATTCTTATTATATGAATGTATTAGTTTATTTCAATTTCAATAATGATCTCAAATCAGTTTTGGGGAATTTGAAAATGTGATTTTGAAGAGAAAAGAAAAAAGAAGTTTTTCTACAATAGATTTAAAATGTCTCATAAATCTAAATTAAAATAATCTCACATAGATAAAAATTAATAAAATGAATTATTATATACAAAAACTTAATGTTTGATAAACAGGATATTTTCATTGTTGAAATAATAGATTATTTAGTGAAGTTTCCTGGGAACACTAGGTAGCTATTCACAAAAATGAATTTAGAATCTTGTTTCACATACATACTTGCTGAAATAAAGATTTACATCAAAAAGTGATTCTCAGGATACATCAGATGAAAACATAGATGAGTGTAATATGGAGATACAAAAATGTTTTCTAAACCATTATAAACTAAGAATGAAAGCATAAATGAATCAACTCAGATTTAATCTGACATTTTTTCCCCCAGTTGTTCAGGTCACCATACAGACTTTTCCTTGCACTTATCCAAAAGCAATGGGAATAATGAAAGCCTGAAAATCAAACTCTGTATAGTATGGATGCAATCATAGTTTGCATACTCCAAAGTACACATGACTGCCCAGAACCCTAATAAAAGAGCTTCATGGGAGGAAAAAGAGAGACAGAGCAGCAGAGAAAGGACTCGGCAAGAGGGCTCAGTCACAGCAGATTTCAGAAGCACTAGCACATGTACACTTTCTGAAGATGAGAGACACAACCAAAGGTGAAATATCTATATCTTTTTTTTGAACAGCAGGAGGAGGAACAGAGGTGAACTGCTGGCAGCAGGAGTCCTGGACTAGGTTTGGTTTATAGAAGCAGAGAAAGTAGGGTTACCATATGAAGAATCACAGAGACATAGAATTTGGGGCAACTAAGAAGAATTTAGATTTGCATTATGAAAAATCAAGCAGCTGGAATACTATTAAGATACCTCTCTGACCACAGAAACCTCTTGCAAATAGCTGTTCCAGAAAAACTGAACTAATGTAATAATGGAATCAAAGAAAAAAAAAAAAGAAAACCACTAGCAGAGCTTGAATTAAAAAAATCACCTAAATAATATTAATAAATAAGCAGTATAACTTTCTAGTGGATAAAGACTACTCACCAGAAAAAAATGTTGCAACTCAGCTTATGAAAAAATGTAAGAAATAAGTATTCAATTTTTTATTTAAATAATGAAGCAATTGCCTCTCTGAAGGAAGATCTCAAAGCAGAAATGTAAAAATTCAGGGACAAATGGAAAGACAATGAAATAAATAAAATAAAATAAAATGTGATCTGTCCGATTTCCCCAAAGAAGAGAAAAATAATAAAAGAATAAAAGTATTTTTAAAAATGTATAATATAAAAATAAAGGAGGCTGGAAATCATGGAAATACAGTGAGATATTAGAGTAATTTTAAAAAGCAACCAAAATTAAATAGAAATCGAAAAGGAACTAAAAATTCTTGTAAAGTAGTGATAGTTGCAGAAGAAAAGCAAAGAGGATTAACCGATACATAAATGAAGACTGGAAATAACCTAAAATAAGAAACAGAATATTTAAATATATAATTCAAGAAAACTTTCCCAAAAGACTTGAATTGTCATATCAAAAATTCTAAAAAATCAAAAAATTCCAGAACTAGTCATAAAAGCATCCACTGATAGCTTTTCTGTAAATAAATGTTTACTTGATTATAAAACTTATTAAAGAAAACCTTGAACATAAAGAAAAGCCCACAAACAAAATAATTCACACACAGCTACTTCAATCAGAGATTTTAATCCTTATTAACATTTGAGGTGTCTGTTTCAATTTTTCTATACTTAACTAAGCATGTAACATAATATATATTATATTATTACATATAAGAAAATACAATATGTAACAACATACTCATTTTAAGAAAAGAGGATTATACATTGACATAGATCTTTATACTAAGTAAACAAGTTAGGTATATTTTTTCATGTATTTATATGTTGATTATAATCTAACAGCTTATAAAATTAAGTTCATCATTTTCCTATCTCAAGGTCTTTTTTTGTGTGTATCTTTCCAGAGGCTTTTCATGTCTTTACACAAATGGGAACACATTGTAGATAATGCATAGTATCCCGTTGTATCAATGCAACATAATTTGTTTAGCTCATCCCTTATCACTGGTTATTTAGTATGGTTTCTTTTTGCATTATTATAAGCAGTGTTGTGTATATTTTATATACTTTTTTTACTCATGTATATTTTCTTATGGTAGATTATTTTGTACTCTAATTACAGGGTCATAGAGCATTCTTTAATAATTTACATTTGTAATTCTGCCAAGTGGACCTTCATGAGCGTCATAACAATTTACATTCCCACAAGCAGTATATGAGAGATGTCATTTCTTGGTACCATTAATAATACTGAGTGTTGTTAGTTTTAAATATATTTTTAATTGTAAAATTTTATGCTCATGCTTACCTCAAAACCAATATTAATTACATTATTTATTCTCAATCCTTTTTATCTTTTTCTCTAGACTTTCTCTAAACTTACATCTATGCCACGCAGACAAAGGACCAACTCTAAGGAGGAAGGGGCCCTCTGGGCAAATGGTAGACAAACTGCCCAAAGGGAAGTTCAGGATACTCCTTTTCTAAGTAAGATCACTCTTTTCCAGCAACATATCTAGACACTTCCTTTCTCCAATCTAACAGACCCATTTTTTTCTATTGAGATAAAAACATCATCGCACTTACATTATCCCTGCCTGCTGCCCACCCATTTAAACTTTTATTGTATTCTGTTCTCACTTGTCTGGGGAAAAGGTGGACTATGTCTGCTAGGTTGAATGAGGCTCAGATTTTGTATCATTTCCTTGCATCCCCATCATCATGGAGTGGTAGCAAGAAGAGGGCAATTCAACCTTTCTCCACTGAAAGCTTTCCATCACATTGCGGTGCAAAGCTCCAGGCAGACAGACCAGAGACATGCATGTCCTCCACAGACTGTAGTCATAAAACGCTCCTGCAAGATCAGACCCTTGCTAATTACAATACTAACATCTATTAACTTTTTCATTCATCGCCAATTTTCATTCATTTCTTAAGGCTAATACTAATTGCAACTTTAAAAAAAAATAATACTAAATAGGGCAAGCAATCTGGGAACCCAAATGGTATATTCCCCTCCTGCTACACATGCTCTCATTAGACACATACACAGAGGAGGAAAAAAAGAAATCTCTCCAAAGAGCTGGCACTGCAAATTATTTTTTTTATAAATTATATTTGTTCTGGGGTTATTGAATATACTATTTTTTTAACTTATAAAGTGAGAGTTTGGGGATAATCGACTTGATAAGCAGTCTCAATGGAGAATTTAAAATGAGGGAAAACATGGTGAAGAGGAAATAATAAGGGTAGTAAAGTACTAGATCTTGAAAAGTAATCTGGGATAAACCAAAGGGACTTTTAATAAGCATGATCTTTGTTAAATTTGCTTTAGATGCAGACAGCAAAAATACCAGAAATATTTTGCTAGTTAAGAAAATAACCACTTCCCTGAAATGATTTCCCTGCCTGTTTTGTTATTTATCTTCTAGCTACAATTATCATATCAGAATGTTAGCTAAACTAAAATAAGTTTATCTTAATTGCATGAAGAGAAGGTGTACTTTTATTTCTTTATTAATTAGTTTGACAGGAATTTGTTGACATGTCCATTCATACAATCATTCATTTCCTAGTTAGGAAAATCAGAATTCTCACTTGCCTGTGTTATCTCCTGGGACTTCTTGTCACAGGATTTATTTCCATTATTATTCAAAATTGCATTTTGGGCTTCTAATTCCTACACCATGCTCTACTATCATTATTGGAAGCAAAATTAGCAGTCCATTATTATAGTATGGTCTAAGTTTGAAGGAAGTAAATAGAGCAGCATAGGAGTTAATAAATCCCCGGCTTGTGTTCAGGTAAATGTTAACTAAATTGAGATGGTAAGCATGTTTACTGTCCTTAACCCAATGTTCAGTAGCATATACAGCTGTGTAAGTGTGGCACCTGCATATATCTCTTCTGATTAACCAGCTGCATTTGATTTTGAGGATGAGATTTGGGAGCTGAGATAACCCACAGTTGTCACATAAGCAGAGATGGATTCCTTTAGCACTTATTCTCATCCACAATAATCTCAGCCCTCAGGAATGGATTCACGGTATTTTTTTTTTCCATCCAACATCCAGTCACTTTCAGGTTTTCCACCACCAGAGAAGAATTTATCATAGGCTCAGGCTGATGTCCACTGAAGGGCTCAGTACCTTCCTGTGGCAGCTCTTGAAGGACTTTCTGCTCCAAGTTGTTAGGTTTCTCTTATCAGTAATAAAAAAAAAATGCATCAACAGAAAGGAGCAGGAAATAGAAACTAAAGTTACTCACTCTTATTGTTAACATTGGCCTTACAAGAATAACAATCATAAGTAATTCACTTCTTTTACTACATAATAAAATAGAGGTCATAATTAAAGTTACTCAGAAGTAAGTTGCTTGTCAAATTATAGCTTCTAAAATATGCAGCAAAAGCCCATAAAGACATGCATTTATTTGGCACCCCAACACTAGGATTATGGACTATCAGGGTAAATTAAAGGAAAATAGAGGCCAAAAGAATAAATATAACAATTACAGCATGAAT
The DNA here is from genome assembly GCF_020740605.2 of Lemur catta. Taxonomy (NCBI): domain Eukaryota; kingdom Metazoa; phylum Chordata; class Mammalia; order Primates; family Lemuridae; genus Lemur; species Lemur catta. The sequence goes on along the minus strand of NC_059128.1, from coordinate 178,859,033 downwards.
GTTCTTTTATAATTGATCAATTTCTAGTCTAGCCTATCAATGCTACCTTTTGCCATGAATCCTCATTTTGGCTCTCTGCTGGGGTCTTACCTGTCTTTTTGTATTTCGTGTAATGCTGCTGCCTTTATTTCTTGCTGATTCCAGCTACTGACACCAAATGACAGCATGCAGTGAACTGCAGTGGGACAACCTCCCCAGGAAGAGGACAGCAGATGGGACATTCTACCTATAATCCAATGAAGAGGCATTTACTTATCCCAGAGTAGTTGGCAGTTCTCTGGAGAAATACCATGCACATACTAAAAAATTTGAGAATTGTAGTAAAGTGGACCATATTTGCAAAATATAGGTAACTTTAAATCTCCAATAAGAGATTTTTAAAAAAACTTAATGGGGGAAATTTACCTAAAAACCTACCCCATAAGGCACTGGATTCAGATTTGCAAGTGAGTTCTTTCAAGCTTTCAAAGAACAGATATTTCCTTTGAGAGATTACTTTATGAATAAAAACATCATTTTATTTTAGAGCTAACCTGATAAAATAGAAGGAGTATAGTTCAAAAACACTATGCCACAATCTTACATATGAATACACATAAAAAATTCAATGAAATATCGAGTGTGAAGGTATTCCCACTAAAGTGAAGGACAAAATTCCCCACTATTTTATTATAGCTACTATTTTGTAATGTTTTATGGAGGATCAAACCAGTAATATTATTTATGACAATGAAAAACATATAAATATTAAGAATGAAGAGCAGCATGTTTTTTTATTGATCAATAATTTTATTCTCTGCCTGGGAAAACAAAGTTAATCTACTGAAAAACTATTGTTCAGTACTTCAAATTTAATGGAAGATACAAAGATTTCCTCTGTAGCCCCTGGTCCCCAACCTCCACACAATCACCACCATTATTAACATCTCCTATCAGAGTGGTATATTTGTTACAATTGATGAACCTTCGGTGACACACTGTTATCATTCAGAGTCCACAGTTTACATTGGGCTTCACTCTTGGTGTTGTACATTCTATGGGTTCAGACAAATTTATGACATGTATCCACCATTACAATAACCATGCAGAGTAGGTTCACTGCCCTAAAAATATTCTGTGCTTGCTTATTCATCCGTACATCTCCCCAGCCGCTGGCAGCCTCTAATCTTTTTATTGTTTCCACAATTTTACCTTTTCCATAATGTCATGTAGTTAGACTCATACAGTATGTAGCCTTTTCAGATTGGCTTCTTCCATTTAGTAATTCACATTTAAGTTTCTTCTATCTCTTTTCATGGCTTGATAGCTCATTTTTTAAGCAGTGAATAATATTTCATTGTCTAGATGTACTGCAGTTTATCTATTCATACACTGAAGGATACCTTATCTGCTTTCAAGTTTTGACAATTATAAATAAAGCTGCTATAATCTTTCATGTGCAAATTTTTGTGTGGACATAAGTTTTCAACTTCTTTGGGTAAATACTAAGGAATGTAATCACTGGATTTTATGACAAGAATGTTTAGCTTTGTAGGAGACCACCAAACTGTCTTCCAAAGTGACTATACCATTTTGCATTCCTACCAGCAATGAATTAACTCCTACCAGTATTACTCCACATACTCTCAGCATTGGTGGTGTCAGTGTTCTGAATTCTTGCCATTCTAATAGGTGATATCTCATTATTGTTTTAATTTATATTTTCTTGATAACACAAAATGTGGAGAATTTTTTTATAGGCTATTTGCCATCCATATATTTTCTCAGGTGAGATGCTCATTAAGGTCTTTGATTCATTTTTAACTGGGTTGTTTGCTTTCTTAATGTTGAGTTTTGAGTTCTTTGAATATTTTGGATAACAGTCTTTTCTCAGATTTGTCTTTTGAAAATATTTTCTCCTAGTCTGAGAGTTTTCTTTTTATTTTGTTATTTTTAAGGTGTCTTTTGCAGACAAAATTTTTTTAAGTTTAATAAAGTGCAGCTTATCAATTCTTTCTTTCATAGATCATGTCTTTGGTTTTATGTCTAGAAAGTAATCACCAAACCCAAGATCTTCTAGATTTCTCCTATATTATTTTCTAGGAGTCTTATAGTTTTGCATTTTATATTTAAGTCTGTGATCAATTTTCAATTAATTTTTGTGAAGGGTGAAAATCTGTGTTTTGATTTTTTTTCTTTTTGTATGTGGATGCCCAGTTGTTCCAGCTCCATTTGTTTAAAAGACTATCTTTTATCTACTGTATTGCCTTTGCTCCTTTGTCAAAGACCAGTTGACTATATTTAAATGGACTTATTTCTGGGCTTTCTCTTCTGTTTCATTGATTTATTTGCCTATTTTCTCACTAATATCACACTATCTTGGTTACTGTGGCTTTATAGTAGGTTTTGAAGTCATGTAGTATCAGTCCTCTAACTTTGTTCTTCTTCAATATTGTGTTGACTATCCCAGGTATTTTTCCTCTCTATATAAACTTTAGAATCAATTTGTCAATACTCACAAAATAACTTTTTTGAATTTCATCAGGGATTGCCAAATTGGGAAGAACTGACATCTTATCAATATTGAGTCTTTCTCTCCATAAACATGGGATATCTCTCCTTTTATTTAGTTCATCTTTAATTTTTCTCATCAGAGTTTTGTAGTTTTCCTTATATAGAACTTGTACATATTTTGTTAGATTTATAGTTACATATTTCGTTCCTTAGATGCTAACATAAATAGAATTATATTTTTAATTTCAAATTTCATTTGTTCGTTCTTGTTATATAGGGAAGCAACTAACTTTTATATATTAATCTTGAATACTGAAACCTTGATATAATTGCTTATGAGTTCCAGGAATTTTTTATCAGTTCTTTTAGATTTTCCACATACGTGACAATGTCATCTGGGAACAAATGATCTGTATGCCTTTTATTTCCTTTCTTCTCTTATTGCATTAATGAAGACTCCAGGATGATATGGAAAAGCCTCGGTGAGAAGGGACATCTTTGCCTTCTTCCTGATCTTAGTGGAAAAGCTTAAAGTTTCTCACTGTTAAATGCAATGTTATCTCTAGGTTTTCAGCAGATATTCTTCACCAAGTGAGACGGTTCCCCTCTATTCTACATTACTGAGATAGACTAGATTTTAAAATTCAACCACTTGCATGAAATAAATCTTAAAAAGTATTACATATACAAGCTTAAAATAAAGTAATTAAAAAAGATTATAGAAAAGAATGAAAAAAGAGGCCAAAATATTAACTGAAATAATTCAACATAGAACTAACACAAAAAAATTAAATGGACATGAAGTATATGTACTTTGATAAAGACCCATTCTGCCAAAAATATGCAATTATCCTGAATTTTTACATAAACCAAACACTTAGTAAGCATCAATCATATGTTAATACCTTATATAAAAATATGCACATAAACTATTAAAGAGAAAAACAAGGAAAAATTGACAAATTATCACCATGAGACCTAAATTCATTTTACTCAGTAATTGCCAGATAAACAAAAACATATAAGAACACTGTAAACTGGAATGCAAATAATCACTCTGATGTAATACAGAGATTGCGTTACCTTCAAATAAAAATAAAACCTCAAATTTCAAAGTGCGTAATTCATACAGGGCACATTCTCTAACTACAATGAAATTAACAGTAAAAGGATAAGCACAAAATGAGATATCTTCACTTGGAATGATAATAGAATGATAACATGGTCTTATAACTAGACTGTTGAGAAAACCGAGAGGATACATTGTGATAGTTTGAAAATATGTGTATATTATATAGCTATTAGTATCCAATTAAGACTACCTATTGAAGGAAAGACAGACAATAAGGAGCAGCATGTTATGATTGGGGAAAACTGAGTAGAGAATACAAAGGATCTCCCTGTCTCTCTGTATTGTTTGTTATAATTGCATGTGAAGCTACAATTATCTCAAAATTAAAAAGGTTTTTTAAAAAAATTATATGATTTCTAATTCCAAAAACTAATATCTTTTCTCTATGTCATGACATTTTGTCAGAAAAAAGCACTAATTTAATTTGATATAATAAAAGTGATATTTCTGAATTATTAAAACTGGCTGAAAAACAGGATATTGTACAGAAATAAACTATAACACCAACAGAGTCCAAATGGAATGTGTTATAAAGCTGGTTCATTTGGCAGCTTCTAAATTTGCTGAATCCAATTATGTTCAGAAAGTTCAGAATGAGAGAAATAAAGCAAAACATAAAATTACTGAAATAACATTAATTAATTTTCAATTTCCCCTATTGTGGTAGTTGTGATGGTAGTGGTAATGGGATGTTGCAATTCAGTATTTCATCTGCTCATTTTCACATCTTTTTAATTTTGTAGTAATATAATCATGGTTGACAGAGGTGATGTGGTACAGTGGAAAACACTGGAAAGATACAACATGACTTCTGTGACCACGGAAAAATATTCATTTAATTTCTCATAATTTCATTTACTAATCCATTACACAATCAAAATAGTACCTTTTACCTAGAAATTACAGAATATGTAGATAGTGCAGAAATCAAAGAGAAAAAAAATAAAAGAACTAGAAATGAAGAAACTGAACACTCATTATTCCTAGATAATGTAATTATTTACATTAAAAAATGCAAAATAACCTACACATAAATGACTTAATTAAAGAATTTAGCAATGTTACTGGAAATAAATCAATATATATAAATCATGTCCATATAATAACAAGAAATAGAAACTATTTTTAAAAATATATGAATACATAGGAACAAAATTAACAAAATTTACCAAAATAAAGCACAGTAGATGAGACCAATAGCACAATAGAGGAGACAAAGTAAAAAGCAGTGACTGAAACATAAAAAAATAGAAATTACCCAATCAGAAAAAAGAGATAAAATAGATTGAAAAAGATAAACAGAGGCTCAAGGACATGTAGGACAATAACAGAAGATATAACATTCTTAATTAGAGCCCTAGGGAAAGCGAGAAAGAGGACAGCACTAAAAAATACTCAAAGAAATAGTCACTGAAAATTCTCCAAATTTGGCAAGAGAAATAAAGCTACAGATTGAAGAAGTTGAGTAAATCCCAAATAAGGTAAACCAAAGAAATTTATAACAAGATACATCATAATTAAACTTCTTAAAACTAGCGACCAAGAAAAATTCTGTAAAGCAGCCAGAGAGAACAATACATGATCTATAGGGAGCAAACCATTCACATGACAGTGGATTTCTCATCAGAATCATGGAGGCCAGAAAGAAGTAGCACAATATTTTAACTGCTGGAAAAAAAAAAAAATAAAGGATTGTTAACCCAGAAACTTTAATTAAGTAAAAGTTTTCTTCAGCAATAAAAGAAAAATCAAGACATTCTCAGATAAAGGAAAACTAAGAGAATTTTTCACTAGTAGATGTACGTTTAAAAAGTGTCTGAGGAAAGTTATCTAAACAAAAAGAAAATTATAAGAGAAGGACCTTTGGAACATCAGAAAGGAAGAAAAAACAAGGTAAGAAAAATTATGACTATAATAGACTTTTCTTTGCCTTTTGAGCTTTTTGTATTATGCTTCACGATTGAAGCAAAAATTATAGCACCACCTCATATGGTTCTAAAGGTATGTAGAACAACCGTAGGGTAAAGGGACATAAGATAAGGTTTCTATACTTCAACTGAACTGGTAAAATGACAATATCAGTATATTGTGATAAGTTATGTGTATATAATATAATACTTAAAGCAGTCACTTAAAAAACCATATAGTGTTACGTTAAAATTCTAGAGATAAATCATTTTTTGATGTGCTGTTGAATTCAGTTTGCTAGTATTTTATTGAGGATCTTTACATCTATATTCATAAGGAATATTGGTCTGTAGTTTTCTTTTTTGTATGTTGGCTTTGGTATCAAGGCTGGCTTCATAGAATGAGTTGGGGAGGATTCCTTCCTTCTCAATGTTGTGGAATAATTCCTGCAGTATGAGTATCAGCTCTTCTTTCCAGGTCTGGTAGAATTTGGCTGTGAATCTGTCTGGTCTGGAGCTTTTTTGTTGTTGTTTTTGGAAGATTTTTTATTATTGCTTCAATCTTGCTGCTCATTTTTGGTCTGTTTGGGAGTTCTGTTTCTCCTGATTGAGTCTTGGAAGGTTGTGAAACAAATCAACAAGAAAAAAAACAAACAACCCCATTAAAAAGTGGGCAAAAGACATGAATAAGAGTTTTTCAAAAAAAGATAGACAAATGGGTACCATGAATACTATTTGGGTGAGGGGCACACTTACAGTGCTGACTCCACTATTACAAAACCTATCCATGTAACAAAAATATTTATAACTCCTTAATATTTTGAAATAAAAATTTAAAAATAACTAGAGATACATCCAAAAAGTGCTCAAGTAATTCACAAGAAGACAGGGGAAAGAAAAACAGAAAAACAAAAATCAGAGAGAGAACATGAAAAATAAAATAATAGATTTAAGCCCTAACCTATCAATAATTACATTAAGTTAGCTAAATATACCAGTTAAAAGACAGAGACAGGCAATTAGACTAAAGACATGACCCAATTACATGCTGTCTACCAAAAACACACTGCAGACACTCCGTTAAAAAGTTAAAGGTTGAAAGGTAAAAGGTAGAAAAATATATCCTGCAAATATTACTCAAATGAAAGTAGGAATGGTTCTATGTATATCATATAAAGAAGACTTCAGAGCAGAGAACATTACCAGATAGAAAGGGACATTATAATGATAAAAGTGTCCATCTATCAATGCATAGAAATGCTGAATGTGCTTGCATCAAAAAACAGTGCTGCAAAACATGTGGAGCAAAACCTGATAGAACCAAAAGGAGAAATAGACAAATAAAGATTGAAGTTAAAACACCTTTTTCTCAACAATTGATAGAATAACTAGACACAAAATTAGCAAGAATTTAGAATAACTCAACAACATCATTGACTAACAGGATCTAATTCACCATTTATAACATTTCAGGCAAGAATAGTAGATTACACACTCTTTTCAAGTTCCTTTGAAACATACCAAAACAGACTTTACATGGGGCCCCAAATTTAAAAGAATTCAAATTCATAGAGATTGTTTTCTTTAAACAAAATTGGATTAAAATAAAAACCACAGAGATAATGGAAGAAATCTCCAAATACTTGGAAACTACAAAACACATTTCTATGTAATTCATGGATCAAAGAAAAAGTCTCAAGGGAAATTTTAAAAATAAATTGACTTGAATAAAAATGAGAATAAAACATATAAAAGTTTGTGGGACATAGTTCAAGCGATGCTGAGAGGAAAATTTATAGCACTAAATGCATGTATTAGAAAAAAAAGAAAGAACTCATCACTAATCTAAGCTTCCATTTCAAGAACCTAGAAAAAGTAGAACAAAATAAACCAAAGCAAGGAAAAGACATAATAATGATGAAGACAAAACCAATGAAGTTGGAAACAGAAAAACAATAGAGAATGTTAATGAAAGAAAAGCTATTTTTTTTTTTTAAGATTGATAACAATGACAAACTTCTGGCAAAACTGGCAAAGAAAAAGGAGACAGAGAAAACACAAAGTACTAATATCATGAATGGAACTATACAGAATCTACAGACATCACAAGTAAAAAAACAAGAACTGTGACACCATAAATTTGATAGCTCAGACTAAATGGACCACCACCTCAAAAAATACAAACTATCGCAATTTACCGAAGATGAAATAGAGAATATGAATAGCCCCATGACTTTTAAGGAAATTGGGTTCATAATTTTAAAACTTCCCTTAACCTGGCTGTCAAATCTCCAGGCCCAGATTGTTTCACCAGAGAATTTTACCAAATGTTAAAGACTGATTCTATTGCATCTCCTCCAGAAAACACAACAGAAGGAAACACTAATCAAATAATTTTACAATGCTAATATTACTCTGACATCAAAACCAGTAAAAAACCAGAAAATTACAGACTAATATCCCTCAATAGTATAAGCACAAAAAAAAATCTTTAGGAGAAAATTAGGAAATAGAATTCAGCAATATTTATGAAGAATTATGCACTATAACCAAGTGGGTTATTCCAAAGATGAAAGCCTGGTTCAACATTTTTTAAAAAAATCAAGCAGTGTAATCTAAGACATTAAAAGGTGAAAGCATATTCACATGATCATATCAATTAATACAGAATAGGCATTTGGTATAAATCTGTCACTGATTCATGATAAAACTATCAGAAAAACAGAAATAAAGGGGGACTTCTTCAACTTGATAGAGAAAATCTACCAAAAACCCTACAGCTAGTGTTATATTTAATGGTGAAAATTTCTTTACTTCTTTCCCTCTCTCAGCTGAGAATTAGGCAAGGATGGCCATTCTCACCAAACATAGTACTGGAAATTATATCCAATGTAATAAGGCAAGGAAAAAAAATAAGAGAAGGGCTGATTAAAAAAAGAAGAAATAAAATAGTCCCTATTTGCAGATACCATAATTGCCCATGTAGAACATTCTCTACAAAAAAAACTTCTAAACTTCATAAATGAGTTCAGTAAGTTTGCAGAATATAAGATAAACATGAAAAATTGCATGTATTTCTATGTGCTAGCAATGAACACATAGAGGCCAAAGTTAGACATGCAATGGCCTGCACAATGACACAAAAATGCTGAATATGAAATACTTAAGTATTAACCTATGAAAGCATGTACAGAACTTTTATGCTAAAAATTACACAATGTTAATGAATGAAGTAAAGAAAATAATCTAATATACGGAGAGACATACTATGTTCACTGACTGGAAGATTCAATATAGGAGGGATGTCAATTCTCCCCAAACAGATAAGGTTTAACATAATTCATATTAAAATTCAAGCAAAATATTTTCACAAGATCATTGTAAATTAACATGGAAAGGCAAGGAACCAGAATAGCAAAAACAATAGTGAAAAACAATACAGTGGATGGAATCATTCAATTGCAAGATATTGAAAATGTGATATTGGTGGAAAGAGAGACATATAACATTGATATAAAAGAATATATACAGAAATACAAGAGGTGCTATATTCAGTAACCTAAATATTTGTGCCCCATAATATGCTGAAATAAAAAATAAAAATATATACAGAAATAGAATCACAAAAATAACTGGTTTTTGACAAAAGTGAAAAAGCAATTTAGCAGATGAAATAAAATTTTTTCAACAATTCATACTGGAGCAATTGGACATCCACAGGCAAAACAATGAGTGTAAGTATTATACTCCATGTGAAAATTAACTCAAAATGGATTAGAAACTTAAATATTAAAAGTAAAACTATAAGCATTTTAGAAAAAAGAAAAGACAATCTTCAGAAGCTAGGATTAAACAAAGAGTTCTTAGACTTGACACCAAAAGCATGACCATAAAAGGGAAAGGTGATAAATAGAACTCATCAAAATTAAAAACTTTTACTTTCTGACAGCCTGTTAAGATAAAGATTAGTTATAGAATAGGAGAAAATATTTGCAAACCATATATCCAACTAAAGATTAATGTCTAGAATACAAAAACACCTCTCAAAACACAAATACATAAGCATTTCAATTAAAAATGGGCAAATAATATGAAGGAACATTTATTAAAAATGCAGTGATGACCAAAAATCACATGAAATATTGTTCAACTTCACAGGCATTTGGAAAATGGACATTAAAACCACAGTAAGATATCACCACACACCTATCAGAATGGATAAAGTAAAAAAAGAAATAGTGACACCACCAAACTCTAGTGAAATTGCAGAGAAACTGGATCATTAAATTTCTGGAAAGATTGCAAAATAGAAAATAGTTTAGCAGTTTATAAAAAAAAAAAATCAAACCCCCAGAACAACTCAATATGCCACTACAACATAACCCAATAATTACATTTCTGGGTATTTATGCCAGAGAAAGAAAAAACTTATGTTTACAGAAACATTTGCACATGAATGTTTACAGCCGAAAAATGAAAATAGCCCAAATGTCTTTCAATAGGTGAATGGTTAAACAAATTGCAGTACATACATATCATGGAATATTACTCAGCAATAAAAAAGGAACAAACTATTGATAAACACAATAACTTGGATGAATCTACAGAGAATTATGCTGAGTGGATAAAGCAAATTTCTTGAGATGATAAGATCACATTACATGATTTCATTTACATAACATTTTGATATAAAAAATATGAAGATGGAGAATATATTATATTTACCAGGGTTTAAGGAATAGATGGGAGTATGAAAGAAGTTGGTGTGACTATAAAATGGTGACATAAAGGATTCTAGTAGTGAGGAAAATGTTTTCTATCTTGACTGAATCAATGCCAATATTCTGGTGGTGACACTGCAGTATAGTTTTGTAAGATGTTGGCATTGAGGCAAACTAGGTAAATGGTACATGGGATCTCTCTGTATTATTTCTTAAAATGCAAGTCAATCTATAATCATCTCAAAATAAAAAGTATAATTTAAAAAATATTTCCAACTTCAAAAAAGTAGATGGTGAAAATCCAAAGTAAATACTAAGATAGTGAACTAAAGCTAAATTATTAGTCATTACATTTTATGTACTATACTTAATTTAAAAACAAAGATTATGAAGCTACATAAAATAAAAACAAAATAATTTATATGCTGCTTTCAATAGACATCTTTAAATGGGAAAAAAACCTAGAACTTTTGAAAAAAATAGTCTGATGAAAATGTTATACCATGAAACACTAACTAAAAGAAAGTTGGTTTAATTTTCTTATCTTAGACAAAGCAGATTTTAAGGCAAAATGTATTATAATAGAACCAGACACAAACATTTTGTATGATAAAAGTATTAATCTACTGGGAAGATATGACAATCCTAAATGTGTATGCACCTACTAACATAGTCTCAAAATATGGAAAACAAAACTTGACAGGTTTAATAGGAGAAATTGCTAAATCCATACTTGTTGACAATTTCAAAATACCACCCTAAGATAAAACTATTAGTGAAAAAAAAAGCAAATTGCAAAATGTTCATAAATGGCACTATTTTTCTTTAAAGCAATGCACATAGATATACATAAAATCATACACACACCAATAAAGCACAGGAAAGGAAGGCAGTCAGGGAGGAATTAACTTCTTTGTATACTCTAAATTGCTAAAATGTTAAAACATTTTAGAGCAAGCATGTATTACTTTCATGAAAAGATCTAAATATGATTTTTCATTTTTTCCTATTTAACTCAGTATTTCAACATTTATAATATGAATGATACAAGAAACAAACAGCAATGAGTACATTCATTGAGTTTTCTTCCGTATTGTTACTCACATCCTCCTAATGTTTGTTTGCACCATGTCTTTGTCCAATTTGTCAATATGCCAACTGAGTCGGGACCATGTCTAATTCTATAATTGGAGGGCTGTGCATACCATTATTCCTGCCTGGCAAATGTTGTGATACAATCTGAGTAATAAGATGGGTTGTGTTTCCACATCTGTTAACCAGATACAGGGGGATGTTGTGGTTATGTGTTTTTGGTACTTTTTAGCATTAATCTGCTATTACATTAAGAACCTACTAGGCTGGACATACAATCAAAACAACTTTTCTAATCTGTGTCCAAATCTGGTGAGAAGCTGAATTTGTAGAGTACGGCACTTGTGTATTGAAAGGTAAGAAATAGCTAGGCGGAAAAATCATGCAAAGAGAAACACCTTTGTAGATATGGAGCCCAGACCTTTTCCCAAAGCAAAGATGAATGTTATGACCATTATCATAAGGCTTTCTTTCTTTGTCTTTCTTACTGTTGTGTCCTCAGCATCTTAGATATTGCCTATAATATAATAGGTGCTTGCAATGGGTTCAGTTGTGTTCCTGAAAGAGATATGTTGAGGTCCGAAACTCCAGTACCTGTGAATGTGACCTTATTTAGAAATAAAGGGTTTTTTTCCAGATGTAATCAAGTTAAAATGAAGTTATTAGGGTTGGTCCTAATCCAATGTGATGATGTCCTAATAAGAAAAGAAGAAGACAAAGACACATAGAAGAAATGTCAGATAACTAGGGAGGCAGGAATTGGAGTGATGCAGCCTGAAGCCAAGGAATGCCAAGGATTGATGGCCACCACTGCAAGCTAGGGGCAGGCAAGAAAAGATTCTATGCAAAGTTTCAGAGGAAATACAGCCCTGCTGAACCCTTGATTGCAGATTTCTAGTGCTCCGAACTGAGGGAATAAATTTCTGTTGCTTAAGCCCCCCAGTTTATGGTGCAGTAGTCCATTGGTATCTGTGAGGGATTGGTTCCAGGACCCTCCATGGATACCAAAATTTACAGATGCTCAAGTCCCTTACCTAAAATGGTGTATGTAGTATTCGCATATAACCTACATATATCCTGCCGTATATTTTAAATTACTTCTAGATAACTTATAATACCTAACACAATGTAAATGCTATGTAAATATTTGTCATATCATATTGTTTAGAGAATAATGACAAGAAAAAGAAGTCTGTATATGTTCAGTACAGATGCAGCCATCCATTTTTTTTCAAATATTTTGCAAGTGAAGTTGCTTGAATCTACAGATGTGGACCCCACACATGTAGAGGGTCCGTTGTACTTTATTATGACAGCCTTAGTAAACTAATACAGTACCCAATAAACAGTTGTTTAATAAAATATAGAATAAAATTATATTTTCATGCTAAGCCCTCATTTAAAATTTATTAGAATATTATCAATAAACATAGAATAAATTTCCTATGGAGGAAATGAAAGGATCCAAGAAAAACATGCTTTCTCATTTCATTTGTGTCTTGGGGAATTTTTATTTTCTTGTAATGCTTCTAAAGCTAGTCTTAAATTATTTCCATACAGCTTCATAAGTGAAAAAACTACATGAATACACACTTTGTGGGCAAGACATAAAAATCTAAACAGTGTAATAAAATAATTGTGAGAGTTTTTGTTTGCATGTGTATTTAAAAGTAGAAACATTAAAATCTTCTTGAGTGTCATTGAGTGTCATTGCTAGGCACCACGGATTGGTCTTTACACAAAAGGTATCTCATTTAAATTTCAATTATTTCTTTTTCACAGTTTTTGACATTAAAGTCTTTTCCCTAAAACTGTTATAAAGGGCATCACCTGGATTCAAAATTCGATGTTTTCTGATCCAACCCAAGCCTTTTATTTTATTACATTAATATAGTTTCTTTGATCAGTTAATTCAAGCATTCATTAATATTTCATTAAGTAAATATTTACTGGGCCTTAGGATAAGTACATGTGCTTTTCTTTAAATCATATTGTAAACACTTTTCATAGTCTAATCCTTTTTGAAAAGAGATTTTTAAAAAATTTAATAAATTGCCAAATAAATCTTTACTGGTAGTTTTAGAAGCAATGTGGTAGTCCAAAGAAGAAATAGATGCAGATCCAACTGCAACAGGAATTTGAGAGAAATGATAAGCTAAATACACAAGTAACTATAATGCAATGTAGTTGTTGATATGGCACTAGTACATTACTGTGTGAATGCTGAGAAGGAATAACAACAATCTGTAGGGACAACTTACTGTATCCTAGGCACTGAGCTAATGCACTGAATAGTCACTACCAGCTTATGTGGCACATACTAATATTGTTCCCATTGCTCAGAGGAAGCCTCTAGAACTCAGAACAGTGAAGCAATTTGCTCAAGGTAACATTTATAATAAGGGTAGAGTTAGGATTTGAACCCAGATCTGCCTGATTTTAGCATTCATGGTTTGAACCACATGTTTATTGCTCCTTCCTGCACAAAGCAGCTTCTGATTTCTCTGATTTTAGGCAATGGTTTAATGCACTCTGATGTTTTTATAGGTGGATGCAAATTGAAATCTCTAGGTTAGTGGATAGTACAGGTCAAGCATTCTAAAATCCAAAAATATTAAATATGAAATGCTCTGAAATCCAAGTCCAAAATTTTTTGACTGCTGACATGATGCCACAAGTGGGAAATTCCACGCCTGAACTCATGTGATCAGTCACAGTCAAAATGCAGTCAAAACTTTGTTTCATGCATAAAATTATTAAAAATGTTGTATAAAATCACCTTCAGTCTATGTGTATAAGTGTATATGAAACATAAATAAATTTTGTGTTTAGACTTTGGTCCCATACCTAAAATTTCTCATTATGTATATACAGATATTCCAAAATTTAAAAAAAAATTAAAATCCCAAACACTATGGTTGGAAGCATTTTGGACAAGGGATAACTCAACCTGTAATTCTGTATATCCTTTTTTCATTTTAATTCTAAGTGTATAGTGAGTGAAATAAACTTTTTTCACAACTTGGAATGATTCCTTTCTACCAATAGATCCTAATGTATTTGGAAATCTGCCCTATTCCTTCTAAGATGCAATAAACACAGGATTATCCAAGTTTATTTTTCTGTTGTTATTGTCCCTGGGATGTTTTTTAAGAAGATTGGCCTCCAACATTTATTCCCCAAACCAATTATTGACTAAATATCCTTAGGCTCACATTTTCTATAGTCTGCCTGAGCATCCAAAAAATACAAGTGCTGCCAAGAAAAGTAGGCCTTTAGGACAATGATGTTAAGAAAGTCCTCTTACTGATAACCTGAAATTTTCCTAAAATTTTTCTTTCTCTTTCTTTCCATTTCCATTTAAATATCCAGATCCAGTTTTCTACCCTACTCCTAAAGCTGTCACTGAACCCATTCCCAAACCACTTGCCTACAGTATCAGCCAATACCTGGTTTTCAGTGGAATGGATACTGAAGAGCATGTGTTTCTGGGAATCATGCAAAGGTCTTCATTCCTGGTTTACTGAGATGGATACAACCATATGAGGAGAAAGAGATGGATTTTTAGGGTCCATTCTATTTTCCATGAGAGACACTGGAACCTGTTTCTCTCACTCTTTGTTGCTAGGATGTACAGCAATGTACAGAGGGCTAAAACATTTTAGATTAGAAAACATTGCCTAGGCAACAGCTTTGAGTTGGGAAAGCTTGGAGAAGAAATCAAGAAAAGTTTTCATTTCTGTTTTCTTGGAATATAGAGGTTCCATAAAATGAAATATTTTCAAACTTATTCAAGGAGATAAAAAGGACAATTTTAAAAGAATTATACAACAAATATCAAGGTGATTATAGTTTTACTATTGATCAATTTTTGTAATGTTGAAGGAGTATTCACTTGTGATTTAAATAAAAACTCCCTAGCACAATACCTTATATAGAAAAGATGCTTAATAATTCTTTGTCAAAAAAATGAGTCAGTAATAAAAAGAGGGAACTGTTCAATATGGGATTGTTTTCTATCAGCATTACTCAGCAGATTATAAAACATATATCTCTTTTGGAATTTCTCATTGAGATCTGTTTTACTTTTTATGTACAACAAAAGTCCTTGAGGTCACTTTATATTTGTAGAGTATTTCAAATGTCATCATGAATACTATTGATAGCATAGGAAAATAAGCAGCTGTAAATAGTTCAAAAATTTTAAGTAAGAAACCCATTTCCATTATAAATACATCTGTTACAAGTGGATATAACCAGAAGGCCTTCAGGCTTACCCCAACCTCTTATATATCTAAAGATTGGAAAATTGTCAGATGTTTTATTATATAAAAACTAATACATGCTCTGTGAATAAAAGCAAAACATATGGGGATAAGTATTATATTCCTAGTAATAGATATAATGAATGAAAACAAATGAGTTTAATCATGCATTAATTTGCAGTGGCATACTATAAAACTTAGTGAATTTCTCCAAAATACATGAGTGAGTAAATCTTAACTATTATTTTCTAACCAAAAATTAATTTACATTTGAATTGGCAGAACTTTGCTTGTCTACCATGTTGCTTATTTTGAGAAAACTAGTTGAACAGGTATGCTGAAATTTTTTGGTATGTTATCATAACTCTTAAATATTTGGCATAGCATAAAATGTACAACACACGTATTGAAAAACAGAGCTATTTTCAGGACTTCATATGATTACTTTTAAAGCCACCTATTGTTGAAGCCTGATGTGGGATTTATAAACATTGATTTAAATCTCCTAATATTTCTCAACTTCTCAAAGATTTTCTTTAAATTTAGATAGAGATGATTAAAGACCTCTATAAAAGTAACATTACAATTCAGCAGGCATTTCTGTGATACTAAAAATACACTTTTGAAATGAATTAATACTAACAGATACAATATTTAAAGCTTCCAAATTCCTAATATAACTAAGGCTAAAAAAGTAATTTTCTTACAGACATGATAACTTAGACTTAATCCCCTTCAGGGAAAATAGATTTTAAATGTAGATGTATGAAACAATTTTACTGCCCTTTTAAAAACTCCTAAAGTCTTTCATTGACTAGAGTATTTCTAAGTAGGACAAATCATTAAGTCTTTTTCAACAATTTCATCATTAAAGTATGTATGGGAGGGAATAATGCCTAAAGAATCTGAGGAAACATGTCCCTTGGGGGACAAAAAATGGGTTGGGTTCAATAGATGGAGCTTCCTGGACAATACATGCCACACTGAGAAGACAGACATAGAGGACTGGCAGCAGAAGCACACTGGGTGCCTTAAGGCAAGAGCTAATGGAAAAAAAATAAGTCTGTATGAGTAGAGAGAGCACAGTGAGGAGATGGGCCTTGAGGACCACAGACACTCTCTACTCGCACCATTGCTATCAGAGATCTCATCTGAGTTCCTTTATACTTTGAGTCAACAAAGAGACACTATTATCTGTGGTTGTATTTTCCTGCAAAGTTCTTTTATAACACCTGGAGGGAAAACGTATTAATCAGTAAAATTTCTTTATTTTTTTTTAACTATTTTAAAATATCTTGTTTTAGTTTTAGGAATCTGAGGTTCTACGTGAGGAGTTAAATAGTAGTGCAAGCCTGAGATTTGGACTCTCAACACAGGGTCATATAAAGTAGCCCCATATCACAGCCACAGTTTCAGGTGCAGCCCCCTCTTTAGTAAATAAAAACTCTAGCCTAATCTCTAGTGTTGATATGCAACCAGTGAGATTTTGCCAGCAGACTGTGGGAACTCCCTTATATCAAAGTCTGATGCCATGCTAAGATTTTTTTTTTTCAAACAGAATGAAGAGAAAACAACTATAAATCAAGCTGTTCTTTGTGAATCTAATTCAAGATTCCCTGTGTGGTGAGAAAGTAGGCATGTTTATGTCTAATGGAGGTTATAATAGTAACTGTATCAGATGTAGACTAGCAGAAATTGTTGGATGAATTCTATGTGGGAAAAAGTATTAAAATTTTGCTTTTTAAATTTGCAAAAAAAAAAAAAAAAAACTACTCCAAATCAACACCAATAAACAAAATGCTCCAGGAGAAATAAATAATTGCAAGTGACAATTAAGATACTCTTACTTTTTAAAATTTAAATTGTATTTGTTCTTAAGAACTATTGAGATAAATATGTCTATCATGTGCCTGCACAGAAATATAAATAGGTCAGCATGATCTGGAGGCTCTTCAAAGCAAAAAATGCAAAACAATTCTTTTCTCTATCTCCCTATAACTCACAGTTCTTACCAGACTTAAAGAGAATTGAACTTGAGTAATAGCTCCATTAGAGCTCTTTTCCAGGAGCCAGTTCCCGTGGTCTCCCTGGGTCCAGCTGCTGATGACTCACAGAGGAAGTGGTAGAGATTAGGGTGTATGGGGGAAAAATCAGAACAGCACAGAAATAAAGCAAATCAACCAACCATTACCTTTTGTGCCAAACAGAACAATGGCTTAACTACTGTGGTTCAGAATGATCCGTCTTATTCCACTCATTTATGCTATTCCCGTTGGAAGGACCACCAGGAAACCTGTGAACCACTATGGAACACACACCGGAATCTATGGCACATCTCAATTAATATTCCCTCCTGACTCAACTAGAACAATGAAGAACATCAAGCAGTTTAATCTCCGGCAATAATTCCTTTTGTTAGGTTGAGAGGTTTTCCCCTTGAATTAGGTTTTACGTTCGGATTTTCAAAATTAGTTAGTTATTGTATGTATTGTAAAGCAGAGAGCCCAGATTTTATAAACACATGCATATGTCTAGGTAGAACATAATGAAGTCTGTGTGTTAGTTGGAGCTTTGCTGCTATCAGTAATTTTTACTTTCTCTGAAATAAAATCAGTCTTTTATTAGCAAACAATTGTAACTAAACTGCACAGTTGTTAAAATTCTTCTTTCAATTTTCCTTAAAGATTTGGAGATGTAAATGGATCCTTTATATCATCCAGTAGAATTAAATTTGATCAGGAAGATTTTAAAAGGCTACATTACAGATTCTTAGTTACTGATGAACTGAAATATTTCATAGGTTTAAAAACCTGCATGCTCCCAAATATTTATGATATATATATAATGCTTTCAAACATTTATGAGAGAGATATACACATAAAGAGAGAGAGAGCATGCAGTTCATATATATAGAGAGAGAGACAGAGAGAGAGATTTAGGGAGAGAAAGAGAAAGAAGTAAATTTTTTTAGGGAGAATAAGTATTATTGTCTCATATTTTATGTTTGACCACAATGGCCTACAAATATTGACTTGTGCAGAGGGCAACTTAGCTTCTTATGACTGGTTGAAAACAAACAAACGTAAGATTAATACCATTAGTCTATTCTGAATATGAGCAAATTATTTATAATTTTGATAATATTTAGAATATTAAGAGACAAATATTTCTATATGATCAGAGCCAGAAATGGGGATGGCTGAGAAATTATCTTCAAATTATACAAATATTGGAAACTTCAGTTTTAGTTTTTGATGGCTGTTATTGCTCTGAGAAAGTAATATCAATTTCTTTATAACATCATATGTTTAGATTGCTCAAAATAAATTTTGTCAGATATTTCCTAAAATTAGCCTCAAAATATACTTTCTTGTTTTATAATAATATAGTAAGAAAACTTACATTTTATTGAGGCCCTTATATAAAATACAAACCTTCTAACTATATAAAGTCATTTATAGATAAAACATTCTTTGGATTCATTCATTTATTGACATATAGATAAAAGATTTACATTTTAATGACATAAACTTGAAAGAATATTTCATTTTGCCAGTTCTAAAAAATTTTAATATTAAATTTTTTTAAATAATGCTTTTTTGGTCTGATTAAATTTAAGAGATTATTTTACCAAATTCACTAAATGTTAATATTAAGAAATGTTAATATTAGTCTTTCAAATAACTTTGATTTGCAAATAAATCTGTGCAAGTGGTATCATTCAAATGGGTCATTATTCTTTGTCATTTTGCCAACATGATTTGTTGATTAGTTTTTTCTAAGGCTACTTCTAAGTACATTATGGAATCAGAAAAAACTGAAAAATTAGACACATCTAATATTGGACACAGTGTTTATTCTCATTCCCTTAGGCAGTAAAAAACATTTGAGAAATTTCCTAAAACTAGAAAAACAGCTCAATTAAATCTGTAGGTAATGTCTGATTTGATCAACCATGGGGAAACTTTTCCTTACAGTAGTAGAACATTATTCTCTGAAGTTTAAAGATCAAACAGCCAGAGTCTTAATGCCTGTTCCCTGTCTCTGGACTTCCTGTTGTACTTAGTCCAGTGCAAAGCACAGACCTAATGTTTCTATGAGTTTGTTTACCCAGGTAAATATTCATCACAATGTTCAAAGTGACATTTACAGAAGTATGTTTAGTCATCCTGATACTCTGTATTTACCAACTGCTTCACAGTATTGGCTGCTCTGGGTCCCAAGAGACCTCACCAAGCTTACTTAGATTCTTTGGCTCTGCCTAGTCTGGATTTTCAGTTTTTAATTTGGAGTTTATATGCATTTTGAAGTCTAGTAGTTGAGGCCAGTAACTCCCATATGGAGTCTGATAAGGTGTAATGGAACATTCCTAAGGGAAGAGGAAGTTTGCTTTAAGTTGTCACATATGGGATCTGATCTGATGAGACGTAGGGAGGAATACACTCAAAGTTCTTACAGCAAAACATGTATCATTCACGTAGCAAACTGTGTAAGTGTTTGGAATCATATCAAAACTACATAACAAGTATATTGAATGAAAGTACATGTCTATACATGCTTGTATATCAAGAGTATACATTTTTACACGTGTGTATGTGTTTCAGCTCACATTCACTCTTAAACACACTTCACAAACCTTGGTATATTGAATGGGTAAAAGACCCATTGTCTACAACAGGTGTCTCTAAATTTTTTTCATCAAACCTTAACTTTGCTTGATTTAGACAAATGCTTGCAAAAATGAATATTTTTAGTTTTAACACAAATGTCTAATTGCACTAATATGTTCTGTTGGTATGTATATTTATTCTGTAAATGTATATAGTATACTCTGAAAGTTAGAATGAAATGAGTCTAGGATAAACAAAATTTTAAAATATGTACTGTATATATTAATGTTATAAACTTTTTTATCACTCAATATTTGATAGAAGCAATGCTATTTGTAATTATTCTCTATCTAAAATTTTTAGTTTAATAGTTTCAAATATAGATATTTACTTAGAGCTCTAGTTTTAAGTTCAACTTATTTTCATGCCTGCCTACTGACTCTCACCACTGCAACAGACACTTCTCAAAGACAAGTAGTCCCAAATGGAAGAAGTGCATTATTGGTCCCTCTTAGTAAATTAGGATGCTAATTTTTCAATCTCATTTCCAATTATGCAAAGATTTTTGTTGAAATTCACTTGTATTTGCACGATGAGTACATTCAGCTGCATTTGCTTTGCAGGAATCTTACAAAGTCACTTGTCAATTTTCTGATGCCTAGTTTAATTAAAACTAAATAACATAGCCCACAAAGCTACCTAACTACACACTATATGAAAAAACATCAAATGCAAACAAATGCCTTGGTGATTCCTCCATGGATACCTCCATCTTGTGAACTTACTCTCTTGCCCTGGGACACATTGCACGTTGTATATAATGTATGTTCTCTGTGTGGGCTCTTGACACAGGACAACATGAGAACAAGGATTTCAATCATAAATTAAATATTAGTAAAGAATAATATATTTCTTATTTTTAGATAAAATATCAATGTAACTTACAGTTTGAATATTTTCTTTTCATACCTAAAAGGATTATCTAGTTTACTTAGGTGGGTGCACCCCACTTCAAAGACCATGGACCATAGTCACTGATAACGTCAAACTCACAAGCCAATCAGATAAATAAATATTAAATTTTTTCTTTATAAAACATAGCAGTTTATGTCAAAGTATTTACTTTCATCATTTTAGTGAACTTGGGTAGGTAAAAAAAAATCAGCAAAATTTAAAATGTGTCCATTTACTATGTCCAATAAGTGTATATATAAATCCATCATGGCATAAAGCATACTCATTACACTATGAACTGTTAAGTTCTTAAACTGCACTTGTTTATAGTCTGTATTTAATAAAATAGAATTTTAATTGCTAAACTGATTATAAATTAAAGTGCTTCTTAATAAAATAATAATTTCCAAATTTGGGGAATTTCTGTACATTTTGCTTAGAAAGAAGTATTAAACTTGTTTCTAATTTTATCATATTATATGGTATCCACTGTAGTCAAAACTCACTTGATGTTTGCTTTTTCTGCTTTGTAGACAAGATGGTCTCAAAAGGCAGAGTAGGCTAAAGGTAACTGTTACAATCATTTTTATTAATATTATTATTAACTTACAAATGGTGAAGTTGAGATAAAATAATAACTTTCCGCAAGTCTCTCAGCTAACAATTAAATATTTTACTCCCAACCGATTCATCTACATATTGTCTTTACAAAACAAAACTCCTACATATTAAATATTTAATTCCTCTAATTTATTGTCAATAGTTGCTGTCCTTATTCATGACAATTTCTAATTAAATTTAAATGCCATTTAAATAGGCAGCCATTGTCCCAATAAGTACAGATGAATTAGGAGACATAATGCTTTTATTGTACAGAGAGTGGCCTGTATAATCTCTCAAATTAAACCCACACGTAGTCAAAACTCATTTGATGTTTGCATTTCCTACTTTGTAGATGAGATGGTCTCAAAAGGCAGGGTAGGCTAAAGATGTGTTGGACAACTCTATAAGTACTGTCTCAAGACTCTTGTCATCTTAGCTGTCTAAATTACTTCAACAGGACTCAAGGGAATTTAAAGGGGAGAAATGACATGACAAACAATTATATTCTAACACTCTATTTATAACAATGCCCTTTCAGATTATTGTTCCTCCAGACTGACACATCACTGTAATCCCAGGGATGAATCAAGGGACTTAGAGTTAGATCACGCACAGCTTGTAGGCACAGGAAAAAAAAAAAAAAAACACGAAGAGCTGACATTCAGGAAATATAGAGTGACTCAAGGATAAATTCAGCTGGGATGAGCTTAATTTATCAATGTCAATAACAACGGTGAACACATCGCAAGAATACATGCATATTAATTGAAAATAATTCAGATTAAATCACTGCAGTTTGACATTTTGAGATAGGCACTTTATCTTTTCAAGAAAAAGAGCACTATAAAATCTTTAATCTGAAAACACATCTTAATTGCATGTTATCACCTCCTAATTGCTTCTATATTATATTAAACATTTTGCTAATTACTAGCCTGATCATGGTGTAAATAGCTTGAGGCAAGAGCTCACATCAGCTAAAGACTACCAGGCACAGGAGAAAGAGGAAGTTCAGCGCTCAGTGGATTCATGGACTTGTATCGTCCTCAGGGACCATCAACCTTCAAGTCAGGTCTCTGGTGAGATAAAGAGATAAAGAACCATGGTGAAGATCAGAGATGTTTTATTCAGCTGTCAGATTCTAATATTATTCTGGGAAAAGGTGGCCTTCTTTCAGATATTACAGATATGCTCTTTCAGATGTGGCATGTGAGTTCCTGCCTTTATGATAAAAATAGGCTCCGTGAAACACAAAGTTACATCCACTTTTAACCTCAATCTTTGAGATTTGTCAGGATAAGGTGCTGCTAAATATCAATTCCTTATATGGAATCTTTGGCTAATATGTGTGTAAAATTCACATATATCTTTATGTACATATATTAGAATTTAGAGTCTTTTTTCAAAGTTACAAATAATTTAGAAGAGGTAAAATGTCTGTAACTGAATGATGAATGCTTCTCAAAATCAACCAAAAGGTATTAAGCAAAAAGGTAATAATAAGCCTTGATGGTAATAAAATTTTTAAAACACTTATTAAAGCAATGAAATGGTGTTTTTTGATAGTGTGCTTGGCAAAGGCTTTCTCCTTTCCTGTTGTCCTCCTCCTCTTCTTCTTAAATAATAGTGCCTAATGTTTGCAAGGACTTAAGAAAGTAGGATGATTCTACAACATTTTTCAGTGGGAAAATTTGCCAAGACACAATAAGAGATCAAAATGTTCCAAACCGTTTAATACATCTTTTCTATTTCTAAGAAGTTTTCTTGTGGAATTCATGATGGAAACATATGTTTTGAAAAGTTTTATATTAATATAATTAATCATTAACACAGATTTATTAACTAGATTAGTTATAAAAACAGTAATGCAATAAAAATATACATATTGTGATATTCATTTGGGATATTTGTCAATATTACAGTTTTCATCTTTTCAGGAACATGATAGGACTGCACCTTTCCTTCACCTTTGAAGTTAGTTATGATCACGTGAATTTCAAGGCAACTATTACAGACTGAATTATGTTCCCCCCCCAAATTCATATGTTGAAGCCCTAACCCCCAATGTGACTGTATTTGTATATTGGACCTTTACAGAGGTAATTAAAATTAAATGAATTCATCAAGGGTACTCTAATTTGATAGATCCAGTGTCCTTATACAAAGAAGAGGAAACATCAGATATCTCTCTCTCTCTTTTTTTCTCTCTCTCTTCCCCCACTCCCGTGTGTGTGTGTGTGTGTGTGTGTGTGTATGTGTGTGTGTGCACTCACAGAGAAAAGGCCATGCATGTGAGGACAGGGCGAGAAGTCAGGTGTCAAGTCCAGAAGACAGGACTTACCAGAAACCAACCCTGAAGGCATCTTGATGTTGGATTTCAGCCTCCAGAATTTGGGGAAAATAAATTTCTGTTGTTTAAGCCACTCAGCATGCAGTATTTTGTTATGGCAGCCCAAGCAGATTAATGCAGCAACTCACAATTGGCAATATTGCTTAAGTGAGAAAAATAAACCTTCTTTGTTTGGTTGTTTGTTTTAAACTCCTGAGATTTGAGGATTTTCTGTGGCCATGGCACAATTTGCCCTAGCCTGATTAAAATATATCTGTTTTTACTTATCTGTTTTACAGAATATTTGCTGTATTATAAGCGAAAATGTATTTTGTAATATAAATAGAAAACATTTTATTATCAGTTAAGAATTATTAGGAATAAACCAGGTTGTTACTGTAATATGGTGTAATAAAATAAATGACCTATTAATAGAAAAACTTTTGAGTTAAATTAAGCCACCCCTTATTTTCTCCTCTACAGTGCTTTACTTCTTCTCTACTTTGTGTGTGTGTGTGTGTGTGAGAGAGAGAGAAAGACACAAATTCTATTTTTCCTAAACTTTTGCTGTGACTACATTTCTCCTTCCATTATTATCAATATAATTGCCTCTAGACATTTGCTTCATTAATACTTTGAAAGATTTTTGAAGCTATTCCTCAAATTTCTATTTTCTTCTTTAATCTGGTGAAATTCTCTGTATCTAGTCTATTGGCTTCCACATCAGCACTGATCTTTCTTTAATTATCCAGAAAGCACAAAAGATTAACAAAGAAAGAGAAAATAATGAAGGAGGATATAAAACATTAAGAAGAAATTGATCCTCCTCTTTTCATTGAATATTTGCATGAGGCTTTCCAGGTATTTTATTATTTTCTCTCTTTAGTAACAGCTTAGTGTTATTTCAAAAGATCTTTTTAACATTGGCCTATTTTGCTTGCATTTAGTTGTCCACAATACTTCCTAATTTTACGGGAAAAGAACACTTAAGATTTCAATTTTATTTTTTCATCCATTTGTAAGCAATTGCTGTCTTTACATATGTCCACATGTATCCATGTCTCTCTCTGATCCTAAGATGTGGTTCCCTATAATTGTATCACATGCAATTTTCTTTTATGGTTTATAAGATAATTGTAATAATGACGTCACTGGGTAGTTGTGAGGATTAAATAAACAGAGCCAAGTCCATAGAGGATTTCACTAAATACCAGTACTGTATTCTTCCATTTCCTTTTTTCCTTTACCTTAATATTATAAGAAAAGATTTTAAAAATTAGTTTTTGCATTCAATAAACGTTATCATCTACTTAAGCTATCATTAAATTGTTTTTTAATATCACCATTTTATGATGTTTCTTCAAAGCCAGATTTTTCATAGTTGCTCCTCTCTTTTTTCCTTCCTTTTCCTTTTCCTTCATTTCTTTTTTTTTTAAAGCATACTCTCAGAGATTCTATTCTAAGGTTTGATTTCAGGTATTTGATAAAACAATCATTCAAAAATATTTTCAATTCTTACTTCTGTACATTTAATTTTTCATCAAATTTGTCTAAACTAAGAATGGAAGTCTTTTTAATGTTTAAAAAAATATAAATGATTGCTATTGGATGAGACTTGGACTCATCCTTCAACTTTGCTATTATGTACTGACTCACCACAGAATATGGAACTTTGCAGAAGGTTCTATTTAACAAGTTTACTTAGTATTCTCAGCACCAGTGTAGATAATATTTGCTTGAATATTTTATCCTATCTATATTCAAATGTAATATCACAATAGCTAGTAATTCTTGATAGAAATGATACTAAGTAGTAAAATATGGTCCATTAGCTGTGTTCCATATATATAAATATATATCCATATGCATATATTTATGTAGTGATTTTAATAATATAAATTATATTAAGTATGCATAGCAGCAGAGGCTATGCCCTTCTGAACAGATGAATTTTCCTCAGAGGACACTGATTAGTTCATTTTTCCTAATGAAGCTTTCATTTAAGTATAAGTTACTCTTCTACCTTTCCTTCCTGCTCCCTTTTATAAGAGCTAAAGCTGTTGTCTGCCTTTTTGAAAGGAAGGCAGTTTTCCTTAGATTAAATAAAAATTGTGAATCTTTTCAATATGGCCTGAGAGAAAAGTATGCGAGGATTTAGTCAACATGAGAAAATGAAACAATTCTAGAGCAAATATAGTTATTTCTATAGATTCATATAATTTTAAGGTGGAAAAGAACTTGGAGATCATCTAGTCCTGTTTATTTTACACATAATGAGGATGAGACAATGAGAGCATAACTTGTCCAAGACTGTTACACAGAAGTATTTAGGCCAGCTAAATGATTTAGCCAGCAACTGTTTTGTTTGGCATGTACTATCCAAACAGAGGGAACTGGCCCAGCGTTCTTTATTTCCTCTACTTATACAGGCTGCAGAAAAGACTTCTAATTTGTGGGCGAACAGTAAGATTCAGAATAAACTCAGAGACCATGGAGTGGACAATCTACATGAAAACAAGATGTTAGCAACTATTCAGAGGTGTTAGGCAGCACAGACTAAAATTCAAGACATGTGAGCTTTGTTTCAAGCTAAAGAACTTTTGAGAACCTTAATTAGCAGTAGTTTTGTATACCTCTGCAATTTATTCCAAAGTTTTGGGCATTCTTTTTCCTTTGAGGTATGTATGTAAATCAGCATGTTAAACGGGATAGATTTGTTTAAAACCTACAATGAAATTTTCTCAATTTTTAAAGCATTGTAACTAATGTTTTCCTACTGCTAAAGTCATTTCTCTTTACTCATAAATTGGAATTTAATCTTCCTAAGACACTACTTTCATTATGTTACACTCCTCTTCTTTAAAAAGTCAGCAGAAGCTCCCCATTACACACAATAGAACCAAAATTTCCTCAGGCCACACCAGCCTATGGAAGCAAATGAGATCACATTAACATTAATAACTCAAATCTCACTGCCTTATGCCCTACCATGCATTACACAGGACCTACGCCTCTTGCAAAGTGCACATCCCACTCAAGTATTTC
The DNA here is from genome assembly GCF_020740605.2 of Lemur catta. Lineage (NCBI taxonomy): Eukaryota > Metazoa > Chordata > Mammalia > Primates > Lemuridae > Lemur > Lemur catta. Next base: position 178,831,882 of record NC_059128.1, on the reverse strand, counting down.
TGGGACTCCCCAGAGGGTGTTTCACTCTTGCCCAAAGCAAGTTTACTCTCACTGGGAAAGGTTGCTGCCCTGCTCTGGTTTATGGTCTCCCATTCTACTACTCTTGTGTTCCCCAGGCCCTAGAGGCAGGGTAAGCTCGTACTCCTTTCGGCACTGCATGAAGCCAGATGCTGTGACTGTAAACCACAGTCCCATTCTCAAATTAGCCCTGCTCCGTCATCTCTGCACTATTACCTAATTCTCCTGCTGGGGATCAATGCTGTTTTGAAGGACAGGGAAGTACCTGCAGTGCAGGCAGTCCCACTGATGCTCAAAGGCCACCAATACTCTTGTGGACACCACCTTTTCTGGGCACCACCACCAATGTCCTACAGCTACCACCAGCCCAAGACTGGGCAAGGATCTACAGTAAAGAATGGCACCTGCTATAGCCCTTTATGGGCTATTAGCCATACTGCCTCCTTCTCAATTTCCCACAAGATTTTCTTCTTTTTTCAGTTAATTTTTATTTTTTAGAGCAGAAATTGTGGAAAAGAGAAAAAACTTTTGTTTCATATCAGTGAAACTGCTCTTTTCCATGATACTGGCCAATGAGTTCTGTGAGACCTGCTCCAGGAGTGGCATCCCACTGCCTCTGTTAACTAAGACTCTCCCTGGCAAGGTTCATACTGCAAATTGAGTTCTTTGAAGAAGATCTTCAGATGAGGCCAACATCTAAAGCCCAAGTATGTATCTCACCTCATTACACAATGAAGCCTACTTATTTGATTGCTAAACAGAATTTTACCCAATCCCACCTCTTCAACCCAAAGCCTTAATAAACTACTGTATAATCCCTTTTTCTCTCCCAGATAATACTGGTCATGGAGGTCTAATTGTAAGTCATCCGCCAGAGCAGTCTCTGTTTCAGCCTGCAACAAACTTGCCAACTGGTGCAATACTTCTCTGTAGTCTGAAAAATAAACGTACTCACATCCAGGCAAGTAGAGAAGTTTCTTATGACAAAGGGTGTGGGCAGAGTCACATGCAAAGTCCTAGCCGCACCTCGCTGCTGCTCCTCTTACCACTGGGACTCCTCTTTCTCACCCTCTCCCTTTGGCCTAGCCCTCCCAGACGTCGGCTTTGCACATTAAAATTTGTCTTCTGACCTCTCATAACTCACTTCTTTCTTATACACAGCAATTTAGCTTTTACCTCTTAACTTTTACCTCCAAAGGTGTGTATCAGCTACTCACCGTATGCTCAGCATTAGCAGACACTAGCACTTACCCTCCTTAAAGGGCAGTGTCCTATCTCACTTTGCTCTTAGATTATTTACCACTCTTCCATTTAACCTTCTGGTAAATGTAGAGATACAAAATAACATTTTTATGGGCAACTGCCCTTATTAATCTCGTGGATAAGCCTATCTCATTTTTTCCTAATGGGTTTAGTGAAACTCTAAGGCATTTGTCAGGATCCTGCTGTATTCGTTTGTTTGGGTTGCCATAACAAAGTACAATAGACTGGTGGTTTAAACAACAGAAATTCATTTTCTTCTATTTCTGGAGGCTAGAAGTCCAAGATAAGATTCAACAAGGCTGGTTTCTTCCGAGGCTGCTTTCCTTGGCTTATAGATGGTCATCCTCTTTCTGGGTTTTCACACGATCTTCCCTCTGCCTAGACCTTTGCCCTAATCTCTTCTTATAAAGACAACAGTCATATTGGATTAGGATCCAACTTAATTATCTTATTTTAACTTAATTACTTTTTTAAGACCCTATCTTCAAATACAGTTACATTCTGAGCTACTGGAGGTTAGGACTTCAAAATATGAATTTTGAGGGGACACAATTAATATCCCATAACACAGGCTTTCCTGCTTGTCCTGGCTGTTTAGATATTTTCTTCCCTCTCTTCAGGGCGTTTCTCCGTCCTTCTCCGTCCTCACTATACCCCAGCCAGACAAGAGGCTTTCAAGCATTAGCTGAAAGCACAGTGATTATTTGGGGCCCTGGGGAAGGAATGGCCAGAGTTGGAGTGAGCCCTGTCTCTCTAACCCACACTCACTGCAGAAAGATTTTCATGAGGAGGACACTCTGACTCCTTTATTCAACCCGTCTAGTAAATTTTCCTCCTGCAAGGAGAAGGATTGGGGAAACTGCCAATCTTTGTTACTTACCCTATTGTAGGAACATAGTGATAATTTAAAGACATAATGTTGAGTATCTTCCAAAGGAGGAGTCTTAAAATTGTTAGTCATAAGCCAGTGTATTCTAAATATAGCTAATGCTTTGTAGTTGCAAACTGTAGATTTGAATACTACAGTTCAGATCTTGCTCTATTTGGGAGAGGGCCTCTCATTCTCTGAAGGAAAGGATCTTGAACAGAATAATTCCAAACATGAATAACCTAATTATCTCTAAAGATGAGAGTAGTTCTGCCACTTTTGATAGTACCATTTTATCTTCTTTTAATTGTCTGAGTGTGTCATTAGATCTGAGAGATTATACAATCTTAGAGAACATCTAATCCATTAGTATATGCAAGGTTTATATAAATATAGATAATATACCCTAAGTGTTATTATGTCAGGCATAAGACTCTGTTTTATAGGTGATTTAAAAAGTGACACAAATTTGTAATGTAGATATTATCTAATTTTACAGTGGGAAAAAATGGATGTTTAAGAGAGTATATAACCGGACAAAGTCACACAGATAAAGTTTGTGTGTTTGGGCCTGGCTGGCTTAGTCTATGCTAAATGACTATCCCATCCTCAATAGGTGTCTCATTGCCATTGCTGGATTATTTCCAGTGACAGGAAGTTCCTATTGCATAAAATGCCAGATGTAAAGGCAATGATGAATTTTAAGTTTTTACTTTTAATTTTAACTGTATATCTTTTCTCTTTGTTATTTTCATCCATGTTTCTTAAGAGACCTGTGGAGTTACACAAACTAATGTTTCACAAAATGAGTTTTTACAGATGTAAAAAGTTAATGACATTTTTACAAAGTCTTGGTTGTTTATTGTCCAGTATAGTCATCCTTAATTTTTCAATCATTCCTACCATGGCAAAATTTCAGGCCTAGCAAAATCATATTTTACCCCACTTTTAACATATCCTGGTTCATAAAAATTGTCTTCAAATGTGCTGTCCAGATATCAACACAACCTATCAAATGGGGTCTGGATTACTACAAAACTAGGTAAAACTAATGCTTCCTGGATATGGATTCTTCATATTACTTAATGAAGCCAAAGACTATATTGGCTTGCTTCACAAATATATAACAATAATGGATTATTTTGAGTATATTGGTTACCAAATCATCACATCTTTACACATTTATACTTATTAGATTACATTTTCTTCACTAGTAATATTTTGAATATTGAAATTCTTATTTTACTCAAAATTTATTAATATAATGCTGTCTCATTCTGAGAATTATTAAGTCTTAATTCTGCCACCTAACATGTTAGTAATTGCTCTTGACTTTGTGCCACCCATACATCCATAAGTCTTCTATATATTCATGCAAATTGTTGATAACAATGATGTTAATTATAATTCACAATAATAAAAGTAATTAAAACAATTATTCTTACTACAGGTATTTATTGAGTGCTTTTTATGTTCCAAGAACTATGTTATAATAGTATTTATGCACTGCTTCATTTGGTCCTCAAAACATCCCTATGTAGCAGGCTCTATTATTTCTTTTCTTTCGTGTATCGAGGTGAAATTCAAATACCATACAATTAACCATTTTAGAGTGTATAATTCAGTGGCATTTAGTGCATTCACAGCATTGTGCAGCCACCACCCCTCTCAAGTTTTAAAATTTTTTCATGTCAGAACACATCATACCCCTAAAGTAAACATTCCTCAGTCCACCTCTCTCTACTTCCTAGCAACCACTAATCTGCTTTTTGTTTCTATGACTTTGTCTATTGTGGATATTTTATATAAAAGGAATAATACAATATTTATCCTTTTCCATCAGGCTTCTTTCACTTAGCTCAATGTTTTTAAGGCTCATCCAAGTTGTAGCATGTAAAAGTACTTCAATTTTTTGTGGCTTGGTAATATTCCATTTTATGTATATTTCTTTATGCATTTATTCATTGATGGGGATTTGGGCTGATGGGCATGTTTATCCATTCTAAATAATGCTGCTATAAACATTCCTGTGCAAATTTCTTTGTGGATATACATCTTCATTTTTCTTGGATATATACCTAGGAGTGAAATTGGTTGAATTATGTTGTAATTTTATATTTAACTGTTTGAGGGACTGGTAACTCTTTTCCATAGTGACTATGCCATTTTACATTCTTAACAGTAACATAAGAGTCCAATTTCTCCACATATTTACCAACACCTACTATTTTGTTTTCCACCACATCTTCTCTAACACGTATTTCATCCTAGTGAGTATGAAGTAATTTCCCATTGGGTTTTGATTTGAGTTTCCTTAATGATCGACAAAGTTGAACATCTTTTGATGTGCTTTTTGGCCATATGTTTATCATCTTTGAAGAAATGTCTATTCAAGTTCGTTTCCCACTTTTTATTTGGGTTGTTTGACTTTTTGTTGAGCTGTAAGTGTTCTTTACTTATTCTAATTATTAAACCCTTATAAGATATATGATTTGCAAACATTTTCTCCAGTTCTATAGATTATCTTTTCACATTTTTGGTAATGTCCTTTTATGTTCAAAACTTTTTGATTTCTAAGAAGCTCAATTTATCTATTTTTTTCTTTTGTTGCTTGTGCTATTGATGTAAAAACTAAGAATCTATTGTCAAATCTGAGGTCAGGAAGATTTATCCTTATGTTATCTTCTCATACTTTAATAGATCTCTTATATTTATGTCATTGACCCATTTTGAGCTAATTTTTATAGATAGAGTGAGGAAGGGATCTGACTTCATTCTTTGGCACGTGGATATCTTGTTGTCCTAGCATCAATTTTTGAGGAGACTATACTTTCCACATAGAATGGTCTTGACATCCTTGTCAAAATCGGTTGCTCATAGATATTGGGTCTATTTCTGGATTCTTAATTCTCTTCCATTAGTGTATATGTCTATAATTATGCCAGTGCCACATTGTTTTGAATATTGTAGATTTGTAGTAAGTTTTGAAATTTAAAAGTGTTGAGTCCTTCAACTTTTTCTTTCTCAATATTATTTTGGCAGCTTGGGGCCTGTGGCTATTCCATATAACTTTGAGGATAGGTTTTCCAATTTTTGCAGAAGAGGCCACTGGAATTTTAATAGGGCTAATATTGAATTAATAGATTGATGAATATTACCATTTTAACAATTTCCATCCATGAACATGTGATGACCCTTTCTATTCAATTATATTTCCCTTAATTTCTTTCGGCAGTGTTTTGTAGTTTTCAGTATACAAATATTTCACCCTTGGTTAAATTTATTCCTAGATATTTTATTCTTTTGGATGTAATTGTAGAAGGAATTATTTTCTTAATTCATTCTTGGATTATTCATCGCTGGTGTATAGAACCACATTTGATTTTTGCATATTGATCTTACACCCTGCAACTTTGTTAAACTAGTTTGTTACCTCTAACAGTATTTTTGTGAATTCTTTGGAATTTTCTATGTGCAGGATCATATCATCTGAATATAGAGATAGTTTAACTTCTTCCTTTCCAATTTGAATATCTTTTTGTTGTTGTTTTTCTTTACTAAGTGCTCTGGCTAAAACTTCCATTATGTTATTGAATAACAGTGGCAAAAGCAGGCATCCTTGTCTTGTTTTTGATCTTAGATGGAAAGCTTTTTTGCCTTTCATCACTATGATGTTAGCCGTGGATTTTTCATAAATGTCCTTTATCGTGTTAGGAAATTCCCTTCTACGGATAGGTTCCTGAATGCTTTTATCATGAAAGTGTATTGAAATGTCAAATGCTTTTCCTGTATCTATTGAGATGATCATGCTTTGTTCCTTTTGTTCTAATTACATGATTTATTACATTAGATTATTTTCTTATGTTGAGCCATCTTTGGATTCCTGAGATGCATCTCACTTGGTCATGCATTATAATTCTTTTAATGTGATTTGGGGTTTGCTTTGCTAGGATTTTGCTGAGGACTTTTACATCAATATTTATAAGGGATATTGGTTTGCAGTTTTCTTTTTTGTGATGTATTTGTTTTTCTTTGGTGTCAGGGTAATAGACTCATAGAATATATTAGAAATTATCTCCTCCTCATCTACTTTTTTGCAAGAATTTGAGAATAATTGGCGTTAATTTTTTTTTAAATGTTTGTTAGAAGTCAGCAGTATAGTTATCTGGTCTTGGACTTTTCTTTGTTGAGACGTTTTTGATTACTGCTTTAATCCTTTATTTGTTATATGGCTATTGAGATTTTCTATTTCTTCCAGAGTCACTTTGGTAATTTATATGTTTCTAGGAATTTGTCTATTTTATCTTGATTAGTAAATTTGTTAATGTACAATTAATATCCTTTTAATTTCTATAAAATTAGTAAAGAGGTCTCCACCTTCATTTCTGATTTTAATTATTTGCACCTTCTCTCTGTTTCACTGTCTATCTCTCTCTCTTTTTTTTTTTTTTTTTCAGACAGGGTCTTGTTCTGTCGCCAAGGATAAAGTGCAGGGACATCATCATATCTCGCTGCAACCTCAAACTCCTGCCTTAGTCTTCTTTCCCTGGCCCCCCCCCCCCCCCACCAAATAGTTGGGACTACTGGTGTGCACCATCATGTCCAGCTATTTTTTTCTATTTTTTGGTAAAGATGGTGTCTTGCTCTGGCTAAGGCTGGTCTCAAACTCCTGGCCTCACGTGATCTTCTTGCCTCTGCCTCCTGAAGTGCTAAGATTACAGCCACTGTGGCTGGCCCTTTTCGTGAGCAGTCTCTCTCTCTCTCTTTTTAGTTTAGCTAAAGGATTGTCAATTTTGTTGATCTTCCAAAGAAGAAACTTTTGGTTTCATTGATTCTCTCTATTAGAAATTCATTTTGGGAATGCTGGTGGTGATATATCTTTTCCCCAAAAAGGGAAGGAAAATTCAGGAGGAATCTTTTGGACAACTGTTAAATAAATTAATTTAACATTTGAAGAATATCAATTCTGCAGCTGTAGAGAGTGAATCAATTACTTCAATAACTGTTCTAACATCTTTGTTAGTGTTTGTAAGTAGTAATTTTCTTCTTTTATTTAAGTACCCATCAGCCTCTTTACAACTATGTCAATAGGTTAGAGGATAGTTTAAAATGTTAATGAAGCTGAGATATTATAATTAGATGTACATTGTTATTAAGGGAAGGCTTTAGAGTCTGATGGTGTCAGAAAGATATCATAAAAACTGATGATTTTGCCAGCTCTCTAGTGATTCAGCCAAAATGGTATTGTTCTCTTGGATTCCATTCCTTTACCAGAGGTAGATAAAACTATTCTAAAGATGTACAATGCTTATAAGACACACACACACACACACACAGCACTCAAATGCTTGAAAAAGGACATAAACAAGAAACCAAGCCAGCTGGTAAAGCAAAATGGAAATTGTACTGATGCAAATTCCTTGGTTTCTTTCCAGTTATAATTCTATTTTGCTGCCTTAGGTCTGTGGTTATTGAATACCTTCCAGCTGTCAATCTGAAGTGGGGATGGACAATCCAGTCCCAAATTATGCCAAATGCAAAACAAATTAGAATAAAACATTTTGGAAACTGAGAGAAAAAGTGAAGAGTTATGTTAAAATATGTAGTTTTCATTTCCATGGAACTCTATTTTCCTAATTCTCTCTATGGTGGATGTGTTGAGATTCTGAAAGGAAGTATGCTCATATAACACATTTTTCCAAGAAATCTGCAAGCCAAAATGCAACTTTGGAAGATGCCAAAATCCTTTAAGCACTCGCTTTTCAAAGTGCTCTTAAAAGACTCCCGGTCTCCGTCTTTTATTACAAAATGCAACTGGTTTTAAGTATTATTTATTGTTGATTACACTTTTACAAACTTTTAGAAGTTAAACATTTCTATTTTAAGTTTACTAAAGTGTAATAAGTATATTCTTTCAAAAGAAATGCAGGAAAAGTAGATAAATCTATGTTCTTTTTCTCTTGTGTGAATTTTTCTATAACTTTTTGCCTCTTTCAATTTGTTAAATCCAACAAAACAAGACAAAGAAAACCCAAAATAAATAGTGCATCTAAAATATAAAAACTTTAGAAAACATTATCAGAAATAGCTTGAGAAATGGAAAGAGGCTTACTGATTAGTATGTCAAACTTATTTGTTTTATACATGAGAAAACTGAAGTACCAAAAGGTCAAGACTTAGTCAAGGTCAACTAAGTTGTCAATGACATAATCAATGTAAGAAAAGGATTTCAGGTTTCCCAGACCAGGAAAAGTTGTGCTATTCCAAACCGATATTATTGTTATTTCATGCCTTATATTAATAAATCTAGAGCTTTTCTAATAGTTCATTCCATTGCCCCCTTTTTATGTATAGATTATTTTAACAGTGATATAAGTTCAATTAATAAAGTTGATTTCAGCATTCATTCTGTTTAAACTTGTACTTTTTTTGGTATATGTGTAGTACTTGTTAGGTATGTGGAGAAGGAAGAGAAACAGAATTCAGGATTATTTTCCTTACAAGTTTATACTGACATTGGAATTATAAAATAATACAAATTTTTAGAAAGTTGGGAAGTTTAAATGAAAAGGGTATATATTTCTAAACAATACCCATTTCACTGAGATCTGCTTACACAAAGCATCAGCCAATGATTTAAAAAATTCCTTCCTTATGTGGGGTTATGTCACCTTTCTCATTCTTTATTTTCTTTTTTACAAAATTGTACTTATTTATTATGATGTAGTAGGTAATTTTTTTTTTTCTGTTTCAAAGTATTATGGGGGTACAAACATGTTTGGTTACATGGATCACTTTTATAGCGCTTGAGGCATGGTTTTAAGTGTGCCTGTCCCCCAGATAGTGTTCATTGTATCCATTAGGTAGATTTTTGCCCATCCCGTCCACTCCCTCACCCTGCTTGATTTCTGTTAAGTTTGACTTCCCTCTATGTACTCGTGTGCTCACCTGTTAGTTCCAATTTAATAATAAGTACATGTGGTGTTTGTTTTCTATTCATTAGATACTCCACTTAGGATAATGGTCCCCATTTCCATCCAAATTGTTGCAAAAGATATTAAGTCATCCTTCCTCATGGCTGAGTAGCATTCCATGGTATACATATACAACATTTTATTCATGCACTCATGAATTGTTGGGCACATGGGTTGATTCCACCTCTTTGCAATTGTGAATTGTACTGCAATAAAAATTCATTGTTCCATTTCCCATTACATAATGACCGTCTTGTCTTTCTTTACTATTGTTGATTTAAAGTCAATTGTATATGATAAAAGAATAGCTACACTGCTTTCTTTTGGTTACCACTTGCATGAAATATTTTTTTTCTGTCTCTTAAGCCTGAGTCTGAATGATTCTTTGTAAGTTAGATGTGTTTCCTGGAGAGAGCAGATATTTGACTTGTATTTTTTTTATCCATTCAGCCTGCCTATTTCTCTTGATTGGGAAATTTAAACTGTTCACATTCATTGATAGAATTGATATATGGGATGCTTTTCTGTTCATCCGGTTGGGTAGTACTTTGTTTGTTGCTTTGTTTTACCTCTTGTACTATTGTTCTATATGAGCTCTGAGCTTTAGCTTTTCTAGTGTGTAACCATTGTGCTGATCTATGTATAATGCAGTTCTGAGTATTTCCTGCAGGGTAGGTCTGGTCTTGACAAATTCTTTCAGTGTTGGTTTGTCTGGAAGTGTCTTTATTTCTCCTTCATTTATGAAACTTAGTTTTGCAGGATATAAAATTCTAGGCTGGCCATTGCTCTGTTTAAGAAGACTGAAGATGGGGCTCCAATCCCTTCTGATTAGTAAAGTATCCACTGAGAATTCTGTAATTAGCCTGAGTTTTTCTTTGTAAGTTACTTTATGCATTCTCCTTATGATTCCTTATGATTCACAGGAGTTCCTCCTTCATGCTGACTTTGGCCTGTCTGATGACTATGTGTCTTGGTGACTGCCTCCGTATCATGAGTCTGTCAGGTATTCATTGAGCCTCTTGTATCTGGATGTCTAAATCTCTAGCAGGACCAGGGAAGTTTTCCTCGATTATTCCCTCAAATAGTTTTCCCAGCCTTTTTCTGTTTTCTTTTTCACCCTCAAGGATGCCTATCATTCTTATATTTGGATGTTTTACAAAATCCCATAATTCCCATAGGCTTTGTTCTTCCTATTAATTCTCTCTTTATCATTTTTGACTGACTGAATTAATGCAAAAGAGTTGTCTTAAAGCTCTGATATTCTTTCTTCTGCCTGGTCTAGTCTAGTCTTGAAATTTCTACTGTGTTTTGTATTTCCTTAAATGAATTCTTTTATTTCTAGAAGCTCTATTTGTTTTTTCTTTAATATATCTATCTGTTTTGTGAATTTTTCATTTTCTGAATTGTTTTTCTGGTTTATTTGAGTTGGTTTTCCATTTTCTTTTTTTTAATTTTTAATTTTTTTTATTTCAGCATATTATGGGGATACAAATGTTCAGGTTACATATATTGCCTTTGCCCCACCCGAGTCAGAGCTTCAAGCACATCCATCCCCCAGATAGTGAGCACTGCACCCATTAGGTGTGACTATACCTAGCCCCTTCTTCCTCCCCCACCTACCTGACACCCAATGAATGTTACTACTATATGTGCACTTAAGTGTTGGTCAGTTAAGTTAGTTGATACCAATTTGATGGTGAGTACATATGGTGCTTGTTTTTCCATTCTTGTGATACTTCACTTAGTAGAATGGGTTCTAGCTCTATCTAGGATAACACAAGAGGTGCTAGATCACCATTGTTTTTTGTGGCTGAGTAGAACTCCATGGTTTACATATACCACATTTTATTAAACCACTTATGTATTGCTGGGCACTCGGGTTGTTTCCACATCTTTGCAATTGTGAATTGTGCTGCTATAAACATTCTAGGCAGATGTCTTTTTTATAGAATGTCTTTTGTTCCTTTGGGTAGATGCCCAGTAATGGGATTGCTGGATCAAATGCTAGCTCTACTTGTAGCTCTTTGAGGTATCTCCATATTACTTTCCATAGAAGTTTTACTAGTTTGCAGTCCCACCAGCAGTGTATGAGTGTTCCTATCTCTCCACATCCACACCAACATTTATTGTTTTGGGACTTTTTGATAAAGGCCATTCTCAATGGAGATAAGTGATATCTCATGAAACTCTAAGAATTCCAGAAGAAAATGTTGGAAAAACTCTTCTAGACATTGGCCTAGGGGAAGAATTTATGAAGAAGACCCCAAAGGCAATAACAGCAACAATGAAAATAAATAAATGGGACCTGATCAAATTAAAAAGCTTCTTCACAGCCAAGGAAACTATCATGAGAGCAAACAGACAACCTCTAGAATGGGAGAAAATATTTGCATGCTACACATCTGATAAAGGGCTGATTACTAGAATCTATATAGAACTCAGGAAAATTACCAAGAAAAAAATCAAACAACTCTATCAAAAAGTGGGCAAAGGATGTGAATAGAAACTTTTCAAAAGAAGACAGACTAACATATGAAAAAATGCTCAACATCTCTAATCACCAGGGAAATGCATAATCCATTTTCTCTTGAATTTCATTGAGTTTCCTTATAGTCCATATTTGGAATTCTTTATCTGTCATTTCAATGTTTTCATTTTGGTTGGTATCCACTTTCAGAGAGCTGGTGCTCCCTTTTGGGGGAGTTCTTTTCTCTGGGTTTTAATACTTCCAGAGTTCTTTTGCTGATTCTTTTTCACCTTGAGGAGCTGTTACTTCTTATATTTGGATTTCCTTTTTTAGATGGGTTTTCTTCCCATCTCCTCATTGTATGGGTGTACTTGTAGCATGTGTTGGGTAAGAAACTTTGGCTTTGTTTGTGGGTGTTTTGATGGTGATTTAAGTTCTGGGTAGGAGTGTTGGTTATAGATATCCTTAGTGTGATATTTTTCACAGTTGCTAGTTGTTTGTAGGCTGCAGCAGTGGTGAGCTATGAGTATGGGCAGATTCCCTGTCTCCCTTTGATGAGGCTGGAGATCTTTGCAATCCTTTCTCTTTCCCAAGTCCTATGGACTTCTTAGCAATGTGAATTATATTGGCATGCCCAGTTTAATCTCTGAAACAGAAGGTGCTTGTGGGTGAGAATCAATCTTACCCTGTAAGATTGAGTCAATGAATGCTCTGTAAAGGGCTGGACAAGTTCACCTCCCTGTCAGTAGGTAGCACTGGTCAGAAGGAACAAGCTGCAGTGTTGTTTGTGAGACCTGTGATCTGTTCTAGCCTCTCAGGCAGAGCACTCCAATGCCCCAGATGGTGGGTGGGACCCTGAAGCTTCCAGATGAGTCCTTATTCTCTGCCACAATGGAGATGGATGGGGGAGTGTGGCCGGGCAGCTCTAGGGCTCTAGGACAGCTGGTAAGGTAGCTATTTTGACAGGGTTAGAAGGTCTGCTCCCAGCTTCTGGGGAGGGGATGAAGTGGCCCCACGGAAGCAGAAAGTCTGCTTGTGTAAAGGGGGCTGTCCAAGATTCACAGTCTGGCTATCTGGCTCTTAAACCTCCCCAGGCTTGCATGTATGACCCCTTAGCATGGGTCTCCATGAAACGCTGGCAAGTAGGGAACTGCCAAATTGGGCAACCCTGGTCCACTATAAGTCTAGGGAAGAGGCATGGGCCACCTCTCTGTGGAGACCTCAGCCTAGAGAACACGCCCACTGAAGGGAGGAGGCTGCTCGCCAAAAATCTGTTCAAACTGCTCTCCAGGATGGAATGGGTGGGAGAGGGCCTGCAGTTTCAGGTCAGCTCGGGTGCCCATGCACCATGCCTGGTTGCTATGGCACCTGGGGTCAGCTCTTCTCCTTGGGAGGATCCACTCTAAGCCAACAGGGTGGGTTTTCTGCGTGAGAGGGGAAGGTGGTATGGATTCTTTCCCAGCTGGCCACATTTCAGAAACCCAGTTTTCTCGCATCAGATCTGCCCACATGGGCCTCCTCTCCACCTGAGTCCGGCTCCTTGATGTCCGCCCTGTGTCCCTAGTAGCCCACTAGAGTCTGGGGTGTACCGGGTCGGCCTACTTCTCTGATCTGCTCGCGTGTGGCTCCGGCAAATGCCAGCGGTCAGGGAGCTCCTAAATCAGGCACCCCGGGGTCCACTACAGGTCTCCAAGTAGAAAGGTGTGGCACCCGCTCTCCATGGGAACCTCAGTCTACAACACACGCCCACTGGGGGGAAGCGGCTGCTTGCAGGATTCTGGGCTCAAGCTGCAGTCCCTGTTGCAGTGGTTGGGAGACGAGTGGGGGATGAAGCATCTGAACGGAAGAAAGCCAGCTCTCCGGCCTCTGCTGATGCTCTCCTTGGAGGGAAGCCGCACATAGAATCCCCGAGCTCTGGGATCATGCAAGATCTCACTATTCCATGTTGCCACCATGCCTGGGCACGTGGGGGTGGAAAAGCCTCCAAGAAACTTAATAGTATGCTTGTCTCCAGGGTCTCATGGAAGGGAGAGAGGGATCCCCGCTTACTCTTTCTCTGGGCTCTGAGCCTCCCTGGGTTTGATCCATGTCAATATCTTTTATCTTCTTCCTTCTCTGCTTTGCAATTTTCGTCCCTGAGGTCCCTGGCAGGCTCCAGCACCTCTCTCTATGATCTACGCCTGATTTACGTCTCTTCTCCCCTCTCCTTTATATCTGAAATCCATTCTTCCCACGGGGATGGGCCTGTAAGTGATGTCTTTAGTCGGCCATCTTCTTTTTCATTCCTAAATTTCATTCCTGCACTTTTAACTTAAGGCAAGCTCATTCTTTTTAAATTTAATTTAATAAATTAATTTTAAATTTTCCCAACAATGCATTTATTTATTGGACTTTAGTGTGATTTGATGACACAATTCATTATGTATCATTTATGTTTTGCCCACTTCCAAAAAGGATGTAAGAAAATTGATGACATTAAAAACACACAGAGAATGGAAAACCAATACATTATGGGAAACAATAGAAAATCCATGTAGTAAAGATAAAATGTAGAAATAATTATGCCATAAGAAACTAGTCAATTGGGGGCTATTTGAACAAAATTTCAATTTGAGCTTCCTGGGAGCCAGGAGAAAAGAAGAAACATGATGCTTTTGTAGTATATGTCTCTTTTCATTTTGGGAATGAATTTTGGGAATTTTCCTAAATTTCAATTAGGAAATTTTTATCTGAACACGTTTTATCAATGTTTTAATGACTTTACTTTTTCTTTTATCTGTTTTGTTAGCATGAACCTCATAAAAAGAATTAACCATATAAATCCTAAGTAAAAGATAATGAATGGCATAAGGCCTGAAATGCTTTTTTTAGTCATTTTATTGTTTTTATTTTAATGTAAATATTTTATTCATATTTCTATGCATATCCTAGATAAAAGTAGTGACATTTTAAAATCAAATTATTGTATATAACCATATAAAGGCAATTTTGTGGGAAGCTATGATAATAAAATGTGGATTTGTAGCTTTCTGATGCTGTATAATAATGATTTGAATGTAGATAGCAATGCATAATTATGTTTTATAAAATGGATACAAAAGCATAAGTAAAATACACTGACAATTTTTCTACGAGCAAAGAACATTTTTCTGTCTAAACATATTATAAAAACTTTTGTTTGATTTTTAAAAGCAGAAAAATTTTCATTAAGAGCTTAATACTTGCAACTTTCTCTGTGCTAACACATTTAGGTCAATTATTATAAAATGGAGAAAATTTTTTATAATCTCTGTACAACTCAAAATATTCACACAATTTTTTCAAAAGTTTAAGAGCAATTATCATAGTGGGAAAAAAAAGGATTTTAAAGACATTATTTTAAATTGTTAAGCCAAAAGGAGTTTATGCTTCCAGTATCTGCATTCGATAAAAGCTGCCATAAGAATAAAACCTCTTCTACCCTCCCAAAGTTTCATGTCAATCTCTCACGTGTTTTTAGGGGTTGGTTCTCGGGACAGAACTAGGAAGTTTTCAGTCTCACTACTTCTACTAAACATTTTCTATTTTCTATGCTTCCATTTATTACCCCACTCTAGCTAGAATACAAGCTTTTTGCCATCCCCAGCACCACCAGAGCTGCTGTTCTTACAGGTCGCCAGAGCCTTTTTCTAGGAGGGTTTTTCCCAAATCCCAGCTTTACACTTGACTGTGTTGATAACCTGAGTCCCAGAGTAGTCTCCCATGGCCTTCTCGACACTTTACCTTCCTAACTCCTCCTTTCTACCTCCATCTATGTTTTTCTTTCCTTATACTGCTGCCTCTCCCACCCATTATGGAAACCCACATTTCTGTTCTTGATATCTGCAATTTGAGCTTAGCAGTTTTATTAAACCATCCACTTTTATAGCTTTTATTTCTTTTCCTGATTATTTCTAAACGTAGAACTTCATTCATGATCCATTGCCTTTGTCTCTGTGTCTGTTCTTAGCAGCTTATGAGACACGTCTACATAAGGTGAGCTCATATTCAATGTAGCCAACAGTGAAATTACCTCTTTCCTTCCAAAACAAACACTTCTTCCAAACAGCTTCATTTCAATCGGAAGTATTAGCATTATCAATCTCTTAAACTAGAAAGCCCAGATTATTTTTTCTCATCTCTCATTTAAAACTCAGTTTAATATTGACATCAATTCTTCCAAATGTGTCAGAAGTAAGAAAATTCATACAACCTAATTTAAACCAAATCACCACAGTTGAGCTCAAAATTTATGTCTCAAATGTAATAAAAACTAGCTTATTAACATCCAACTTACCCTTTTGTTTCATTTCTTAGGGATTCTATTCACATTCCTATAGAGATTATTCAGGATTTTTTTTCTCCCTACATAATCTCATAATCTTCATTCTACTCTATTTTTAGTGGATGATCTCAGATACTACTATACAGAGAAGATTAAAATATGGGACCATAAAAAAAGCAATGGCCTCCAGTCTCTCAGGCACTCATCAGGATTTATTGCTCAAAGACTGGGCTTTGAAATCAGATTATGTTATATTTAAATACTACAAGATATGGAAGTTTAAGCATTCTTATTCCCAAAATGAGTGCATTTTCAGTGGTATTCCTCTTACCTGCAATGTTGTATAGTTGCCCGTATCTTTTAGGAATGTTTCTGGCAATGAGTAATACGCTACCCAACGAGGAAGTCTTAAACAAGTAAGGGTTTGTTTTTGTTACATGATGTGAAGTCTGGAAGAGCAGTTGCTGGTGCTGGTTGAGTGGCTCAGTGAAGTGGCCCCTAGGTTCAGACATCCTTTTGGCTGACTCTGGTTATCACAGCTGCATTCCAACAAGCAGAAAGAAAAGAGGTGAGTGGGGAGGAGAAACAGGAAAACAGCAGGCTTTCCAGGAGTCACACAACTGACTTTCACTTCCATGTTATCATTCAGAACTCTTACCCAAAGTTCCTCCAACTGAAAGATGACTGGGAATGGGGATTAAATCAACCAATAGTATCCATATCATTCCTTCTGTATTATCTGAATTATACTGATTTTTCATAGGTTACCTAAGTCTCAGCTCTCCCATGAAAACTTCTCCAACTGCTGCTGACCACATACATCTCTAATCTTTGTAGATCTCCATTTCAATTACAGCATCCCCCTGAAGTATATCACTAATATTTTTACAACCTTATATTTTTCATTTAATGTTTTGTTTTCTCAAAATTTAAACGTACGTTGAAGATAAAGGCTGTGTTGTAATCCCCTTTTCTGTCTACACAAAACAGGGCACTGTGATAAGCACATAGTGCTACTCCAGATGATGTGGACCCCGGCAGGTTAGATTCAGGCAAACTCAAATCTGAAATCAGGAATCACTAATCTCTTATTGTATAACCCCAAAGAGGAGAACTTTTGTTTCTTCCTCAATAAATGTGTAAAACAATAAACATAAGAACTCAGTATAATAAGGTTCATGGACCTGTGTGCCGACACACATCATTTTCCTTTATCCGTGCTTGATTATAGTTTATGGCAGAAAGTATTTACATATATTTTCTACATTAATATGATATGCAGAATTTACATTTTTAGGAACCAAAGACTCAAAATTTTAAAAACTAATTTCTTTAAAATTCACTATATGAGGAAAAAAAAAAACCCTGTTGTTTTCCTTAAGAATAAAATATATTTCAATTTCATTTAGTACTTAGTTCAAGGCTATTACATATATATTCACTGATTATATTTTAGGTAGAAATTTAGCTAATTATATCATAGCAATCTTTTAAAGCTAATAACTTTTTATTTTTACAGTTTTATTTTTGCTAGGGCGAGCTCAAGGGGTTTTATCCGGAAGCTGTGTTTGCCAAGAAAATCCACAGCCTTACTTACAGAATAAATTTACCTGTGGCAGAATGATAAAGATTATGGTAGTGGGAAGATACCAAACTCACTTCTACAAGTTCCTTCTTAGTTTTATCTCTAATCCTACCAGATTTTGTTAGTGTGACCTTTCTGTTAAGGTTTTGGTTTTGGAAAATTGCTGGAAGATGATGACGATAATTCAAAGGTATGTAAATATTATTGGGGAAAGAAATGTAAAGGGGTTTAAAAGGACTGTTTAAAGAAAATATGTTCAATTTTAACTAAATTTAAATTCTTCATGACAAAGAAAAATGCAAATTAGTTTTTTAAGGTTTTATTATGAAAGTATTCAAATATACATGAAGGTAGATAAAATATTATAGTAACTGCCAATATTTTGATTATCCAGCATCAGAAACTCAACAGATACTGAATTTAATTTCATAGATATTGGATTAGTTCCCTATTGCTGGTAATAAAAAGAGAGAAAGTATAAAACCTCTCTCTCTTTATAATAACTTAAAACAATAGACAGTTATTATCTCAATCTCTGTGGGTCAGAAATTTAGGAGCAGTTTAGCTGGGTGGTTCTGGCAGCTTGGACTATAGCCATTTGAAGTATGACTGGGCCTGGAAGATCCACTTCCAAGGTGTTTGTCTCACATAGATATTGATAGGAGGCCTCAGTTCCCCACCACACAATGGCTGCTGTAATGTCTTCATGACATGCCCAATGTTTTCCTACAGAGCAAGAGAGACAAAGGAGAGGACAAAGACAAAGCCATCATACTTTTTATGACTGTGTTGGAAATCACACATTGTTACTTCTGCAGTATTCTATTCATTGGAAATAAGTTACTAAACACAACTCACACTCAAGGAAAGAAGAATCAGTCTCCACTTCTTGAAGGCAAGAGTATCAAATGATTTTTGGACATATTTTATAATTACCACAATATTTCCATCCACCTTTCACACACCATTCCAATTATTTTGGAGGAAATTCCAGAAGATACACCATTTCATCCATAAGTATTTCAATATATATCTCTAAATGATAAAGACTTTTCAAAATCAAAACTGTAAGATCATTATCACAGTGGAAAAGATTAATTACTCTTTAGTATCATCAAATATCTAATCAATGTTCAAATTTCTTTGTTTTTTTCATAAGGTTTTTTTTACAGTTAGTTTGGTTTGTTAGAATCAGAATCCTAAAAAGAACCATCTATTGCATTTAACACTTTTTGAAGTGATATCAAATCCTCCTTTCATCATCCAATTTGAAATATACTTACAGCCAGACAAAGATAAAAGATGGTGGTTTTATAAGTGGTTTCTTGAATGATATTTGTACAGTTTTGTTTCTACGTTGCTTATTGTTCTTTTCATAAAAAACACTCAAGAAGTAAAGAAGCAGATTTTTCTAGGTTACCTTCGAACCTGGAGTTTGTGTTACCACTGTGGTTATATTCCTAATAAGCCACAGGTGTACACTACAAGAGCGAGTGGAAACAGAGACAGGGATATGTTGACAGTTAATTGTCCATAATCTATTTATCCCAAGGAGCACTTATACATCTGTTACATATTTAGGTATTTGCTACTTGTAGTTTTTTTGTGATTTTTGAGCAAAGAAAGATCTATAACTAAAGCACCATAAAAAGGAAAAATGCTGTCAAGGGGCTTTAAAGTATCAAGACAAAGAAAGTACAGCTTTTTGTGTCTTGTAAATGAATGGCTTCATTCATTTCAATAGGGATTTTGTTTTACATGTGCTGTACTAGGTTTGGGCACTAAACACTTGACTCCCATTTCCGAATGAATTAATTTGTTAAATGCAGGTATTTAAATAGAAAAGGTACTTTAACAATTAATTTCTTCAATAAGTAATTTCATTTTGTGTAAAATATTTTATAGTGTTATCTTCTGTTCTTTCATTAATGTGTACATATGATATATGTAGGTGTGTGTGTATATATATATATAAAACACATACTCAAAAATATTGAAGTAGCTCATAAAGTTTATCTTATACCTATTTTGGACACCTACTTTGAGTCAAGTATTTTTCATTGTATTTCTAAATTAATTATGGCTTTCGATCACTATTAGCAACAATGAAAATTTTTATAGGTATAATTATAGTTAATCTTGCATAAATGATATTCTAAATGTTTAAAATAAAACATTTGAAAAGTTAGTAGTTGACTGTATCCTAGCTGCATATGAGAAATGTGGATTTAATCATATACTGAAAATTAATATTTCAATGAACAATTTTTCTAGGAAACATTTTAAGTATTTTAAACATTCTTTGTAGGTGGTTGTGTCTCCAATCAATGATATGCCCAGTTTTTCATTAAAATACTAAATTTTTATATTGTATTTTCACTGTATACATTTTCTGTTGATAAATATCTAACTAATAAATTGCTTCATTATTCATGACTATATGCATTTGCAAGCATTTACTATAACAAACTTTCTGTTGCTGATTTTTGCCTATTATTCAATGAAATGTCAAGAATATAATTACTAGTAAATTCAAACTGCTGTTCAATTTTATTTCGTAAGGTACAACCATTTATTCCAAAAAATGTACACAAACAAGACTCCTATTTGCAGCTGGCAATAAACTTTAAGAGCAGTTGACTTTGTTATCTGGATCCAATTTTTAATGCTTACTGTTAAGTTTTCCTCTTTTCTTTCTCTTCCTTTCTTTCTTTCTTTCTTGCTTTCTTTCTTTCTTTCTTCCTTTCTTCCTTTCTTTTTCTTTCTTCCTTTCTTTATTTCTTTCCAAACCACCAGAGGATGATTTCCTTAAGAATGTTCTCTCAGGTATGTTCAGAATATTAATTAGGCCCATCTATTTCTGTCGGGTAATAACAATGTCCATGGGCTGAATGGATGCTGTGACCTGTGAAAGAACTATTCATATGCTTTAGTCTGCCCTGGCACATTCTTTAACAAGTGAACATAGACCTTTTTCACAGTCATCTTAAATGTTTCAACTGTGTGTTTCATGTTTGGTTCTTGTGTCTGCAACCATATAGCTTTTCTTCCTCTTTTGGGGACGACTTCCTTGCAATACTCATTTAAAGGCTTCTGCCTTTATGACTATTTTACTGCCATACCTATGAGGCTTCTTACTGTATTTGCCTGTAACAGAAGGAGATTTTAAAGAAATTAAATTTATACAGACTAAATCTTCCGGGGGATGCAAAAACATCTTAAACAATTAGCAATAATTAAAAAGCATCTATTCAGATTGGATAAAAGGTAAATAGATTTCATTTAAATATAGCAGTTAATGGGTATAGTTTTTTCATTTGCATGTGTTTTTTTAACCTTCTATTGGCAAATAACTTCAAAGTAAAAGAAAGAATGGACATTTGTCAGTTTGTATAATTTTGTATTCATGAGTTCTACTACTAAATTACTTCCTAAAAAAATAACTTTCTTTAATTTAGAGGGTATAACTAACACTGTATATGAAAGCATGAAAATGATGACTAAGTAAAATCTAGGCTTTTAAAAAAATCTTAATGTGGAACTGGCTGAAAGATCTATGGCTACTCAACTTCTGATATATTCCTATAGATTTTATTCTGATATTTGTGTACTTCAACTATTTTTTGACTACTGAAATGGTTAAATGCTTAACTATTCTAGAAATCCTCCTTAAATTGTTCCAAATTAGGACTTGTCTTATGAGTGGTCAGAAGAGATAGATTATATTTTTATTCAGAAACGTTTATAAGCACTTGCTAGCATACGTATAAGTGTAGTGATGCATAAAGGTATTTCTCTGTATAATTTATACATACACATATGAGTACACAGAGATAGATTTGTACAAAAAGCAAGTACACATAAGTTCTTTACCTCAAGAAATTTATAGTTTAGTAGACTGTGCAATCTATATATGATGTGCTTTGAGGGGGACACAAAAGAAGGCATATAGGATCTTAACTATATCATTTGGTCCTTTAGCAATATACCTCCATTCTTCAGAGTTTTAAATAGA
The DNA here is from genome assembly GCF_020740605.2 of Lemur catta. Taxonomy (NCBI): domain Eukaryota; kingdom Metazoa; phylum Chordata; class Mammalia; order Primates; family Lemuridae; genus Lemur; species Lemur catta. The sequence continues at coordinate 178,810,389 of NC_059128.1, read as the reverse complement.
GTCATATTTTATTTTAAATATGATCAGCTAACATTTAAAATATGATAACCAGGTTGTGGGAAAAAATATGAAATAAATGAAATGGAGTAGAAGAAAGAGGAAAAAAAAGACAAGAAGTAATATAGAAAATACTGAAAAAAATGTAGCAATACAAAGATATACTTTTGCAAGGGCTGCCCAAATTCAGTCATTCAATGATAGTCAATAATATGTGTAATGATTTTGAATGCAAAAATAGTACCATTAAGATCAGAGCATGGTGTTACTGAGGTTAAACTTAACAGATTTGATCTCCTTTAAGACATACAATTTCATTCATGTATAACTGCCTACTCAGCCATTTTGCAAATGCATCATAAGAGACAAGAAATTAGAAATAAAGCAGAGGAAATCTATAACCACCACTGGAGAAAAACACAGAAATAAAAATGAAGATGGATTCACTTTATAGTGATGGTGGGTTGGTTGTACAATCTTTATACAGAAAAGAACATATTGTTTGAAAGTATAAGTATTCCCGGCTTTGGGGAAACAAAGTAATTTTTACATCATGATGAACTACAGAAAGGATAGGCTTTAGCCAGATCTGGGTTCAGAAAATGGTTCTGCTAATACATTAGCTGAGGAAACTTCACCTCACCAAATACAACTCTTTACAATGAAGATAATAATATGTTCCTTAAGGAGTAGTTGTGAGGATTAAGAGATAACCTAAGTGTAATAACATAACAAAGTAACCATCTCAGGGAAATGAAACATTAAAATTTTCATTGTATCTAGTCTCATGTGATATTGCTAGGTAGAAAAATCACTACTGTCTAGATACTGAAAAATAGTCCTCTTAGGAAGACATAATAAATAACTTTAATGAACCTAAAACACTATATAGCACACAACTCAAATATACAGTGTTTGGGCTATATTTAGAAAGTGAGAATTCTAGGGCTATCTCAGTGTGTAAAGTCCCTTGTACCTGAAGGTTGCATTCCTTTCCCAGCATTCATGGAAGGTCATGATCTTACTCTGTACTTATCTAATAATTCACATAAAGGAAGACTAGATTATTGAGCATGAAAATTGTGTAATCTGAATGTAAGCTATGTCCTTAAGATCTGGACACAGAGCCTGTGGATGATCAGGTAAAAATAAAATATCTTTATGAAAAAGAAAATCTTATATGTAGTTTACAAAAACTAATACATATATACATATATATATGAAAGAAAATTTTGAATGGCAATCAATCAAGATTTTGTTTTCTCTTTAAATTTTTATAAGAATACAAAGAAATATGGATGCAGAACTACTTCTAATAATGTTGGAATAGGCATTTGGAGTTAACCCTTCCACTGAGAATAACTAGAAAGACTACATGAAACATTTTTTAAAAACCTGCTTGAGGAGATGCTGAAAGATGGCGGAATGGTGGTGACCTCCTGGATTCGTGCTCCTGGAGAGGAAGGCATGGATCTCAGTCTGCCACAACGCTAAAGGATCACTCCCCTACAAGAACAGCAGTGTGACTCCATGGAGAATCAGCGTGGGACACAGAGAGCAAGAAAAGACTGAGGTGAACGGGAAATCAGATCCTGAAAATCTGGAGAGTGTGGGACGGACAATAGAGAGGGGAGCATGGGATGGCTGTACCCGCCTCACCAGTGAGTGAGGGGGGTTCAGCCCCACAGGAAAGCGGCCTGTCTCCCCACTGACCTCCACACTCACTCAATTAGGGACTTGCCTGAAGCCCGTGTGGAATCACCGTGGGAGACACAGGGCTCTGTGGAGAGGAGACAATAGCGGGGGGGCATTTCGGCCCCTGGAGCCCTGTGGGCGGACTGCAACCTGCGGGAGAGGGTTCGCTCTGGGCTGCAGCAAAAGACACCTGGGGGATGCTGAACTGTCTCCTTTATGTGGGCATCTGGGCTCCCTCAATCCTCAGCTCCTCCGGCCCCTGTTGGACCCTGAACATTCACCCCCAGCACCAGCGACCAGTGCGCGGGCAGCCGCCATTGTCAGGGTCTCCAGCCTAGCCACTGCGGAGCGACTGGGAACCGGGCGGCTCCCTGGGCGGCTCCCTCCCCTAGTCCGTGGACCCCCACTAGGAGCTCTGCCTTTGCATGAACACTGAGTGCTTCCCCAGTCGCGAGGAAGTGCAGCACGGACCTTACAGACATTGGGGCAGGTGGAACATCGCCCCCGGGAGCTACAGCAGCCGGGGCGCTGGGCGAACGCGGGCCCCCCCTCCCCCTAGCCGCTGTCTTTAGCACAGAGAGAGGCAGAAACCACCTCGGGAGAGGAAGAGGCAAAGAAAAAGTCGCTTTCCATCTGCAATTAGAACAGCCCAGTGAGGGGACTCTCAAATCGGTTTCAGGTCAAATTAATTCTCTGGGGCTGGACCCAACAGGAGCAGCCCCCCAGCTGAGGTAGCGAAATCCTGAACAACACGTGAAGGGCTCCCCCTAGTGACAGAGGAAGCAGCTTACCTGGGCTGCTGCACAGCCCAAGATCAGCGCACACGGAGTGTCTCTGTCCAGCCTAAAGCTGAAAGAAGGGACCTAGCGATTGATCCAGATGGGAAGGACTCAGCGAAAGAACTCTGGGAGTATAAAGAATCAAGCTGAAACCTCGCCCTCAAAGAGGATTACTAGTTCTCTACCAATTGACACAAACCAGATTCAAAATAGCAACATGTCACAGGAAGAATTTCAAACATGGATCATAAATAAGCTGAATATTATGCAAGAAAAAATGGATAACCAACACAAAGAAACCACAAAAAAGATCCCGAACTTGGAAGAAAAATTCACTAAAGAAATCGAAATATTGAAGAATAATCAAACTGAACTCCTGGAAATGAAGAATTTATTCAGGGAGCTACAAAACACAGTGGAAAGTCTCAAGAGCAGGGTAGATCAAACAGAAGAAAGAATCTCAGAGATCGAAGATTACACTTTCCAATTAAATAAGTCAGTCATAGAGATGGAGCAAAGAAATAAGAGAAAAGACCAGAGTCTACAAGAAATGTCGGATTATGTGAAGAAGCCTAACGTGAGAGTTATTGGCATTCCTGAAGGTGAAGAAGACAATAAGCAAGGGCTGGATAAGTTATTTGAAAATATAATTGAGGAAAATTTCCCAGGCCTTACCAAAACCCTAGATATAAAGTTCAAGAAGCTCAAAGAACCCCTGGAAGATTCATACCAAATAGGAAGACACCACATTATGCAGTTATCAGACTGACCAAAATATCCACTAAAGAGGCCCTTCTTCAAGCTGTAAGGAGAAAGAAACAAGTAGCATACAAAGGAAAATCCATCCAAATTATGCCAGATTTCTCAACTGAAACCTTACAAGCAAGAAGAGACTGGGGCCCCATTCTCACTCTTCTGAAACAGAATAATGCCCAGCCTAGAATCTTCTACCCAGCTAAGCTCAACTTTATATATGAAGGTGAAATTAAGACATTCTCAGATAAACAAAAACTTGGAGAATTCACCAAGACAAGACCAGCTCTCCAAGAAGTACTCAAAACAGAGCTACACACGGACCAGCACAAGAAAGACCCACAAATATAAAACTACTCAGGAGAAGATAAAAACCCAGTTATCACAATGGCTCAAGTGAGAAAACAGAATAATGAAATTCAACCCAACATGAGGAACAGAAATCAGTCTCACTTATCCATTCTCTCATTAAATGTGAATGGATTGAATTCCCCACTCAAGAGACACAGACTGGCCCAATGGTTAAAAAAATACAAGCCAAGTATCTGCTGTCTTCAGGAAACTCATCTAACCTACAAGGATGCATTTAGACTGAAAATAAAAGAGTGGAAATAGATATTTCAAGCAAATGGAAGCCAAAAGAAAGCTGGCGTGGCAGTTTTAATCTCCGATAACTTAGTTTTTAAATCAACAAAAGTAATGAAAGACAAAGATGGTTACTATATACTGGTGAAGGGTACAATTCAACAAGAAGACATAACCATACTTAATATATATGCACCCAACTTAGGTGCACCCAGATTCATAAAGCAAACCCTACTTGATTTGAACAAAATGATAGATAACAGCACTTTGATAGTCAGAGACTTTAACACACCGCTGACAGTACAGGACAGATCCTCCAAACAAAAAATAAACAAAGAAATAATGGACTTAAATAGAATGCTAGAACAAATGGGCCTGACTGACATCTACAGGACATTCTACCCAAAATCCACCAAATACACTTTCTTCTCACCAGCTCACGGGACATTCTCCAAGATTGACCACATCCTAGGACATAAAGCATGTCTTAAAAAATTTAAAAAAATAGAAATTATACCATGCATCTTCTCAGGTCACAGCAGAATAAAAATAATAATGAACTCTAACAGAAATTCTCATTCCTACTCAAAGTCATGGAAGCTAAACAACCTTCTCCTGAATGATTATTTTATAAATGAAGAAATCAAGATGGAAATAAAAAGATTCTTTGAATTAAACGACAAATGAGACACAACTTATCAAAATCTGTGGGACACAGCTAAAGCAGTCTTGAGAGGAAAATTTATTTCCATAAATGCCTATATCAAAAAGACAGAAAACTTACAAATAGACAATATAATGAATAGACTCAAAGAGCTGGAGAAGGAAGAACAGACCAACCCCAAACCCAGCAGAAGGAGAGAAATTATTAAGATCAAATCAGAACTAAATGAAAAGGACAATAAACAAACCATAAGGGAGATTAATAAAACAAAAATTTGGTTCTTTGAAAAAATAAACAAGATTGACATACCTCTGGCTAGACTAACCAAGAGCAGAAAAGAAAAAACTCTAATAACCTCCATCACGAACATGAAAGGAGAAATCACGACTGATGCCACAGAGATACATGATATCATCTATGAATTCTACAAAAATCTTTATGCACACAAATTGGAAACTGACGAGGAAATGGACAAATTTTTAGAAATACACAGCCTTCCCAGGCTCAACCAGGAAGACATAGAATTCCTGAATAGACCAATATCTAGATCTGAAATCGAAACAGCAATAAAAAACCTTCCCAAAAAGAAAAGCCCTGGACCAGATGGGTTCACACCTGAATTTTACCATACCTACAAAGAAGAACTGGTGCCCATCCTACATAAACTATTCTCCAATATCAAGAAGGATGGAATTCTCCCCAACACATTTTACTACAGACCAATATCTCTTATGAATATAGATGCAAAAATTCTCAATAAAATCCTAGCAAATCGAATCTAAGTGTTTATCAAAAAAATAATCCATCACGACCAAGTGGGCTTCATCCCACAGATGCAGGGATGGTTTAACATACGCAAATCTATAAATGTAATTCACCACATAAATAGAAGCAAAAATAAAGATCATGTGATCCTCTCAATAGATGCAGAAAAAGCATTTGACAAAATTCAACACCCTTTTATGATAAGAACACTTAACAAAATAGGCATAGATGGGGCCTATCTAAAAATGATACAAGCCATATATGACAAACCCACAGCCACCATCATACTGAATGGGGAAAAATTGAAAGCATTCCCACTTTGAACTGGAACCAGGCAAGGCTGCCCACTGTCCCCATTACTTTTCAACATAGTATTGGAAGTCCTTGTGAGAGCTATCAGGCAAGAGAGCAGAATCAAGGGAGTCCAAATAGGGAAAGAAGAGATCAAACTCTCTCTCTTTGCTGATGATATGATGTTATATCTAGAAAACCCCAAGGATTCAACCAAGAGACTCCTGGAATTGATCAATGAATTCACTAAAGTCTTGGGATACAAAATCAATATACACAAATCAGAGGCATTCATATATGCCAATAACAGTCAAACAGAGAACCAAATTAAGGACTCAATACCCTTCAAAATAGCAAAAAAGAAAATAAAATACCTAGGAATATATTTAACTAAAGAGGTAAAGGACCTCTATAGGGAGAACTACGAAACACTGAGGAAGGAAATCGCAGAACATGTAAATAGGTGGAAAACCATACCATGATCATGGATCGGAAGAATCAACATTGTTAAAATGTCTATACTGCCCAAAGTTATCTACAGATTCAATGCAATCCCTATTAAATTACCAACATCATTCTTCACAGATATAGAAAGAATAATTTTATGCTTTGTATGGAACCAGAGAAGACCCCATTTAGCAAAAGCAATTTTAAGCAACAAAAACAAAATGGGAGGTATTAATTTGCCAGAGTTCAAACTATACTACAAAGCTGTGATTATTAAAACTGCTTGGTATTGGCACAAGTGCAGGGACACAGACCAGTGGAACAGAACAGAAAATCCAAATATAAAACCATCCTCATATAGCCATCTAATCTTTGACAAAGCAGACAAAAACATACTCTGGGGAAAAGATTCCTTATTTAACAAATGGTGCTGGGAAAACTGGATAGCCACAGGTAGAAGACTAAAACAGGACCCACAGCTTTCACCTCTCACAAAAATCAAATCACGGTGGATAACAGACTTAAACCTTAGGTGAGAAACTATTAGAATCCTAGAAGAAAATGTAGGAAAGACTCTTACAGACATTGGCCTAGGCAGAGAATTTATGAAGAAGACCCCTAAGGCAATGACAGGAACAAAAAAAATGGGACCTGATCAAATTAAAAAGCTTCTGCACAGCCAAAGAAACAGTCATGAGAGTAAACACACAACCTACAGAAGGGGAAAAAATTTTCACATACTGATAACAAGAATCTATTTAGAACTCAGGAAAATCAGTAAGAAAAAATCAAACAACCCTATCAAAAAGTGGGCAAAGGACATGAATAGAAATTTTTCAAAAGAAGATATAAAAATGGCTAACAAACATATGAAAATATGTTCCACATCTCTAATCATCAGGGAAATGCAAATCAAAACCACAATGAGATACCACTTAACCCCAGTGAGAATGGCCTTTATCAAAATGTCCCAAAACAATACATGTTGGCATGGATGTGGAGAGACAGGAACACTCATACACTGCTGGTGGGACTGTAAACTAATGCAACCCCTATGGAAAACAATATGGAGATACCTTAAACAGATTCAAGTAGACTTACCATTCGATCCAGCAATCCCATTATTGGGCATCTACCCAGAAGAACAAAATTCATTCTATAAAAAAGACACCTGAACTCAAATGTTTATAGCAGCACAATTCACAATTGCAAAGATGTGGAAACAACCCAAATGCCCATCAATTCCCGAATGGATTAGTAAATTGTGGTATATGTATACCATGGAGTATTATTCAGCTATAAGAAATAACGGTGATACGACATCTCTTTGGTTCTCCTGGAGAGAGTTGGAACCCATTATATTAAGTGAAGTATCCCAAGAATGGAAAAACAAACATCACATGTACTCACCAGAAAATTGGTTTCCCTGATCATCACCTAAATGCACATTGGGGAATGATACCAACTGGATATCAGACTGAGGCGGGGCGTGGGGGTAGGGGATGGGTGTATGCCTACATGGTGAGTGTGTTGCATACCTCCTGGGGAATGGACATGTTTGAAGGTGCTGACTTGGGGAGGTGGGGGGGAGGGGGGAGGGGATGGAGGTATGACTAAATGGTGAGTGCCAGGCGCACTGTCTGGGGAATGGACATGCTTGAGCCTCTGACTCAGGGGGATGGGCGGGACATGGGCAATATATATAACCTGAGCTTTTGTACCCCCATAATAAGCTGAAATTAAAAAAACCTGTTTGAAAATATCGGAGAACTAAAAAAGCAGTGAAGACTCACAAGGGCACAATTCAGGAAAAGATGATTGTATTTGCAAGATGTTACCTTTGCATCAGAAGCATCTCCTGACAGGTTGCGAGGTTAATAACCCAATCAATACTTTTAACAGCTTCCAAACTAGAAGGATCAATACCAGATTCCAGTGTCTGCCAAGAAAGAATATTTTGGTCAACATCCTCATAAATACACTCAGAAATAGAACCCTGTGAGGCTATTATCTAGGAATAAAGGGAAACTCAAAGTTGACTCTCCATGGGAGGTGCTAAAGGTTAGCTTAAAAACATGAAAATGTCTGAATGTAATTATGTTATCTGGGATTGCAAATGTCCTAACTACCCACCAGGAGCAAAGGCAAATACTATTTTGAAGATTTAATTAGTACTACAAAGTTTCATATAAATGGTTAACCCTTAATAAAAACTAAATTACATACACTGAGAAAAAAATAAATGAATGAAAACCAAGAGAAACAAGAGTCAGTAGAAACAGATTCATAAGGTGTCAAGATAATGGAGTACAGAGATGTGTATACTATAATGTATTTACGGTCATATGTTTTAGAGGATACACAAGAAAATTGAAGATGTTGTCAGGGAACTTAAAACTACAACAAACAAAAATATTCTAGTTGTAAAAATTACAGTAAATTGCATTAGGAAATCAGTGGAAGATTTATTAGTAGCTATAACATAATTGAAGAGAAGGTTCATAAACTGGAAAATAAATTAAAAAAATGTGCAGAATGAAATCCTAACAGAAAGAGAAGGGGAAAATGGGAGACATAAGATGTAGATATAGATGTGGATAGATACAGATATAGGTACAAGTACAGAAAGAGATACAGAGGTAAGCAAAAAGAGAGAAGGGAGAAGAGAGAGAGCGAGAGAGAGATATCACTAGGAGGATAATTTTCCAAAGGTTGACATAAGACATCAAGTCACAGATTCAAAAAAGCCTCACAAAATACAAATAGCATGGCACACACATGCATGCACACACACACATGCATCTGGACAATCATTTTAAATGTTCTAAAAACCAATGACAAAGAGAAAGTATCCAAAGTAGCCAGGGAGAAGGGAGGCTGGATATAAAACCTACAGAGTAGCAACAATTAGACTGACACCTGACTTCTCAACAAAATCATAGAAACCAGAAGATAAGAAAATATTTTTAAAGTGATGAATGAAAATACCTATCTGTCTAGAATTCTATTTCCATGGAAAGTATCCTTCAAAAATATATACAAAGTAAAGACATTTTCATAAAAAGAAAATACGAAAAAATTCATCACCAACAGAGTTTTATGAAACAAAATCATTCCAGATACAACTCAGATATGCAGAAAGGAACCAAGAACAAAGAAAGATAAAAATATAAATAAATCTAAATTAATATGGACTGTATAAAGCAATAAAAATAGTGTCTAAAATATGCAAAGCACATATAGTGTTAAAATAAATGACAAAAATAACATATAAGTTAGGAGGGAAGTAAATGGAGTGAAAGGGTTATAAGTTTTTGCATTGTCTAGAAAGAAATTTATTGTGTTCAATAAAGCTGTTATAAAAAACTACAGAGAAAACAAAACCCTAAAACTAAAGCAACATAACTGAATATTAATAGTAATAGGGATGATTTAGCTTCTTTTTATTTTTCTGCCTCTTTTCAAATTTCTATGAAGGAAATAAAGTGAAAGGGTTATAAGATTTTTGCATTGTACAGAAAGAGGGTAGATGACAAAGTTTCATTAGACTTTGATAAGTCAAGAATGACTGCTTTAATCCTAGGGTAAACACTAGCATTGCACAAGTAGTGTATTTCTTACAAATGAATAAGGAGACAGAATAATAAGACATTTGATTAAATGAAAATAACAAATAATGAAAAAAAAAGTTGAATATAAAGAAATATTCAGATAATAGATTTAAATCTAAATATAATAGTAATTACAGTGAAAATGAATTAAATTTCCCATATTCAAGCCAAAGATTGCCAGACTGGATTAAAAATAAAATGAACAAAATAGTAGTAATGAGCACACTCAGCAGCAGTTGTTAGTATCTAAATACCATTCTCAATAAAAGGAACTAGGTAGGTCTTCTTAGAGAAATGGCTGATACCACAGCTGAATCAGTGAATACTGAGTGGGGACCACCTTGCTTTGCCAAAAAGTAAAGAAATGTTCAAATACAAGGAAGGAGAGCCAACTCAAAGGGGTTCTCACTGTTCAAAACTGGAACAATTTGAGCAACAAAATAAATAACATAGTGTTGGATTGTAACTGCAAGCATAAAAAGTTACCAGATTATTTCTTATAGCAATTATTTCTTATAGCCTCCTAGATAAACCTAAGAATTGTGTGAGAAATATAGAATCTGTAAGATATGTTAAAATAACAAAACTCTCAGGTAAGAAGTTAGCTCTGATATATTATTTTTAATGTTGTCTTTTACCCAATAATTAAAGCTGGAGAAAGTTACATGCTTAGACTAAAAATATTGGTTCTTTGCAGGTCTACGAACCAGGGCCTAAGTTTTATATGTTTAATTCCAAGCAAACATATGGCTACAAAACATTTTTGTACATGTTAAAGAGAAGTAAAAAGAAAGAAAAATACCAAATGCATGTTAAAAAATTCTCAGAAAAAGCAGCATAAGTACAATATTTTCCACTTATTCAACTAATGTTTATTGAGGTCTACTATGTGTTAGGTAATGTCAGAGGAGCTTGGGATAATTCAAAGATCTTGTCATTACAGAACATACATTCTAGCAGGGAAAGACATGTAATAAATAGTACACATAATAAATTAATATTCTACCATGTTAGAAGCTGATGACTGCAATTGAAAAAAAGAAAAATTAGTATAGGTAAAAGTGATTGGGGGTGTCCAGGATGGAGGTGGGTGCAGATGAGTGACTATAAATCTAGACTTTATCTAGTACTAGCACAGAAAGAATTACATAAATTCCACAGAGGGTGATTGTGCTTGGAAGTTAGCAATTGATTTGATATAAGAACAAGAAGTTAAAGAAGATTTTAAGGCTACTAGATTGGAGGCTTAGTGACAGTTTCACTAAGAGAAGGAAGCCACAATGATAATTTAATTTAAAGATAAAAATGAGATTGGTTAGAGGCAACCTAAGGGTGTGATACCATTTAAAGATATCCGGGAGAATTGGATTATGGGAGTCATGAGAACAAGCATCGACCACGAAAGACGCCAAATAGAGAACAAGGCACAGTATTTTATAAAATGATTTTTAGGATTTACTAGTAAAGTTTTATGAGATCAATTTGCATATTAGAAACAATTAACAAAACTATAATCTTTTGGTATCTATATTTTGGGGTGAGTAAAATTAAGCTAAAATCTGGATCCAAACTGAAGGTCAAGCCTCAGGAAAGGTGTGATATTATTCATGAATTGAATATACATGTGCAAACCTATGCATATATGAATATTACATGCCTGTATATGCGTATGCGCATTTTGGATCCAAATATGCATACATGCCAGTGTCTGTTTTTAAGAACAAATTGCCTTCACAATTCAACTGATAAGGAATATTTTTTCCAGGATTATATTGTCAACAGGTATGAGAGGATTATCTAGAATTTCTAACATGCTGTAGTATTAGACATCTTGAAGGAAATGTATGTTGACTTTCTGTTTGCATATTTACTTGCCCTTATTCCCTAGCTCCACTGCTAGACTACAATCTTCTTGAGGACAAAGGCTTCATCTGTCTCTTTTCCGGTTATATATTCTGCATTCCGTTCCATCCCTAATGGATAATAGGCACTCAATTAGAACTGAATGTATAAATGTTTGAATGAATCACTTCATAAGATTAATCAGTCTGATAAATATATTCTCCAATATTATTCTCTCTCTTCTCCTTATTTGATTTCAAATCTGTGAGTGAGACTACTTGCTATTATGTTTAGTCTTAACCTCTAACGGGTTACAGTCCTCAAAAATAAAAGCAAAATACAGACTTTTTCAGACAAGGGTGGATAAAATGTGTTGCCAGAAGCCCTGCACTACGAGAAATGTTAAAGGAAATTCTTTAAGCAACAAGCGCAATACCAGATTGAAAATTTTATTCACGTAATGAAATAAAGAGCTGCAGAAATTGCAGAAACTGTAAAAATAAAAATAAATATGTAAAGCCATTTTATCTGATTTTTAACCTCTTTAAAAAATATTTGTCTAAAATTAAAAAAAAAAAAAACAAAGTGATAATTGACAAAATATTTGTTCACACATATGACATCATTTTGGTCTCTTTGCTTTGATAACCTGTCAGAGCAGGAGACATTTTACACTCAAGTGATCTGTGTTCCCAAGCACATACCAGAAAAAAAAAAAAGCCATATTGAATAGTAGAAATTTACTCTTAACATAAACCTATACAAGGAGATCACATATTAACTGAAAACAAGAGAATATATTGAAATCTCAAGATGCCATATGGAAATGGAAAACAATTAAAATTAAGGCATTAATTAATATTCTTTTAAATATTAAATAGAATTGTCATATTAAATAGAACTTCCTGAGTCACACCTAAACTTATAATACCCACACTTGTGAGAGGCTGCTGATCTATTGTACCTCCATGTACTGTTGGGCCTGAGAAACATGGTTATGAGTATATTATGATTCAAGGTAATTGAAAGTCTTTCAAGCTAACCCTTTAATACTCACCCTCCCATTTCAAGTCCCAGCAGAATGTTTTATAACGGATTCCAAGCTTAAACATGACTACCTATACATTTGGGTTTATTCATTATGTTAAACTCAAAAGATTGCTTTATAATCATGTGGAATTCTTTCTAATAAATGATAACCCATGAATATGGTTGAACTCTACCACACTCTGATGATTGTATAAGTAATTGTTCTGGTCTTTACAGCTATACAACAACCTACTTCAAAATTAATTCTATGAATTAACTGAGCTCACCTGTGTGGTTCTGAGTCTGATGGCAGTTAGGAATGGAGTCATCTGAAGGCTCGACTGGGCTTCACATCTGAGATGGCTTCTTCTCTCACGTGTCTGGTGCTACAGCTAAAAAGGCTAGAATGCTGGGAGACAGGCTAGGCATCTCCATCTTTTCATGCAGCTTTTCCATACGGCTACTTTGGACTTACTCACAGTATGGCAGTACAGTCAGTCTTCTTGCATGGTGGCTGGTTTTCCCAAGAGAGCTCCTTCTAAGAGAGCAAGAATGAAACTGCTAAGTTTCTTATGACCTGCCCTTAAAGTCACACAGTCACTTCCAGTGAATTCTATTGGTTATATTGAGCCTGCCTAGCTTTAATGTAGGAGAGGACTATGCAATGCTACTAATACTTGGAGGCACGATTCACTGAGGCTGTCTTTGAAGAGGTTATGCCATCTTTCATACCCTCTCAAGCTGAGAAAAACAAATACAGACTATCTATAAAACGTGCATTTTTTTTCCTTTGCCTCTTAGTATTTACTTAGCACTTTTAATTTTTAATCCATGGCTTCAACAGAGTTCTCTATTACATGCTACAAAGGATAACTTTTACTCTAGGCACAAATAGAAGTGGTATGTAATAAAATAAGTTTATGCTTATTGTTCTTCTTGTTTAACACATTCATTTCGGGAAGGATTCATGGTATCTTAATTAAAATGTCATATGAAACTCAAAGTATTTCAAGGTATACTTCCTGAACAGCTACTATGTTCCAGGAATAATGCTAAGTGCTGAGGATACACTAATTAGCAAAACACTATTCTATCTTCAGAAAGCTTAGGATGAGGACAGGCAGAGAATGTAGCTTACACATTTCAGTTTCCCATTGGGCAGATTCTCATATAGTTATCCAAAACTCTTTTTTTCCTCAGACCCTCACATTTTACCTGAAATCTCCTTCATGCTGAGAAGAAACTATCTTTCAGGTTCCAAGAAGAGTTTAGTAAATGAAACAGTGCAAGTGATAAATGTTAACTGTTATTCCTTCTTGCCTTCCCCTATGTGATTTCAGGTGGGATTTATTAAGAGAAGATGTATTTCTTCTTCTAGGTCATGGAGAACATTTTTTCTTTATCTGTATCCTCCAAGGAAGCTCATGGTGAAATAGATAAAATGTCAGAAATAATTAAGAAAAATGCAGGGGTATCCAACAACCTAAAATTACACCTTTTGGTGATGCCTAGTTTTCATCTTCTTGGTCCCTTGACAGATATAAACACCAACTTATCACATCCTTTAGATGATGGTGTGTTAAATCAATGTTGATGAATACATGGTACCGTAAACAGGGAGGATGAAAAAGAAATTTTCTCAGAAAGCAGAGGTCATGTGTTCTAGAAGGTCAATATACACTATGCAATTGATACAGGATCTAGAATCCTTCAGAATTTTTGCATAAAAAACCTCCTACATCTCTTTTATCATTTTACTAGTTTCAATCATACTTTCATTTTATTGCTTTATAAACCTGCTATTTTAACTACAAAAATTGCTGTTTTGAACATTTCTTTCAGTATTTTTCCGTTAGCTTTCAGCAGTAGGTGTTTAGATCAGTACAGTAGTAACCTAAATACACAGAGAAAGTGGACCCTGTGTATCAGAAATGTGATATTTCACAATCATGGGACTCTTCTTTGTACAGACCTTGAATATATTTTTCTATCTCAGCTGAAATCTTCTTATTTCAGATATATAAATTAATTTTAATGAAGTGTGCTTAAGAATAAGTTTTTTTTGTTCCTGATTGGCCATAATACTATTCTATTAATTATTTGAAACACATGCTACTAAAAGTCTTTGAACAAGTAAAACATAATCTGTAACCACATTAATTTGCCTATGTAAAAACTACTACTAGTAGTTATAATAAAACAGATAAAATCTTTTAAATATATCAGTATCAAGCAATGCTAAATACTTTTTATGTAACCTTAATTATTTGTTCTAATAACAACTGGAATTGTTCTTATTTCTATAATATAAATGTGAAAGTGAGGCACAGAAAAGAGGAATAATTTTCCCAGGTTCACTCAACCAGGAAGTGGAAAAGCTGGGTTTTAAGCCCAAGCCTGTGAGTTCCATATTATGGGGTATTAGGGAAGCTAACAGTTCTTTCCTACTGCTGATATTCTCATCCACGTGGAGGATGACCCACTAATATTAACATAACATTGCTGGCCTATGTCCCCCATAGTCTGCCATTCACTTCCCCTTCTTATAGAAGTCACGACTTACCAAATTAACAAACTTGGAAAGCTGAGGATGTTACCCACAGTAAGCTTAAATTTAGCTCTGCTCTTCTAAGCCATACATTTTAGACAGGGCAGGGCCATCCTTGGACTAATCATGTCTTTGGATGGGTAAATATGCTTAATTCTGGAGTATGATATTGGGTGTTTCATTTGCCTACATATATAAACCATGTTCTCCAATATTATCTATATAAATAATAAAGGTCTCTAATTGGCCTTAGCTTTCCCTTTCTGATAAATTTGGATAAGAAAGAAGTTATTGACTTTCAGGATCCTAAATATGCCAGAAATGCTGAGGCCTTATCTGAATCACTAACAATTCCAGTAAATGGAAACACAAAATAACATTTTATTAGATCTAACTCACATTAAAGTTGTAGTACTTGTTCACAAATATATTTTTCTACATGGTCTATAATATCTTGGATACCTCACACTCACAAAAAAATCTCGTAAGTAAGAAAGTAAAAACTACACGCTTATGCCGAGAGATATATATTCTGGATACATAACTAAAAATATTTGTACTTGGAAAATGCACTTTGAGGTAATCCAGACCACATTATGTACTGAATGTGTTCAAATTTCTAAAAAGTTTTAATTTCAGGTTTTTATTTCGTGACTATGAGATATAAAAATATTTGAAACATTTTAAACTAAATACATACTTAAAGATATTTTGGAAATTGAAAAAACGTGCTTTAAATAATAATTTAATTTAAAATGTATTTTTGAAATTTGATTTTGCAGGTACATAAATATATAGAGATAAATATTAACATTTCTATTTTATATACATAAAATTCGATATCCTGCTACTTAATATGGACTTGATGGTAGATGTCAATATTCTGCCAGACTATAATTTGTTAAGGTTACAGTTAAATATACACACTGGTATTTGTCATTTCTGTTGCTTTTACTTTGTCCATTCCTCTGTTCATTGGGGGTTGGAGGGTGAGTGGGGAGTCCAGACATTCTAAAAGGCAGGTTCTAAATGAGCCACCACCTGAGCATATAGTGAAAGGAAATGGTTGTCCTGGCAACTGGAACAAAATTAATGCTCTCAAATCCTGACTTCTTCTACTCAGGTAACCTTTTAGTTCAGCAGTTTTCAGATATACTTTGATACTAAAAGTCAGTTCTCTTATTGCCAGTGGACATTTATCAGCTGATGCCCTTTTTATTTCTTATTCAAAGGTTGGGTTCCTCAAATTGTAATTTTACTTGGTGTACTTGGACCATACAAAAAACCTTTCAATTCTCATAGCTGAGCAAGTTTTGATGCACTTAACAATTTAATCTACAAATTAAGGTGTTTACAATAGAAAATTTAAAGTGTTTATCTTCTGTGTTCTATTCCAACATGTTTATTAATTCTAATATTTAAACCTTTTTTTTCTGGTTTGATGTAGTGAAAAGTTTATAAAATATAGAAACATTAAGGAAGAAAATAAAAACGATATAAAAATTCATCACTCAATTATTTTGCTACATTTTATTCCAGTCTTTCTTTTATGAATATTTGGAAAGTGCCCCATTTTCCTCTTTTACCCTTTATTATGTTTCTCAGGAATCTGCTGCTTAATAGTTTATTATATCACTATAATAATTTTTAATGGCAATGTAATATTACATACTGATGTAATATATTTCAATTATTATACTATTGTTAATTTATACTACTGTACTATTTAAAAACTACTGTAAAAATTACAGTATACAAATCGTTTTATGTATCTGATTATTTCTTTTTTTTTTTCTTTTTTCTTTCAGCTTATTATGGGGGTACAAAAGCTCAGGTTATATATATTGCCCATGTCCCGCCCATCCCCCTGAGTCAGAGCCTCAAGCGTGTCCATTCTCCAGACAGTGCACCTGGCACTCACCATTTAGTCATACCTCCATCCCCTCCCCCCTCCCCCCCCACCCCCCCTAGTCAGCACCTTCAAACATGGCCATTCCCCAGATGGTAGGCAACACACTCATCATGTAGGCATACACCCATCCCCTCCCCCTCCCCCCCCACCTCAGTCTGATATCCAGTTGGTATCATTCCCCAATGTGCATTTAGGTGATGATCAGGGAAACCAATTTTCTGGTGAGTACATGTGATGCTTGTTTTTCCATTCTTGGGATACTTCACTTTATATAGTGGGTTCCAACTCTCTCCAGGAGAACCAAAAAGATGTCATATCACCGTTTTTTCTTATAGCTGAGTAATACTCCATGGTATATATTTACCACAATTTGCTAATCCATTCGGGAATTGATGGGCATTTGGGTTGTTTCCACATCTTTGCAGTTGTGAATTGTGCTGCTATAAACATTCGGGTGCAGGTGGATTGGAAGAATCAACATTGTTAAAATGTCTATACTGCCCAAAGTTATCTACAGATTCAATGCAATCCCTATTAAATTACCAACATCATTCTTCACAGATATAGAAAGAATAATTTTATGCTTTGTATGGAACCAGAGAAGACCCCATTTAGCAAAAGCAATTTTAAGCAACAAAAACAAAATGGGAGGTATTAATTTGCCAGAGTTCAAACTATACTACAAAGCTGTGATTATTAAAACTGCTTGGTATTGGCACAAGTGCAGGGACACAGACCAGTGGAACAGAACAGAAAATCCAAATATAAAACCATCCTCATATAGCCATCTAATCTTTGACAAAGCAGACAAAAACATACTCTGGGGAAAAGATTCCTTATTTAACAAATGGTGCTGGGAAAACTGGATAGCCACAGGTAGAAGACTAAAACAGGACCCACAGCTTTCACCTCTCACAAAAATCAAATCACGGTGGATAACAGACTTAAACCTTAGGTGAGAAACTATTAGAATCCTAGAAGAAAATGTAGGAAAGACTCTTACAGACATTGGCCTAGGCAGAGAATTTATGAAGAAGACCCCTAAGGCAATGACAGGAACAAAAAAAATGGGACCTGATCAAATTAAAAAGCTTCTGCACAGCCAAAGAAACAGTCATGAGAGTAAACACACAACCTACAGAAGGGGAAAAAATTTTCGCATACTACACATCAGATAAAGGACTGATAACAAGAATCTATTTAGAACTCAGGAAAATCAGTAAGAAAAAATCGAACAACCCTATCAAAAAGTGGGCAAAGGACATGAATAGAAATTTTTCAAAAGATATAAAAATGGCTAACAAACATATGAAAAAATGTTCAACATCTCTAATCATCAGGGAAATGCAAATCAAAACCACAATGAGATACCACTGAACCCCAGTGAGAATGGCCTTTATCAAAAAGTCCCAAAACCATACATGTTGGCGTGGATGCGGAGAGACAGGAACACTCATACACTTCTGGTGGGACTGTAAACTAGTGCAACCCCTATGGAAAACAATATGGAGATATCTTAAACAGATTCAAGTAGACCTACCATTTGATCCAGCAATCCCATTACTGGGATCTACCCAGGAGAACAAAAGTTATTCTATAAAAAAGGCACCTGTATCTGATTATTTCTTTAAAACATTCTTTTAAGTAGAATGTTGAATCTACCATTGTGCCATTTTACAGTTATTCTTACCTATTGTCAAATTATTCACTAGATTCTAGAATTTTTCTAGAGTCTGGAAAGTTTTCATCAATTTGTGCTCCTTCCATCAAAGTAAAAAAGTTCCAATATCATCATACTCTATTCAACATTGAGATTTGCCAATACAATAATCTCGGTGAGAACATTTTGATATTCATTTCCTTGCTAATGAGGTTGAACATTTTTTTGAACTTCATTATTAGTCATATTGATTTTTAAGTTAATTATATATACCTATCCCTTACCCACTTTTTGGGGGATATATTTTCTATTTTCATTTTCCTTTTTAAAAATTTTTAACAATAAACCTTTTTATTCATTTTGTAGAAGTCAAATTAATCTTTCCCCCTTGCTACTGTCTTCCTTCACCCTTGTGTTTAGACAGTTCTTCTAAAACCCAAGGTTAGAAAAAAAAAAAAAAAACCTTATCTATATTTTCTTCTGAGTGCTTCATGATTTTGTTACATTCAACTTATTTATGAGATTTATTTTAATGCCCAATTAGAAGAGAAGTTCTCCATTATACCAATATATTACAGAATTTTATTAAACTACCACACCAATTCCATGAGATACATATTACTATTCTTAATAGGACTCTGGGTAGTGGACAGATGTTGTTATTACACATGGCCAAACATCTAATAGATGGTGTGTTAAAATGTTATAATCCACATTAGCACAGAAAGATGACTCAGCAGCTTTACTGAGGGAAATCAGACTTCCACAAGTATTTCCTAAGTGCTGCTAAGTGATTATGGGACCCTCACAATCCCCAGATTATTCACTCCAATCTCTGCATCATGCCTACCAGAGGCTTCCTTTGTCTACAGTAAGCTTCCTGAGAGGGCCGCTCTACTAGCTACTGCTTCTCATTAGAGATTTGTAATATCTTCTCCTATCTAGTATCAAACACATATCTCCCTATATACTTCTTTTCAAGGTCTTTTTCCTTGATGTAACAAAGGCTCAGTAGACCAGAGATCATGAGAGAGAGAACTTTTCATGAAATTTTGCTCAAGGTTTGGAAATAATGAAAGGGAATTTCAAAACAGAGAATTATAGAGAAATAGTATACAGTCTCAAACATCCAGTGCTCTCACTGAAATGGCCCCTGACTCCAGGGAGCCTGAGGCAGACTGTCCCAACTACCAGAAGGAAAACTCAACTTTACCACTTGAAGGGACAACTCAGCTCTAAGAATACTACAACCATTAGCAATTCAGGCATCTCTGTGCTTCGGTCTAGGCCAAAGCAACTCCTGGTCCTAACAGGAGAAGGATTTTCCCTCTACTCACTCATTCATGTACTTTTTTCTTTTTTCTTTTCAGTTTCAAATACCACTTTTATTTCAGGGTGTTAATAATTTTTTAAAATACATTTTCATTCATTTCTTCAGATTTTTATAATTCCTGACAGCTACATACTCCAAAGGAGTATCATCACCATTTACATCATTTGTCAAACTCTGTACTAAATATTTTACCTGCATAATTTTATTTATTTCTCACACAACCCTATGAGGAAAGGACTATAGTGTTCCTATTTGACAAGTTAAAAAAAAAAAAAAACCCCAAGGCTTACAGAAGTTAACTACTTTGTTTCATAGAGTGGTAGAGCTTAAATTTAAACCTGGACCTGTCTGACTCCAAAACCTATGCTCTTAATCAATCTCCTAATGCCAGAGACTTGCCCATATCAACTTAAAAAACCTTCCCAAGGAACACAAATAACACTTCTAGTTCACACACAAGATTTCTTTAAAAGCAATCCATTAAATGCTTTCTTTATTTCATTTGGCCAATATTTATAGACAGTCTCACTATTCTAGGCACCAGAGACATATTAAACAATTTGATTCTAATTGATACATGATTCTAGAAACTGTAGCAACATTTTTCTCCTCCTGATTGAGTGGTGTGAAAGTTATTTAGCTTGATTCACTGCCAAGCATTCATCAAAGAATAGAAAGGTATAACTGTCATACTATGCTTCAATACAGCTAGACCTCCTCATCATCTCCCAACAAATTCTATATTCTCTCTACCATGTACCACTGATCACTCTTCTCTTCCCCACTTGAAATGTTCTACCACCTCCCTCTCTGCTTACCACAATCTAACCTGGTCTATGAAACCTCTCTTCGTTAGGCCAGTCACATACATTCTCTTATCTAAGTCATTTATCATCCACATCAGTGGTTTCCAAACACGGCTAATTAAAATTACTTGCGGGCTTTTAAAATTATATTTGCCTAAAATTAAAAGAGTCATACTTTGAAAAAGACCAGAAACAATCTAAATGCCTATCATAATGGAACCGATTAAGTCATTATGGTACACAATGTGAATATATAAAACAATCTTCAAGTTACATTAAGTGAAAAACCAAGGCACAGAACAGTGTGCATGGAATTCTACTTATTAAAAGGAGATAGATATATAAGCTTGCACATTCACAATGTACATCCAGAAGGACTAAAAAGACACGAGTATTTACCTCTGAGAGGAACACTGGGGGAAAAAAAAAGACAAGCTGCAGGAAATTTCCATGTGTTTGTTCTTTTTTCAAAAGCAGGTATATTCATGAAAGAATTTTCATTTTGATTACACTTTCGTAAATTTTTAAATTTTGCATTGTTTGTATGGTAAATTTTCTTAATTATTAAAAAAGAAGAAAGCATGGATGCCCAAGACTCAGCTCAGCTGAGGCTTGTGGACTAAGCTTTTGAAATATTAAACTGTCCAGATGATTCTGATGACCAGTCAGGCTTAGTATCCCTCATCAATACCACTCATGTGATATTTAATGCCTTACACTAAAATGGGGAGGATACTTCACATTTTTGTTTTTCCTATGGTTCCCACTCAGAGAAGACACCTAATAAATATGTTTTTCATGAGAGTAGTGCAGAAGTATAATTCTATTTTTGGATTACATTTCATTCCAGTGTGGAAGGGCCTTTAGAAACCCTTTTTTTTTTTTTGAGACAGAGTTTCTCTCTGTCACCCTGGCAAGAGTGCAGTGGCATGATCATTGCTCACTGCAACCTCAAACTCCTGGGCTGAAGTGATTCTCCCATCTTGGCTCCCCAGAATGCTCGGGTTATAGGTGTGAGCCACTGTGCCAAGCCTAGAAACACTTTTAACATAACAGCTTTATGGGGCAATTAAAAATTACCGCTTTCAACTCATGAAGGATCAATGTCAAAAAGGGCCAAAGACAAAGTATCCTCACAATCTTTTCTTTTTTTAAAGGTGGTGTGAAGTCCAAACTTAAAACCCTAAATCTTAGGGATGAGTCAGATTTCATAGTCTACCTGCATAAGTAGAAACAGCTTCTAGAGGAAAATAAAGTATGTAGATATCAAATTCCAAAGAAGCCCCATTTTATTACAAAGAGCATACAAAGCCCTTTCCTCATAGGGAAAAGTACTGTTCCCCTTCTCTAGGGTGACAGATGAGCCTCTTCCCTAGTTCCCAGCTTTCTCTTCTGCTGGTACTTCTACTGGTTCAATCACCTTTTTCAACCTAGCATTGCAAGTCACACAGTGTTGCTTCTGCTGCATTCTGTTCACTGAGGCAGCCACAAAGACCTGGCTCTGTTTCAGGGGGAGTAGAAATAGAATCCATCCTTTGATGAGAAGTTGCAAAGTTCTAGAATTTCTGAAAGTATTTGGGGGGGCATTTTTGGAAAATACAGTCAGCCACAGGATCCAACTTCAGTCAAAAACATCTAATTATACCAGATCTTGTAATTCTAGGCTCAACTTTAAAGAAATAATAAATATTTTCTCTTTATCTTCCTTCAATATTTCCTTTTCATCTATAGACCAAGGGTGGGGAACCTGCAGCCTTAAGGCTGCATGTGGCCTTCTATGTCCTTAAGTGCTGCCCTTTGACTGAATCCAAATTTTACAGAACAATTTGTCCCCCACCCCTGCTATAGACTATTCTCTCTTTCCCTTCTGCTTCTTTTAATTCTGTTTTCTCCATTGCCTTTCTCTTCTCTCTTTCATTTCTTAACATCTTCTCATATCCTACCTTCTATTTCTGCTCTCTCTTCTCAGGTAGAGAAAACTTTTTAGATTAATGAAAATGTAAAATTCAAAGTGGAGTCAATGAATGATATTTTAATAATAAAGGGAAATAGTTTACATACACACATAGTCTATTATTTAAAGTATTTACCTATAAATTGCTGATTAATCATTCCAACTATAATGATTTATTAAGCAGTTACCATGTCTTAAATATTTTCATAAATCTATACACAAGGAAAATTACCTGAAATAGCCATTTTTGTATTAAGCAGCCAACAGAACAATTGAGCATGAATAAGTAAATGTGACCTATATTTTGAAAAAGATCTTTCATAATAGAAATTATTAAATTAAGGTGCAGAAGAAGTAAAAGCACACTAGGTATTTTTCTTAATTAGAGGGTAGAATTATACATGTTGATTAATTCTCAATGTTTTTTAAGATATAAGTTTAAATATATATGAATAATTAATTAAAACAAATATATATGACATATGAAAAGATGTATACTATTCAATGAGCAACAAAGGCATAAAAAATAAGACAAAAATGTAATCATTTTTTGCCTATCAGTTTAGAGAAAATTTAAAAGGTTAATATTATTCAGTTGGCCAGTTTGTGAAAAACTTGCATCCTTATATACTGGAGAAAGAAAATATTAATTGACACAGGTTTGGAGAGGGCAATTTAGTAACTATAAAAATTTTAAATGTTTACCATAAGATAATTAAAAAATAAATATTACATTTACATATACTATAAACATAAACCTAACAATATGCAATGGTTTAAAACATAAATTAGATGCATATGCAATGATATGGAATCTTCAAAACACATTTATAGTTTCAAAATCTTAAGTATATAATAAGCCCATCCATGGAAAAATGTACATTCATGCATATAAAATAAATATATGTAACATATACAAAAATATGTAAACTCCAAACTCCAAGGTGGCTAATCAGTGAGGATAAGGAAGATTAAAAATGGACTTTTATTTATTATTTTATTAACTTCTTAACACTTAGAATGTATATAATAGCATGCATTTGTGAATTAATTTTGTAATTATAATATTATAAATTTGTGTTTTATAATTTAGAAAAAGACAATATAAGGAATTCATCAGGCAAAAAAACAAAATTGATAATTCAGATACAAATAAAGATTTCAAATCAAAATGACATATACAACATAAATAAATTACAGCATAAATTGTGAATAAGCATAAAGCCAACTTATAATTTTCAGTTTGTATTTTAAAAATTAATAGAATATAAAGAGAAAAGCAAATAACTATGGAAGCCATTTTTTTGTTTTTTGTTTTTTGTTTTTAATTTATACTCTCCTGGGATCTACTAAAGGAATAAGAACTAAATGAAGACACAATATTTTGTGGAGCATAATATAAGCTACTCAGAACCCTTGAAGATTGTGAAGTTCTGAGTGAACTCATTCTCAGAGCAGATGAAGATTCACCATAAAATTATCAACAATTTAAAGTTTACTTTAATTAATTCAAATGAAAATATTTCTAAAATATAAGGTCTCTTGACTTTTTAAATGTAATGTTATTCAGTTAAGATAATTAGATTTATTTTACACACGTTAAATAAAAATAGTGTTATATAAGATAGTGATATGCTCAGAATCTGTCAAAATATGAAGTTTACCTTTGCCTTTTATCTATGTCTATGAAATAATACTATTCTTACTGAGTTGTTAAGTAAACTGAAGAACAGACCAATAACCTAAATGGAGATTTGAAAAGTTATGAGTAAAACGTAGATAAACCTGCATGGACAACTCCAACTCTGTATTTTGAAAATTAATACATAAACATAAGAGAAAAACAAACAACTATGGTGCCCAAGATTATTTTATTTTATCCTCTTCTGGAATCTACTGATGGCAAGAGAAATCATAAAATTGAAAGGCTACTGTGGCTTTTGAAATTTTGAAAGCTGTCACTTTCTGCTAATATTCTTAGACGTGGTGCTGACACCCCTTGTTGTCATTTGCTGTTGTCTTGGAAGCTAGATAACTAAGTTCAGGGCACTGTGAATAGAGTGAAAATAAATCATTTCAATAAATAAATTAAATAAATCATCTCTGAGCAGTAGCTCCAGAGGATTTTGATAAGTAATAGTCGATTTGAACTTTGCCTAATTGGTTTTCTTTGCAGGGGTCTTATTTGCTTAATTCACATTTTGTATCATGTCCCAAATAGGTATTATTGCAAGGTGGCTTGGGCTTGAATTCATAATATATGGTCATGTGATTACATTTTTTTATTTGTAAAATATTGTGGCAGAGTTTTTAAAGCACCATTATGTGGTGAGAGTAGTGACAGTATGAAATAAAACTATGTTCATTCTTTGAAATTCAGTTCCCCAAATATTTAGTTCTGAAAGAGCCTACATTTTGTTTCTGAGGTTTCCAAATTCTCTTCTGATTATCTACCACCCCAACCACACACTGGAGAGTAACGGCCAGTATACTGCAAATGTACGTTACTCAGCCCCTCAGTGACCACTGAATATCTTCTAGACTGGCTTCATAGGACACCAAAGGGGAAAAGCAGCCAACCTGCATGATCCAGGGAAATCTTAAAAACAACAATGGGAAAGACAGTAATTTATGTACTGAATGCCCCTATGTCCTATTCAGCCCATTTTGTAGAGTATCTCATTTTCTAAAGCACTTTGACAGGTCACCTTTAATGAAATCAAAGCTTTTAAGGGGAAAGGACTGATGATATTGCAGCCCTGATATTCTCTCTCTTCCAGATGGGCATAGTGTTAGCTGCTTAACTTAGCATAGTGTTAGCTGCAAGATGCATGAGTTCCAAAATGATTCTAAGTGTTCATTTAACATGAGGCTTCCTTTGAGAAAAGGCTGCCAGTGGTGCATAATTGTGCCAAATGTGCAGTAGTTTCATAATGTGGGCTGTAATCCACGAGGAACTAAATCCTGCTATTACTCTCTTTAGGGAGACTTCTAAAATCCTACTCTTCTTATTGTCAATAGTAACCTGAAGTAGTTAGAGGTTACTGGAAATCTCCTTTAAAAATTGCTGCACATGTGTTGAAGCTTCCTTAATGTAAGTCACAGTAATGGGTTTATCAATTGGGCTATCCCTAGAGCCACAAGATGGGGCATTCAACACACCATTTCTGTTCCTCAAATTATTCTTTTATTCAATGCATTATGGCTTTAGTTATAATATAATTGAATCTCAAAAATTAAATAATAATTGCCTTCTTCCATAACTGGAATACTTTTTGTGTACTGACAAAAAGAGAACCTATTTCCACAATATCAATGAATCAGTGATAGCATGGAATCTAGTTTTATGAAAATGTAGAAGTGTACAGAAGCATGCCTGCCTTATAGAGATTTCAAATCACCATTCACATATTTATCTGTGCATGTGTGCGCGTGTGCATGTGTGTGTTGCAGTGTTGACATTCCGTCATCTAAAAAACAAGTCCAGTAACCACTTCCCAGAGCACAGCCACATTCTGTAACTGTTCAGGCAGGAATTGAAGAGCTCCTCATTGAACTGAACCAACCAGGGGCCTTTAAAGGCAGCAGAATGCAATTACCCAAATTGAAATTTGTCCAGGACACTGGAGTTAGTGCCTCCACTCTTCCAGAAAGTACCAAGACTCTGGTTTTATGTCTTATCTGAAAGTGAATGACTATGGTCAAAAAGTGCCTTACACTCATACGCTGTTAGGTAACCCAGAGCTGAAGCTGCCATTTTGGGGAAAAAAAAAAGTAACCTGTACAAATAGAGAATTGGTAAAACCAGGATTCATGGGGCAATAATTTTCTTTTTAAAAAGGATTATGGGGTTTTTTCCCATCAGACCAGTTCACAGCTCTCTTTCTTATTTCAATGACCAAAACATATATTGCCTCTACATGCCTATGATTTATCATGAAAATTAATCCTGCCTCTTACTGAAAAAATAAAGCTAAACAATTTCATTCTGTATGTCTTCATATAATTTGTATATAGGGATAGCACATTTTAAATTTATGCTATTAGTAGAGCTTCCATACACCATCAGATAATTAAAATATTAATGAATTTACTATGAAAGCACTAGAGTAGTATATATTTAAGATAGTAAGTCAGAATTATCAGAATTAATAGAGATAAACTGCATGGTAGATGTCTAATTACACATTGAAGAGGGTCTTCTTCATAACATCTAGTGGAAAAGAATTTTTTGATATTACTCAGTGATAATCTAAATATATATCAATTGATGAAAATGGTATTTCAAAATTTCTAAAAACAGTACAATTTCAGCGTATGCTTCAGATAGACCTAATAAATAGATAATAAATGCATCCTTTAAAAAGACAAAGGCTTAAAGCATTTTCAGTAGCTTTAATTGTTATAATAAGATTTGGTTTTATTAACTACAGAAACATTAAAGAAAAGGTAATTCTGATGTTAGTTAAAAGGAATGATAATGTAATTCAATTTACCAGTGTAATAGTTTTCAGTTTAAGTTTTATGTTTCAAATATCACACAATTATCTAAGTCTCTCTACTTGTGAGTAGAATTTATTTTCTCATTTATCTTTATACTCATAGAACTAATTCCAAAGTTACTCTTAAATGTACTGCTCAAGCTTTTCTATTTTTGTTTGGGTCAAAGGGTCAGAACACTATTCTCACGAGGTCAGGGTCATCCTCATTAGCGTTGCTCTGTTCTGAGGCTGCCGATTATGCCTTTCGTCCTGAGAAGCCTGGGGTACCTAGAAGGAAAGGCAGATGGATCCAGAAAAATCCATCATAGCCATAAGTGCCCCAACTAAGGGCAGGTCAGGACTGCCATTTTCATATACAAAGAATAGCATATTATTACTCTTCAGCCTCTATATTCTTCTTAGATTCCCTCACTGGAAAAAAATGCCTATGTCAAGAATAAGCTAAAAAGAAGTCAGTATATTTTAATTTTAAAAATAATATTCCCCCAATAATAACAGAAGAATTTTTTAAAGCATTAAATATATAAGATAATAATTTCTAAAATTGGTTGAGTTAAAAATTTTCACGCACTATTTAGTGGAATAAAGAAATTCCTATACTGTAATTTTAATTAAATTGTCTTCACAATTCAATGTTAAATCAAGTAGAAATTTATATATATTATAATTCCAAAATAATATTGCATATTATCATATACTTGAAAGAAACAAGCTTTAGGACAAGCAAGACCAACATACAAAAGCAGCAGAACAAGGAAAAGGATGAAAGAAAAAAAAGGAGAAAGAGAGAAACTGGTAGAGGCAGGGGAGGTCAGGAGTAACTGTAAATGACATAATTTGATAATTTGACACCCTGGATCCAAGTGTGTCTGAAGTAGGCCTGATTTACTCCTAGAATTTTAATTACATGAAACTATAAATCTTTTTTTTTGTTTCCTAAGTTGACTTAAGGACCCCAAAGAGTCCTTACTAATACATCTGACATTGCCTCAATGAATAAGTAATTAACTAAAGAAATAAACTATGCAATACTTCAAAATTTAAAGCATGGGTGTTCATGCTTGCATAATGTTTTGAGATTCCACTGTGTAAGTATATCTTATAGGTGAAAAAATGAACTCCTTTCCTTTAACAAAAAGAAAAAATATATATAATTAATATTTTTAGGATTCTAATTATAAATGCATTTAATAAATGCACTGAACACTTGCCATGTGACAGACACTGTAAATACTGGAGGTACAATACAAGGATAAGTTAGAGACCTTTGACAACACAGGACAGAGCATAGCCTGGATATGCTCTGTAGGATAACGAAGAGAAGGTGAAGGAACAAAAAATTCTCACCCAAGAGCTGATACTGTAATGCTCACAGGAATCTTGATTACGATAAGTAGGTAGATAGATAAATAGAAAGATAAATAGAAATGGCCATGCCTATTTTGTACTTAATTTTTTTAATACACTGTCATTAGCCTTCCTAGACATTCCAGTAATGGCTCCTTTTACTCACTTCAAAGATATTTTACAAAACAAATATACAGTTTTTTACTTGGAGCCTTAAATTGTTTTCAAATATTATAACATTCCAAAGTGATGTCCCCATAAAAACATTCTTCATTTCCTCCTTTACCTTGACTGGATAAAGTAAATAAAGATTAGGAAAGACCTCAGAACAATAAGGAATGGAGAAAGGGAAATTTTAGAGAGATAGGTGGATGTGAAAGTTTTCTTGGGCTATTCCTGGCTGCTACCTTCTTGCATGGAAAAACTCACAATTCTGAAAGGCACCAGGAGATAGAAGCACTATTCCTCTGCTATGTCTGAAGTATCTGCAAATATATGTTGTCTCCTATGTACAGAGTTCAGAACTTGCTGACATTATTGTGCAGATTGAGTTCTGTCCTCAATGTAAGAGTATCTGAATTTATAAATAAAATAGTGGGCATGAATGATACAGCAGATCCTTCCGCTGCCATCTCAATTTGAAAACATTAGGCAGAGTTTTGGATCAGGCATACAGATTCCTCCCTGCTTGATGAACCCACCCAGTGCTCTTTCTCTTTCCATCCCTCCTGCTGCTTAGATACCAGCAAATCATGACAGTATATGGATGCCTTACTTCTGAAACTACTGAACTGAGGCCCCAGATCTTTAACTTTCAAGGCTCTGGCTGAGCTTACAGAATTGTCATTGTATGTAAAAGAAAACTTCCAGGAAAACTGTTCTCTGAAGGATTCCTACAAAACACTGTACTTAGTTCTACTTAAAGAGAAGGTAACCCAAGCAAAAATAACCGACCATTAGAATAAGGAAAGTAGATTCTAGAAATCACAGCAGAAGAAACATGTCCAGATAGAAAATTCTGCTATTTTAGTAAGTTCTATGAAAAAGCATGATTAAGAATTAATGTATATTTATTTATAATGAGAAAAGAAATCATTAAAAATTATCAAAAGCTGACCAAAAAAGATAACATACACTATAAGAAAAGGCGTCCATACAAGCTTCAAAACATCTCAGTAATCTACCTCTGATTCCAAATGATTTTCCAAGAGCATTGTAAGCAACTCTCCATTCTCAGTTACATTCTTTTTGTAGTCTATCTCTTCCTCTCAAACAAATCTTTTTCTATCCACGTTTAAATGTACTCAAGTCTCTTCTAGTTTAATTTTCAATAACTTCCCTATGACCTATAGCACTCTGTAGTAGGATCCTAGCACCCTTTATATATAACCAGGCACCTGACTGACACTGTTTCTGGCCTTTTCTGACTCAAATCCCTCAGAAAGCTAGTCACTACCTTCAGCCAAACAGTTCTTGCTAAGATTTACCTAAGGTAAACAATAGACTTAATATCAAAATAAATCTTTGTCTTCCCGTAACTTTTCAGCATGATTTTTTCTGTCAATATTCTCTCTTCATCCGAAACACTTTTCTCTTATCCTTTGTGTTGCCAAACTTTACTTGTCTTTCTCTTATCTCTCTGGCTGCTCCTTTCCATTCTCTTTTCCTAGCTTATCTTCTGCTCAGCTATTAAATGTGGATATTCTTCAAGGTTCAGTCTTAGTCATCTTTTTTATTTCTAATTCTATTACTTCTCTCTTAAAAATCTCATTCAAGCCCATGTTTTCATTTGACGTCTATAGAGAAAAGACTCACAAATTTATATCTTCAGGCTGGACCTGCCTTTTGGACACATCCAAATGGTATCTCAAAGACCTCAAACTGTGCTGTGATCTTCCCCATCAGACCTAACCAGTGGCACCACCATCCATGAGTCACCTCTGACACTTTCTTTTCTCTCACACCCAAGTCTAATCTATCATCAAATCCTGTCATTTATGTCTGTTAACTACCTCCCCAGCTCATACATGGCTCTTCCTATAAACTCTATCACTGTAATTCAAGTCACTATCATCTCATAACTGAGGTTAGTCTACTAAAGATCTTCCTATATCCATTCTTTGTGCCTGTTTTAGTCTGGGTTCTCCAGAGAAACCAAGAGGAAGGAGATATACTTATATTCACATTTATACTTATATAAATAAAATGATTTATTATAAGGAATTGGTTCATGTAATTATGGAGAGTGAGAAGTCCAAGATCTGTGGTTAGCAAGCTAGAGACTCCTGACAGCCAACGATGTAGTTCCAGCCGAGTCCAAAGGCCTGAAAAACAGAGCAGCAGAGGGAGTAAGGTTTAGTCTGGTGTACCAGCTCAGTTGGGTGGAGAGTGCAAATTCTCTCTTACTCAGCCTTTTGTTCTATACATGCCCTCAAGGGATTGGATGAGAGCCACTCACATTAAGGAGGACAGTCTGCTTTAATCTGTCTGCTGATTTAAATGTTAATCTCATCTAAAAACACCCTCATGGACCCACCCAGAATAATGTTTAACCAAATATCTAGGTATGTCCTGGCATAGTCAAGCAAACGGACAAAATTAAGCCTCATACTACAGTCTATAGTTCAATCATCACTGAGTTGTCAAAGGGATGCTTTTAAACTACAAATCTGATAATTCAACCCCTGCCTAAATAATTTCAATGATTATTTGATAAGCTTAGGATACAGACAGGATTCCTTCCAATTGCCTGTGAGCTCCTGCATGGTCTGGCCTCTGCTTACTTTACCATCTCACTAATCTGCTCCCCAAGGTCTCCATGTCACAGATATATTGGCCATCTTTCACTTACTGAGCACTTCTGCATTTCTCTCAGTCCTGTGCTTTTGAATTCTCTTTGGAATGCTTCTCATTCCACCCATTCATAGAATCTCAGGAAAAAAAAAAACATTACTTTCTTAGGTAAGCCTTCCTGATTTCTTCCCACACCACCACCATTATCACTACAATACATGTTGGGTTTCTTCATTATCCACAGTAACAAAATAATTTTCTTTTTATGATGAGCAGCTAACTTTATTAGTGTATAGTATTAATCTAACAATTAATATTTATGTATATAACTAAATTAACATGAAAAGTCAGAAACGGAAGAATTTCTAGAGGCACCAAGAAATTCTTAAATAATGTTAAAATTTCATATCCTACCAATAAATCAGGCAGTATTTAAAAATGTTTCATTTCAGACAACAAAAACAGAATCTATTAAACTGTAATATCTCACTAGATTTTGGGTTAGAAGTCTTATGAAGCTGTTTTATTCTTGACTCAACCCAGTGTGAAAGATATCTAAGTGATGTCATCAGAAGCCTTTGCAACAGAGTCCATTCGTTGAATTGTCAATAGTGTAAAGTACCTGGTATAGTCCTTTCCCATAGAACTGGAAGAGGA
Source organism: Lemur catta (assembly GCF_020740605.2). NCBI lineage: Eukaryota > Metazoa > Chordata > Mammalia > Primates > Lemuridae > Lemur > Lemur catta. The sequence goes on along the minus strand of NC_059128.1, from coordinate 178,778,419 downwards.
AAGACTTTCCTTGTCCATGTCAAAGTCTTTCTTTGCTGAAGACAAAAACTCTGATAGCTACTAGAAGAGTCATCAAACAAACATCAGAGAAAAACAAAGACTACTTGTAGATGATAGAGACTTAATGGCTATTGTTAATTTATTACTAACATTTTTGGAATGTGAAAGAACTAATGAGAGTTCATAAAAAGAATCTGTAAGTGACAAAAAATTTTGGTTGTTTCTGCAGCATACAAAACATGATAATAAAATCATTCCAAAAATAATCTTAGACAAACTGTCTCTAGGAATAACTGATAAAACCCATTTTCAAAATTTCAGTGAATGTTACATCTAATTTATAAAAGTGGATGGCCATAATTTTCATAAAAACTAATTCTGAAACATTATAGACATAATTTATAAAGAATATACCTACAATATGGCATTAATAGATTAAGTAAATAAGGAGTAAAGCCTAGACATCTGTATTTTAATAAAACTCTATGGGTAAGTCTAGCTTCTATCCTCAATTTAGAAGAAGATTACGGAAGACTTTGAAATAGGGAAAAGAGACTAGTATGTATCTTTTCAGTGGAACACCTTAGCCTCTGGGGATTAACTAATCCTATAGGAGTGCTCACTTTATTTTGTCTTTGACTAGGCTATTTTACAACTTTGCAGAGATAGATATTAACTTGTAAAAAAACCTAATAGTATTGTAAATAATTTCTGTCTGTAAATATACAAACTGTATCTGGTGGAATACATTTGATCAGTATATACTGATTTGCACATATTGATTAAAATTTTCCAGTTTTGCTCCATTTGTATATGTATTTCAGTATTTCTTACCCAACTATAAACCTGAGATACTTTTGAGCTTTCATTGAACCAGTTTTATTCCCTTTCTGATTAATAAGTTAAAATCTTTGACACATGCTGATTTTATATCATATGAGTTATGATTTTATCTGTTTGTTAGAAAATTATCTTCTAACATTTCCTACTCAAGAAAAAAAAAAAGATCTGTTTAGTTTTTGGAAATTAGAAGAGTAAAGAATCTATTGCAGAATCAACATAACTGGAAAGAAAGTATCTGAATTAAGAAAACTAGCTTCATGATATTCTCATAATTCTAAAATTACTTCTTATTATCTTCATTTTTTTATATAAATATGCCAGGTTTTCATAATTTTGAGTGTTCATCATCATAAGTACAGAGAAGGCTTATCAAATCTATTTGATAGTAAGAACACAGATATTCTTAAAATGCCATCAGTAAAACTTCAGAATTTGAGTATAGAAAATATTTATCAAGTGGCTAATAAAAAAATAGTGGTAAACATGCTTAATAGATAAAGAATGTATATTAGACATAATAAAAGACACATGTCTAAAATGAAGCCATGAAGTTACACTGCCAGCTATAAACGTTTATGATAGCATAGATATGTTTATTTGGACTATACTATATCCTCCTGGTCTAGGAGGATAAAAGATGAAGGATAATAGTTCTAGAGATTATCAATAATTTTAAGGACAATATGTGCAATGGTATGGCAGCAATAAAGAGTCTGATATGGATCCTTAGAGTGGGAGGTCTTTGAAGCTGAAGGAAAACTGAACTCAAGATCTCAACTCTCAAGGTCTTTTAACTGTGTTTTAAAGTCACTGAGACTCAATGTTTTAGCATGGCCATCCATGCTATAGTCCTGTCCTTTTTGTCATTAATGATCAAAGGCCAGCTATAGTAGCAACAGAAATTTGTATATATGCATTATTATTGAACCAAAACTGACAAAAAAGGCATGGTTGAACATCTAATATTTTAGTCACTGATATTGACCTATGCTAAACAATTTTGCTGTTCATTAATACATTGGTATAAATAAACTAGATATATGTGTCACTATTTTAATAACCACAGTCTTATCTGTCCACTCCCTCCACACTGACAGTCTACATTAAACAATTACTGTCATGCACTTCCATGATGTGGGATTGGGAAAATCAGGAAGATGGAGGTCTTGTTTCCACCAGGAGGAAATAACAAACAGACTGAGTAGAGGTGAAAGATAAAGAATAAGTTTAAGAGAAATGCACAAGTGAAAACTTCTTTTTCTACTGTTACAAGATTAAACTAGCTGAAATGGAGAAAAAGCAAGTACTTAAATGATCACAAAAGGGAAAAATGTCTACTAAAGGAATAAAGTTTTCTTTTAGTGGAGATAATCAAGAAAGCTCACCTGGCAAAAGTTAAATTATATGGATATATTTATTAAATTAAAGAAAATATAAAAGTCTAATAAATACAGAGTAAAATATATATCATATTGCAGATATTTCTTCAGGTCATATGCTAAATTTCTCAGGGGAAGAATAGTCATTGCTATTCAAGATGTGTTGTGATGTGTTGTGGATTTTTAACTTTCCTAGGACTGAAAAGACATTGCCTGAAAAATACTTCCAACATTATGGGATGTGACTAATGAGCCATAGGAATTTTAAATTAAGGCCCCTTGTCTTTTAGCTAAATTTAGCACAATTTACATATAGAGATAGATAAGAAACTAGTCAGCTAGAGTAAGAAGACACACAATTTTGATGGCCAGGAATCTGTTTTAGAACAATGGTAGAGAGTTTTAAACATGCCTTTAGGGATAGTATTCTAGGGAAGATATGGAGAAGTGGGAAGGCAGAAAATTTAGATCATCTTGTTGAGTTTTGGACCAAGTGAATAAAGTCCTGTAAAATTAAAATTGAAAAAAATAGAAAAGTACTGATAGTCTTATACCACAGCATAGAGTTTATAGGAAGTTGTATTTATCACATATAATTTTGATAGGCTGTCTGCTGATACAGATTCACTACAGCATAAACTCTTAAATATAGCATTAAAAGGCTTGACTTATTTTATGTACTTCATAATTCAATTCTCCAAATAACGAGCACTATAATATGATAGATACACCGATGAAGTAGCAATATAATGTAGAATAAGACAAAGGTTTCAGTTCTCCTGGGAGCTCAGAATATATTGTGTTGCAAGGCTTTTGCATTTTATAGATTTTTTTTTTTTTTTTTTTGAGAGTTTTACAACAGAGATTACTGCTTTGTCAAGATCGGGAAACTCAGAATAAGACTACTCCCTACCATAATAAAGACTTCATTAAGACAGGACAAAATTTACAGAATAAATTATAGTTCTGCAAACTGAATCAATTTGGCCTATGAAAATGCATTATAGTGTCCTTAGCTTTCTCATTTTTTCACAGACTAGTAAAAAATTCATCAAGGACTTTACTAATTTGAGAATCACTAACTTGGACACACAAAAAGATTTGTGGTGTTATATGTCCTATTCTTTCAAGCAGAAGAATATGTTGCATCACTGAGCATTCAAAGGGAGGGAATGGAAGACATAGACACTGACACACCTGTATATCATCTATCGATAAATTAGGGTAATAAAGTACAATTTTAAAATGCAACATGCTTCCTGGAGATTTCCTTTTCACTTTAAATATCTACATGTGAATTTTTAATCAAATAAACCTGTAACATCTTGATAAGATCTGATGCACTAGTGGAATTTCCATTTTTATTGGGAAACTGGGAAAGGTTATTTGGGATTGCTTGAGACATAACTATTAGAAGGCTGAGTCAGAATAGGTTTTAGAATCTGAGGACAGCATGTGGTTGTAGACATCTGGGAGGCAGGTCATAAGGATAATTGAGAATGAGAAGAGATCAAGGAAAATATTGGGAGAGAGCCAAAGATAAACTCATAAATTCTGATGGCCTTTGATTTTGTTCTACAGATGGTATTCCAACTTTTTTGTGAATAACTACCTCTTTTTTTAACAGGACCTTAAACAGATGACTAAAATATAAAATTGATAAAAACTCAATGGCTCTGGTGGGAATGGGAATAAACTACCCAATACACTAGCTGTAGGAGCTATGCCCTCAGAAATCACAGCTGCCTATGTTCAAAACAATGGTTTCAAGAGAAAAATAAAGACTGGGAAATAAAGACTGCAATAGGCTGAAACTCAGAGACACGTATAAATATTCCAAACACAGGAAATGTAAAAGTTATTTGTGTTCTAAAAACATTTAGTTTTACAACTGCTTACACTTAGCCTGAATTACTCTTCAAGGCCCACATGGAAATTCTAAGATGGTAAAAGGGCTAGGAGAGGAGGTTTAATAACGATGGTGACCTGAGCATACAGTAGTCTCCCTTTATCTGTGGTTTCAGCTACCTGTGGTCAACCTCAGTCTGAAAATATTAAATGGAAAATTCCTGAAATAAACAGTTCATAAGTTTTAAATTGCACGACGTTCTAAGAAGCTTGATGAAATCACAGGCAGTGTTACTCTCGTCCAGGACGTGAATCATCCCTTTATATAGCATACCCACATGTACATGCTATCCATCCCTTAGTCACTTAGTAGCCCTCTTGGTTATCAGATCAGATGTCCCGATATTGCAATGCTTGTGTTAAAGGTCAATAGTAGCCTAACCCTACATCACAATGTCTACATCATTCATCTGACTTCATCTCATCACACAGGCATTTTATCATTTCACATTATCACAAGAGGGGTGAGTATGTGTACATTTCCCCAGCACACAATTATAGGAGACTTTATTTAGGTTCTTAAAAACAGATACAGGGTACTGAGGAGGAAAAAAAGTGAATAGAAGACTTTTGAGGAAAAAGAATTTTGAGCTCACAAATCACCGTCTCATTAGACTCTGTCACTGGATTTTTGCTTTGTTCTTTTGGGGAGGCCATGATTCCCTGTTTGCTTTTGTTTCTTGTGCATATATGTCTATGTCTTTGCATTAAAAGATTAGTTACTTATTCCAGTTTTCTCTGTACAGCTTGTTTTGTTTTTTCTTGAATATATTAGTTTAGTGAATCTTTGTGACGAGGTCACTTTCTCCTTTTAGCTCTAGGTAACACCTTAAGCCCAGGTTCACCTCAGCTTTAGTAAATGATCAGAATACTGCCTATCCTGAATGCAGGAGCTCCCAAAGGGATTATCCAAGCAGTGTGGGAAGGCTGGGTAGGGGTTCCTGCCCAGGGGACCTGTGGAAAATGACTCCTACAGCATGGTGCTGTTGAACAGCTATTCTGATTTGATGTCTCCTTTGACTAAATTATAGAGAATTTCCAGGGCTGGGAATGGTAGTTCCACCTCCTTGCTTTTTCTCTGCCTGACCTCAAGGATATTTCTCCCTCAGGCAGTCACAACACTTCCTGTGAGTTTAGACAAGGAGAGGATTTTATCCAGGGAAATCCAGAGGTGGGAAAGCTGGTTGACCACCTCGATTTCATTTTTCCAGTGTAGAAACTGAATTGCGAGTAGATTTTCCTCATGCTTAGTACCAGGCAGAATGAGGGGAAGAGTCATCATGGATGTGAAGTCCAATACTCCTACTATCTGCTCAGAGTTTTTCCACTATTCTGTGGCCCCAGTAACTTCCTTATCCTCTTACTTGAGCTTTGGGTTGCTGCTAGTGAAAATCTCTGTGCTGTATATTTGGTTTTGGTTTTCTATGGGAGTGTGTGAATCCAGCTTGCCCCTAATCACCATTTTGGAACTGGAAGTCTCTACAATGCTGATCACTGTAGCTTTGCAATAAATTTAAAATCTTAAGTTCTGATGTTCAGTGGTACAATGGGGCAACTATAGTTGACAATAGTTTATTGTATTTCAGAATAGCTAGAAGTTTTCAAATGCTCCCAACATAAAGCAATGATGAATGTTTCAGGTGAATCTTGTCCCAGTTACGCTGATTTGATCATTGTATGTCATGTGCTTATATCAAGATGTAACATGTAATCCATGAATATGTACAATTATTATGTATCAATAAAAAAATTTAAAAAAAGAAATATTAAAATCTTGCAGGTAAGGTACAGTTGCTCACAACTGTAATCTCAGCACTTTGGGAGGCTGAAGCTGGAGGATTGCTTGAGGCCAGGTGTCCAAAACTATCCTGAGCAAGAGGAACAAGAGCAAGACCCCATCTCTACAAAAAGTAAGAAAATTAGCTAGGTATTTTGACATGTGCCTGTAGTCCTAGCTACTTGGGAGGCTGAGGCAGGAGGTTCACTTGAGCCCAGGAGTTTGAAGTTGCAATGAGCTATGATGATACCACTGCACTCTAACCTGAGTGTCAGAACAAGACCCTGTCTCAAGAAAAAGTAGATAAAAAAGCACAGTAACAGAGCAGAAGAGTGTGAGTAATATAAAACAAAATAATATGACAAAAAAATCAGGCATTTTGGAATTCATAAAACAATAGATGGATTAAATTCCCCAAGTCAAAGGTTTAAAAATATATAGCTACAATCTTTTATTTAAAGATAAATATCTAAAAGGTAATGCTATAGAAAGACTGAATGGACACGCCTGAAGTTCTGACTCAGAGCGGGGAGACGGGGCAATGGCAATATATGTAACCTAAATTTTTATATCCCCATAATATGCTGAAATAAAAAAAAATTACCACTGATCTCAATAGAAAAGTCTTTAACTATTGGCTTGCTATCAGTTTACAGTGGCAAATACTAGTTTTCAAAATGTGGTAAAAAAAAAAAAGAAAGAAAGACTGAAAATTAAGTAACGGTAATTAAGCACTAGGTAAATGCTAACTCAAAATGCAGGTATATCAATATTAACATTAGACAAAAGTAAATTCAAGGTGAAGTAAATTAAAAGGGAAAAGGAGCTATATGGGATGCTGATAACATTACAAGCCCATAAGAAGATAAAGCAGTCATGAAATTTTGCCACACAGCTTTGGAAACTTTTCAAGCAAAAGCTGATGTAAACTCCAAGTGAATTCTTAATTCATCAATTGAGAATTTCACAGTGGGAGACATTAAAACACCTCTGTCAGAAATCAAATGATTAGGTGACTAATGATTAAGAAAGATGCAAATCAAAGATAGAAAACTGTTTCTACAAAGAGCCAGATAAAAATATTTTAGACTTGCAGGCCATGTAATCTCTGTCACACAACTGAATCCTACTTTTGTAATACTAAAGCAAACATAAACAATATATAAACTAATGGGTGTGGCTGTGTTCCAATAAAACGTTGTTTACAACTACAGCTGACAGACCAGATTTGGCCTGTGACTGTAGTTTACCAACCTCTGACAGAGATAATTTGAGTACCAAAACAAGAAAATTGAGCTTAAATATACCAGGCAACTACTAAATGAATGAGATTCATATGATATAGTAAGAAAGCAACTACTTCCACCTCAAGCTACTACTCTGTGGAGCTAGTCTTTCTTTTTCCTTGGTGAAAAAGATGAAAATGTGAAATCTATGATTTTTATGAACACTCTCAGAAACCAAAAAGTCCCCCAATCCCTTTGAATCACATACAACACACATATAATTCAGTAACTAAAATATCCAGTCCCCTGCAGTAGCTGAAACTCTGAGCTAACTTAATTGAACATTGGAGTCTCTGCTTTGCCACACAGCTTGTTTCCAGTATTGATGAGAAACCACCCATGGGAAATGGGGAAAGAAGCATAGTTGACTTCCACTGTATTTTCCTTGTTTGTGAGGCCATTACTTCTCCCTCCCACTCATGGGCTCCTCCAATGCTGCAGCAGGGAAGGGAGGGAAAGTAGGGGATAAAACAAGGCCTTCTTCGTTGGTACATGTAATTCTGGCATGGTAGATGTTAAATCTTATTTTTTTCTTTCATGGAGATTGTGTAGGTGACTTTGGAGACACTCACTCCGTAAGTGGTTCCCTTGAGGCGTTAACAAGTATATTCACTGGTTGGTAACTTTTGATTCCACCTTGGGTCCTGATATACCTCTTTCCTCTCTCCAAAGAGGTCACTTCACACCATTCCATACAGCTATCTTGAATTGTTTCTAAAATGACCCCAGTTGATCACTTTCTATGGTCCACACCTGGTCACTGAGCTTAAACAGGAGTGATGAATATTGATGCTAAACTCCATTCCTGGCTACAGTATCTTGTGTGTCTCAATGAATGAGGCTTATATAATTTGCAAGTCTATGCAACCTATGGTAACATAGGTAAAGTAGCAGAATGAACATCAGTATGCTGATAACATCTAGAATTAACACACTAGGATTACTTAGTACACACACAGCTGATCATAGCAAGCGTATGAACAAAAACCACACATCTAGGGAACCAATCACAGAAAACGGGTTCCTTGCTATAGATGAGAAAAATCCTGAGATTTCATAGTTGAAAGGCACTTTCTCCCACTGCAGGATCCCAGCTACTTTTCTGTTCTCCCAACACTTCAGGAATCTGTCCAGACACTATAGATCTGGTTCTGACAACAGTCATTGTTCTGGATTCAATCTACAGTGATGATCTAGACTGCTCCTGGGGAGAGAAGACATTTCACTAAAGGTTAAAGGGACTTTTACCACTACCTCAAAGTAATATGTGCATAGTATGTGTATTAACAGGAATAGTCTGGATCGATTGAATAATTTTATATTTAATCTTCTTTTCCAGTTTATAATCCTATAGGCAATGTAAGTAGCTTGGAAAGGTTACCTTTGATTAGTTTACACCTATTGTGACAGAGCCAGTGGGGTGAATGTCAGTCTTAGGTGACACATCACGAACGTTGCCTTTACAATGGGAAATGCACATCTTTGGCCCTCTGTCAGTGGTAATGCTCTTACAATCTACTACTGTTCTTTACTCTGATGACACAAGAGCTTCATACAATTTACATTCTTTACATTTTTCAGGAGTGTGTCTGATACTCTAAGGGCCACATATCAAGCTGTCTGAGTGATTTCAGTAAAGTGTCTTGCACAGGATACTCGAAGTGAAATTGAAGCACTTCTCATCCTTCCACAGAGGATAGATGATACTCAATGTCCATCAACAATTCTTTCCAGAAAAGGCCTCTCTCTCTCTGCTTGTTAATTTATCTCTGGCTGAAGTCTGAGTCCACAGTTTATATGTACTGGGGGTGGTTGATGCACAAAGGTTATAAAACTTATTTCCAGGACTTTCTTTGCAAGACTTATATAACTTGGCAAAGCCTCTTACAGTGGAATGTGAGAGTACTTGCCACTGTTTCTGTGTGTGTGTGTGTGTGTGTGTGTGTGTGTGTGTGTGTGTGTATGCGCGTGTGACCTCAGACAAACTTGAGGTAGAAAGAGTTCCAATGTAACATAATGTTACATAGAAACTTTTCAGTATCCACGGACAGAGATTTCTTAAAAAGAACCATGTAATTTTTTGCATAAGGAAAATTTCAATGAAGACTCCAAATCAGAAATCATTCAGGCTACATTTTCAGGCAATAAGCTTTGAAAATAAAGACAAATATTTACTCAGATATTTAGAAGATTTAAGTAATTCATGGGTTAACTTGGGACTAAATTTAAATTCTAACTAAAAACTGAGCAATGAGAGTACTATCTAGCTCATCATATGAATGTGATTGAAATGCTACACAGAGGAAAATGTATAGTCCTTAAAGCATTTATCAGAAAACAAATCGGACTAAAAATTAATGTAAAAACACCTTGGGATAGAAAGTAAAAGATAGGTATGGTTGAGGCAATATGCTGTCAGATTACACTGCTCAAAATTGGTTTCCATAGCAACAGTGAGATTAAAAAGGTGGACCAAGAGCATATGACACTGAGTACACACAGAGCTGAAGATATTATATCTCACTAATCAAGAAGATGAGGAAATATTGGTTTTCTTAAACATCTGATGGATTAAAATACCAATGATAATTACTAAATTTGATCAGTATTTTCTCATTCCCTACTTGAAACCATTCCACAGTTGAAAATGAAGCAAAAGAACATACAAAAGTGAACGTGCAATTGTTTAAAATAGAAGTAAATTGGTTTAAGTAAAACGCCACACAGATTGCAGTTAAGTAAAATGGGATATCTAAGGTTAAATAATTCCATCGTAATTCACTTGGTTGTAATAAAACATTTAAGCATACACATTATGGATAGAAGGTCACCCACTGTTTTGAGTCTCCCAAAAAGAAGCTCATAGCTAAGTTATAAATTAATTTAAAAGGTTTTATAAAATTGTAAATGTTTTCCCGAGCCTTTAGAAATGCTTCCAAGGGAAATTACTAAGAATGCAATAAAAATATTTTTAGCAGGCTTAAACTGGCAATTTAAATTTTTCTAACATGAACGATGATTAGTTTTCAAAATCAGCTCAGCATCAGAATTTTTTAAAGACTTAAGTCTGTTTAAAGAAATAAAATATTCTCTTAAGAATATTCTTTCTTTTCTTCTCTCTATATTCCCCTTAATAGAAAATTTAGAATAATTTCAGCAAAACAAAATCAATGTATACTTATCTGAGATTCATTTCAAGCTAGTTTTTGAGTTATTAAAAGATGTTTAGGTCTATTGTATCTTGATTTTAATTCTATTTTATTCACAGTTTCAAATACACAGTCAGACTCTATTCAGGTTTTGATTATTGATTTTTTGCTATCCTTCTGAATACAGCATTGATTAGTATATCACTGCAATGCAGACAAATGAGTCTTATCCTGCCAAAGAATAAAAATATAAATATTTAAAATTATACATATAGCAAATAATTTAATCAATAATAAATGGAGTAGTTTGAATCCATTCTTTTTCCTCTTTCCAGAAGTGCAAGGAAGAGAGAAATTAGTTTTAATGGGAGAAGGAGTTTCAGAAATACTGCATCAAATGTGTAAGACTTGAAATGGATCTTGGATGACGTGGTGGTATTCACCGGGTAGACAATAAGACTGCATGCACATTGCGCTCTGTCTCACGAACTTCATCTGCTTCAGTGAAAGAGGAAGAAGTTGAGTTACAAAAACTGGAAAAAGCTATGTATTATGTGGAATAAATTACTTTGGGCATGTACTTTGGCCTCCCAGACATGACCCTTATGTTGAGTGTAGCATAACATGAGGGAATAGTTTTCACTAGGATGTGTAAAATGTTAGTTCATCCAGATAAATTCTGTGGATATGTATTTATAGTTTTACAGTTGTTTGCTTATTACTGTAATTATTACCATACCACCTCCATTGAAACTAGTAGTCAACTAACAGTGTTTTTACCCTTTCAGGAAAGGGTAAAGAACATCACACTCATAATGGTTTTGAAATCAATGACAGGAGTAGAAGGCAGGATAGAAACTAGAAAAGCTATCACAATATACTAAGATGTTTTTCCCAAAGCAAAAGGAGAATATTTGTTTAAAAATTTAGTGAAATACAGAGTACCCACCCAAAATGTGCTCTGAATAATTTATCATACATAAAGCTTATTCTCCTAAATGTATCACACAGTCTATTTTTTTAAAGCAGATGTTTAAAATTTTATATGACTAAAGAAATTTATTTTAATGATTGTCATGAATTCTGATAACAGATTGATGCTTTTATTCTCTGTGGCGTTACCCATACTCACTTCCTTGCAACTTTCCTTCCTGGACATTACGTTGGTCACTCTGGGTTTTGTTTTGATATTTTCTTGCTAAAATCTTCATCTTTCTTTCTATTTTTAAAAATCAACTTACATCAAAGCATTTTCACTCATACTGAAAACCCTCATCAACTGCTATCTGTTTCTCTTTGGTAACATCACCAATCCCTGTGGACCAAGGCAACCTTAGCAGGATATATTCTTTTCCCATGTTCTCCTATCCTATTTCCTGCAGCATCTGATGTAAAACAGATTTTAAAGTTCATAATAGAACAGAGGTCAACATGAAAGACTCTGGGATCCTGGCCTTTGGTTTTTGCTTCTGGTCTTTATTATTACAGAAAATAGTTAGTTGAACTATTATTTTCCATGTCATATAAAAATATTAGAAGAGCAGCTCTTTTAAATCATAGATCAGCATTTTCAAAGGATTTTATGATGTGTAAAAATAGGTATAAGGAAAAATAAATAACAGGAACACAGTAATCAAAATTAACTGTAACATTCTTAAATTTCTAAAATCTGAGAAACAACAAGCATACCATCTTTGCCCATGCAACTCCCTTTCTCTCCTAAATATTTTGATACAGAATGTATCTTCAAATGCTCTAAAGAAATACCTCCTCCTGTGTTTTGGATTCTATTCTCTGTTGCTTATCTGCAAACATGCTTTGAGGATTTTCTCCTTTTCTCTTCTGTATAGTCAAATTCTATTCTTTCTTTCTAACTTTTAAACATAAGACCGCCATGTTCATTTCAAAACAATCACCAATCTTGTCCTATCTCCACAGCACCCTCGGATCCTGCCTAATTGTGTTCTCTCCCACAAAGCCAAACTTCTCCAGTGGGTGACCTGCTCTCCCTCACTCCATTTTTTTGCCTGCCTTTCCCCCTTTAACCCACTCTACCCTGGTTCCACCAGCATCACGCTACCAAAATAGCTCTTGGTGAATTTATCAAATTCAAAGGCTATTTTTCAATGATCCTCTCACCAGCAGTCAACTGAGAAGCACCCACCTTCCTTCTTAAAACACTCTCATCCTGGGCATCAAAATCCTACTTAAAGGGACAAAGAATGACTAATCTCGTATCCTTTCTGCAGATCCTACCTTCTCCTCCTCTCCCATGTTCTTTCTCTCCACTCCCATCATCCTCTCCCATGAAATCCTAGACTTTTCTACTCTCCCATCCTCTAAGATTTTGAGATTCAGAATTGGTAGAAAGGGAAGGAAACAATAAAAGGGCTAAAGGAAATAAGGAGACTATCACAGAGGAAAAGTGTGGCATTTTCATAACAAAGTACTGAGTGGACAGATAGGAAGGAGAAGAAAAAGTTCAAATGTATTTGTTGTGAACAATATGGTTTTATCCTTTATAGTAAAGGATAAAATTGAGTGAGGTAGAAAATGGCTGAAATGTTTTTAAAAAATGTTTTAAGAACAAATGTTTAAGAGGTGGACTCTCATGGAGATGGAGCAGAGTGAAAAAGGAATTTTATTGAATGTTTAATATTAAATGTATAATGGATATCTTCAACGTTATTGACACACTTGCAAGTATTAATAAATGATAGAGATATGTTTTAAAATATTTTCAGTGGCTTGACTGATGTTAGGTGTGTCACATTGGGCAAATTATTTAAATTCTCTATGCTTTCATTGTCTTTCTTAAATAAGGATAGGATAATAATAGTATTTGTCTAATAGATCTGTGTTGAGGATTAAGTGATTTAATACATTTATAAAATGGCAATGTCTGATAAGAGGTTGTAATTGTCTAATTATTAAGTCAGAAGCAATAAATAAGGATAAAATGGGAATGTCATAATAAAAACAATTAAAAATATACTCAGAAGATACAAAAATAATGAAATTATGTGCTTGTAATAAGGCTTCAAAATATTTATAAAGCAAATTATGAAAGATTTACAAATTACACAATTGTCTCTACCTGCAAACTATCTGATTGTCTCCCAAGACAACTCTAGAGAACTTACATACTATTAATACTAATAAATTAATTCATCAAGTTTCCTAGATGTAAGATTCAGATATAAGAATCAATGTTATTCCTACACTAGTAATTGCTAATTAGAAAAGTTATAACTTTTATGTTCTATAGAAAAGAAAACAAATGTTACCTACAAATAAATCTGAATAAATGTGCAATTGTCTCATGAAAAAATTTTCAAGACATTATTGAAAGACATAAAAAAACTTTACTATAATTGGCAGTATACAATATATTCATAGAGGAGAAGACGCAATATCACAAAGATGCTACGGACACCAGAAGTCCCCTTTTTGAGAAAGAAAATATTAAATCAGAAATATAAATTTCCCTATAATAAAAGATTCATATTTGATTAAAACAAACTTAAGAAGCAAAGTATTTTAAGTAAGGTGAATGGTCTAAAGAAGGTTTAATATTTAAATAATAAATATTTCCTACTCTTTCTCATAAATAACAAATTTACTTTGTTGTATTTCCTGACATTCAGGATGTATATAAAGTTATACAAAACTCACTGCATTTTAATTATTTTTATCTAAGATATTTGTACACTAACACTATAAAATCTAAACTATCTTTTATGGTATTTTATATTCAGCTTAATGTGTTACCTACTTTTATAATTATTTAGAAATAAAAATTGCTCATGCTTCCTAATATCAAAATAAAATGCAGAAGTTTATTTCTTCCACATGGCAATTACACAAAAAGTAATCTGTAAATTTGATAGAAGTACAATCAAAATGCCAACAAAGGTTAAGAAAATTGACAAACATATGCCTATAATGGAAAAGCAAAGGACAAAGAAGAGACAAAAAGAATTTGAAAATAAAAAGTGAAAGACTATTGGTAGCTTGCCTACCCAGCTACCAATAGTCATTATAGAGCCATAGAAGCTAATACAGTGTGATATTTGTGCACAGAGAAGACGAGGGAAAACGAGCAGAGAATCTAGTAACACATTTAAAAAATTTTTTTAATATGAAATGTGGGAAGTGAGGAAGGGGCTTCAATTTCCTTTTTTTTTTTTTTTTTTGAGACAGAGTCTCACTCCATCACCCTGGATAGAGTGCAGTGGCATCTTTGTAGCTCACTGCAGCCTCCAACTCCTGGGCTCAAGAGATCCTCCTGCATCAGCCTCCTGAGTAGCTGGGATGACAGGTACACACTATGATGCCTGGCTAATTTTTCTATTTATAGTAGAGATGGGTCTCACTCTTGCTCGGGCTAGTCTCAAACTCCTGAGCTCAAGCAATTCTCCCACCTCACCTCCTAGAGGGCTGGAATTATAGATTTGAGCCACTGTGCCCAGCCTAATAACACACATTTTAAAACATATTTGTATATATAAAAATTTACATGTGATAAATGATTTTATATGTGATAAGTCAGAGGAAAAAGTGTGAACAATTGTCAAAATGGTGCTGGGACAACTGGATGAATGATAGAGACAGGTAGATACAGTTATATATCTAATTCATACCATACACAAATGATTAACCATCTATAATGAAGAGCAAAAATCAATACTTCTAAAAATAATTTTAGGAAAATATTTGTATTAACAGAAACAGGAAAAAATGATAAATTCAGTTACATAAACTCATATTTAAAAATATAAAATAATTTAAAAAACAAAGCCACAGAATGAAAAATATATTTTCATTACATAAAAACAAAAAAGGATCAGTAAAAATCAATAATAAAATTGTATACTTCATTATAAAATTGGCTAAAGGATATGAAAATTAATTAAGAATCAAGATGGCTAATAAATGTGTGAAAAGATGCTCATACTCACTAGAATTTAAGAAAACACCAGGAAAACAATAATGAAATGTAATCAAATACCTATCAGGTTATCATAAATTAGAAAGGTTTAACAAGGCTAAATTTTGGCAAGAATTTGTAGAAGCAGGGAATTCCACTCATTGCTGATGGTAGTATAAAATGGCATGGCTACTTTGGAGAATTTGTAAAGTTGACCAATTTCTCTTTTATATATTTGTCATAGGGAAACTCTCATGTGTGATTCAAGAACCCTTACTGTAGTATTTTTTAAGCTTTTATTTTGAAATTATTATAGATTCACAAAAAATTACAAAGATAGTATGAAGAAATTCCCTATACCTAAGAATGAGACAAGTTGGTTGACCAGAGCCACCAGCTGCCAGAGCAGGTAAGTAAGAAGGAGAACTTTTAGATGAAAAGGAAAAAATGAACACACAGACAGAGATAGGGTGTGAATTTGAGGGAAGGGTACCAGAACCTTCAGGAGACTCCATGGAAACAAGTTGTAAAGCAGAACAGGAAGGAGCAAAATGTCAGCAGAGATCAATGCCTGAGAGGCTTGGAGTCCAGTGAGAAGGATAGGTGGAGCGGTTCGTTTCTCTCTCCCATACATCTCTGATAGTCGGTGGATTTCCAAATTGCTGGAGAGACTTTCTGCCCATATCAGCCCAGGGGCTGCTGATGCCAGTGAGCTGGGAGCTTCTTGCGGATAGGGCACAAGGCTTCCAGTCTCCCTGAGGTGTCTTCCATCTCTACAAACCTGAACCAGGATGGCAGGTGCCATATTGCTTCTCTACCCACCATGAACCTTTGTCCTCCCCAGGTGGCTTCAATTCCTCAGGTTTTGTCTTGCTTGTTTTTACGCAGACATTTCCCAACTCTGGCCCAGAGTACAGGAGCCACCAGGGTCCAGCGGGTCCCAGATGATCTGTGTGACTCCAGTGCCTGGACATTCTAGGTGGGCAGCCTTCCAGAGTGAGGGATGGACATGACCAGAGTGCTAGCTTTCCTCCAATTGACTCTTTTTTCTTCCCTTGCCCTCCCTGACTTGTGACTGCCAAGACAGTCAATTGAGCCACCACACTGAGGCTTCCACAGAGAGTAGGGCTCAGACTTTTTCTCTTGGGGTAATTCAACAGACTGAGAGGTGCTTGGACTGTGACCTCCCAGCCTGCCAGCCTTCCCTGGTGCTGCTTGCTGGCTTCTCCATCAGAGTGGATCATGCCCCAAGGCAGAGCGACATTGAACCTTCTTAGGCACCCCGTGAGCAACTTAGGACCAGCATGCTTCTCCCTGGCATGGTCAGGGATGGATCTTCAGGGACCCAGGGATGGGCCCACAGGCTAGATCCCATAACTCTCAGTCTCGATTGCGTGGCTCAGGGGCACAGAGGGGAGATTTGTGAATTAGTCTTGGGAGGAGAGGGGGCCCATATGGGCAAATAAGTGAGGAGAGTGCAGCATGGGTACTAGCTATACTGTGCTCACAGGGCACCCCTCCCCCAACAGGAGGGCTGTGCTCTCAGCTTAGGCCAGATCCTGGAACATTCAAGGAAATATAAATCACAGTGGAAAGACTTAAGAGTAGACTAGACCAGACAGAAGAAAGAATCTCAGAGCTTGAAGACAACAACTTCAAATTAAACAGGTCAGTCAAAGATAAAGAACAGAGGATTAAGAGGAAGGAACAAAGCCTACAAGAAACATGGTATTATGTAAAGAGGCAAAACATAAGATTTATGGGCATCTCTGGGGGTGAAAAAGAAAACAGACAAGGGTTGGAAATCTATTTGAGGGAAAAATTGAGGAAAACTTCCCTGGTCTTGCTAGAAACCTAGATATCCAGGTACAAGAAACTCAATGAACACCTGGGAGATTCATCACAAAGAGGCAATCACCATGACACATAGCCATCTGACTAGCCAAAATTAATAGGAAGGAGGAACTCCTGTGAGCCATAAGGCAAAAACATCAGGTCATTTACAAATGAAAACCCATCAGGCTAACTGCAGACTTCTCAACTGAGACCTTACAAGTCAAAAGGAACTGGGGCCCCATCTTAAGTCTTCCTAAACAGTGTAATGGCCAGCCTAGAATTTTGTATCCTGCAAAACTAAGTTTCTTATATAAAGAAGAAATAAAAACTTCTTCAGACAAGTAAACACTGAGGGAATTTTTCAAGACCAGACCTGCCCTGCAGGAAGTACTCAGATCTGCACTATTCATCAATCAGCAAAATAGAAACCCAACAGTGTAAAATCACCCAAAAGCTAAAGCTCAGAGCCCATATAAAAGAATGGCTTAAGAGGCAAAAGAAAGCAATAAGAGTCTACCTAATAAGATGAACAGAAATGCACCCCACTTACCAGTTCTTTCAACAAACATGTATAGCTTGAATTTCCCACTCAAGAGACACAGCCTGGCTCAATAGATAAAAAAAATACAAGCCAAGTATCTGCTGTCTCCAGGAAACATGTCTAACCCACAAGGACTCATTCAGACTCAAGGTGAATGGATGGAAAAAAATATTCCATGCAAATGGAAATCAAAGGAAAACAGGTGTAGCCATTCTCATATCAGATAACATTGATTTCATATCAACAATATTAAGGAAAGACAAAGATGGTCATTATATAATGGTAAAGGGATTCATCAAGAAGACATAAAAATCCTAAATATTTATGCACCTAACACAGGTGTGTCCACATTCATAAAGCAAACCTAGTAGATCTAAACAAAGTGATATGCAGCAACATTTTAATTACTGGGGACTTCAACACCCCACTGACAGAACTGGACAGATCCTCCAAGCAGAACATAAATAAAGAAACACTGGACTTAGTGGGACTCTAGAGCAAATGGGCCTAACAGACATTTACAGAACATTCTACCCACAAACTACGGAATATATATTCTTCTCATTAACACATGGAACATTACCTAAGATTGATTACATCTTAGGCCACAAAACATGTCTCAACAAATTAAAAAAAAAACACAAAAATTATACCAGGTACCTTCTCAGAACATAGTAGAATAAAATTAGAATACAATTTCAACACAAGCATTCAATTGTACACAAAGTCATGGAAATTAAACAATCTGCTGCTGAGTTACTAGGTCAAGGAGGAAATTAAGGTGGAGATGAAAATATTCCTCAAACTAAATGACAAGGTGACAAAAGTTATCAAAATCTGTGGGATTCAGCAACAGCAGTCCTAAGGTGAAAATTCATACCCTTAAATGACTACATCAAAATGATAGAAAGTTCACAAATCAACAATCTAATGAACCATCTTAAGGAACTAGAAAAGGAAGAGCAAACCAAACCCAAACCCAACAGAAGGAAAGAAATAACTAAGGTGAGAGCAGAACTAAATAAAATCAAAACCAAAAAATTAATACAGAAGATTAATGAAACAAAAGTTGGTTCTGTGAAAAGATAAATAAAATTGGTAGACCTCTCACTAGATTAACCAGAAATAGAAAAGAAAGTACCCAAATAAGCTCAATCAGAAATGAAAAACAAGATATTACAACTGATAACACAGAAATACAAAATATCATCTGTGAATACTATAAAAAACTCTATGCACATAAACTCAAAAACTTTGAGGAAATGGACAAATTCCCTGAAACATACAACCTCCCAAGGATCAATCAGGAAGAAATAGAACCTCTGAATAGACTAGTTATGAACAACAAAATGGGAGCAGCAATAAAAAATCTTCCACCAAAAAATCCCGGAAAAGGTGGTTTCACAGCTGAATTTTACCATATCTACAAAGAAGAATTGGTACACATACTGCAGAAATTATTTCATAAGATTGGGAAGGAGGAAATCCTTCTCAACTCATTCTGTGAAACCAGTATCACCTTAACACCAAAGCTAGGGAAGAACAGAATTAAATAAGAAAACTATAGACCAATATCCCTTATGAATATGGATGCAAAAGTCCTCAATAAAATTCTAGCAAACTGAATTCAGCAGCACATCAAAGAAATAATTCACCACAACCGAGTAGGCTTCATCCCAGGGATGGAAGGATGGTTCAACTTCTGTAAATCCCTAAATATGACTCATGACACAAACAAAAGCAAAACCAAAATTCATATGACCATTTCAATAGATGCAGAAAAAGCATTTGACAAAATTCAGCATCCTTTTATGATAAAAAACTCTTAACAAAATAGGCATAGATGGAATATATCTTAAAATTACGAAAGCTATATATGACAAACCCACCACCAATATCATACCAAATAGGGAAGAGTTGAAAGCATTCCAACTCAGAACTGAAACAACACAAGAATGCCCATTGTCACCACTTCTATTCAATATAGTGCTGGAAGTCCTAGCCAGAGCAATCAGGCAAGAGAAGGAAATTAAGAATATCCAAATGGGGAAAGAGGAGTTCATACTATTGCTCCTTGCTAATGATATGATCTTATACTTAGAAAATCCCAAAGATTCCACCAAGAAACTCCTGGAATTGATAAATAAATTCAGCAATGTCCCAGTTTACAAAATTAATGTACACAAGTGAGTAGCATTCCTATACACCAATAACAGTCTCACTGAGAATCAAATCAAAGACTTAATGCTTTTCACAATAGCTACAAAGAAAATAAAATACCCAGGAATATGTATAACCAAGGAGTTGGAAGGTCTCTACAAAGAGAACTACAGATCACTGAGGAAGGAAATTGCAGGTGAAGTAAACAAATGGAAAAACATATTATGCCATGGATTGGCAGAATCAACATTATTAAAATGTCCATATTACCCAAAGTGATTTACAGATTCAATGCAATTCCCATCTAAATAACAATGTCATTTTTCGCAGATCTAGAAAAACTAATTCTACACTTTGTTTGGAGCCAGAAAAGAGTGTGAATAGCCAAAGCAACCTTAAGCAAAAGGAACAAATCTGGAGGCAACACTTTATCAGACTTTAAGCTATACTACAAAGCTATGGTAACCAAAACAGCATGGTACTGGCACAAAAATAGAGATATAAACCAATGGAACAGAACAACCCAGATATAAAACCATCCACATATTGCCACTAGATCTTTGACAAAGCAGACAGCAATATATACTGGGGAAAAGAATTCCTATTTAATAAATGGTGCTGGGAAAATTGGATAGCCACATGTAAAAGATTAACACAGGATCCACATCTCTCATCCTTCACAAAAATTAATTCAAGATGGATAATAGATGTAAACCTAGAATTCTAGAAAAAAATGTTAGAAAAACTCTTCTTGATAAAGGCCTAGGCAAAGAATTTATGAAGACCCTAAGGACAAACATAGCAACAACAAAAATAAATAATTGGATTTGATTAAATTAAAAAGCTTCAACACAGCCAAGAAAACAATCAACAGAGCAAATAGACAACCTACAGAATGGGAGAAAACATTTGCATATTATACATCTGATAAAGGGCTAATAACTAGAATCTACAAAGAACTCATGAATATCAATAAGAGAAAATCAAACAACCCCATTAAAAAGTGGGCAAAAGACATGAACAGAAGCTTTTCAAAAGAAGATAGACCAATAGCCAGTAAACATGAAAAAATGTTCAATGTCACTAATCATCAGAGAAATGCAAATTAAAACCACAATGAGATATCATCTAACCCCACTGAGAGTGGCTTTTATCAAAAAGTGCCAAAACAATGGATGCTGGCATGGATGCGGAGAGAAAGGAAAACTCAGACACTGCTGGTGGGACTGCAAACTAGTGCAACCTCTATGGAAAATAGTATGAACATTTCTCAAAGAACCAATAGTAGACCTACCATTTGGTTCAGCAATCCCACTACTGGGTATTTACCCAAAGGAAGAAAAGTCATTTTATCAAAAAGACACTTGCATTCAAATGTTTATTACAGCACAATTCATAATCATAAAGATTTGTAATCAACCCAAATGCCCATCAATTCATGACTGGATTACTAAAATGTGGTATCTGTATACCATGGAGTGCTACTCAGTCAGAAAAAAATGAATTAATACCCTTTGCAACAATCTGGATGGAACTGTAGACCATTCTCCTAAGTAAAGTATTATAAGAATAGAAAAACAAATACCACATCTATTCATTATTCAATTGGAATTAAACGATCAGCATTCATGTGCACAGACGGAAGGAAAATTCAATGGAAATCATGCAGGTGGGGGTGGGGAGGAGAGGATGAATGAAATCATACCTAATGGGTACAATGTACACTATCTGGGTTATGGGCACACTTACAACTTTGACTTAAGCAGTACAAAAAAAATCCATGTAACTAAAACACGCGTACCCCCATAATATTCTGAAATTTAAAAAAAGAAAAAAAAGAAATTCCCTGTACTGTTCACCCAGTATCCCAAAATGTCTACCTTTTACAAACTGTAGTACAATATCAATGCCTGGAAATTGAGACTGATATGATGTACGTTTAGTTCTATGCTATTTTATCACACTTATAGGTTTGTACAACCACCACTGTAATTAAGATACAGAGCTATTCCACCATCACAAAAATCTTCCTCTTCTACTTCACAGATTCACATTCACCCCTTTCCCCTACCCACTATCTCTAAACCCTGGCAAGCTATAATTGATTTCTCATCTCTCTCATTTTGCGGTTTCAGTAATATTATACAAATGAAATCGTTCAGTATGTGACCTTTGAGATTGGCTTTTTTCACTGGACATAATGCACTTGAGATCCATTCAAGTTATTGCATATACCAAAAGTTTATTCCTTTTTATTGCTGAGTAATATTCTATAGTATGGTGATACTACTAACCATTTACTTATTGAGGGACATTCTGGTTTTTTCCAGTTTTGTACTATTACAAACAGAGCTGATATGAACAATGATGTACAGGTTTTTGTGTTGACATATAAAATTTTCATTACTCTGGGACAAATGCCTAGGAGTGCAATTGTTGGTTTTTATAATAAGCATATGTATGTTTAGTTTTTTTTTTAACTAATAAACTATTTTCTAGAAAATTGTAAGGTTCATCAAGAAATTTCTCTTCTACATATTTACACTAGAGAAACTCTCACATGTGATCATAAGAAAACTCATTATAGGCTTTATTTAATAGCTAAAATGGAAACCATCTGAATATCCATCAGAAGAATAGATCTTTAAAAAATTTGTTTACTCATATATTGAAATATTATAAAGATCTAAATAAATGAACCATGCCTGTAATCCTAGTACTTTGGGAGGCAGAGACAGGAGGATTGCTTGAGGCCAGAAGTTCAAGACCAGGTTGAGTCACATAGTGAGACTCTGTCTTCACAAAAATAAAAATTAAAAAACAAAATTAGCAGGCCATGGTGGTGCATGCCTATAGTCCCATCTGCTTGGGAGGTTGAAGTGCAAGGGGATCATTTGAGCCTAGGAGTTTGAGGTTGTAGTGAGCAATGATGATGCCACTGCTCTCCAGCCTAGGAAACAGTGCAAGACTATGTCTCAAAATAAATAAATAAATAAATAAAACTAGAGATACATGTGAATATTATAAATTATGTTTTGAACAAAAACAAGGGTCAAAATGACACTTTTAATATGATTTTTACATATTGATTTTATAATATTATTATAATCTCTTTTGTAGTAACTAGAAAAACATGGATGGGAATAGCAAACATAACATTCAAGAAGGGGATTATCTCTGGAGAAGGAAAGGGTTTAAGGCAGAAATTCAATTGAGGATTCAGCTAGATTTAAAATATTTTTATTTCTTAAAATAATTTGAGGGAAGTTTCTAAATGTTATAATTTGGTAGCATTGGGTAGATGATATGTAGGTGTTTGTCATATGATTCTCTGTTGTTTCCTGTATATTTACCACATTTTACAGTAGACAAAAATGAATTAAGTGTAAAATACCTTGAGTTAAGTGCTTAAAATATGATTTTATTATTTAGATTTAAGTCTCAAACACAATGTAATTATCAATTATTTTCCAGGATCCTAAGAAAATAAATGCATTAACCGATGTAAATTGTATACATCTGCAGTCGTCAACCCCAGGCTTCGGAGCAGCACCAGCTGGCTGCAGTCTGAGGCTGCCAGGAGCCAGACGCACAGCAGGAGGCGAGCAGCGGGTGAGCCAGTGAAGCCCCACCTACCCCACAGCCGCTCCCCATCGCTGGTGTCACTGCCCCAGCCTCGCCCCACGTCAGATCAGCGGCAGCATCAGACCCTCACAGGAGCAAGAACTCCACTGCAAACTGCACATTTGATGGATCCAAGTTGTGCACTTTCTCTGAGAATCCAACGCCTGATGATCTGAGGTGGAGCCAAGTGGCAAGGTCTCTCCCAACCCCCCATCCCTGGTGTCAAAAAGGTTAGGGACCACTGGTATACATGATGTTTTAAAATTTTAAAATTGTATGTTTTAAATATTTTGAAGTAGTCTCTTTTGGAAACCTATTTGTGCAAGCCTATTTATTTATTTACCTTCTTAAAAAACAATAAAAATAAGAGAAAGAAATTTAAAAACAATAATGGCATATAAGAAAAGAGCATATAAGAAACTTCAATAAATTATTGTAAAGTGAACAGTTGGTGGAATGTTTGCCAACCAGAACACAGCAAAACACAATCTGGAATACATGTGTTTGGGGTTATTACCAAGAATGGAACAGATTGGCTTGGTAGAACTCCAGAGGGATATTAGGCTGAAAGAAATCTAGTACCTCTGAAGGAGTGAGAAGAAAGCTGAGAGCAGGGAAATCTGCATGCTGAATGATCTTTCTTCTTCAGCAATCACATGCTTTTCTCCCTAAAGGAAAGTTCAAGCTCTTTTGCAAAAGAATTGAATAAAATGTCTGAGGTGAACTAGGAAATTTAGAAGTCCCACAGCATAATTGCTAGTTCTTGGCCTACTTACTCAAAAGTAAATCCTACCACTCCCTTGCAGAACCCCACCATTGTATCCAACATGCTCTCAGGTAGACCTCTCTTGCCTTGCATTTCAATATGAATCACCAACCAAGAATCACCTGGTACCTAATGAAAAGTCTGCATCATAAAAAACAAAATAAGATGAAGAAACACTGGTGGCCATAAAGTGAACAAATAATTCAGAGGAAACAGTATGCTAACTAGTATCTTCCAAAAATTTGAGACAATTACACCCACAAAGCAAGAACAGGATGCTATGAAAAGGGAATGTAGGATGAGAAACTTCTTGGATGTTGAAAATGTGATTTTAAAAAGCTGCACCTGAAGGGTTACAAAATAAAATTCAAAAATTGCCCCAAAATGTAGACTCCAATGATGAGAAGGCAAAAAAAAAAAAAGAGGCAGATGATCACTTGACTAAAAGTCTTTCCAGAAAGAAAAGAGAGAAAATGGACTGGACGGCAAGGCTCCAAGAGAAGGAGGGGCACAAGGCTGCAAGAGAATATTGATGGCGGGAAGTGGCCTGATGGTGGCGAGGTACTGATGATGGTGCTGTTGGTGGCACAGGGAGAGCAGTAATGTTCTAATCAAACTCATGTGACACTGATTTTGGCTGTGTGCTCAGCTGTCTAGTCTTGCTGTCAGAACCTGGTTCCTCAGCTTTTCTGTCCATTCAGTGGCAGCGTACTCCTTTTCTATTGAAAGTATCCAATGCTATTTTCTGTTCACAGCATATTCTGAGATCGATATCAAAGAGCTAGGATACATGTCATTCCAAAAAGTACACAAAGATGCAAAGTTCAATCACTGTGTCTTAGAAAGGAACTTTTTAATGGCCAAGAGTATGTCATATGTTCCTACTCCTAGAAAGCTAGATTTTTAAAACCTAGTGTGAAAATGGGGAAAACTGCTGTCTCTTTATCTTTGATGGCAAGGAGCAGGTTTCTGCCTCTTGTTAATGTCCACACAATGGGTGATTCCTCTAAATTAGGAAAAGGGTAAGAATACTGGGTAGGCAACAACAATAATAAAACATCTTACTCCATCCTACACACATGGCAGAATTAAATATATACTTGTTGATAAATGAATGAATCTAAAAATTCAATGTGAAAATATTAAACAGTTATAAAATGATGAAAACCTGGTTATGGACACACAAATGTAATTTCATTTCAATTTCTTTAAATCTCAAATTTAGCGAAAGTTTTTATTAATATAAACGTATTGAGAAGTTTTAAATGTTTTCTACTGAAATACAGAAAATATATAGAACAGATTTGATATATACACATATATATACAAATACGTACACATATATACACAGTGTATATGTGTGTATGAATGTGCACCATGTATATGAGGTCACATAAGCTCACAGGAAGAATATCAGACAGAGGTCAGAACTATAGATTAAATTGGCATTAGTCCTTGGAGTTCTTCTCATATGTAAAATGGATAATTTTGATCAGATAGTTACTTTTGATTTTAAAAGTCTATGATTCTTAGTGAGTGTGTGTATGTGTGTGGGTGTATGTATGCAAAGTAGAGCTGGAGGGCCTACCCAAAACTATCTTGGAATTTATAATGGGCCTTTTCAGTTTTCATCCACTTAGAAACTTTCCTCCCTTTTTCTACTAATGCATCCTCTTTCCTTGGGATACTCATGTTTCTTTATTCCAAACAATTGATTCTTGTAAAGTTCAATCACAGTACAGCAGTGTGCAGCTGCCCCTGGCCTGACCATAATAACGCTAGAGCCCCTGGTCACTGTGCATGACCCAGAAGTTAGGCCTATTACCTGGGCCAGGATAATCAGAACCTTTGCTAGCATTCTTAATATTAAAGCCAGAAGGAAGACCACCTTTACCTGGAACTGCTAAACATGGTAGGATCTCATCTCCACTCTCCACCCTTATAATATGGAGGAAGCTTTCTGAAGAGATGATGTGGACATAATCCAGAGAAAGGCTAAAATAAGAGATACAGTAAAAAAGGAAGTATCCTGATGACATTGTTAGAGCCTAGTTCTACCACCTCAGTTACATGAGCCTCTTTTTTTGGCTTAAGCTATATTAAAATGGATTTCATTTGCTTACAGAGAATAGTATTCTTTAGCCCTGTATTTTGTGGCACAAGCTGATTGCAAACTATAATTTAGTTTTTAGCCTCTAATTAACATTATCATTAAGTTCTTCAATCAGTGTATGGGTCTTGAACACCCTTTCTCCAAAGTTGGAACAGCAGGTATAGCTCAAAGGACATGAACTAAGTAAGAGTTGGACATTTGCAATTAAACCGTTATGCTGGGATTATCCCTGGACACATAAAATCACGTATTAATCAACTAGCATTGTACCTGGCACAGAATAGCTGTTCAATAAAGACTTGTTCCCTCTGGTAAACATTTTTGAAGATAATACAAAAATAGAATAGTCCCCTCTCCAATATGTAAACATGCATTATTATCATTAGTCTCTATCTCAATTTGAAACTTCAATATTTGAGTTTGACAATAGGGAAAACTGACATCTTTCCTGGTCCTTTTAAACATGCTACTTAAACTCTTTTTTAATAATGTCAGAATTTGTCATTGTATGTATTTGGATTGAGGATGTATTATATAACTACTTGCTTACTATAATTTTATTTTCCCATTTTCTTGATACCCACTATTTTTTAATTATTGAGAATTTTGTTGTACATCATTGTACAGTTTGAATAATCTACATAATCCATTTACTTCTGTTATAATGCCGTATCTATCTATATAGATTCATAGATATATTGAAGACAGAAATCAAGAGAAAGAGAGAAATGAAATAAAATTGAAACTGAGTGTTTTAAGAATGCAATGTTTATTTAAAAGTGCATAAGAGAAAATTTTCTGTGAATGTGTCCTCACAAACTAATGATTCCATCCCCACCACCCAGATCAACATCTGACATTTCAAAGAAGATAGCCTAAGATAAAAATTAGACTGGAATCCTGAATCTGACATTGGCCAGTAAAATGAATGATGTTAGATAAATTATGTTCTAGACTTCATTAATTTTTCTGATTTGGACTATTACAGCCCCTATGGGTTGAAAAAATCAAATTCTGTATGAGAATTCGATAAGTTTCACCAGGGCCAGAATCATGCATAGAAGTTAAGTGACAAATTTCTTTTGTTTTTCCAACTTCCTTGTGGGCACCACATGGACTTCCCTTTCCTATCTTCAACCGTGCTAGCTCTTAGTAGAGACACAACATGTTAGGTTTTTCTTCACTTCCATTTTCCAGTGCCTATGCCTCTATCCTTTGACTACACTGAGCTTCTCATTGTAGACTCCACCCAAGTCAAAGAAATTTTGAGAAGTATTCTAAAATTCAAGCATCGCTTTCCCATCTCCTCTATTTATTCAGTGTTACAGTATTTTGTTTTGCCATGTGGGACTTTTGGCTCTATTAAGTATTAAAGTAAATTATGGCTTTCACCCTTTCAAAGGATATTTTCATGTTAACAAGGAGTGTTTTTCCATGATCCAAAGGAATTGGTATTTAACAGTGGGACTTGGGGCCCTACCACAGGGAGACTGCAAGCTAGTTAGGGTAATATATGGGGAATGTGAAAAAAAGAATAATTTAAGTTTTTATAGAGCCTATGGAACTCTAATCAAACATTAGTTTTTAGTCAATAACAAATCATTATGAAACTTAAAATCTTGATTGAGCGTGTCATTAATATCCCTAGCCTATTAACTTTTCCATTGTTTTTATTGTTGTTTTATAAATTGGAATTTGAACTTGTTTTCTCCTCTTTTTTGTCGGGGGGGGGACACCAAGGGGAGGGTGTTTAAGTGAGCAGGGAAAAAGGTTGTGGTTCCAGCAAGCATGACTGGATTTCAAAAGTGTTTCTGTAACTGGAGGGAGAATATGCTTGCAGGTATTCCAGGCCATAGCTCTCTCAAAGATCTTCCCACATGGCTTGCTTAGCTTTTACTTTCATTTTGTATTAAACAAAAAGTCATTTGAGGGCTATTTAATGCTCTGGTTTGTGTTTTCCAATACCAGATAAAAGTTAAACAGATGAACCATTTGGGGGGTAAGGATTGGGAAATCCACGGCTGCTAAAATGCTTTAAAGTTTCAAAATGGTTTTGTTTTTTTAAACCCATTTTCCATGTTCCAGCAGCTGTGGGTTTTCCCAGGGCTCCCCCTGTGGCTCAAAAGGGAGCTGCTTAATGCTTAACAGATGAGCCAATTGAGTTTTTAAATGCAAAATTAAACTTAAAGTGCACAAAGAGCACAGGGGAATCCACAGCCAAGAATAGACTGGAGGAGGAGAGTGAGCTGCAAGCACCAGGCTGCCAGGAGACACAGACTCTTCTGCAACCAGCAGCAACTGGGAGGATGGTACAGTACAGGCAGGTTTATTTTTTCATCATCCCTCAAACAGGCTGTGATTATACTCCATATTATCAAAAGGGTTTTTTTTAAATAACTACTGGCTTTAGATTTATTTATATATGTCTATTTTTCTTTAAGAACAGGAAAAAGAAAGAAAGAAAAGAAATAGATAGATGGGCTCCATAGAATACAAGTACAAATATATTTTGATCTCCATCAGGTTTCTTCTGTCTGTGATGGTGAGAGAATTTGGTCCCCCCCCCAGGTGCCTTACTTCCTGTGCCTCAGACACTCTTAGCAGATCTAGATTCTCAGAACATTCTGCTTTGAATATGAGGAGCCTGGATGATCGTGAACTTTAGTTGGGACATAATTTGCCAAGTCACTGGATAAATTATTTTTGTCATTCATCTAAATATTTGAACATAAAAAAATCATTGGACTTCAGTACTTAAAAATAAAATCCAGACAAAAAGTTTTTGACAACTTTATGAAAAGTCTTCTCTAATTCAAAACAAATCACCCTAACACCTTTAAAAAGAAAATTTCCATTTTAATTGTCTAAGTGCTTTTCAAAAAATATCCTCCCAACATCATCAAGACTAAAATATCATGATGCAGTTTCTTTTATTGAAGATGATAAAACAACTGTTGGATTCCAAATCATAGACATCTGTTTAGGAGCCAATCTCATGATTTCAACAAGTTTTTCATAGCAATATGTACATTGACATTCCAGAGAGGGATACAGCCGAGCCAATCAGGCTTACAGTCTCCCAGATATCTGGACAATATATACCAGAAACATATATTTCTTGACATTTTGCAGGAGATATGTCCTTTGTTGTCTATTGCATTTTAATTACATTTGAAGAAATTTAGGATAATATAAATAAGTGCTGAAAAATGACAATTCCATTGGAAAATTTCTATTGTTTAGATCTTGCACTCATATTCTGCTTTTAAGCTTGGGAAACACTGAAAATTCTTTAGTTGCTTACTTTTAGAGAAATAATTTTAATGGATGGTAACCAAAAATGCTATTAACATGACAGTAGAAATGTCTTCATTAGGATACGAAGAAGAATCTGCTAGAAAGTTTCCTGTCTGATATTACTGGAGCTCAGAAAAATTTCAAATTTCATATTATCGGAGCCCAGAAAAGGATACCCCGAAGCATGGTGCTTTGGTATGCTGACCACTTTGAACTGAAGGACACTGAAAGGCCTCAGAAGTAGCCTCAGAACCAAAGTCTTGCTGACCTTTTCCTGCCCTCCTGTCTCTCATGCCTCATTCTCCCCCAAAGTGAGTCACAGAAACCAGAATTCCTCTTCCCAAGGCAAGACATAGAAACTAGAACCTTGCTTTCCCTTGCTTTTCCCCAAAGCCAGCCATAAAACCTAGAATTGTTATTCTAACCTTCCTCGGACTTTCTGTGTAAGTGTTGGCCATAAAGAAATTCTCTGACCTACCTTGTCAGACAGATCATAAGACCCTCATTCCAAAAGGGGTCCTGCCCTATAGCCAGAAGGTAGGAACACCACATGGAGAGGCCAAGAATCCAAATAGGCAGGTCTTGCTGGGTTTTCCCACTCAGTCTATTACTGTTAGATCATTCCCTTTTTGTCCAATCACATTTCTAGACAGCTGTCCACTCTTCATTGAATCTAAGCATAAAAATAGACAGTTTTCCCTTGGGCTTCTCAGTATTCATTTCTGAAGGCTCCCATGTCACATAAAACTTTGATTAAATAAATTTAGTATGCTTTTCTCTTGTTAACCTGTCTTTTGTGATGGGAGTGTCAGCCATGACCTTTACAATGGGGAGGAAACATGTCACACCCTTTTCGTCCCTACAATATGTCATCAAGACCAGCAATGACTAGCAAAATCACAAGGTTAGATAAGGTTAAAAACATACACACACATACACACATATATGTATCTATCAGTACACACACATCCCTTTATAAAGTTGCCCATTCAACCACAAATTATATTCATTTTTACCTCTTAAAATTTTCCAAGTAAATCTGATTTTAAGGTTTGAGAACTATCATGACCCACTACCATCCCCTGCAAAAAAGAACAAAGAATCCAATAAATAAATAAGCAAACTATACAACAGATCAGTATCATTTGGATTTAGTCTCCACCTTCATTCTGATATTTGTCAACTCTTACTTATTTCATGGAACATTATTTTACCTTAATCATTTACATTTAAAGTGTTGGTTGTGAAATGACAACTTCTAGAAAATAATTTGGGATGGATCTTCCTAGTGTGCATTTGTGACTGTATTAGACTTGTACCTTTTAGGTAATCAAATCCACTTGAGTCATTGACTAGATCCAGCACTGTCAGTTTGCCTGAAGGAAAGATACTGATGAGGCTGGGCTCCTGAGAAAACAATCATATGGTTAATTGCTTTAGTGTGAACCTAGCCATTGTGATTAAAGCCTAGGACTTGTGTTTAGGTAGAGCGGAGCTTCCATGCTTCAAGGCGCTCCTTGGCATATCTGGTACTCTCCAGGCCTTGAGAAAATGTGCTGAGGCATCAGCATATTTCCCTGAGGAGTTGCAGTGTTTGGGGGATCAATCATTAGACCATATTCAAAGAAACTACGTTAATTTGAATATGTAATCACTGGATCACATACTCATATAAATGCAACCTCTTTCAGAGGGTGATCATCAGAATGCAGACTTAAATAAACAAGAACATACTCAAACCTTGACATATTATGTGCTTGAATTTAATGTGAATCTGTGCTCGCCCCCGGAGGATTTTATACCTGTCATCTAATCATGCCTGTATACTGCTACTGGTATGCTTTTCAAGGACATAAATTAAAAAGACACACGCTCTGTTTTTGAATAAAATGCTATGGCTTTTCTTTTCATAATTGTAAATTTAATTATTTCTCATAGAATTTGATTAGCAACACTTAGGTCACATTTTTTATATATATGCAAATATATATATACACATATAAATATATGTGTGTGTAAATATGTACATAATTAAATTTAATATACAAAGCATTTCAAAACTTTTGTATAATCTTTTTTTGTAAAATTACATAGAATTAAAATTATTATTCTTTTCCTCTCCAGTGAAATCTTGGCTTCAGATTTCACTTTTCACAAAGAAATTCTAAATCATTAAGCAAGTAGAGTACTAGCTTTATTTTTTTAAATTACCTAATATACTTTTGGGGCTTTCACATGTGGAGGCTAACATGCATTGATGCATAAAGAAATAGCTATCCATGTCCCAGTAATTCAAATCCAACACCATTTTGACTAGATTTTTAATATACTCATGAGAGTATCACAAGGGTAATTGATGATGAGTTCAGATTACTTGCATCTTATTCATCTTATAATCTATCCCATAATCTGTTATTATATTATAGGCAATAATATCATTCTGTCAATTATAAAGACAATGGAGTTTTATTAATTTAACTATATTTATTGTTCCCCTATAACCTCATAAAAACTGCCCCGTGTACATATATAAAGCATATTAGAAACTCTACTTCCTTAGAAATAGATGCAGTTAGTAAGATTTAGGTTTTCAAGAAATATTAACATAAAAAGGGAATCATGTCATGGTATATTCCTCATCATTTTGCATTGTTCACCAAACAGTTGACTTCATTTTCAGGGTGGATCTCTGAATGTTAATAGCAGATGCGTCACGTGCAGAAGCTGGGAACATGCAAGCCGTGTTTGGCAAATACATTCTTTGCAGGGAAAAATGTTACACAAAGCATATTGCATCAAGTGCTTGATTTCAAAAATGGAATCTTTCCTTTCCCTTTTAGACATGCTTGATTCGATATTTCCTACCATAATAAAAATTTGCTCGTAAAAAGGTTAAATATTAAAATTGAATGGGAAGCAATAGAAAGACAAAAACCCCTAGTCCCCAATGCAAAAATCAAATATGCAAATATGAAAATGAGAGGACTCTGCTTCTTTTCCCCTCATACAACTGATTAAATTGTCACTGCTGGAGATTACATGGGGTTTTATTCCCTTTACAGCCATATTCAATTGGACAGACAGAAAAATATATTGTCACAAACGAGACCCACCACCTGGGTACACTGTGCTTCCAGTTGCTGCAGAGGTCTTGTCCAAAACTTTGCAGCTACCCCTTTAAAAAAAGAAAAGTATTAGATGCAATCATTCATGACAGACTAGATGGTTTCTAAAGTCCTTTCCAACTTAGAGATTTCAGGACAAAAACTCCGCCTCCCACTTCTAGATATTAACCCACAGTTTCCTTCTCATGTAACAAAACCTTTACCAGCACACTCCCTTTTTATATCTATCGTACAAACAGATCATTCATTTTCCATAAGACTTTTATTTTATATATATGAGGCACTTTTTCCCTGTGTCTGTATTTTATTTCCTAGCTAATTTGGTGAATTTAATTCCTGGCTTATCAATTTTAACACAGAACCTCCCCCCACTCCAACCCTTTTTTGCCCAGTTGTCTCTTCCGGATGGATATATTTGATTCTTGCAAAAATTGGTTACAGAAACAGAAGGATTACCTTTGCCTCTCTCCTGCTTTGCTGTGGTTCTGAAATGGTTTTCCTCGTCTGCCTCGGTGGAATAGAAGTTAGTGCTCAGTGACGATGTTGCCTGCCTGTGTCACCGCACTGCGGGCTGAGCAGAAAGCTGCCTCCAACTGCAGGCGAGTGTTAAGGACGCACAGAACTAGTTTGTTAATGAGATCGTTTCTCCAGTGCAAAGAAATGTAGCCACAAGCACGGGGATATTTAACAACTAAAAGAGGTGGTAGGATTATGTTTTTGAATTGGAGAAAGCAGAAAAAACAAAAAAATAGGGAGCAGCAGATGCTTCATTGCAATGACAAATGAATAGAACAAGTCTGTTTGCCTTAAGATTTGTAGTAGGTATGCACATGTTACTTTGCTATAGAGAAGAAGAAATCGATCCCCAAAGAATTTTTAGGTGGCCTGATGTGTGGCTGGAAATATTTTTGTTGTTGTCAGCAAAATGATGCTTATGGATGTTTTTACTAGATAAGATCTCTACTGTATTTGTTGATATAACTGCAATTTGAAAAAGATATCTTCTCTGATTGGGTAGATGACTAAACAATCAAGTTTCTCATTTCTGGCATCCAGATGGGTAAATTTATAATGAAATCAAGTGGTTTCTTCATGCCAAAACTCCCAAATTTTTGCATTTGAAAACACAGATACATCATCCTTAAAGCATTGTTTTAACGTGAGAATTTTAAAAATCATTGCTCTCTCTCTAATATCATATTATGTCCTTTTCTCAATTCAGATATCTTTTGCTGTGAGAATTAAAAGTAGAGTTGTGTGCATTCTACTGACTTGAACAAATGTAGGCTTCAGCACTTTATTCTCTGTTTGTGTTTGCTTTTTTTCTGTCTTTCCCATGTTTCTTTGTTTTCCTTTTATCTCCTTCTTAAGACTTCCCAGGGTTTTTGTTTTATCATATTGTTCCTTTTGCATTGTTCAATTGTTCTTTGACAAAAGTTTTATATTTAATCTAATTTTCTTGTTTTTGTTTCATTTTCCTCATAGTTTTACATTATTGCTTCTTTTTTTCTCTTTTGCTGGGGCATTGCATTTATTTGTGAAAACACAATTCCTAAAGTCAGAAGAGTACAACGTGAACAAACTTTTCTGTTGAGTATCCTTGTCTTTTAATATTTTGGTTTTTTGAATTGTTTATTTGCTTTCCGAATTCTGGCCATTTTTAAATTCTTTTTTCATGTATCGCATTGCCTTTTCTATTACTGATAACCTTCTTTTTCATTCTACCCCTGATGTCATAATTTCCTAGGCATCTGGTCATTACTAAAATGTGATCAGTATTTATTCAACATTTAGAATAAGCACTGAGTTCATTGCTTCATATATATTTTCTTGAACTCTTACAACAAGCCTTAAAGGTAGACATTCTCATCCTCATTTGATATGAGGAGACAGAGGCCCAATAATTAAGGTACTGTCTTAAGACCACACAATAACTATGGTAGCAAGGATTTGTTCCCAGAGCTATCTGACACCAAATCACCCCTTCTTTCAACTAAACCATATTGAGACCCCAAATCAAAAATAGGTCTTGAAAGTTTGTTATGAATAAGGGGAAAATGTTCTCACATTAAGATTCACAGATATGTAATCATGTCATTCTTAGTATGTACTCATACCTGAAATAATTAAATAGAAATTACTCCTTATATCTTCCTTTCGATAACATTTACCAACTTTAGTCTTATTTGTAATAAAAGAAAACCTCTAAACTCAAGTTACTATCTTCAACAACATTTTTGACTAAAAGTAGGTCCAATGTTTCTTTGTATACATACCAATTTACTGACATATGATTGTAAATATAAACAAACTATAATAGCAAGTTTCTACTAGTATAATAAACAAGAAATGACAACTCTAGAATCATGAAGAGACTGGTGTTGTCTGCAAACCCCTTAGCACTATATCAGCCTTTCCAGTAATAACATCAGCAATCAAATATGTTTTTACAGTTGTCAAAGTAGTGGATCAGACATCTTATCCCAGTCTGCTTGCAGCTGCTTTTCCTCATCCATCCCTCCCTGAATTATATTTGTTTTTGGAGGATAAGAAAAGTACATGTTCCCTTATGTTCCTCATTTGGATTTAGAAACACTCATACTTCTTGCTATAATGATGACATGAGGGTGTCATTGTCTAAACAGGTCATTTTGCAAGTTTTATAAATCCACTGTTTAATCCTTACCACTCTCTTCATCTTATTCTTGCAATGGTATTTTTATATATGTATATTTACATACATATATTTACTTTTAAGAAGCAGACTCTTATATGTGATATTCCATTAGAAGTCTCTAAAATTGCTGCAGCTCTCTCTGTGAAAAAAGTTGTATTTCTAGACTTTGGACAAGAGCTTAATAAAATTCTCTTTGATGGATTGCAGTCCTGAAAGCTGTTCTTGTATTAAGCTGCAATTAATGTTTCTACCCAGCAGTCTCCTAAGGAATTATAGACGAACAAAGATAGCAACTAGCAGACCTGAAATAGCTAGAGAGCTTTGACCACAGAAACAGGATAATAGCCATGCAGTGACTAAGAGGAGAGACTGAGGAGTAAGGAAAACTTGACTTCAAACTTCAGTTTTTATCATTTGCCATCTTTGGAACTTGGGCAATTTACCTCATTCTTCAAATGAGGAACATGATTCTAGTGTTTCTTTGTCTGTAAAATGGAGATAATACCCACCTCAAATAGATTTTGGAAAAATTTAATCAGGTAATAAATATAAAGTTTTCAAGATAGAATTTTGTATTTACTAAGTCCAATAAAAAAGGCAATTGTCATTGTCATCATCATTGCTTATTATTATCTATGCAATAGCTAAAAATTTGATTTCTCTTTTCTTATTTTGGCATGATGTACTGAGCCATAGAGTCCTTTATTCAGTTTATGAGTAGCATTTGAGGTCCTCGTATTTTCTTGTTTTGGTTGTTCTCCCCACACTATAACGACTTGATTATACACAACTCCAATAACTTTAAGATCAAGATCAAGTCTGTCCTAAATAAAGTGTACATAAGCCAACTCTTTAGCACATAAAGCACTTGGAATTTGTGTCTATTGAGAAGTACCTAAGAGTATAAACCATATAACAGCTCTCTCCTTGCTATGTCAACATTTACTGTTTTTTTATTTCCCTAACAAAAAACCCCAACACCACAGAGATGTTAAATAAATTACTGTTAAAATAAGCTGAATTTAATTCATATCTCATATTTGCCTAATGCAAACCATAAATTCATTAATGGTTTGCTTCATTCATATACCTATACATATGTATATGTCTTTATTCATTCAGCAAGCAGTTATCACATTGTGTGTCTACAGTATGATAGGCACTGCCCCCAATAAGCTACAAAGAGCAGTCCCATTTCTTTCCTATATATATATATATATATATATATATATATATATATATATATATATATATATGTATCTGTATCCTCAATAGTTAGCACAGTGCCTGGCATATGATAGGTACTCAGGAAATATTGGCTGAATCAATCAATTAAATTCTATTTTTGGATGGATTGCCTTTCAGGATAGGAACAGTCTGGATACTGCAAGATGAAAACAAAAACAACAAACCAATGGTAATAAGATCCATCTTTCACAATTACTTGCCAGGCAAAGAGTAATCAGGTCTTGAAAGTTTGCTTCAGCTGGGTATGTCAGAG
The DNA here is from genome assembly GCF_020740605.2 of Lemur catta. Classification (NCBI taxonomy): domain Eukaryota; kingdom Metazoa; phylum Chordata; class Mammalia; order Primates; family Lemuridae; genus Lemur; species Lemur catta. The sequence continues at coordinate 178,741,507 of NC_059128.1, read as the reverse complement.
CTTTCCTAACAACATTTTCCCAATCAACAGTTTTACTTTGAAATAACATTTTTTTTAATGGATGGTAGGTGAAAAAATAGTGATAGTTGCAACCTTTGCAATTATCCAAAGTTTGGCAAACTGATTATTGGAAGTAGGGAAGGTCCAGGTATATCAGCTTTAGGAGTTCTCTAAAAAAGTATTATACTTAGGTAAGAATCATAGAACTTTATTGCTTAGAGACTTTAGAAATCAAACAATTTTTACAGATGGAAAAGTAAGGCCCAAAATGGTTCAGAGACCAACCTAAGGTCACTTGGAGCCCTCATTTCTGATGCCTAACAAAATAAATGATCTCACCACTATATCACAAGACCTATTAAATACAAATGCTAACAGAGATAATTCCTTGAATGGCTACATTTTAAATTATCTGTAAGACATTAAAACAATACTAACCAAAAGCAGAAAATGTGTAATAAAATATTCAATATGCTTTTATAAAAGCATGTTATTTTCTATAAAAAGGGTTTTAAAATAATAGAAACTTCATTTGTTCAAGAATAATGTACTTCTATTCAATTGAGTCCCTAAATCCAGATTAAGGCCAGGATTGATTCCAATGGGCATGTCTTTTTCTTTCTTTCTTTTTTTTTCTTCCAGCCATTCATATTGAATTTTAAATTCATGTTAGCAATGGCCTATACAATCCAGGGAGGAAAAGAAGGAGGGAATAGGCATAGGGGTGGTGCTGAAAAAGTTTCTGAATGAAAGTTAGCACTTTAATCTTGGAAGATGAGACTTATGAGGGGTTCCTATACCTAAAATACCACACAGAGTTTGTTTGCAAATAACAACTCAGAAACATTAAAAAAATTCACAATTTGGAAAATTGCAACCGATCCTTTACAAGTAACCGTTCAAACAATAACAAAAGAAAGCGATGATCAATTCTATAGTAGATTTGTTCATCTGAAAGTAAAAGGCACAGGCTTTGGAGGGCCATTTATTGATAATATTGCTCTATGAAGGAAATAAGAGGCAATTATATTACTTTCCCAGGAAGTTAACACTTTAGGATAGGCTATAAATAAACATTCATTCCAAACTATATTTTCTTCATATTACTGGTTAACTGGGTGGTGTAAATATTCTTGAGAAATAAATTTATCTGTATAATATTCTATAGATGTAACAGTGAAGGATGACCCTGAAGAAACAGGATCAAGGCTTTAGAATGACTGATTGTAAGCATGCAATTATTTCTTTCAGATTTATAACAACATTCTTGCTGTTAACAAATATAAATGTAACATTTACTAGGAAATAAGAGACTGCAGACGGAAATAAACAAACCTAGGATGTAGTTCATCTAAGTAAACACTGAGGTTATAAACCTTCCAACTCAAATATCAAGAGCCCTGCAAATTAATGCTACACACAATAGACCCTTTGGAAGCTAACTTAATCCACCCCCCTGAATCTACATGAGGGCCATGCATAACAATGCAGGAGCTGGGTTTCCATTAAGAGTTTCCTCTGCAGGCTGTCAGCTGTTTGAAGAAATAACAATTTCCTAGGCATGAAAGCTTTTTCACAAGGTTCCCACTGATGTGTAATAAAAGTGACTTTCCTTTTTTTTTCCTCCTTCTTCCTTCCCCACCCACCCCCAACAAATGTAACATTATAGGGAGAAAAGGGGTGGACTAAGGCCATAGGCCCCCTACTAGTTTACCTTACGTGGATTATCAGTGCAGGTGTTAATATAATTGAAGGTGTAGTAGCAGATACAGCCCCCTAATAGCTTTTCCTATATGGAGATTACCTAGGTTGAGAATGCCAGAGTACCTGAAGAATAGGCAAGTGAGTACCTTATTAACATATCACCATTCAGCGGCAGCTGCATATCTGGAAGAAGAAGAAGAAGGAAAAAAAAAAACCTTTAAAGAGCCTATTCATCTATGTTAATGGGCCCATTGCACAGTACATTGTGTGAGAAATTAAGTCTCTGGCTGTGAACTTCCTGTGCTGTGCAAGCTGCCTTGACTCTTTTTTATTGCTTCAGTGTTATTATCTTCTCCTGGAAATAAAAACAATCATGTTCTCACATTTGAGAAGCCAAAACATTCTGAGATAACAAACTGGAGATTCTGGTTGAAAGTTTCTTTTGTCTCCCTTATTAACTGAAAAAATATGTTTTGAAATTAAAGTAACCCCCAAATTTACATCAAAGCACATCAAATTAACTGAGCTGCCCTGCGAATGACAAAGTTTTTTTCTCTCTCTTCTTATAAAATACACAATTTAAATTGCTTTCCTAGTTATCATTCCTTTTCTAGAATTAATTTTTATAGACAAAATATGTTAATTTATTCAAATTAGACATGATTTTTAAAAATGGCAAAAGAACTGCTTTCCTCCTGAAAGGTAAGTATAATAGATACTTTTTTAAAAAAAAAAGTATGGTATTTATCCTCAGCAAACAATTTCAATTCCAGGACAGGCTTGACGAGAATTTTAAAAATAAAAATAGAAAAGTTAATTTAAGATTAAAAAAATTCTCCTTTTAGATTAGTTAGAAGCTCAGAATGTTTAATCCTACCTTTCCTGGATTGTTACAAGGACACCATGTAAACTCATATATCTTTGGCATTAAAACAAATTCTCTTCAGATTAATAGAACACATTTCCATCATTTTGTGTGCACATTACATCATCATCATTAACGTCCTCACCATAGAAGGAAGGACTAATGATCAATACTAACTGATTACAACTCAATTAACGGAAAAATTCCCAGTGTAATTTTAAAAACCTGGTTTCTTTCAGACTTGAAGCGTTTTCCAGTTAATCTAATATGTTTTACTATTCAAACAGGTTTAACAAGTATAGTAGACAATAAAAGAATACAGCAGTTCAATCTGCTGCTTTTGTTTGCCTATGTACATTCTGTCTCCACTGGCAAAATTTGTCTAAAGAAAATAATGGTTATTGTCTGATGTTTCCAAGTTTTTGGCAATTGTAAATCTTTATTTTAAGAATTTGGCAAATCAGCCAATGGTGAAACATAAGAGTGGATACATCCAGGATGGATACATGAATGTCATAGAGTTTGTCAAGGAAATTCTTGGAGTATTAAAACTTTAGATTATTCATTGGGTTTTGTTTGTTTTCTTAAATAAGTAAGAGTTTGTAAAAGTAGGAGATAGCCAAACAGATCCTTCTGTGAATGATATGATGACAAGGAAGTTTCTTTAATTTGTAGAGTAAAACCTACATTAATTATTTGAAATAATATGTGCTGTCAAGCTTTTTTCAAGGAAGATGGCCACATTTTTTAAACTACTACTTACTAAAATTTCTATGTTTTATTGATTTATATACTTATTTATGTGAAGCATTGAAAGAGATGAATCTGTTTGCTTTGGAGTCAGCACTTTAGTTCTTGCAAGATGACTGTAAATGGTATACTTTTATTGACTTTGAAAGAGATTGGTAACTTTCTACTGGCTTTTTAAAGAGAAAACTTAAATGATTAGACTACAGTAGGAATGAAACTTGACCATCCATTCTTTCTTTAACTACTTTATATTCATGTTGTTTTATATAGACTATTAAATAAACACAGGATTTTCTAGAATGAGTTCTTGCCTTTCTTAGATACTGTTATTTACAAACCCCTCCCTCTTTATATGGAATTCCTTTCATAAAATACTTTTTTTTCTGACAAAATGTCTTCTAGTTTTTTGGCTAACATTTTATGGGTACAATCTGTTGCTGGGGACACTAGAATACAAAGAACTGAATACCACTGTTTTCTACACAAGGGAGCAGTTGATATTTCAGAAATCATGGAAACCAGTAATTTAGAGAAGAGTAAAAGTAAACTAGTTCTCTTAAAATAATAGATTAATGGGTCATTCACAGTCCTGTTAACACACAGCAACTGTATGCTCCAGGTAATAAGGGTGACATTGTTGCCAGCACAAAAGTGACATCAGGACTTGTCTTCATTGGCATCAGAAATGCCAGCCATATCACCTCTGACTGCGTGGCCCCACATCTATTAACCTTATTGATTTGGAGTCCTGCTGGGCCTCCCTGGAAAACTACTCCCTGCTGAAAGGTTGAAGTGGATCAATCTTGAACCATAGACAAGAATTCAATAAAACAACACAGTAAGGACCTTTAACCATTAAGTATTCCTTAAAGTAAATCAAATTAAGGACCTTGCCATAATGAAGCTCTTTTAAGATTTTTGAGATGTCAATTGATTCCAAGTCCCCAAAAGTAAACTATTGTCTAGAAGGGGCATCAGGCTGTTAAAAGAAACACCTTTTATCTGTTGTGAGGTAATTAACTGAATATAATAGGCAGTGCTGGGTTTGTGTATTCAAGATGGCTGTCATGTATAAATAAGTGGTTTTAAAGTCAAACCTTAAAATGTTATCATTATTTTCATAACAAAATTGAACTTTATGCAGATTCACAGTAGAAAATATCCCAACAGAAAGAAAGAGGTTTTTCTCACTAGCTACTAAAGTAAATTTATTTTACTTATTAGTTGTTTTCCATAACATACTACTGAATTTTCCAAAGTTTTTAGTAAGCTTACAACCCTTTTCAAATTCATAGATAACAAAGAAGACAACTGGGGAGGTTCAGAGCTCCATATTTCTCTACAAAGGCAGAAATGATCTACATATATAACAGGACTGCTACAAACCCATTCATATTTAAATGCAACGGGATTCCTTAGGAATTCAATTTCCATCTTTCCAGATTTTATATTCTTTGGGTTTTGTTTATGCACAGTGCCCTGATCTGTGCTTCAGAAAAACTCATATGCTAAAGACCAAACAATGATTTTAACATTTGCGAAGTATGAGGATCTTTATCTGTAAGTACTAAAAGTCTTAAGTTCACAATAGATTATACATGAATATATAGTATTTTAATTCATATATATTTATTTTATATGTTGCATATACATATATGTATATATGTATATATGTGTATATTATATATATATTTACTTCTGAATGTTTCCATTATCTCTTAATTACTTTTTTAAATGACTAGACGTTTAAAAAATATCTAATATTAGTGAGTACATTTACCTAAAAGTTTTAAATAAAACGCTTTTGCAGTGAAAATTGCAGTCTCCAATTTAAAAAAAATATTGGTTTATATTTTTGTTTCCTAAAATATTTTCTATACGGTATGTTAGAAAATTTAGTGTTGAGATTATTTTCCTTACTGGAGAATAAATACTATATTGTCTTGTTCATTGAAAAATGACCCTGTCAACTAGTTATTATGGTGAAATAATGCCATACAATTAGAATAATAAAAATTAATGTTCACTTGCTATACTTAATATTTATCTTTGATCAATAATCCTTTATAGCCTATATGAAACATCTAACATAGAATATATCATGTGTTATCACTAACACCTCTAGGCAAGGATATTGTAAAGGGAAAAAAATCAAAATTACTGTTTTTCTTTATTGACAGCTCCCTAAGGAATACACTGGAATGAGTTCTATCTGCCCAACTAATTGATAATTATTTAATTAGCAATTTATAATGACAATGGGATTTTACCCCCCACTAGTCCATCTCTTCTTTAAGACAGAAGTAGACAACCTTGTGCATTTTTCCACTACCTTCTGGGAGTTAACACTGGCCACAGTGTGCCCTCACTAAGATTTCCAAAGTTAAACTCTAAAAGCAGTGTGTGCCACCACCTCCTTTAAATCGCAGTACTTCCTTTTCCCATTACGAGGGATGACTGGCATTTTAACAATGTGTGTGGGTGTACAGCCTTGTTGTGTCACTATGGACAGTTCTTACAGCAGCTTCATTAGTTCTTTTTACAACAAAAGATAGGGTTTTTCCCCCTGCCTTTTTCTTTCTTTCCTTTAGTTGGCATGCGGGTTGAAGTTTCCTTGGACCCCCTGCTTGACTTTTTTTATTCCAGAACTTCTTTAGAATGGCGCTGCTATTCGAACACTAGGAATTGTAACTGATAGACTGTTTGCAGAGGAACTCATGAAAGTTCTCTTTGTTCTCCCTTCTTTAACCAGGTTTACCAGCCCCTCCCTCCCACCATCCAAAAAGGAAAAGGAAATCCACTTTTAATTATACATTGATGGAAATCACTGTGTAGGAAGGGTGCATTCACTGTAGAATGCCCATTATATACTTTATTACAAACAAAAAGAAGTGCTTGCATCAATCAGAACAGTAATTCTCAATCCTGAGCAAAAGCTCAAGTTAAAATATATCTTTCTTCATAACACTTCTGTTTAGTTTAATGTTTCTCAACTAATGAAAGAGTTCTTGTTAAGAAATAAAACTGAGTGGTAGCTTTAATATATATGTGTGTGTGTATAATCTTTGATTAACTAAATAGGGGGCTTTGTGTAGATAAAAATAATAAGATTAAATTTATATATAAATCTCTAAAAACATTTAAAATAACTATCTGATTGATGTTTTTGACAGTTCATTCTTCTTGTATCTTCTATTCAAAGAAATAGGCTTGAAGTAAAAATATTTGAAATGGAAGGAGGTGGAGTTGTGAAATTTAGTTGGGAATAATGGAGGAAAATGTATTTTTAATGTTAATACTTGATTAATAAGGAAACTTCAATATTCCTTTGCAAATGAAAAGAAGAAAAAAATTAAAGTATCAAGAAATAAGCACATTCTTGAGATAGAGTTTCAACAGCAATTGCCTTTTAATTTTTTACTTCTAAGGTATATACTTATTGTCTTGAGATTAGAAACTACCTACTTTATCTTTTGTCTTTTGAGGGTTTGTTTATAGAGATATATATATATATATATATATATATATATATAAAAGAGCAGTAAAGGCCTGTGTGCTAAAGCAAAGACATTTGCTCTGGAGGACCAACATCCAGGCTCCAATGATGCTATCCATTTATAGCTTACACAGAGCCATTACCGCTGGATTCTCACTACAGCTGTGTGATGCAGGCAGGACAACCCATTTCTTTCAGGCAAAGAGACTAAGGCTTAAGAGAGTAAGTAACTGGTCTTATTAGTCAGGGTCCATGAAGAAAACAAAGCTAGTACATGTACTTTGGCAATAAGAAATTCCATATAGAAATTAGACCTTTTATGAATGTGCAAGGAACTATTTAAGTGAAAGTCTGGAAGAGGGGAGTAGAGAATCAGAGATATAATCAATGCCATGCTCACATGAAGCACTGGCCCTGGAAAACAAGTGAAAGCTTGCAAGAAAATTTGAGAAACTGTGTTCATCTAGATAGGAAAGTTGTACTATGACTGGGGAGCTTATGGAGTTTTCTGTGGAGAAAATGTTGCTTCTGTAGGGAAGAAAAAGTAATACTTTTTCTTATTCCATTGCAAGAGTCATGGCTGACACTCCTATGACAAAAGACGGATTAAGAAGAAGAAAGCATAACAAATTTCATTATCAAAATTGTATGTGATATGAGATGAGCTAAAGATCCAGGAAAATTGTGTATTTTTATGCTTAGGCTCCATGAAGAATAGACGGTTGTGTAAAAGTATGATTGGATAAAAAGGATATGATCTAACAGTAATAAACCAGTTGGGGTGGGGATACACAGAAAGGCCTGTTTAGATTCTTTTTGGTTTCTGGGTATAGGATAGGACACCTCTGGACTGGGCATCTTATTACCTACTTACAGGTGAAGTAAGTCAGAGAATTTCTTTATGGTCAGCTCTCATAGACAAAGGTAGAGGAGAGTCAGAGTGAGCTTCTTGCATCCATAGTTTTTTCATTTGGCAAGCGGCCATATTTGGAGTATTATGTTCTGCAACGCATCTGTAATCTCACAGCCAAGCATGTAATGGTGAGCTTGGGCCCAGTGATCAGAAAGACAAGTTGGACATGGGGCAGAAGGAGAACAATAACAAGTTGGGGCCCACTGAGGACCTTTGTATCTGTCCCTCACCATATCTGACTGCCACGGTCTTCCAAGAGTGATGTTTTCTTCACATCTACCTTCCAAATCACATACAAACTCCTTTCTTGGGCAACTCTAAGTCAGAACCATGTGGCAAAAGGGGCTCTGGAAAATGTAATTTCCATGCTTAAATGGGAGGAGAGTGGTTGTGCCAAGTTGACAACACACAATCCAACACATTGGTCTAAGGTTACATGGCTATAAGGTGGCAGAACCAAAATTAGAGTAGATTTTCAACTCTAGGTACCATGCTTCCAGGCTATGTTGAACTATTAATTGTCAAATGGGAATTAGTAGTCAAATGAAATTTATTATTTAATTGAAATATTCAGATTTTAAGGATGACTAGATCCTGGGATTCAAACAGTATTGTAGAGACTCAATTTTGTTTTCTTTGCCTTCCTTGGTTCTGAATTCCTCTGAATTGGTTCTATTTGTTTCTGCTAAAAATGGTAAAGCAGAAAGATTGAAAAAAACTTTAGATTACTACAGGCGTAAGTTTTTCCACGAAAGGCAAACATTTAGACCTATAGCCTTCCAGTTTCAGTTTCAACAAAAGGAGAATGCTTCTCTTTCCTAATATTTTTAGCAAAAGTATTGAAATTAAGCTTCATTGGCCTGGCTCAGGTCAGATGCGCATCGTTGGATCAATAATTGAGACCTAGACACAGGAAGACAAATACTGCATGATTTCACTTGTATCTGGAATCTAAAAAAGTCAAACTTAATATAAGTAGAGAGTAGAATAGTGGTTACCAGAGGCTGGTGTTGGGAGGTAGGGAATGGGGAGATATTGATCAAAGGGTACAAAGTTTCAGGTAGAATAAGTTTTTGAGATCTATTATATAAGATGGTGACCATAGTTAATAATAATGTGTTGTATATTTCAAAACTTGTTAAAAGAGTAGATTTTAAGTGTTCTCACTATAAAAAAAAATTAGGTATGTCAGGTGATGGATATGTTAATTATTTTGGTATAATCATTCTTCAATGTATACATATATCAGAGCATCACATTATACCCCATAAATGCATACAACTATTATTTGCAATTAAAAATAAAAATTCAAAAAATAATTGAGGATGATTATCCATGATTTGGATTTGTACCATTTCCAAGAATCAGATAGGAGGACAACATACCATCCAAACATGGCTAGTAGAAAGGTGGCTTTCCTGTGCTTAAGAACATGGAATGGACGATATATGTCCACCATACTGATTAAAGCTCCTTTTTTCAATGAACTTTGTTATTATATAGGGGAGTGAAGGAAGCATGGCTTAATCAACTCTAAGCATATAAACATTCATGAAGCAAAACTGCAATGAAATAGTAACTGAGCAGCAATTATTTTTGATCAATTGGCCATATATTGTATATGCCCAGTACTATTCTGGTCACTAAAGGGAATATAAAAATGTAGTTTACAGTATCCCTTCACAAGATTTACATTTTGGTTGAGGAGAGAAGTTTTATCCACATAAAAATTAGCAAGCAATTGAAGACTACTTTAAGTGATATGGGTCATACTAGGAATAGACTATATAGGAAGGCCTCAAAAAAGAGTCGGTCCTTTGGCCTATCTTTGAAGAATGATGGAAAGAAGGAAAGATATCACATTCTAGAGAAATAACATAGATATAGACATAGGGGCAGGACTAAGCCTATCATGGGATAATATGGCGGATGTTACTTCCCCTTCTTCACTGACAGAATCTCCCTGTTGTGGTTGAGCACAGGAAACTGCCAAGCTTACAGGATAAGTAATCATTGCTTCAAGCCAAATATAAACATTTTCTTCTCTAAGATAAATGAAATCTCTTGGGAAAGTTTTGGGCAAGCTTTTGCTTTCCCGAAATATGGTTGGTAAAGCCTCATCTTTCTCCTTCTTTCTGTCTTAAATATAGACAGTGTCTGAAAGTATAACAGCCACATTCAACCATGATACAATAAACCTGAAAAGGAAAGTCAATATGCTAAAAATGGTAAAGGACAAAAAAATATCCCCATAAAACCATTTTTAGCTGTTTTGGGATTAAAAAAGTCTTTATCTGTTTAGGCCACTATAAGTATTGTATTACTTGCAGCCAAATCTATTTTTAACTGATACAGATAGGAAAGAAATAAACCTGGTGAAGGGTTGGAAAATAGTAGGAAATATAATTTTATTAATCATAATGTATTATTCACACCTCTATGATTTTGTATGTTAGGAACCCTCTGTGCACAATATCTTTATCTCTTTACCTAAAATATTATCTCTTTAGGCCCAGCAATTTGTTATTTTCATATATGAAATTTCTTCTGATTACTACAGTCAGAATAGATGAGGCTTTGGGCTTCCACAAAGCACACCTTGTGTTTATACATAGCACTGAATAAATTTTTCAGTCTTGCAGTATGAGTAGGTGTTTAGATATCCATCTCTTTGTGTAGTCTACAGACTTCTTGAGGACAAAGATGTCATTCATTTTTTTTTGTTGTTTTGTACACAAGTGTCTTACATATGTTATGCTTTCAATCCAGTTTTGTCTAAATGGAATTTTGTTTTATAGACTAAAGAAAAAAGAGGGTAGCACTATTTTCTAGCTCCCAACTCCTTCTTCTAGGTGGAATTTATCTCTCCATTCTTAAATCTATACTTGGCCTAGTGACACACCTTGCCAATGGGATGTAGCAAATGAGACACAAGTAGAGATTTGAAAAGTTATGGTGCATTGGGGCTTGCACCTTCTCACTGCCTTTTAGAACTCTGAGACTCAATGTGGAGAGCTCAGACTTTGTCTACTGAAGATCAGAGACCACATGAGCTGCTGTCCCAGCTGAGGAGACCTTCTAGCCACCAGCTGACCCTTTAACTGATCTCTGTTGCTCAAGAGCAGCCAAGACCAGCAAAAGAATTGCCCAACTGAGCACAGTTTAAATTAATGAGGCTGAGAAATATGAAGTAAATAAAATGATGGTTTTAAGCTACCAAATTTGGAAGTAGATTGCTACATAGCAACAACTATCAAATGCACCATCAATTTTTCAGGATTGCTTTTTAGAACTTTTCACCTCAGGAGGTCAGTTAAAAACATACAAATGATTGGAACAACTGTGTCTTAAAGTAGTTCAGAAGAAATTTATTTTCATAGTTTTTTGGTTGACTTACAAGAATGACTAAAATACTCTTTTGTAATATAGGCCTACCTTGACTCATAATATAAATGGGTTGCTGTTGATTTTCAAAACAGTGTCATAGGACCTACAAAAGTAAAATAAAATTTCTCTGCTTTTTAAGATTTTTGTCAGCTGGTACAATTTTTTAAGCTGTTAAGAGACCTTGAATATACTTTATAAAACTCATGGGATCTGTGATCTACCCCAGTTATGTTTATTATGAAACTTTTATGTGGTATTTCAATATTTTAAGCCAGAGGTTAATAAAACTTTCTGTTTGGTCTTAGCTTGATTCATATGTACTTGGTTATTCATGAGCAATAATCAAATCCTGAGCATCATAACTTACCAAAAATATACTCATTTTATACATGTATTAGGTGTGAATTTTAAAGCCCTAATCAAGTTTCCTTAGTTTTAAACCTTAGTAAACTGCTTTAACCCAAGAGCAATTGGGAAAATCCAAGTGAGCTATAAACCACTTTTTGTATCTATTTTTTTGTGCCTTTCCACTTAGAGAACAAATGGGAGACAGCAAGCTTAGGAAGGGGAATTAGTGTGGTTGGCTGGCTTCTTCTGCCTCCGTCCACAAAAATTCTGCCTTAATTTTTGAGGAGGAAGGTATATGTAGGATGGAGAACAGGTTTAGGATATTCTAAAATGTTGGGCATATCAGCCAGGAGTTAAATTGCCATTCTCACAGAACTATAAGGTAAAAGCTGTTTGTGCAGCTATTCCTTTTGGGGTACCTCATCGTGACATGAGAAGTCACAGCTTTCACTTGGATCAGAGTAGACATCTTCTTTGTGAATGGGCCACCCATCCATCCCAGCCCCAACTTGACAGTCCTTTCCTTCTTATTACAAAAGATAAATTTGCCAGAGATGCTTTCAGCTGCTTCAACTTCATCTTTAAACTCTGTTTTAATACATTCTCACATCTTAGATGGTCCACAGAAAAGAGTATATATATACACTTATATGTATTTTTTGTATAAATAACTTCAACTTTATGATCTGCACAAACAGAAGACCATAGTTATAAACAATATGTCCTAACATTCCTGAAGCAAAGTTGGAATTAATTTTAATGTACTATGGTTACTGAAGGATGACATTTGTGGTGAGGATTTCTCCCAAATTCCTTATGCTATGGACTAAATGTTTGTGTCCTCCCAAAATTCATATGTTGAAATCCAAACCCCCAGTGTGTTGGTATTAAGAAGTGGGGCCTTTGGGAGGTAATCAGGTCATAAGGGTGGAGTCTTCATGAATGGGATTAGTGCCCTTATAAGAAGAAACATCAGGGAGATGCTGCAAACCAGGAAGTGTTCCCTCACCAGGCACAGCAGATATGCTAGTTCCTTGATCTTGGACTTTTCAATCCTCCAGAACCAAGAGAAACAGATTTCTGCTGTTGAAGAGATCTACAAAGTCATAATGCTAATCTTATTTCCTACTTTTAAAACATTTAACTGAGTTTTTAAATTATATTATGGATTGTTATTTCTCAGAAATCATGCTATGGATAAGCTACTCTGAGGAATTAACCTTTGAGTCATTTATTCTCATCATAAACACTTAGAAACGTGGTGGAGGTAGTAACAGTTACTTTTAAATTTTGAACAAGGAAATGAATAATCAAAATCTCCAAATCTGTTGGGAAAGGTAAAGATATAAAATGACCTCTGATGGGGGAAAAACAGGGAATTAAACATCATGGAAGCTTGTTTTGGTATCATATAGATATAGGCAGTTCAAGCTTGGTATGATGATTCCAAAATCATCAGTTTTTTTTCCTTAATCAAAAAAATTAGATCAGGACAAAATATATGTAATAGAAAATTTACCATATTAACCATTTTTAAGTGTATAGTTCAGTGACACTAAGTACATTCACACTGTTGTGCTACCATCACCACTATCCATTCACAGAACTCTTTTTATCTTGCAAAACTGAAAACCTGTACCTATTAAACATAACTACTCACTCCCCGCTCCTACCAGCCCCTGGCAGCCACCATTCTACTTTTGGCCTCTATGAATTTGACTATTCTAGATACCTCATATTCATATAAGTGGAATCATACAGTATTTATTCTTTCGTGACTGTATTATTTCCCTCAGCATAATGTTTCAAGGGCCACATTTCAGAATTTCCTCCCTTTTTAAGGCTGAATAATATCACATTGCATGTATATAACACATTTTGTTTATCAATCATCAGTCTTTTAATGGGTTATTTCTCCATCTTCAACAATTCATGCTAGTTGCTAGAGTCTCTCGATAGTCCACTACAGCAGGGAGAAAAGAAAAAGAGAAAGCATGACCCTTATCTTTTTGAACACTTCTTACAAGTTGAACACTACACATCATCTTACCTGTCATTGATCAAAACCTAATCACAGGGCCAAATGCAGCTGCAAGGAGGCTGGGAAATGTAATCTCTCTTCTGGGCAGTCCTGTAACCTGGGATTCCTTTAATAATGAATAAGGAGATAAAAGATATTGGGGGAACAATAAGAAGTATCTTCTGTATTTACTAAAGCAATATGCACAGACTTTTCTAAAAGACATCCTTTCTTGGAGTGTAAGAGGCAGCTCCTCAATTTGTGAGTGTGATGTGATAAATCTAAGTCTCATCAAAAGGAAATTTGGGTATGACTGGGTCTTTATATTTTATATAGGGATTGAAGAATCAGGAACCAAAAATGTTAGTAATAATATCGAGTCACATAACTGAAATTAGATTTGTTGTGTATGTGGAAATTATTGAAGATTTTTACATTATTTTATTTTTTGAAAATTTGTATATTGTTTGAATCTTATTCTAGTCTCGTATTGCTTTTATATTTATAAAAAAATAAAACTTTTTTTATTGGTAGAAAGAGAAGAATTTTTTTTTTGGTTTTTCTTTGCTTTTTGCTATGTTTAAAGCTTTCCAGTGTTAAAATAACTATGTAAACAAAGCAGCCAAGAAATATTGATATAGTATGTCACATGTTAAATAATGTGGACTTTATTCTAACAGCAAAAAAAAAAGGAAATTGTGAATAGTGTTTATCAAAGAACTGAAATGATGAAATTAGCAATTTAGAAAATAACTGCTCTGAGCGCAGTGTGCAAATAGATTGAACAAGACAAGAGTGAGATAGGAAATCTAGTTGAGATTTCTGATTTCAATGTCAGAAAGCTAAGATAGCTTGAGGAGGAATTTGGAAGAAGAATTTGAGTCCTCAGGAGATGGAATTAACAAAACTTGTTGACAGATCAGATGAAGCATGAGAGAGAGAACAGAAGGTAAGAAGAAAGACCTGGTGTCTGGCATGACCTTCCGGGTAAATGGTAGTAAAACTTACTGAGATAGGGAACATTCTCAGAAGAGCAATTTTATGTGAAGGAAGGATAAATTTGGTTTGGGACCTCTTGAAAGCAAGACATCTGTGGGATTGTCCATGCAGAGCTCAGATATCCCGGAGGTAGTTTAATCTCAGGGGAGAGAGAAAGCAGACTGTAAGGTTTGCCAGGATTATGGGGTTTCCAACAGGACTTTTGGTGCTAAAATCAAAAACTCCTGGGCAAACTGAGATGACTTGGTAATCCTACATACTATACATATGAATTTGAGAATCATCAGTATGTGACATTGAGGAGGTACAGAGAATATCATCCCCATGTGACTGTTACTACCTAAGTATACTTTCTTTTACTGTACATATAATTACATGCACTTGCAGCAGCACTAAGGTTTTGTATATAAAATTTTGTACACAATATTTTGTCTCTCCAATAAAAGTTTTAACTCCATAATAATAAGAATTTTTTTTTTCATTCCAAGAAATCCCATTCTGGATATTAAGACTAACTTTTAGTAAATAGAATTGACTAATTAGAGAGTTAAACCATATTTGGGAAAAAAGTAGATAAAGAAAGAAAAGCACCACATGATATATGCCATGTATTTCAGAGTTTTACGAATTTTTGGTCAAAGGCTTCTGTAAGGATTATAGATGTAAGAGTACGTAGAATGAAACATTTCTAATTATAAACATTAAAGGGCTTTCCATGTTTTGTCTTACTCAGCCACTGATAGTTGATAGTCACTTTTCTCTTTGCAGTCATATTTAGAACCCATCTTTCTCTGAAGATTCAAATAAAAACAAAGCTGTGAAAACAAAGTAGATAAAATAAGTTCATAATTGTGAAGAATAGAAAGATGCACTATGACAATGTTAAGAAACCATTGAAATGTTAACTCTGATAAACTTTAACCAGACTTGTCTTTCAAATGTTTAGTCCCAGTACTCAAACTCTGCAGTTTGTCACTCTTATTTTTAGTTGTGGTATACAAACTCCTGAACCCTCTATTCTGGGATGAAAACATTATGTCTCTGAGTTTAAAAGAGCAAGACTCACAGAGTTCACTCTAATCTGTTGCAGACGGAACAATTTTTGTCTTTGTTTTGATAGCTGTAGCTGGGATTTGGTGTTGATATTTTACTTTCTTATTAACATTACAGTTTAAAAAGCAATAATTTAATCCTCATAAAAAAGTCAGAATAAAAGGATTATTCCAACTATACAGAAGAGTAAATTCAGACATTTAAAAAAATAAAAAAATTTAATAATGTTAATAACAACCATTTATTGAGAATCTATTATGCACCAATAACTAGGCTGGATCTCATGTATATATCCATTACACTACCACCTCCATTTTACAGCGAGGAAACTAAGGCTTAGGGATGTTAAATAATTTGTCTAAGTCAATACACCTAGAGTTACTGGTGTGGACAAGATTTGAAATGACTGATGACAAAATGTATGTACACTAAGTTGCCTCTATATTTATTATTTATCTCCCTCCTTTAAAGTATTTGGTATAATGAACACACATACATGTACACACACAAGTATAGTGACTGTCACATAAACAAGCTTAACAACAACTGTATAGATGCTTTCCCTCCAGTTACAATGGACCATGCTCTGCTTCAACTGCCCTCGGGATCCCGCCTCTGTTTGCCTGATTGAAGACTTAGCTTTTGCCACTTTGCTCTTCTGCACTATCAACTGCTTTCCTCTCTTGGATCTTCCTACCAGAAATATACATTCTTGTCCCCATACTATACCTCTCTAGCAACCACTTCCTTCCCTGCTCTCTTCTAAAGCAGAACTACTCAAGAGAGTTGTGTAAATTCAGATTATCCTCTTTTTCACCTCTGAATTCTCTTCAGCTAGCTCCAGCTGGGCTTCCATCTGTGCCATTCCATGAAATAGCTCCAGCCAAGGTTATCCAGGTCATTTATGGCCTCTGTCTTGCCAAAGGAAATGGCAGTATCTTAACCAATTTCTCAGCAGCATACAGTAGAGTTGATTTCTTCCTTTCTGTAATACTTTCATCTCTTGGTTTCCATGACATTATTTATTGATCAATTTAAATGATTGATTTATTTGACTAATATTTATTGCTAGGAACTGTTCCAGGTACAACAACCTAAGTCTTCATCTAGAACACAGGCAATGATATTGTAAATAAATCAATAAAATTTATAGTGCATCAGATATTGCTACATGCTATGGAAAAATGAAGCAGGGAAGGAAAATAAGGAAAGTTGGGAGGGAGAGGGATTGCCATTTTAAACAGGATGTTCAGGGAAGATCTCACTGCAAAGGGGATATTTAAACAAAGAACCTGAGGAGGTGAGGAAGCGTGATGACTTATGGGGGAAGACCATTTCAGCAGAAGGGGCAGCCAGTGGAACACACTGAAGGGGGAGAGTGCCAGCTGTGCTTGGGTGACAGTGATGAGGCCACTGTGGCAGAAGCAGAGTGAGCAAAGGAAAGAGAAGAGACCAGAGAGAGAATGGTGCAAACTGTCAAAGGCCTTGGCTGCTTGGAATGGGGTCAACTTTAAATCCAGATGAGATAAGGACACTTAGCAAGACTTTGAGCAGAGGAGTGACATCATCTGCCTGATGTATTTATAGGATCACCTGGCTTCTTTAGTATAGAGGGTGGAAACAGGTAAGCTATTCTAGCAATTCAAGCAAGAGATGGAGGAGGTTTGGAAAAGGGTGGAAGCAATGGATGTATTGAGAAGTGGTGAGAGTCTGGATCTATTTTGAAAAGAAAGGCATGTGATTTGTTAATATTAAAATATTGTTTTAAAATTTTGCCTCACTAACTTCTCCTTCTCAGTCTTTGCTGGCATATATTCTTCTCAACTTCTAAATGTCCACATGTTCAGGCTTCAGTCTTAGTCCTTATTCTGTTTTATTATTTATATTTTCATTCTAGATGACCTCATCTTGTTCATCAATTTTAAATAGCACCTGCTGATGATTACCCCACCACCACCCTAGATCTTGACACTTCCTCTGTACTCCAGATTCTTCTATGTACTCAATTGATATCTATCACATACATGTCTAATATAAATATCAAACTTAAGATATTCAAAACAGAGTTGTCAGATCTCACCCTGTGTCCCCAGTATTATTAGTTCTTTTGTCTTTTCTATATGAGTAATTCATTCACTTACTCAATCCAGAAACTTGAATTTAACGTAGTCTCTATTTCCTCTTTATACCTCACACTATCATATCTTATATACCACTAAGGCCTTGGGATTATACCTTCAAAAATATATATACACATATAAATATGTGTATGTATGTGTGTGTACATATATACACACACACACATGGGTGTATATATATATATATATAAAAGAAGGGGACAGATTTGTGATATATGCATTTATCACAAATCTATACCATTCTTTTCAACAACTTCTCCACTTTTGATTAAGCTAACATCCTGTCTCACCCAAACTACTGCAATAGTCCCCAGCTGATTCTATTTTTGCCTGCCCAATCCATTCTTTACACATCTTGTGTAAAGTTCTGTTCCCCTGCTTAAAATTCTTAAGTGGCTTCTACATGTTCTTACAATGGAGTCTCAAGGCCCTACATTATTTGTTTATCTCTCTAATCTTATACTATACTCCCCAAGTTTACTATGTTCTATACACATGGGTTTTCTTTCTCTGCCTGTGGCAGAATAATCTTATTCCTGACTCAGGGTCTTTGGACCCACCTTTCCCTCCTCAAGAACTACTCTTGCTTTGTATCATTGGCCAAACTCTAATACAAACAGTATCTCCTCACAGAAGCCTTACCTGACAATCTTTACTATTCTCCCCTCACCTTAAACCCCTAAGTACTCTTTATTCCATTATTGTTTCAATATAATTTACCTCTATCTGAAATTATGTGAACTATTCTTTACTATTTTTCTTCCCCTACTAGGATGGAAGCTCCATAAGTACAGCATTTGTTGTTTGTGTTCACTACTGTACCTCTGTGCCTATAACAGTGCTGCACACATAGAAGGCACACAACAGATATGTATTAGAAAAATAAATGAACAACTATTACTCAAACTATTTGTAGAATATAAGGAAGATTACTTTGTTGTTGCTGTGATTGCCACACTAGAATGTTTATGGCAGCAAAATTCACAATTGCAAAGATGTGGAAACAACCCAGGGCCCATCAATACATGAGTGGATTAATATAATATGGCATGTGTATACCATGGAGTACTATTCAGTCACAAAAAACGATGGTGATCTAGCACCTCTTATATTATCCTGGATAGAGCTGGAGCCCATTCTACTGTGTGAAGTATCCCAAGAATGGAAAAACAAGCACCACATGTACTCACCATCAAATTGGTATTAACTGGTCAACACTTAAGTGCATATACAGTAATAACATTCATCAGATGTCAGGCAAGTGGGAGCAGGGAGGAGGGGATGGGTATATTCACACCTAATGGGTGCTGTGTGCACCATCTGGAGGATGGACAGGCTTGAAACTCTGACTCCAGTGGGGCAAAGGCAATATATGTAAAACATTCGTACCCCCGTAATATGCTGAAATAAAAAAAATAAAAATAAATAAAAAAGGAAGTTTACGAGAAATGAGCTAAGGTTTCACTGATCATCACCTAAGAGCTCATTTAGGAATAACACTGATCGGGTGTCGGGCAGATGTGGGTGGGGGAGTGGAGGGGTGTATTCATACATAATGAGTGCCATGCGCACTGTCTAGGGGATGGACACGTTTGAAGCTCTGACTCTGGGAGTGGGAGGAAGGGCACCCCCGCAATATGCTGAAATAAGAATAAACTTTTGTACCCCTGCAATATGCTGAAATAAGAGTTAAAAAAAAGAGTTAAGTAGGAAAAAAAAACCTTGGCAGTTCATTTACCTTAGATGAACTTTAAGCTCCCTCAACTCCATTAACATCCCTCTCTGCCTGATTTGCATTGAAATGTTCATTGGGTCAAAATTGCTTTCAGAACAACTGCCTCTGTTCTGACCAGTTGTGTCCCAGCTTCAAAGCTGAAGCTGGTCAACCCTCTTTCACTTTGTCTGATGTCATGGGTACTGCAGAAGCTGAAAACCAAGAAGTGAATCACAGAAGGCATCTAACTTTGGAGAGTCCCCGTATTTCATTTATCATAACATTTCTGAGGACAATGTAGTGACAGACATAATGGTCCCTGAAGTCTCTGACTGTTGGACCACAACTCAAAAAGCCACACTAAACATTTCTTACCTCACCTCTTGAGTTCTCTATAACATAACTTATAGAGAGACTAGCTTGAATACCAAAAGGCAACATAAAATGTATGGTTAATAGCCTTATATAGCAAATGGCTATAATTAAATGAATATCTTACATCCCATCTCCTTTTGTCTGGTTGCTAAGGAATAATGGAAGTATATGGGGACACTGAGGCAACTGGAAAATTTTGTGATGTTGAACAAATCCAATTTTAAGGTTCATGAATTTAAGCTTATACTCTTAAAAGATATTTGTTCTCATGTCATTCTGCTTAGTACAACTGGGCCTAGAGTCTCTCTCTCTATTAGTTTCCAAGAGTCAGTTTTTACTGTAAGGTTTTTTATTATTGTCATTTTATTTGTTGTTGTTTTATTTTCTTTTTAATGGAGAAAATATGCCTTTGAATAAACACACACACTAAATTTTAAGTGCTCAATATAATAGTCTAGTTGAGTGTCCATGTTCAAGCACTTTGTTTAGAAGTATTTTAATGTGAAAACACTTTGCAAACTGTAAATCCCAGGTTAGTTATTACTAAGTGAGCTGTGTAAGTTATCAAAGACTTTAATTAGATAAACTAGTTTATTTCTTTTAATCTCTCCAGATGTTGACTATCAACTCTGAGGAAAAATCTGCAGCCAGATCGTTTTTTCAGTCTGCCTCTTACAGTCTGCAAATTACAACCACACATACTTTTTGAAAAAAATATGGCTACCATCCAGCCCCATAGTTTCTGTGACTGTTTTTGTCTGATCAAGGAAGAATTGACACGTTTACTGTTGGACAACAGAAGGAATCTCTTTCTCATTGTTTGTTTTCTAGCCACTTGCTCTTCTGTTGGCATCTGTAGCTAAAGAATTTCACACAAAACTAAATTGATTCACTTTTCTTGCCTTCTGTTAAAGTTTATCAATTTTCGACCCACCTTGGTACCTACATAACATCTTTCTTGTGAACAGTTTTTTGTATTATGATCTACTTGAACATTCACATTAGTATAAAACAAGTTATAACATTGCTATAGTTTCACTTCTGAACACTATGCTGTAATATACTCTTACGTGTTCTTGGAGATTGAGTAAATTCTTGGGGTACAAAGCTATTTATGGAAGCATAGATAAAAGTACATACTTATGAACATTTTACCTGTGTGTTTTAAGCATGTTAAAACATAGCAATGTTTTAAGAATGTTTTAAATATGACATAATTTTTTAAAAAATATGTTTTTAAAGTTGTAAGAAACTAGACATTAGCCTTTTGAAAGAAAAGCAATCCACATCAGAGGCCAAGATCTACTGGGGCTGTAATAATAATTATGGAGACCAGACACAGGATGGAGGCAAGAAGTTTGGATTAAATTAACCACTGATAGAAAAATGTAAAAGGTATTTTCTTGTGATTGAAAAGATACTCATAGGATTTTCACACAGACTAATAGAACCACTTTGCTCATTAAATTTTTTTCTTTTCTTTTCCTTTTCTTTTTTTTTTTACTTTTCCATAAGATGAAATGAGGAAGTATATATGTAAAGAAAATTTGAAAAAGCGGTATTTGTCTTTTGATAAATTGTAAGTAAGAAATTGTCAGGCTTTCCTGTTGAAATACAGTCTAAGGTTATATATATCTGCCTTTCACTTCCCCAAGTGGTACTTAAGCTGTGCACACATCATGGCCTGTTTAGTTTATGTGTTTACTCTTCTCCTCCTTATCTTACACAGAATTAATCCTTGAACCTCCGTAACTGGTGATAGAGTCACTGTTGCAAAGTCCTTTAGACTGTAGATAATTGTACCTTTTTAAATAGAGAATCTGGGTAGTTTAAAAACTATTTTTACCTGGCTAAACTCAAGGCATAAAACAAATCTAATTAGACTTAGATGATAAATGACCTGGTCAATTTATGGTCTACAAGAATGTGCTCAAAATAATGATTTGAACAGTTAACAACTTTATTCATTAGGGGCCACAATTGGATTACAGATTCTTTTTTCAGATGTTTATAGTTTTTTCTCTTCACTTCACATTGCTTTAACTTTAAATATTTCCCTGCTCAGAAGCAATCACTATCCTGTATTACTTCCAAGTGTTGATTGCTCCTAAGAAGTAATCACTATCCTATATTTCTCCCAAGTGTTGATTGCTCCCAAGCTTATTTTAAAATATTTATTAGAAATGTTTTTGTCCTGAAACAATATTTGGCTGGATTGTTCTCAATATGGCATCACTACCTTCCCTTTCAAGGTCTCCTCTGCAATAACACTTCAGAGTCCCTTTTTTCACGTGGTTCTTGGTTAGAGTTTGCCAATGAGAGGTACTCCAGTGAAATTTGGAAGGCAGAAAAGAAGGGAGGATAAGATGCTCTGGAGGCACTTTCAGGCAGACCCAGGGAAGATTTCAAACAAGAAGATCAAAAGGCCTTTCTAGAAAGCTCACCTGCTTTAGTGCTGCAGGCAGTTGAGATCACAAGTAATGGCTGCTTGAGAACCAGCGTTGCTGGCTGAAATAGTTTTAGGTTCCTGAGACTTTCAGCGCTTTCTGAAGAACCTCTTGAAAACTATCAGCTCTATGGTTACAACTGAGAGTATCGCTAGTGGATTCCCTTATTTATACACCCCTAGCCATTTTACTTACTGTGTGTACCTCTGATCTCTTGTATCAAAATCCACACGTGGGGCCGGGCGTGGTGGCTCACGCCTGTAATCCTAGCACTCTGGGAGGCCGAGGCGGGTGGATCGCTCAAGGTCAGGAGTTCGAGACCAGCCTGAGCAACAGCGAGACCCCATCTCTACTAAAAATAGAAAGAAATTATCTGGCCAACTAAAATATACATAGAAAAAATTAGCCGGGCATGGTGGCGCATGCCTGTAGTCCCAGCTATTCAGGAGGCTGAGGCAGTAGGATCGCTTAAGCCCAGGAGTCTGAGGTTGCTGTGAGCTAGGCTGACACCACTCACTGTAGCCCAGGCAACACAGTGAGACTCTGTCTCCAAAAAAAAAAAAAAAAAAAATCCATACGTCATGGACTATAATGTGGCTTCTAAATTTTTTTATCAAACTCTGACTAATAGAAACATGAGTTTTGTTGTATATGACTAAACTTTATATGATGGCTGACTTTACATATCCTTCAACTTTCTTTCCCACTCATTTATAATTTTGAGGTTAATCCATGTTAATACATGTAGCTTTAGCTCATTCATTTTAATTGATATATAATATGCCAATGTTTTATTTGCTATACTTATTTATCTATTTTCTTATGAAAAAACATTTAGTTGGTTTCCAAAGTTTTGCTATTACCAATAATGCTAGAATGAAAATTCTTTGTCTCTTCCACATATAAACAATACTTTCTTAGAGTCTACACCAGGAGTAGCACTGATGCCTCAAATGGTATGAGAGTTCCCTATGTTTTACATCTTCAATAAAGCTTGGTAATGTCAAACTTTAAAATTTTGTTAATATTTTAAGTGTTTAATAATGTCATATCATTTTAATTTGAATTTTAAAAATTCCTGGTTAATAAAGACATACATTCAGCTGCTTTAATATCATATAAAATAATAAATTTTGCTTACATGTGCATTTTTGCTTAAAAATCTATTTTATAAAATCTGATGTAAGCACTAAAATAAGTTAGCTATTGAATATTGCATTATATAACACATGAAACAGTAAGAGGAAATTATCGATTTCCTGAGTATCTTGAGGACTGGCTTCATACTTTTATTTGTAAATCTTTTGACCCAAACTTACAGTTAAGATTCAGGAATAAAGTCATTTGTATTCTTCATTTTCTCTAAAAGCAGCCAAACATTACAAAGAACAAAAATAACTGTAAACCT
Source organism: Lemur catta (assembly GCF_020740605.2). Lineage (NCBI taxonomy): Eukaryota > Metazoa > Chordata > Mammalia > Primates > Lemuridae > Lemur > Lemur catta. The sequence continues at coordinate 178,717,890 of NC_059128.1, read as the reverse complement.
TTCTCCAAAACACTAATAGTCACAACTCCCAACCACAACTATTGAAATTTGAAATCCAGATCAATTTGAGGGAGAATGACAAGTAGGAAACATACTTCCATAGATATAGTGCAAATTTTAAAATTCTACTAAAGTAGAAGGGCCTAATTAGTGCTTCTGTATTTGGTACAGCAAGATCTGGTGAGGGTCTGAGGGAATATCTCTGAATCCAGTACACAGTACAAGGATGAAGGAGAAACAGCAGAGATGAGCTATCTCTTTAAGATGAAAGTAATCCATTTATTTCTCAGGGTGTGTAAGAGATAAGGGCAATTTGCTCTGAAGGGGTTGATCTCAGGGAGCTAAAAATAAATAGGTGAATGAGAAACTATCACACAAAAATGAGTGACATTGGAGATTTTGCTGTGACCCTCACAAATATTCTAATTCCTCTGAGGGGCAACTTAGCAGAATGAGTAAAGATATATTCCCAGGGCAAAGGCCCAGGAATATTTGGCAAGATCATGAGATACTCTATCTAGAACGGATTTGTCTGTCTTTCCTGTTCAATCACCTCCTTACTCTTCTCTTTCTTTTCATAAATAATAAGCTGATTCAGATAGAATCGACCACATTTAAAGATGAGTAATAACTAGAAGAAATCAGTCATGGAGCTAAGTAAAAATGAATAGAAGGTAATAGGAGAAGAAGGAAGAGGGGGAAAGGAAGGGGGGGGGAAGGAAGTTGATATGTAAAAGCAGGAGAAAAAATTCTACCTCAAAATAATTATGCCAGGAAACAAGGACATATTCCTGATCTCAAATAATCAGCCAAAAACATGGCTTATTTGAAACGTGAGGTCAAAGAAGATATATATGCAAGAATAAATAAAGAGATGAAAGTAAACTGTCAGATTCAACTTACCTATAGTATTAAAAGATAACTTAAAATTAAAATAGATACTTCTGAAAACACAGATAGGGACATGGAGGAGAGACAAGCTAATCAAACAAAATGAAGTGCCAAGCCCATAAAAATTTAAAGGGATTAAAAAAAGAATAGGAATGAAGGACAGATACAAGGGGTGAATGTACACTTATATGTTGCAACTAAAGAAGAATACACAACTAATTAGAATTGAAAATATTTGATACAATAGAATCGGAATACCAAAGAGTATATTATGTCTGAGATATAATTGATATAAAATAATCAACATGAAGTTACATATTTGAAAAATTATTGGAATTCAAAGAGAAAAAAAAGGAATCCCAATTTTTAAAAACAGCTACCTACTGAACCTAAAAATCAAACTGTTCTTGGAGTTCTCAATATCTACATTAAATTTCAAAAGATGGTAAAGCAATGTTAAACAAATATCTAGCAATGAAAATATAATTCAATAATTTATATTAAGTCATTGCTCAAAAATAAAGACAAAAAGCATATAGTTTCAAATGTACAAGAACTCACAGCACAATGACACCATCAGGATGATGATATTTGGCCACCTGATAGATAACCAGAGAAAACAAGGAAAAATACTTGGAAATGAGCATTGTATTCACTAAAACACAGAAATGAAGCTAAACAATTATGGAAATATCAGTTCTAGGACAAAACTGTAATACTCTAAATTAAGAAAGCATAGCCAGGAATGATGCAAAAATCAGTTAACCAGACCCCATAACTCATAGGACATTGTAATCCAGGGAAGGCATTATTCAACTAAAAGGATTTTTAGATTGTTAGGTATGGGAGAAAAAGAAGAATCAAGAATGATTTTAAATGTTTGGCTTGAACAGTTTTGAATAGAGTATCACTGAAATGAGGAAGCCTAGGAGAAAAGCCAATTTAGGTTGGGGATTATGTAAAAAGTTTTGGCATATGTCACAGTCTGAATATTTTTGTTCCCCCAAAATTCATATATTGAAGCCACACCCACAATGTGATGATATTTTGAAATGAGGCCTTTGAGAGGTAATTAGGGTTAGATGAGGTCATAAGGGTGAGGTCTTTGTGATGGAATTTGTGCCCTTAAAAAGAAAGAAACCAGGGAGGTTGCACTCTCTCTCCCCCACTTCCCTATGAGAGGATACAAGTAGTTGGCTGTCTGCGAGCCAGGAAGAGAACTGAATCAGACAACACCTTGATCCAGAACTGTGAGAAAATAAATTTCTGTTGTTTAAGCCACTCCGTCTATGGTATTTTTTTATAATAGCCCAAGTAGACTAATACAGCCTCTGTTAATTTTGAGGTGTCTTTTATGCATCAAGAAGGGGTTGAATACATGATTCTGGAGTTTGGGAGAGAGTTGGCTCTATTGATATGCGTTTGGAAGTAATTAACAATTACAGATGGCATTTAAAGCCACATGGAAGGGACACTGCTTAATTCTGCCGTGTGCTCCTCATATAATTCCTTTTTATAGGGAAGTGAATGGAATCAGCAAATTATAGTAGTTGTCTAATTTATTTAAAAAATTTACATCAAGTACTTCCTCCTCTTTTCTCCACTTACTTGGTTTTGTATATAATGACTCATTTTGTACTGTCTACGCACTTCTAGATATAGCCATTCCATAAGATACTTCTATTGCTTCTCTTCTTTAAATTCAGTGAGCCAAATCTCAAGGGCTAATATCATGTGAGTATTGCACCCAGTCCTGACTACCGTATCACTGAACTAGCTAAATCCTCATTTCTCCGCCCTATGACAAAAGCTACCACAAAGCCAAATATATACTTAGGGTCACCAAACAACACAGTTTGCATAGGACTGTTCAGATTTATATCTGTTGTCCTGATATAATTATAAATAGCACTGCTTTTCACTTTCTAAAGTGTGTTGGTGGTTTTAACAATAATTTTTATGGTCATCTAATAAATAGCAGATATTTCTCCTTCATAGTTCACTATATTAGTGCCAGCTGTTGATCTTAATTGAAATTATGTTGGCCTGTGATTGTGTCTCACACAGGTGAGTAATACAAGTTATTTTTTAAAAAAAATATTCTTTTTTTTTAATTTTTTTTATTTCAGCTCTTCATGGGGGTACAAAAGCTCAGGTTATATACATTGTCCATGAAAAAAGAAATATTCTTAAGGACCCCTAATATTGATTAAAATTATTTAGATATTGGTAAATAGGAACAAATATGAAACTCAATACAAAAGTCTTATTATCTTACACAACAAAGCGAGATTTTTAAATTAAATGCAAAAAATCCCTACAAAAACATAAATATAAACTAAAAATAATGATTTAATATGAAAGATGATGTTTTGCAGAAACTAAATCTCTTTTCAGATTACAACTATAGTGCTTGTGCAGGTTGTTTTGAGTTTTCACATCAACTCTCTGTTTTTAAATAATGATGACATTATTATTCGTAGAACACACCATAGGATTCTTTGGCCTTCACTTGGTATGAAAACATCACTTCGTTATAAGTCCGCCTTTGTTCTTTTCTCATTATTGATTAAGTAAAGTTGTGTTATGTGGTTCCTTTTTTACCATAATGAAAACGTCAGTACTAAAATCAATTAGTAGTTCTTGATTTTATGATGGCTCCCCAGATGGCCAGAAGATGTCTATATTAATTTCTTTATTATAATTTTATTCACATGACAACACAAAACTTAAAAAGTATTGCAGATCTCTAAGAATAAACTCTTGGAACTTCAGGGATCTATGAATTTCTATTTGTAAAATGTCACTGAATAATTTTAACCTGAGGATATATGCAATACAAGGCACAAATAATCAATAAACATAACCATTCTTTCTCATTAGGAACAAAAACATACAAATTAGAGCAGATAACAATTGTAAGTACTTTGGAAGTTTCAGAGGAAAAGGTTGTCACCCTCATACACTGCTTTTTTAATTTTAATTAGGTTCAAGATTTCCTGAAAGCAAATTGATCATCTGTATTAAAAACATAAAAATATGTTTACTCTTTGACAAAATTACTTCCACTTCTAGAAATGCAACCCTAAGAACATACTTAATACAATTCACATGGATACATCAATTAGCATAGTACTTTGCACATAGTATGCACTTGATAAATATTTGTACACACACATACCATTCATGTACTTATGTCAGTCAATGTGCTAGGTGCTAGATATGAATTATGACAAGTCCCTGCTTTTGAGAAAGTACAGTTTACTCATGGAGCTATATTAAAAATCATATAAGCATGTAGCAACTGTGGCAAGTGCTACATGGGAAGAAGACATGAGTGCCTTTAACAAAGGTATTTAACATGGTCAAAGAGATCAAAAATTCCTTCTCTCAGGAAGGGCCCTCTAAGCTGCAAGCTGAATGTTGGATGGGAGCTAACCGGAAGAGGGAGAAAACAGGTTTCAAGCAGAGTAGTACGTGCAAAGGTCCTGAGTTGGGAAGAAGCATGGTGGACACGAGTACCCGACAGAGGACCCTCATGACTGGAATGACAAGGGAAAGGGGAATGTAGTATGCAGTGAGGCAGGAGGAATAAGAAAGCACCAGAGTTCCTTTCTCTTTTTTTGGTCATAGTTTTGTTCTTTTTCTCAAATAACTAGAATTTCCTTTAAAATCTTTACAGGATTTTTAATCAGGGCAGAACTGTCTTTGGAAAAGACCATTTTATCTGTGTGGGGGAAAACAGATGGTAGAATACTAGCGAAATGAATGAGATTATGATTTTGTTCTTCACAGTAATTTTAATAGTAATAAAAAGTGGAAAATAGCCTAAATGTACAATAGGGATTTGTCTAAGTGGATTTTAGTACATTCATACTGTAAAATATTTTGAAGTTGTTAAAAATGATAATACTGTAGAAGTATATCTGTTGGCATAAAGAGCTGTCCTCAATATCCTAAATAAAGATAGCATTTTACAGTAAAATATCTTGTTCTTATCTCAGACTGGCCTGGTTCTCACAACAAAATATAATCATTTACATAAAATATTGGTCAAATTCAGGTCTAGATAGAAAAAAACAATAAATCTGGTGGTTATCAAGGTAATTTGTGGCTTTTTAAAAAAGGCAATATAAAACAAACTAATAGTCTATGCAGCTCTGATGTACCAGCTGATCCACTTTGGAAGTTTTATTTTCATTGCCTCATAGAAAAATAAAGAAGAACAGGAAATTAAGGATCATCAATATAAAAAATTATTTGACTGAATAAATAAACGTGTAATTTTGTTGTGAGATAGTTACTTTCCTCCATAAAGCTGTCCTGTCTTAGCTCCCTCAGAAGAAAGGGAAAACGAAGAATGCAATAATATGACTTCAGAATGAATAAATAATGGAAGAATTTCAAAACAGAATGAGGCTTTTCTTTGAACTATCCAATCTTCTTGAGACTGCAAATTGTACAGGAATAGGGAATAGTTTCTCGCAGGAGTTTTTCCCCAATCAGAAGGAAAATATAACATGAGCCTTTCTCGTGGATTTGAACATATCTAATCATATACCTGTTGGCAATCTAGAATAAAAGAAATATATGAAAAATTCATAAACAATTTATGTACATAGTATTCTCAGCTCAATTTATTGTATACAAAAATTTTGAAATAAAAAATTATATTTATTTTTATGTAATAATTCATATTGTATTTCATAGTGTATAAATGCAACTAACATAAATCTTTAAATTATTCTGTCATGTTAGTTTGCTTAAATGTTTTCAATATACTAAAGTTTTTCAATGGAGGGTTGCTTTTTATTATATCTTTTTTCTGTGCCTTCATGTTTTGTAATATATTTCAGAGTCAAAATATATTATTATGGATGTAACAGACTCTCTTTAAGTAAAGATAAACTTAGATATAAATCAAACTTCGAGTTTAGAATTGATTTGGATAATATTAGACATAGATTGTAACAAGCTCAGTCTTTGGAGTAGAAAAGATGTGGGTTTTAATCACAACTTTACCACTTATGAGCAGTGTGACCTTGAGAATTCATTTAAATTTCTCCAAACCTATTTCAGATCATGTCACTACCCTATTTAAAACCTTTCAAAAACTCTTCATTCCACTGAGAATAAAATCTAAAGTCTTTAAAATTATTCATGACCTTGTCCCTGACCATCTCTGAGGCCTTCTTCTCATTTCCCACCTATATGGTGTCCCTCAGGCACTTGTGTATGTTCCTCCTTGAGCCTGCAGGCTTTCCCTCTTTTTCAATGACAGTCCAGCCCACCCATAAATAATTATTCATTAGTTCCTAAATATTTAATTAGCTAATATATGAAGATAGCACCAAGTGTGTATTGACCCCACAAACACACTTAAAAATAAATGAGGCTCAGTAAGCTGGGATAGTCCCAACAGCATACTGTGAACAAGAAGTGTGTATTCAATGCTCCATTTTTTACCCTCAATGATCCCATTCCTCAGTCTGCTCAGTTTTGAGTTAATAATAAATTTGGTCATTGATTTGAAATAACAAAAATATCAGTGGTGGCTGCCTAGCACACATCAGCTTGAATCAATTATGTGAAAGGGTAGTTATAAATACACAGAAAAGAACTTTTTGTTAAAACAGACTTAATTTTTTTGTGTGTTGTGTATTATTGTGTACTGTTATATTGAGTAGCTCATTAATCAGTCAATGGTTGAAATACATTGTTAAAAATAAAAGTAAATACAGGAGTCACCTTACAACTGTGAAAAAAAGGGCCAGCACAATTTCCAGATATAGCAGCCTTGACATTATTGAACCCCTACACCAATGCCAGTAACTGTCTATCTATAGACTTCTTACTATTTCTGTCTTAGTCTGTTGGGCTGCTATAACAAAATATGTTAGACTGGGTAATTAATAAGTAACAGAAATTTATTTCTCAAAATTCTGTAGGCTGGGAAGTCCAAGATCAAAATGCTAGCAGATTTGGTTTCTGGTAAGGGCTCACTCTCTGCTTCAAAGCCAGCACTTTCTTGCTGCACCTTCACATGACAGAAGGGACAAACACAGTGTCCTCACAAGGTGGAAGGAGTAAGGCAGCCCCCTTCAATCTTTTTTATAAGGGCATTAATGCTATTAATGAACTCGGAGCCCTCATGACTTAATCACTTCCCAAAAGGTCCCATCTCTTAATACCACCATAATGGGGATTAAGTTTCAACATGAATTTTGGAGGGATACATTCAGACCATAACACTATGTGTGAAAAATAAAGCACTATTTCTCTAAAGCTTTGTAAATCTTGTTTGCTGTTAAATGCATGTAAAATCATTCCCAGGTGATACAATGGTAATTCAATTTCATCACAGCAAAAGAGTCATCACAAGTCATTCTGGCAACTACAGTGTTTATTAACTTTGTAGTTTGTATCATATTTAATTTTTAAAGTAGTTTTTGGCTTTATTGTTGTATAAGAACTAGAAGTGTAAGAAATTTATACGTTGTTATAAATAAAGCTGTACATTTCTCAAAAACATAGTTCTAGAGCATTAAGCTCTGAACTGGAGGGAACATTTGCAAAGTAAATAGAACACTGGACCACTAAGTAGGTGGTCACGTTTTGCATCCTAGTTTTTATTGCAATCAGTGATGAAGCTTGGGGATGTCAGACCTCACAACCATAGGCTGTGTTCTTCATACAGAGAATATAGTGTACACAAGATGATCTATTGAGATATTAGAGAAAAACATAATTTTCATATTTTCAAGTCATTGGAAATTTTTATTTTGTATATTTTTTGTGTATGTTTTATAAGCAGTATATTATATTGGTAGTATAACAATAAACTTTGGAATATATGGTCAAAACAATTTTACTGATAAGAATTGTGATATGAAAATTTTGAAGAAAATCACTCTGGTAATTCTTTTATCTTTTAGTTGAAGAGATCAGTGCATTTTTTTTTATTTCAGCTTATTATGGGGGTACAAAAGTTCAGGTTATATATATTGCCCATGTCCCACCCATCCCCCCGAGTCAGAGCTTCAAGTGTGTCCACAACACACTCATCATGTAGGTATACACCCATCCCCTCCCCCCACCCCCCACCTCAGTCCAGTGCCCAATTGGTATTATTCCCAAATGAGCACTTAAGTGATGATCAGGGAAACCAATTTGCTTGTGAGTACATGTGGTACTTATTTTTCATTCCTGGGATACTTCACTTAATAGGATGGGTTCCAACTCTCTCCAGAACAAAAGGGATTCTGTATCACTGTTATTTCTTATAGCTGAGTAATACTCCATGGTATACATATACCACATTTTACTAATCCACTCATGTATTGATGGGCATTTGGGTTGTTCATGGGGTGCTAAGAGTTCTTTGAAATGTGTTTAGGATGGAGAGGAAGCCTGAGAAATGGGAGGTTTGAGGAAATCCAATCCACTAGGCCCTGTCCTTCTAGCTCCTTTTTACATCTCTTTTATACATTAGACTTTGGGTTATATTTCTTTATAAGAATAGGTTCAGATATTTAAACAAAAACTTTGAAAGACACATTAGTAAATGATGTCTGAAGTCTAAACTTCTCTGATCGCCTAGGTTCTGAGCTGCTCTCTATTCTGGAGGTAAACAATGACAAATATTAAACACGCACATAGCAAATTTTTATGGTAGGGACTTTGTGTTACAGACTCCAGGCTCATGATATAATTAGTGATATGAAACATATGTGTGAGAAGGTAACCAAAAACTTATGCGCAACTTCAGTGGTGGACACAATGTGTAATAGTGGTTGAGCATAGGAACAAGATCTCTTCCAGGTAGAATCATAATGAAAGGTGTATTCAAGGGGTCTCTGAGGTCATCCCATGTGATGTCCCACATCCAATAATGCCATACATTACTGCAACTTCTACCTTTAAACATCACCCTAGTATAGTTGTATTCTATAGGTCTTGATTATAAAGTTGATTAATGCAACTGATTGCTTTGTTGCTTTGTTTAAAATGAAGACTACAAATGAATTTTGGTAACATATTTTTAAAGTATTGGGCAACCTAGCCCCTAAATGCCTGGATGCTTTTGATGACAATCAAGTATAGGCCCAGTTGCTTCATGAATAAAGAGAGCCATGTCATTATAAGCTATTTCATTTGTTTACCAGTTATTCTCAGGAAGTAAATACAAACACAACATTTCCTGGCTTCTTTTTTTTCCTACTCATTTAATTAGAATCAACCCAAGCAGTCTGTGAAATCTAAAAGAAAAACGAAAACAGCCTGCAGTTGTATGTCTGGTCAAGAGTCTCTGCCAAATTTTTGGCATGAATCATAAAGGAACAAGTAAGAAAGAAAATCAATAATATGACTATTATCAGAGGCAATTCTGAATCATTTTCAAAGTTTGTTAATCTGTTTAAGATTACAGAGTCCGTAGGCACACATGTAAACTTTTTTCCAGGCCATGTCTTTTCATAATGATAGCCCTGGGAAATTAAGAGGTGAAGATGGTACAGATGCACTTGCAATTGGTCACAGCTCCCCATAGCAACGAACGTAGCTTTGCCCTTCAATGAAGGGCTAGGGTGTACAGTGGGAGGAGACACATTCTGCCTGGGTCTGTACCCACCTGAAGGAGCATAGTTTCCAGAGTTTCCTGACAGAGAACATTTTGTAACTAGCTTTGCTTCGTTTCTTGTTTTCCTGAGATAATCCTATCTCTCCTTGCCATATACATTGTTTTCCGTCTTTGGCTAGAAATGTGAATACTAAAATTCAATGGTTAATGAACAACTTTGTCTATAAAACAACACACCTTTCTTTATATATGAATATTTATATGTGGATATTTTTGTCCTCTCAATCAGCCTAAAGTGCTAAATAAAGAAGTTGCTGTAAAAGTTCCGTGCTCTAAGAAAAGGAGACAATGGGGAAAAAATAATGCTTTATTGCTTTTATCCTAAAATGTGTCATTACAGACACAATCCTTGGGGAGGGTGTGTGTGTGTATGTATGTGTGTGTAGAAAGCCCAGGGCCCAGAAGTGCCTCATATTTAAACTTTTGATACTAGGAAAATGTTCAAAGAAATATAAACAGAGAAGATATGCACTGAAAAAATTGGTTAGAGATGCCCAGCCTGTAATTTTTACATTTAATAGATCACAATATTCCAAACTCTATCGTGGCATTTCTTTACTTTTTGCCCTTCTAGGGGATTTGGAACATAGAAAGGCCTTGGTACTTATCAAACTTTCAGAAACTCTAATTATGGGCATATTTGTTGTATTTTAATGCCTAATTTTCTACACTTTGACTCCAAAATCATACCTCTTCTAAAGTTTACAAATCCACCAGAGAGATGATCACAGGGTTTTGGGTTTTTTTTCCCCCCTCCTTTTTAATTGGCCTAGTAAAAGGAAGTTAGAGACCAAGGAGGAAAGCACAAAAGGAGTTGCAGAAAGGATTGACGTCACCGATGACAACAGCCGGTCCATGACTCAGTACCTAGATTCCTTTCCTTTCTTAGAGGAAATACAGTTTCAACTCATGTACACGATCTTTTGGCCTCTAAATGCCCATTACAATCTTTGAGTAGGGAAAACAGTACATACTTCTTACTGAAGAATTCCCTGACCTCTCCATTTCCATCAAGTGAGCTCTCATGTAGACTCAGGGTGGCTGGAGACAAAAGGGAAAGGCAGGAGTTCTTGTGTGTGTGAGTCACTCAAGTAATCACAGCACTCAGAGCAGTGCTGGCACGTGATGAGCCTAACCATATACTTTATCACTCAAACTGGAACACCTTTATCTGAGAAAACTGCTACATTGGACAGAGCCCTGGGTTCTCCCTGGCAAACTGGAGATAGCCACATAGTCGGTATTCATGATCCACTGGATGAATGAACAAATGAGCAAGACTATAGCCCAGTCTATGCTTGTTCTAAGGGATACAATGGAACAAAGGTCAAGAAGTTATTCTGGTTTGTTTCAGATGGTAATCCAAAGGGTAGAAGTCATGAAGTGATGGGTTTCAGTTCTTCACAAGGCCTGAACTTGAGACTCTGAGGAAAAGGGTCTGCAACCATTTAAGCTATCAGAAAGTACTGTAGGCTGTCTTGGAATGCAGTCATTCAAAATATTCTGAAAGTATAGACATTAAATTTATTTTCAAATAAACGTTTACCTCAAATATTTTTTAAAAAAATTAGTAGAAAGTAAGACTAAAAACAGCAACAAAAAGTAGAAAAATAGGATGTGGAATGGGAATGTAAAGCTCTGAGGTTAGCCCTGTTTGCTCAACTTATTCTGAAATATTGGAAAGACACATTTCTATAATAATTTATCTGTAAAATTTAAAAAAGCAGATGCCTAATAATCTCTGACTTTCCCAGCCCTACCTATCTATCTAACAGGGTTGTTTTAAAGAAAAAGTGACAAATTCTAGATCAAAAATCTTCTTTTCCAAAATAGAGCAGTGATGGATACAATTTTTTAAAAAAGAAAGGAAAAAAAATATTAAAAAGGTATATCTGTCTCCAATAAAGGTAAACATTTTCTCAGACCAGAAATGGGTCATAAATGCAATATGATAATCAGGATTCAAGCTGGGCTTGAGGATACAGATGCAAGAAGTGGAGGTCAGGAACCAGCCTCTATGGAACAGAAGCATAAGTGCTCACCTTAAACACAGGGATGGAATCGGACTCACTGCCTACAGCCAAGAACTTAGTGCAGCCCTCCAGGTTTTAAAGAAGTCTGAAAATATCTCCTACCGTTGCTTTACTGTCCTGGGTTTTGGTTTATGGGAAGCTACAGGCCTAAGGATACAGAGGAAACAAACCTAGCCTCCAATCTGGAGCTGAGGAAAGCTGCTTGCCAAATCAAAGGCTGGATGTGCAAATCCTTAATGTCACTGTGCACTTTGAGCCGCCTTTAAAAACCAGTTCTGGATTGGGGGCCCAGCGAGCTGAGTAGAGGCAAGTGTAAAACCTGCAAGGGCAGGGAGGGGTAGGCAAAAATAGGAACTGATAGAAAGAACCAAACATAAGAATCCTTTCAAATTAAATGTGAATTTAAATGCAAATTTCAAGCACATAAAAGTCTAATGTTAAGAAGGACAAATCAAAGTAAACATTTGGAAGGGAAATTTATTCCAGGTAAGTTTAGATCTTATAGAATAGTCTTGACAAAACTTTTAAAATGAATATACTATGGATTTAAAAAAAATGAAAAAATACATTGCTTTCTTTAAAAAGAATGAAAATTTACAAAACAAGAATAGACAAAAAGAATACAAAAATGAAGATAAGAAAAAATAAATTATTTATTATTTTTTATGTTATTTTATTTTTTAATTTTTTGTTATTTCAGCATATTATGGGGGTACAAATGTTTAGGTTACATATATTGCCTTTGCCCCACCCGAGTCAGTTTCAAGTGTGCCCATCCCACAGATGATGCGTACTGCACCCATTACGTGTGCAACCCCTGCTCCCCCCTCCCATCTGCCCGACACCTGTTGAATGTTGTTACTATATGTGCACTTAAGTGTTGATCAGTTAATACCAATTTGATGGTGAGTACATGTGGTGCTTGTTTTGCCATTCTTGGGATAATTCACTTAATAGAATGGGTTCCAGCTTTATCCAGGATAGTACAAAAGGTGTTATATCACCATTGGTTTTTTGTGGCTGAGTAGAACTCCATGGTATACAGACACAAAAAAATAAATTTTAAATCTTGAAAATGAAAAGTATAATCATTAAAAAGAAAAATAATCTAATATATGGAATAAACTTAAGACAGGATAATGTCAGAAAGAAAATGAGTAAACTGGAATATGGTACCATAGTTCATTAAAGACAGAAAGATGTGAAGAGCAATTGAGAAACATCACAGATTAAATTGAAATGGTCTAATACTAATTTAATAAGAGTTCCAGAAGAACAGGCTGGAGGGAATGGCAGGGAATCCACATTTGGAGAAGTAATTACTGACAACCTTCCAGAATTAAAATTATACCCTAAATACAAATAGAATCTAAAAAAAATAAATTCACACCTAGATACTTTATAATAATACCTCAGAGCATCAACTATAAACAGATCATCTAAAACACAGCCAAAGGAAAGAAATATGTTTTGCTTACAAAGGAATGACACTTAAACTAACAGCAACAATTCTTTGCCAGAATTATTTGGCATCAATTCATGCCAGAAGATAGTAAAATTATATCTTCAGTGGTAGAAGGAAAATATCTGTCAACATAAAATTTTATTCTCAGCCAAATCCTCTTTTAAAAGTAAGAAAACATGATATTTTCAAACATATAAAGATAAATAAAAAAGCCCACACACAGGCTATCACTCAAATAATTTATTAAAATATCTATTTTTGGTAAAACAAAAGTAAACACAGATGAAAAGTTTTCAATATATGAAATTATGGTGTATACTTACATTGATAAAATATGTCTGGAGCTTATTAAATATTAACAATTTAAACTAACTTTAAGCCACTTTTTGTTTGATTAAAAGATGAAATTGCAATTCTGAACAATTATATATGATGGAGTTAGAAGTTGTTCATTGGGAATGCAAGGCATGCTGAAGGTCTTATTTGGTTGGAAAGATAGAAAAATATTGAATATAGATTTTATGTATATGTATGTATTTTAAAAATCTAAAGGTAATCCCTAAAAGAATATAAAAATCTATAGTTTTCAAATCTATATAGAAAAAAAAGTACACATTATATATTTAATACCTATATATATATTTTATAGATGCTGTGAACGAAAAATAAAATTCTACCCTCCCTGCCCCCCCCCCACACATTGAACAGACCCCACTCAGCCAAAGGGACCCAGAAAAACTTAAAACTGAGTTCCCAGCCATGATGGTGGGAGGTCAGACATGCATCACATTACCCCTCCCTTACTAATGGCCATCAGACTTTATTTCCTAAGGCTCTGACCAGCATTATTTCCTGATAAAAGACCACCAACCATGAAGTGGTTTTAACAGTCTACAGAACCTGTGCAAAGAGTGTTTTGCATCCTTGTTTCACCTTTTTGACATAAACGATGGCTATTTTTGAACATCGACCATATAGAATGCCAGAAAGCCCATTGCACCGGTGAGTAGTTCTCTTTGCATAAATATTCATGACTCCTCCTACAGCTTATTAAATACGTATATTTAGCCACCCTGCTCAGTATAAAATTCTTGTTCTCTTTGTGCCTCCCTTGAAACACATGTTCCTGGCTTGTGGCTGGGAGCCCTGCTTCCTAGCCTGCTGGAATAGCCAACATGGGCTGTAAACCTCATTTGAAAAATAAAGCTCTCCTATTCCAAATTAGAAACCTCATCATTTTTTCAGTTCACACACACAATCATACACACATACACACACACACACACACACACAAATACATATACGCAAGAGAAATTATAATAAGATACAGTAACACAAAATAAAATGGCAGGAATAACTCCAATTCTGTCGGTAATCACATTAAAGTTAAATGGACAAAACTGTTCTATCAAAGAGATTATCAATTTATAAAGAAAAAAATAAAGTAAAATCCACTATATTGTGCTCATAAGAAATAATCTAAAGCAAAACCATAGAGAAGGCTGAGTATAAAGTGATGGGAAAAGATATATTATACCTTGCAAATTACTAACCACAAAATACCATAGCAATATTACTATGAGTCAAATAGAATTAAAGTAAAGAAGCATTAAGAGAAATAAAAATTACACATCAATAAGAAGGAAAAATATAATAATCACAAATTCGTATTCAATTAACATAGCTTCAAAATATATAAAGCAATAATTGACAGAGGTACAAAGAGAAATAGACTAATCTTCATAGTGGATTATTTTTACACACCTTATCAGAAACTGGGACATCAAGCAAATTAGCAAGGATTTGGGGGCTGAAAGAGGGGATTGCCAGGAGGGGCTCGCCAACAGGGGCTTTTGTAATAATTCCCTAACTGGTCTTCCTTACTTCTCTCTTGACCACCCTGTGGCAATATTAAATTAACCTACTGATTCTGTATATGCTAGTCTATCCAAGAGGCTAAGCATTCCTCAGTGTTCTATTTTCTTTTCTTTTTTCTTTTTTTTTTTGTGAGGCAGGGTCTTGCTCTGTTGCCCAGCTGGAGTGCAGTGGCATGATCACAGTTCAGTGCAACATCCAATTCCCAGGCTCAAATGATCCTTCTGGCTCAACCTCTCAAATAGCTGGGACTACAGGCACATGCCACTGTGCCCAGCTAATTAAAAAAAGAAAATCTATAGAGACAGATTCTCACTGTGTTGCCCAAGCTGGTCTCGAACTCCTGGCCTCAAGTGATCCTTTTGCCTTGGCCTTTCAAAGTGCTGGGTTTCCAGGAGGGAGCCACCACTCCCAGCCTTTTCTTTCTTTCAAGATATGTGTAGCAATTATATTTTTTTCTTTCAGCTTTAAAATTTACCCTTCAAGTTCCAAAAATTAAATGTTTGTTATAAATATTGAGAAATGTATTAAATTTATAGATTAATTTGTGGAAAATTAACATTATCTACATCATTTAATATTTCTATTTAACAAAAGTGTGTATCTTTCCTTTTAGTTGGGTCTACTTTAATACCCTCAGCAAAGTTGTATAATTGCTTTTATATCAATGTTATACTATTTAGAAGAAAAGCATTACATGTAAGAACTGCTAGTAGTTAAAAATATGATATGCCAATTTGCTCTACTTTGACTAACGATGCTCTGAGTCAGAGTTCATCTTGCTTTTTCAATTAGATGTGAAGTTAACCTTCTCATGATTGTCAGTTTTTCATAACCATTTCTTCAATCATTCAATAAATATGTTTTGGGGACATAATTTACACTGACTGAGGTGTGAGATACAAATAAAAATAAAATGTAATCTCTACCCCCAAGAGGCTTATAAATCTAAGAGTAAGAAAAAATAAATAAATAGATTCAAAAAGTTAAAAAATATGAGAAAATGATAGCCAAGGAAAGAAAGAAGAAAACAGAAAAGAAAATCATAAGTAAGATGCTATGGACTCAAAAGTAACTCTCAGATTCATTTCTCAATCCACATCAATGCCATGTAATTTATAATTTATTAAGGGCTATATATAAGTTTAAATATCAAAATAAAACAATTCTATTAACAAGTGCATACTTAAAAATACTGTGATAAACTGGGGAAGAAGAAATTCTGAGTGTCGTTTTTAAAGCAAAGGACACTATCATTACTTGCTTCCAGATGCTTTTTTCCAGGTATTTGAATTATTTATTTTTAGTTTAGTATAGTTAATTGTTGACTGTTTTGTGTTTAACTCACTGGCTTATCCTTTAATATTTAAATATCTAGCAGGCATCTGATTTACTAGAAAGATTCTAATCCACACCAAAATGAAACTATTGGTGTTGACATTTTAAAATGATTTATTGCTAAGATGCTGCCAAGGACTTTTAAAAATCAAATCCTGCAAAGAGCAGCTTGAAGTAGGTGAACAAAAATAATTTACATTACTCAAAAAGACATTTTTCATTTAATGCCTAGGGTAAACTAATTGAAAATCTAAAATTATACTGCTTTCCTGTAGAGTATGAAAAAGGATTATAACATGAAAAAAAATCTTAAATGTGAATATGCCATACCTTTCTGACTCATACTTCCACTGTCATCCCTTCCTATCAGGTGATATTTAGGTCTGTGTTAATGGATTAGGTTCCATTGATCTCTGTTGGAAAATATGAGTCACTCTTGCTGATCACTGTTTGCTATTGCCAAAACCTCCCTCCTTGCTAGCAAAGTATGATTCCATTGAAGTCTGTCCCAAATAATCATCTGTACAAACAATGATATGTGGTTTTAAACTTGAAGCATATTTTCTAACCAGCTGAACTAACTGTTTTATTTAACTTTTACTTAAGGGCAATGCTACATGCTGTTACTTTTTTTTCCCCACAAAAAATAAAATTTTGTTTTAAATGGAATATAATGATGGTTTATTTGATCAGATTCTGGCTCTTCATCAGACAGACAGCGATTTATGCCCAAGATTCACCACTACCTTCAAAATTCTATCTTAACAGGAACCATTTGACATGTTTTAGATAGGAGGTTAAATTACAACAAAATTAATTCAATCATTCCTTTAACAAAGCTTCATTGAACATGTGGGAGTAGAGAATAAGCAGCCCCAAGATATGCCTCTTTGGCATAGAATTATTTTGAACTGATTATTTTGAGAAATTGCAGACATAGGAGAAGCTAGGAAAACAGAGAAGTTACCATTTCATGAGAGAAACTATAAAGGAAACTATAAAGGAAATTTCCATCTTGTAAGGGTATTTCCTTCTCCTTGCCAGGAAGAGAAAGATGACTAACTCACTAGAGACTCATTAATGGAGAAGGAATTGACTTAAATCAGTTTAACAAACCTTACTCTTGTTTACTGTATTTTGTAACTGGCCCCCCCATCGAAAAAATTTCAATAACCCCTGTATACACCTCTCCCTGAACTAACTACTTGACCTTTTGAGTTGTTTCCCAGGCATGGTGGATTTTCTGCAAGACAAAGGAATTGAGATTCTGAAGGCTCCTGGGCAGCCTTCGTGATGACAAGATTCACCATTTCCCACAACCTGCCCCCAATGCACATAGCCCCTTGTTAATTACACCACTACCTGTCCCAAGGCACACGGCCCCTCCTTTAAAAGCCCATGATCTCTCCTCAGTCGGGATGGTAGATTTAAGGCAGATTCTCTGATTCTCCCAACAAGACATCTGTCATGTTAAAAATTCCTTTCTTCTTTGGAAATCCTCATTGTCTTAATAATTGGATCTTTGGGCAATGAACAACTTGACCTACACTGAAACCCCTTGTAGTTTCAACAACAGGTTTCCTGGGCATCTCCCCATAACTAGCCTCCTCCCACACCCTTTTTCATCTGTTTCAGCAAATAATGGTATTTAAGCCTGAATTTAAAGCTACCTCTTGAAGATTTACTTGCTTTTCTCTGGGTATCTCCCATGTATATTTTGGGGTGAGAGAACCTTCTTTCTCCCCTGTTGAGATTTAATATCTGAGTCTGAGAAATGAACTGACAATAGGCCAATTAACAGGAAAAAAGGCAAATAAGTTTATTATGTGCATGGGGGCATCATAGGAAAATGAGTACCCAATAATCCTATGAAATTTAGAAGTCTCTATACTCTTCTTTATAGGAGAGAGGGAAGTAGGAGTTGTAGGCACTTTTAGAGGAAGAGTAAGTGATTTTTAGGGGAGATGAGTGGGCATAAGAAACAGATAATAGCCTTGGACAAAGTTCCTCTGGTCTCTGGGTATGGTATCAACTGTAGTCCTCCTTTCTGCCAGTTAATCTTTCCTGTTTGATGAGATTATAGGGCTGAAGACAATTATATTCCTTGTGGAGGAGCTTCCCTTAGTCAGATAAGAGAACTTCAGAGAAAGCCACTCCCTATATTCCAGGAGCTGCAGAGGGGCAAGAGATAGGGATGACAAAAGGTCAGAGAGACCTTAGTTCTGAGGTTGCTTCTTTAGTTCAAAGTATCATACTTTCAAAGCATCATACTTTGGAATACTTTTTTCTCAGACCCAACATATACGTGAGGTACACATTTTAATAAAATTCTGTTTGTTTTTCTCTTGTTAATCTCTTTTATTATATTGGTCCCTCCCAACTAAAAATTATAAAGGCCAGAGAGAAAATTGTTTTTCCTCCTCTACAAACAAAAATTGTAAACCAGACATTTTAATAATAGGTTTCTGGGATTAAAATGAAAAAAAAATGTGGTTGCTGGTTTACATAGAATATCTCAGAAGAGATCCACTCAAAAAAATAGTTACGTTGTAATGAGCTAAGTGCCAATAGAGTTTAACACAAGTAAATTGTTGAAGGATGAGAAGTTGGGAGAATGTATAAAAAGAATCAGGAAATTATAAGTGGAATGTTGTTGAAGCTAATTCTGAAAGGAGTGTGTCAGGCAGTGAGTTTATGAAATGGAGGTATTACAGTCAGATGAACTAAGTTGACTCTTCGTCTCTCCCCTCCAGCTGTGTGACTTTGACTATGTTATTTAACCTACCAGTAAAACCATATTAATAATATCTACCTCATCAGATAGTGTGAGGATTACATGAAATAATGAAGGCAAACTGATCAGTGTAGTGCCTGGCACTGTACATGTTTGATGAATATGAGCTAACATTCTTATTGCTCCCAAGAGACGAAATAGAGTGTATAAAGGTATAAAATTTGTTGTGGCAGCTTAGGCTATACATGAATGAGTGGGGGCAGGTGAGTCTGGATTACAGTGTAGAGAGTCACATGTGCCATCATATGAAGTGGCTGAATTAATAAATCTTGGAACTTCCTAATCTCTCAATATCCTATAATGTCAGGTAATGTTCATGCTGTTTAAGATAATTTTAGATTGTTTTATTGCTTAAAATATTCCAATAAATTTACTCCTACTTGTTACATGTGACACATCCCTTGTGGGGAGAAAGGGGGGACCAAAGGCATAAAAATGGGGAGTCCTAAAGTGATCCTGCATGGCTAGGGTAGTAGGGGGAGTGAAACCCCTTATGCAGGAATATGTTATTTTTTCAGCACTGTGTGTAAGGAAGAAGAGTGAAAAACTAATCCAGGTGACGTATCTCACAAAGATTGGTCAATAAAACAGAATTTTTGCCCTTTTGGAGTGTACACTCTAGAAATAAACAAGGACATGAGAAAATATGTAATCACAAATGGTGCTAAGTGCAATAAAGGAAGCAAATAGTGAGTAGATGGTGGAATTACATCACATGGAATATCCTCAAAAGAACAAGGACATTTAATATGAAATGTGTAGTCAGCCAAGGGAGGAACAGTGAGAATAATATTCTACCCAGAAGGATGGCATATATGAAAATCCTCCTAGAACTAAATGGATGCCAGTATGGTTGGAACATTGTGGATAAAAGGAAAGAAGCACAAAATCATACAAGAGATGTAGACAGGGGCCGGAGCACATACTATTTGCAATTAATTTCCTGCACTTTACAAGCTATTTACAGTTTTAAAGGATTCCTATTATAATCAGAACATGCACACACTTATACACACAGGTTAATTCTTCAAACCGACTCACATTTTCTATGAGCTTCATAAAAATAGTCAGGACAAACTCTCAGAAAGTCGAGCCAACTAATTTAGCCTCTTGGTCTAATTTCCTTATAATTATAAAACGTTTCACTAAGACTTTCCCCTATCCAAGATGTCTAAATGAGCCTTAAATATCTTGAATGACCAATAAATTGACATGTCATGCATTTTTTGGCATAAAGTTGGTGTATCAGAAAAACTGATCTAGAAATTTAAACTCAAAGAAAATCGTGTTATGTTGCTATTTGGGGTTTGGGCATTCAACCTTCTTCCTCATTAGCATGTAGGGATTCTTTTCAAAATTTCAAGTTTCTGTTGCTTACATTTTAACTAAATATGATTGACAGTATAAAATATAACATGTCCATTTCAAAAAACTTGATATTAGGTTTTTATGAAGAATAGACCGGGTTCCTCTCTAATAGCTTTCTCCAAGAAACTTTAACATGATTCTTAATTTTGAGAAACGCATTTTAAAATCAAAGTACTCAAAAAAATTTCTTATGAATTTTCTAGTGTATTATCTTAATATTTCTTAACAAAAATGTAAAAATTTATTAAAAGTTATATAATAATAACAAATAACAATTATTAGTATTTTTTGAATGCCACATGTACCACAAGAATGCAATTGAATGAGAACTATAATTATCCCTTTACGAAAGGTGAGAAACAGATTTGGAGAAGTAGTTTGCCCAAGTTACATGGCTGTTTAATGGTGTTACCTTTTTCATGTGACAGCCACCTCAAACCTCCTTACCCTCAACCTCCATTTTCTTCCTTCAAGTAAAACACTTGGCCCCTGATGTTACAATTCAGGCCACATTTTTGTTTGTGGATACTGCCTTTCTTATTTAAAAAAAGGAAACTGGTACTTGCAGGTTTTATGGACAAAAAATAAAAACTGTGAACAAAAGTCACATCTAAATTTCAATATATAAATATCTGGCCAGAAACTTTAGTATATTATAAGATTGCAAAGAGTCACACATTCAGCAAAATAGTGCATCTTTGGCAAGCTGTAAAGCATACTGATTTGATTTATTTTATGGCCTATATATTTGCTTAGAGAAGAGCTTAATAAAATAAAAATAAACATAAATCACATAAGGATGAATTTTTTTGTATTTATTTGAAGGAGCTTTCAAAAATGGATCTTTTTGAAGGGCTATGAGCAAATACTTTTTAAAAAATTAAAAATGTCAAACGAAACCTTTTGTAAGCGAAACTGTGCTAAATATCTGCCGCAAAATTTAGCAGGAATAGATTTTACTGGGTGAGAGAGGATGGAGTTTTTAGAACTCACCATAATTTAAAGATTGTTACGTTTCCAAATTTGGAATAGCTAAACATTATTGACTGCTTCAATTATTCATTCTATAACCAACCCCATTTTGACTGACTCTGTTCTAGAAGGTGGATAAAAATGAATGAACAATGCAAACATTGTCATTAGTTGTGTTAGTGAGGGTTCAGTACAAAAAACAGAAACCTCTCCTTCTCTTGTCATAAGCAGAAAAGGATTTAACAAATGGCTTACATGCTTACAAAGTCATTGAAAAAGCTGAAAAGCTGGAGAAGTGGATTCTAATCTAGATCTCGCATAGCACAATAGTATGGTCTTACCAGGGGTTACTATGAGTTAGAAAAGTGGAGTGTGAGGTGGCCTCCTAGGAATGATTGAGATCAATAATTCATCAATGTCGCTCTGAATTGGAGGCAAGAAGCCACTGGACATTTTGCCACAACTACTGCTTGTCCAGGCCCCAGCTCTGCTGCACCTGCTTCTGGACACCCCCAAAGCTGGAGACTGGACATGTGGACAATGCTGAATAAAAAACCCATGTGTCCATTGCCTTGCTTGACAGCAGAAAACTGCATAAAGCGGCAGAAAGACGAACTCCACCTCATATATAAATTTCACAAGAGTGTATTTCCTAGGAAAACATAATTACGTGAAAAGCCTACGTGTAAGGAAGCCTGTTAACTTTCTACCACTATGATGTGGGGAAACAATTAGAGGGTGCAGGGATAGATGTAGATTGCCAGCTGCCCACAGACAGCAGCCCCCCATGGGAAGTTACATTTTAGTGGATAAGCTGAACACACACGCACATATAAAATTACAAATAATAGTAAGTGCTACAAAGGTAAAGAGAGAGTACCTTGACAGAGGATTGTGGGGCATATCTAATTTAGTTGGGAAGAAGGAAGGGTTTCCAAATCCTCTGTGAGCTTTTGTCATTTTAGTGGAGACCTGAAGGACGTGTGAAGATTTGTGAGGACAAAAGGGAAAAATTACAGCCAGACAGAACAGCAAGTTCAGAGGCTCTGAGACACATGAATGGGTGGGGTATTCAAGAAATTAAGTGGACTACAGTGCACCTGGAGGATAGCAAGTTTGCAGGTGGATTGGAGAGAAGGCAAAGGCCGGGTCCTGCAGGCCCTGTGGACTCTTTTAGGGATTTTGTCATTATGGCTAAATTGAATGAAAATTATTCTGAAGGAGTTTAAGGAGGGGTAGTGACATGATCCAATTTATATTTTTAAATAATCATTCTGGCTGCTGATCATTTTAATCTAAAGAATAGATTAGAAGGGAGCAAGTGTAAAAGTGGGACGACCAGTCAGGAAGCTATTGCTGAAGATTGGGCAAGAGACAATGATTTATGGTACTTGTGAGATATCTAATTGGAGACATTACATAAAGAGTAGGAGTTAAAATTTTAAGACTTAGTTGAGGTCTGGATTGCAGATTAAATTTAATAGTAATAGGCCAATAGATTGTATTGAAAACAGGTAATAAGTGAGACTAGGTAGGAAGATAAAAAGAGAAGAGTACCTGGGACTATGTACTGAGGAATTCCTACATCTAGAAATTGTCATGGTCAAGGTTTTTGAGAGCCAAGCATTTGCAAAACTTAGTAGGCTTTTACTTGTTGATTCCAGAAAGTTCTATGTGCCAATAATTGCATGCACATGTCTTTTTTGAGATAGTTGTTATTTCTATGTGTCTTTACTTACTTTTTCTTTTTTCTCTTTTTGTAAGGGGGTTTTCTTGAGACTCTCTGGGCTTCTGTGAAGACCTCAATCCAGATTGGATATTTGTCCAGTCATTTTAACCAAATTATTTTTCCAAATAATTTTTTACCCATTAAAGTCAAGAAGCAGTTCTTTTTTCTAAACCTGCAAGGCCTTGACTTTTCAGTCTCTCTCTAGATCCTTTTATGTCTATTTGAAATTCAGCCAATTCTTTCTTGAGCTCATCTCTTTCTTGTAATACCTGACAAGCACAGCCAAAAACAGTCAACACTCACTGTTAATGTTTTATTTTCCTACCTCTTTCCCTAGAGCTACGAGCTCATTAGGCATAAGAGTCTCCTCTCAAGTAGCCATCGGTGAAACTTTTTACTTTCTTCCCCTGTAGTGGTGGAAGAGTGATACCACTTCTACAATCATTTGGCCAGAATAAGTCATAGCCTGCCTTACTGCAAGGAAGCCAAGAAATGTTGGGGACCAGATAGAATGTTTGTGCAGAGTCATTCATATCTGTCACACCTTACATTTATTCTAAGAAAATAAAATTCCATGGGGATAATTACATCCCCCTTAATATTAACTTTCAGATTCTTATGTGTGAATTATTATTTGTTATTATTGTATCCTACTATCTCCTTTAACCTCCTGGAAAACAGGGTTAACAAATAAATGCTAACTAGCACTCCAGCTCCACTATGAATTTTTTTCTTTTTTTCATAGGAGATCCTGGAATGGAAAAGGATAAGAATTATAGGAGCATAACTTAATTTCTTTCCCTAAAAGAAAACAGAAAACCAGTTACATATTTCTTCTCCATTGTACTGTGTGATTGATTACTGTTCAAAATATTCATCCTCTTTCCCTAACTTCCATGGGGTGTTTCCCCCATCCTTTGATTCTGGATTTGATTGTTCCTTGCTTTGGCCAATGGGTTATTAGTAGACATGACTGAAGCCGAAGCTTGAAAACTGCTCTTGAGATTGGGTTTGAACTTTTGTGGGAAATACCTACTATTGCATGCACTGAGATTTTGTTATTGTTAGTTATGCATGGCTTTTTGAATCAATATTGACCTATATACCAAAACTTTATGCAGGTAAATGGGAGTATGACTTTTCCATTACTAACTAAGAAGGAGCGTGAAATGTAGCTTTTGGATGTGAATTAATTACCTCTGAATATTAGGCTTCTAATTAGGTAAGGTCTCAAGAGATACAAGGTTCAGGAAAAGATAAAGCCAAGTTTTGGACTTATTCAGAGATGAATTATTTGTATCAATGCATGCAACTTTTTTTCACTGTCATCAGAAATATTTCTCTACTATCTAACATGTATAATCTTCAATTTTGTTTTCTATGTGGCTTAAAACCTTAGACAGAACAAGAGCTTAAAGCAAAATAAAATTTCAAATACAAATTGAATACTATTCTCCCTTCTTAATTGCTACATACTCTAGTTAGCTAAAGATTTGCCTCATAACTTGGCTCTTTTTCTGTAATCTTGCTAACTCTGGCCTTACAGGCACTTTTCAAAGGCTACAGTCCATTTTATACTGCTCTTTAAAGTAAAGGGGTGAAAAGCTTTCTCAGTGCATCCTCGCTACTCTGAGCGCTTTAAGACCTCTTTTCCCAGGGGACAGACATCTAAATTTCTACCAATCTAGGTCAGGCCAGGCCCATTATTCTCTGTCTGCCTACTGGGCATTTATTTTTCTCTACAGAAAAGGGTCAGATGTTCTCTGACTGCAGCATATTTGTTGTTCATTTTCATTGTTAAACTAAATCTGTTGAAACAACGTGGAACAGTTAAGGGTCCCCTCTCACCACAGAATGGAATCTAGGGAAGTGTCTGCAGCAGTCACTGTAGGTGCTCCACCCAAATTGCCTCAACACTCATGTCTCCTGCATAAACTGATGGCTTCTTACTGCAAACAACTGCAACTCTCTCCCTGGGGCTTTCTCTGGTGGAAGGAACATGCACAGCTGTGTATGGGGCAGGCAGGGAGGTGGGGGTTTTGGGGAGGGGGGAGGGGGTTAAAAGCCCCTGGGAGCAGCTGTCAGCAAGGTATTTGGGAGCTGGTAGATGAACAGCCCAGCTATTTCATCCTTCTGGTGGGACAACTCTGAAACACATTCTTTTCTGTCTCCCAGAATTCACCAGGGATTCACAGCAGTATCCTGCTCATTAATGTACCCTGTATTACCTCCTTCTCTTACCTATATTAAGCCCCTACAAGCTCACAGGTGTTTCCTGGAAACATCTTCCATATAAACTCCTTGTACTCAAATCCTTGTCACAAGGTTGGTGTCTGGCAGGAATCTAGTAAAAGACGGTGCCTTTTACTGTCTTTCTTTAAAATGTATATTTTAATAAAAGAAGAAAGTAAAAGTATGGAAAGGAAGGAAAGAAGGCAGGCAGGAAGCAAGGAAAGGTGAGAGGGAGGGAAGGAGGGAGGAATGGGATTATCTTAAGTCAATTATTTACTTATTTAGGAAAAACATTCAGCTTAGTAATATCAATAACACAATGCTTACACACACATTCTGTACAAAATTATGAAAATAGATGTTGCTTTCAAAAATAACACATATGAAGGGAAATACTATAATCTTTTGGCCTTTACATCTCTTAGGGATGGAACATAATGAAGAAAGTACGCAGGTTTTGGAATCGTACAATCAGGACATTGCCTGTGTGGCCGGGGACATGTACACAAGCTTCTGAGGACTCCTCACCTGTGACATGGAAACAGTAATGACAACCTCATCATGGCTGCTTTGAGGATTAGCTGAGATAACTTATGTTAAGAAAAATAAGTACAGAGAGTTGGGTATGTCTACCCTATGGAATACAATAATCATTGGCTCCCATCCCTTCATTTAATTTGTTATACTGTATTTGTGTTCTGGTCGAAGGGTCTAGAACAAAAACTGGACAAATGGCAAGACTATCAGGCCTTCAGAGATGACATTGGACTCAGGATATTTTCAGAAAGATTTGGATTATATCACTGTTTCTTAGAATATTTTTAATACTTGGGAATCACAGAAATTTATTAATATCAAATTTATTAGAAATTTAAAATATGCTTAATAGCTAAATTACCTTTGGTAATGACTAAAAGAAACTATGAAAGATTTTCTAACAATTTCATACTTTTGCTATATCCTCTGTGTATATGACATTCATTATTGTCAAAATTGATTTAAAAAATGCAGCTCAAAAGCTTAATTTTAAGGAGTAGTTGATAAAGTTCTGTTTTAAAATTCTTTTTTACAGCATGATGTGCTGAGAAGAGGTTTTAGCCGCTAGTGTTTTGGTTGTAATGGGAAATATTACATTTATTCCAAAGCCTTACATCTATTTCAAAGTCCGAAATCTTACATCTATTCCAAAGAAAATAACCCTACTAAAATTACATGCTTTTAAAAATTAACAGTTAAATCAATAAATATTAATTGATTGCTTCTTGAAATTAACAGGGCACGCTATAGAGCACTACATAAAATCTTTTTTAGTGTTGCACTTCGTAGGTTACTCTACAGGTTGGCCTGGGTGAGGCATGGGAGAAGGGAAGGTCTCATTGTGCCTGTTTCACAGTTAAGGAAAGTCAGTCTTATGGAGAGGAGTGACTTGCTCAAGATCTAAAAGCTAAACAATGGTGGAGCTGGGACCTTGAGGCTCATCTTATACATTTTCATCTTTATCATGACATTTTATTATGTTTTCAACTCAGTATACTGAAGTACACTTATGAAAAAAATGTAATCTCCTTCAAAGCCTAACACATTTCTTAACGGAGTGTTTTCATTGAAATTAAATAAGAAATCAAAATGTGGAGAGCTGGGTTTCAGTATCTGATGACAACAGCCAGTTTTCTTTCATGGCTATTAAAAATGCTAGCTTTAAGCACAAAACGGTGAGAAGGTGGGAGGGCCCGGAGGCTGGAGGTGGTGTCTGCTCACTGACAGCTTCAGCTCCACCGGCCCTGATTTTACACTCACAGCATCTGGAGCCTGATTAGCTTTTGCCCAGAATAAGATTCCTTATCTCTCCAGTTTTGTCTGTGAAAACTGTGCAGCGTGAAAATTAACAAAACTTTTGAAATTACCATAAACAGCTCAAATATTTTTAGATGTCTCATTCGTGGTCACACAGGCCTCCTAGCATGTCTCCAAAAATTGAACTCAAATGCTGATCCTCTTTTTTTCTTATAGTCTACATTTATTTCAATTCACAATCTGACTTTCAGCTCAGAAATCACTGTTGAGCCTTTTGCAGATTCATTCCCAGTGCTTTACCTGAAGTGGAAGGGAACAGTAAAGGTAAAATGTACATGACATTATCCTTGTCAAAGTGAACAAGAAATGCACCCTTGCTAAAGGCTCCAGGTTAAGGCTACACCCTGTGCAAAGTGAGGGTACATGCAAGCCTTCCTTATCCAGAAATCTGTCTGGCACTCATAAGGCTGTGTTACTAGATCACAGCGGGATAAGAATGCACACCCAGGGCAAATCTGTAAACACCAGCTTAATCTGCATGGGAAGAGTCACTGTCATCTCCTCTGACAGAAAAACCCCCAGGGTACATTTCAGCAGTGACAGTCACCTCAGTGTTTTAAAAATCTTGTTGGATTTATTGCAGAACCATTAGAAATGTTAGAAAGCTATACTGGGAGGAAAAGAATGAGTATTTTCTTAGGATTTTGATTTTTTAAAGGTAACAGAAGTCCTCACTTTACATGGTGATTAAAATAAAAATAGTATCTTTTTTTAACTTCAGGAGCTGCATCCTCTTTAGTATTATTATATAACAGCATCATTTTTATGTACTTTTGCATCTTCAAGCATTCTAACTACCATGTAGATGAGCACATCCTTTCTAATAAAATAGGTTAAGGTGGCCATCTCAATATTTAACTTAATTTCTTAATGTATGTCAATACAAAAAAACACAGAATTATTTAGGATTATATGTAGGAAATATATGAGCAGATACTTGGAAAAAATTCAAAGATATTGGTAAATAAGCTATAATAAAGTAATGATATATTAATATTATTAACCCACAAAGTATTAATATAGTTTTCTACACATCCTGAAAATTTTGCATGTGAATTTTCATAACTCTAATTTAATGAGGGACAAATAACCACTCATTCACCACCTCGTCCCCCTAACACACAAATACACCAGAAATCTAGAGAATCCTGACTGTTGAAGTCTTATTTCTATGTGAAATGAAAATTCTTATCATTTAGAGGTGGTGGTGGTGGAATAGTCAAAAACACCTCTGAGAATTTGATGAATGTTATAAACTTTATTTTCAGGAAAAAAAATAACACGTAGAAGATTTGGTATTCAGTTTCAAGGGATTCACCAACTCCTTAAAATCCTACTAGCCTGGGTTAAGAACCCCTAATGTACACATTCAAGTGAATGATCGCTTCTGACTATGGCCAAAGTACTATGGAGAGATGGGCAATTCCCAAAGTCATTCTGAGCTGTCATCACAGCTGGAAAATGTGGACTTTAAATTTCCTCTTAATGCCCTGCCCGAGTTCACCCGAGAATTGCTTAACTTTCTGCTTTACTTTCATTTTATTCAACATCCTGGTTAATTCCTGGGTAAACATATGTTTGGCTATACATATATGGAGAGAAACATATTGCAAACATTAAATGTTAAAAAATGGTTTAAATTAGTTACTTCCATATATGTTCATTTGAATAAGGTGAAGCATCAAGAAAACTAGTTACCAGGAGCCTTATTTATCCAAGATGAATACCTAGAGATATTCTTTGGTATTAGTGTCAGCGTTTGCAAGAAAAAATTATCCCATTAAAATAGCCCTCATGAATAATTCAGAGAGTTCAATTTAATGGAGGAAGGGGGAGACAGAAACAGGTTATCAAATTTGTTGGAAAACCATGTTGCTGCACAGCATTTTTTATGTGTAGTTATAATGCAGGTTATTCTTTATTCTGTATCTACATGAAGAAGTAGATCTCAACATTTAAATATTTTTGTCTTTAATTTTTCTTCTTTATAACATTCATAAATGCACTTTTTTTCAATAATATTAATAATATTTTTGTAAAAAAATTTGTTCTGAACTGCAGAGTCCCAATTTTTTTGTTGCTGTAGTTGATAAGAAATGCTTGCCAAATGTAGAAAGGAAAGGAAATAGAATGGAGATTGCAAACTTTCTGCACAGTAAAGATGATCACTAAGCTGAATGTACACTGAGTGGACACTGGTTGTTTATCTTCTGTATTAATCATGATACAGTCAAAAAAAAGGAGCCATTCTAGAAATGCCAATTGTGAGAGATTTAGCACAGAGAATTAGAGCTTACACAACCTTTGGAAAGGCCAGTGAACAAAGGTTGGGTAAGGAAGTGAGATGGATTAAGGAAAAAGAAGAACAGCAATGGGACTGAAAGTTCACTAAGCTCAGAGAGTTTCTCTTTTTGATGAAAGTTCAGTGACTACTGCTCCACATGTAGAAAAGCCTGATGTATGTAGGATGTTTCAGATTTGAAACTTAATAACCAACAGTTCTTGAGTTTCCACTATTAATCAGCAAGTGCCTTCCCTATTATGTGTATAGTATAATATTATTTATTCTGAGAAAAAGAAAAAGATATTATATTCCCTGCTTTTTTGTGTTTTGAGTGCCTACTATGTACTATATTAATCATCTACACACATTTTGTAAAGATAAAACTATAAATGTTAATAATAATGGATCAAATAGCCACTAAGTTATATAATACCAGTAAGTGTAATTACCTCCTCTTTTTCCTTATCATCATCGTCATTATCACAACAAAGACAATAAGACTTCAGGGTGGAAGGAAATTGTGTAACCTGAAGTGGCAGAGAGGGCTTTATAGTGGAGCTTGCATATCACTCCATTCTGGCAGGAAGTTTTTTAGGGGTGGGTATAAGAGCAGTGAAGGTGGCAGTTTTTAAAAGGAGCAGAAATGAGAAGGGCTGCAAATTGGGTTCCCCAGGATGCAGAACCTGAGAAGGAGTGTAGGAGGCTTACCATAATATGGTTTTGGAATCAATATCAGAAGAAAAGAAGAGAAGGCAGCAAGAGTGGGCAGAAGGAGAGAGAAGGCTGGGTGGGGACAGCCTGAGGAGCCCTGAATACGGAACAACCCTTCAGAGAGGTCCCAGGTTGGGCCTAGCAGGCCAGGCCTTTATAATTCTACTGCCGTTATTGGGGGTGGGTTGCCCTGGGAAGGGACCACAGTATTCTTTCTTCAGCTGAGGCAATCCCTGAAAGGGGCTAAGATCAAAGTGCAGTTTGCCAGAAACACTTCACAGCATCTGGGAGAATAAGTCCTAGGGTCCCAAAGGGAATCGAGGTCCATCAACAGGAAAGATGAGATGGTCAAATATTAGAACATTTCAGGTAGAATGAACAGTACATTAGGGCAGATTCAGAAGGAAAAATGAAAGTCACAATGAAAAGAAAAATTTGAATATACAAAGGTATTTGTAACTATAATTAGGGCAGGTATAGCTGGGCCAAGTTTGAAAGGTCATTAAAAGTCAGGCTGAGGTTTTCCAGATAATGTAGTAATTCATGGAGGTTGTTCTATCTGGCTTCGAAAGAAAAAGCCCTACATAAAGTGAACATGTTTGGCAATGTTGTGCTGTAGATGGATCAAAGGACTGAGTTGTAAACTATTTCATTATATATTACAATGTAGTAATAAGAGAAAGAAAGTGCACAATAAATGTAATGCACTTGAATCATCCTGAAACCATCCCCTTCCTCCCCCATCAGTAGAAAAATTGTCTTCCATGAAGACAGTCCCTGGCGCCAAAAATGTTGGGGACCACTGCCCTAGAATACAGGTTTTCAATGAATATTAGTCTTATCAATATTTTGAAATTAGCTTGTTCCTGTTTGATTCGGTGGGGAATAATGTGTTATTTAATAAGTAATGACAGTCTGACAAGCCATATGAAATAATATTGTTTACAAGAAGAAAAAGAGAAAATTTTCTTCCTCTAGGTCTCTAAAACAACTGTTTCTCCATAAATTCATTTTTTTTTTTTTCATGTTTCTGGGCCTCAGGCTTTCAGCATGCTCTCTCTATCTCAGCTTCTGCTCACCACCCAACAGCCAAGGGAGTCGCTCACGATCACCATGGACATTGGTTCAGGTTATTCAGCATTGAGATGTGGACACTGAGGGTGGAGCTCTCCCAACGTGCCCCAACTATCTATCCATTTTCTCATCACTTAACCTTTCCCCTTCTACAAAGTTTGGGTTCAAATTCATGTCAAATCTGTCCCACTTCTTATCAGAAAGTTCAGAGGAACAGATACATTTGAATGCTTTATAAGCTTCAAATTACCATTCAAATCGCCACTAGCCTCATATGGTCCATTGTCCACTCTTACATACAGCAGAGTTCACTTTCAACAAAATCAGTTTCATTCTAGCAGTTTGTCTAACAAAGCCAACCATGGTAAGAGGGAAAATAGGCAATAGGCAATATATGTGGGAGAAAGTCTTCTCTTCCTGAATTCCCTGAACACACTGTCTTCTGTTCTCTGACTCACTTCTTGGGGGGCTACCTCCTCCCACCTACATTGCTTCTTCAGCATCAGTGTCCTTCTGTTAGAGTCAGACTCACAAAGAAAACTTTCCATTCTGTTTTTACAAAAATTAAATCCCTCCATCAACCGTCTGAACAGAGGTTTCTCCAGAGGTTCTGAAACACCTTGTGCCAGTATTCCATTTTGAGCAAAAAATCAGACAATCTTTTTCAGATCAGGACACAGACTTGTGGCCTCACTAGGCCTCCAAAAATGCCTGATGCCTTCTCACCAGTGAGGAATCTTGAGACCAATTATTTCATGGAGTTGCTAATCTCTGTCATGCTTTGGCTTCTAGTTCTCCAGTAAACTTTCTGCTGACATTTTTTCAATCTCAAGCTACTAACTGCTTCCTGACCTGGTAAGTTCCTTCTCCTGAGCTCTGGGAAATTACAAATCCACTCTAAACAGCCCCTCTATGTCCTGAGAGGTTCCCTCTGCCCCTTAATCTTAATTCAATTTGCGTCTTTCCATAGGACACTACTGCTTCTGGAGTGCACTACTGAGTCTGGCCTAATTCTTTCACTGCAGAGACTTCTACTGGTTTCAGCTGTGGGGAAAACAGTGTCACACATAACAGGGTTCACCTGCCACTTTCTTTGCTTGTATGAATCGGTGGTGGCTTCTTCTTTGATCTTCCTGCTACCAAAACCAATGTTCAATTATACCACTAAACAGAATGAAAAAATATATGATAAGAGTAAGGGAAAGAGAACTACAATATCAAAGTTTTAAGTTTCCATGCCAATTTCTATGAAAAAATCCCGTACACATAAAATACTACAATGTATAGATACCATGCTTGATAAAGACGTTTCCCATACATTTTCTCATTTATACATTATAACACTGTGAGGAGGAAGGGCAACTCTTAATTATTGTTATTTTTTTAAAGAGAAAATTGCGACCCAGAATAGTGAGTCACATGCCTGAGGTTACCTGGTGAGAAATAAACCCTCTGTTAGACGCTGGTCATCTGACACTTGTTCAATACTTCTCTATACAGCTAGAGAATTTCCCTGTTTAAAACATTAATGTTAATCATGTGCATGTTATATGAATATAGGATTTTTAAAATACATGTAA
This sequence comes from Lemur catta, assembly GCF_020740605.2. Classification (NCBI taxonomy): domain Eukaryota; kingdom Metazoa; phylum Chordata; class Mammalia; order Primates; family Lemuridae; genus Lemur; species Lemur catta. The sequence continues at coordinate 178,685,052 of NC_059128.1, read as the reverse complement.
TTTTATCATATTATTCATTATTTGTACTTTAAGAAAATGGCCTTGCATCAACTCTCTCATCTTACACTTAAGTAAAATGACCCTCTAAGAATGGCTTTCTTCACAGCAGAGCTCTCTAAGCTGTCAAGCCCAGATGCTCGTTTCCCATTTAATGGAGCGGGCTTGCATGGGTGAAATGGTTTTATCCGAACCTAAACCCTTGCCATCAATAAGTGACTGGCCCGAAGGCACGAAGTGACAGAGTAATACTTTCAAAATTAATTTCCTTAACTGGCATTGCTGGTCTTTGGAGACTGGTCTCCTCTATGGGGCATTGCTTCAGAAGCAAAAGTGAATATTTTTCAGTGTACAATTGTCCCCAGTTTTCTTTAATCCCATAGGGTGAAGTAAATCCATGTACACTTTGTGATTCCTTGGCTGATTCAACATAGTCTCAGAGAAGCCTATTTTTTGCAAATCTAAAGAAAAAAAACTTTAAAAAAAAAAATATCAGACCAAGTCAACTATTAGGAGAAGATAAGACTAAGGGAACTCACGTTTTTTGAGGACCTACAAACACTATTCCATCCTAAATCCTCACAGTAGCCCTTTGAAACTGGCTATTATAATTGCCATTTTTTGGTTTAAAAAGCTGAGGCTCAAGATTTAAGTAACTTGAACAAGGCCATAGAGATTAAAAGTCACAGAATTCTGTTCAACTCTGAATGCCAGGTTTTCCCCACTTTGCAGTGTATTTTCACCTGTAGATGTTCTTCTCCAGTGCCATCATGGTCATCTGGGGGCAAATAGCTCATTTTCTCTGAGTACTATAGAACCAACCCAAATTCCTAATTTTAAACGGCTTCACAATTTTAATTATTTCAGGCCAGTCATTGTTTTCTGTGTGCATTAAAAGGCTGATCTATCCTGTCAATGAGCCGAGTGCACTTTTCTTTTTTCTTTTTTTTTTTTAGAAGGCACTCTATAAACAACATTCTAATTTAGAAAAGAAAGTCTACCTTGAATTTATACTTGGTACCAATTTATGTTGTAACATTACTGACAGTGTCACTTAATTTGCCTAGTTGCCTATGGTCTAAATGTAGGTAATTTACAAACCTTTAACAATTTTCAGCTTTGCTAAATGGTACAGAGAACTGCAATTACATTTAAAATTCACTGGCGCTCTATATGTCAGTAAAAAGCACCTACAAAGACATAATTACAATGTAATTGCCCACAAGTTCATGAAGTAAACATACATTATTAGAAGGCACTCGTCTGTTCAATTTAAGTAACATTACAGCTAACATATTGCATAAATAGGGAGCCATTTTGTGACTAGTTACTGTAATAACAGGAGTTTAAATTAAAATGTGGTGCCTAAGTATATGTATTCTTAAGATCATTGCAGATATGTTATTCAGTATCCAGTGGCTTGCTTTTAACCTTTAAAATTGCATTTTAAATATTAAATTCATTTTATGAAAATATTTGCAATAAATATATGTGCCAGATCTGACTGAAAATAGGTGTTATGAAAAAGCTTTTCAGAAAGTTTTAACTCTGGGAAGAGATGCACGGATTCATATTTGCCATATATTTAGAAATATGATGAATATATAATAAGATGGCTAAGATCTAATGCTGTACAAAACACACAGATCAGTAACTTGAAATCATGAAAATATTTTTACACTTACACTGTATTATATTATACATGTATTACTAACTCCCAGGCTTCATAATTTCATTCATCACATCAAATATGCATTACATATGCCAAAGGTTTTCAGTCACACATTTTTGGAGGAAACAGGATGTACAATGGTCCTAGAACTCAGCCTTGGGTCAAAACTTTTCCATGACTTTTAAAAGGACTGGCTGTTCTTTGTTTGAAATACTGTGGAGGAAGTGAGTGGTGGAGGTAGGGAGTAGGGTAGGAGAGAACTTAAAGCTTATATCTGCATGATATATTAGCATTAATTATATTTGTAGTATGTGACCTTTTGTCCTGAAGCTTCCCAAAGACTTGTCAAACTCCGTCTCAATAGCACTTTTGGCACACATCTAGTACTGGGTTGAAGAACAAGAAAAGAGACAAGGAAACAAGAAGCCTAACCCAGGTGCATAGGATAGTCAGATTTTAGCCAGAACAAAAGAAAACAAACAAAATAAACTTGGGCAAGGTGATCCACAAAAGCTTTCTAAATAAGTGGAGTTTACAGTATTGTAAAATAAAAATCTTGTTTTTCTATTATTTTCTTCCATCTTCACCATTTTCCCAAAAGGTCAAGTCAATTCCTGCAAAACAGCACTACTCATCACAAGAACTCCCCATTTAGGCTAATTAGAGAAAAATAAGAAAATACTTCCATGTAGACACAATTTAAGTTTTCTGCAGTTTCTATACTCACTTTTTTGTTGATTTATAGAAGATTTAGGCACAACAGTTTAGTCTTATTAATATATATAGATATTTGAACATAACCACTGCCTTTACATTCCACATTTGGACCTGTAGATTTGTGCCAACATCTTGTCAGCTTTGCAAAGGGCAAAAGTCATTCTTATTTTCAACAAGATTCAAGAAAAACAAATTTGATCCAGAAGAATTGGAAGGGAGGTTTAAAAAATAAATTCTTACCAAGAATACAGTCTTTCTTGAATTTGTTGTGAATAAAATTGTTACTTGCCTTTTGGTCCAAGGTCATAATGGGGATTTTGAGACCATTCTCTCTATTAGTAGGAATGCAGATAAAAGCCAGCATTAAAAGTACTGTGGGAAGAAGAGTAACTCTATTTTATATGCTAATTCTCCATGTGACTTCTGACTAACCCTGAGTCCAGGCATGCCTCCAAGATGTCTAGCTGATATATTAATTTTCATGTAGCAATGTCAATGTACTGTAAGTTTTGCCTTTCCTCCAAAACAACCCTTGATGTTGTTACATACATAATACGCCATGACACCTGTAGCATTCTCTCAGCCACCTACACAGTCCTTCCAGACACATATACCTTCTCCCCAAGAAATAAGCCTCTTCTTTTCCCCAAGATATAAGTCTGGTGGGGTATGGCACAGAGATCTACCTGTCTTGCAACTGCAGAAGATCACACTTTTGTCAGTAAGTTCCCCAAATAAATCACCCATTACTGACAGATTGGATTTGGTTGTCCTGTTTTTGGTTTCTTGGCTCCTTTTGTGCTGGGAGGCCACTGTGTATATATGGCCCTTTCATGGAACCAGTACCACCTTCGATATCTGTTTTTGCTAGTTTCTTGGTATTCCATTGTTTAAATAGAAAATTTGAACATCAAGTAACTTTTATAATCCTCCTTTTCCTCTCACATTTTGGCATCACCCTCTGTCCCAGCTATCTCCCTTCACCTGGACCCAACCCTTTTGAAAGATTCATTTCCAGTTGCTGAACCCCATATTTACACATAGAAAGGTATAGTAAAGTAAATAGGCCTGACAACCTACTAGATCAAGTCCTTTGTGGTTTTTTTGACTTCTGACCAGCCACTTGGATCCTGCCCAGTGTCATAACTGGTGCCTACCAGGTGGCTCTGAGTATGGCTTGTCTCTGGTCTAGGCTACTAGGGTAGTTCAAGTCATAGGCAAATTAGTGAGTAGGCTTGGCTTTATTTTAATCCTGCTAGGTAAACGTCCATCCTCTGCTTGGGCACTGAAATTATGCCTCTGGTTGAGACACCTCTGAACAACAATTATCTTTTTTCCCAGAAAAGACAGAGTGGTAATTCTCAGACTTGCCACCATTTCATTGGATGCTGAAAACCAGATGGCTCCTACAAACCAAGCGTGCACCGAAGAAAGGGAAGGAAGGGGATAGACTTTTCAATCCTGTAAAGCAATTACGATTTCCTCTTTTTTTTTTTTTATTTTTCCTAGTTTGAATTGCTTTGGGAAAAACATTACAACTAAAGCTTACAGCACCTGCCCTTTTGGAATAATGTCCAGGCTTCTAGAAGAATTTTTGTTTCTCTACATCCCTTATGTATGTGTGTGTGTATAAAGTACACACTCTCAATAAGGTCTGAAATTCTATAAGAAGAAATGACTTTGTCAGAAAGACTGATTGTTTTTAAGGTGGAAATGATCACAAGAGATATAAGACTTTAAACCTAATTAATGAAATAGGGGTCAAAATTGAAGTTTTAACTCAAAACACAATGTGACAGGCATCAGATTCTAAAGTGGGTATGAGAAGAATGCCCATATAAAGATTTTACAAGGGAATATATGCCTTGTCAATAAAAGGAATACATGGGAATTTCTTACTCCAAATGGACTATTAAGGACAAAAAACTAGTATAGCATAGTCAGATCTTTTCCAAAAGGACCTAAGCATTGCAGCATGAAGCTGACAGCAAATTTGGATTGTAGGGTCCGCAGAATGAATTATAATAGACGACTAAATATAGAATAGTCTCTATCTAGAGCAGGGGTGGGGAACCTGCAGCCTTAAGGCCACATGTGGCCTTCTGGGTCTTTAAGTGCAGCCTTTTGGCTGAATCCAAATTTTACAAAATAAATCCTTTTATTTTTATTAATACATTTTCTTTATATTTTCATTTTATTTTTAAAATGAATGTATTTAAAATATCAAAAAACAAAATGAGTTTCAACCAAATAATCCTCTCAGATTGATCCACACAATTAGAACATTAGTAAGCCATAAGGGCTAAATTGAAGGCTGCTATCGTCATAATTTAGTTCTAACTTCCCCTTCTGACTGGCATAACTACTGCACAGTGGCAGGTTGGCGACAGTTTATAGGGGTCAAGTACACCAGTCTGCTATCAGCTTTTGACAACGGTGTATTGTGTTTCTGTTTGAAGTGGAATTTGTGAATAGTTGCACAGCTTGACAATATTTTTAAATTCTGTCTGCTTAACAGCCCAGCATGTCAAAGAAGACCAAGAGAATGCTGAAGGAAGAAAACAGATTTTTTAATGAGGTTTGGGAACTGAAATACTATCTTTTTTCTGCTAAAGATAAAGTGATTTGCTTGCTTTATGATGCTGCAACATCAACATTAAAGAAATTTAATGCTTACCAGCATTATAACACTCTTAAGGACCACAAATATTCTAAATTAGAGGAAGAGGTGTGAAAGGTTGTATTGTAGAAATTAAAAGATGAAAAGCAAAAGCAAAGACAATTCTTTTAAGCAGCAATAAGACCTGTAAATAAAGCCACTGAAGCAACCTATAAATTAGGTTATATACTTGAGAAAAAAGGGAAGCCATTCAGTGATGTAGAATTTGTGAAAGTATACATCATCAAAGTTGTAGGATGTTTAGATCCCGATAACATTTCAAAGCAGAAACAACTGCCTTTTTCAAGGAGAACCAAAACTGGCATCGTCAGTTAGCCTTCAACTTAACAGAACAACTTCATGCAATATTTCAAAAGGAAAATATATATTATTCAATCACTTTGGATGAATCAACTGACGCTACTGACTTGGCACAGGTTTTATACTTCATTCAGGTCATAAGAGAAGATTTTCTTTGCTATGAAGAGTTACTTGCTTTGGGTACTCTTGTGAACAGAACATGGGGAATAGATATCTTCAACAACTTTCAAGATAAATGTCATGAAGTTGGACTGAATTTGGTAAATTTAGTGAGTTTATGTACAGACAGTTCACCTTCTGTGACAGGAAAACATGAAGAGTTTATTGAACAGATTAAAAAAAAAAAGTATTAACAGATCCAGATGCTGTCATTTCTTTTCATTGCATCAACAGAATCTCTGTACTAAAGCTACTATTTTAAGTGACACTTTGCAACAAATTATACTGTTAACTATATTTGTGCAAATGCAACACAGCATCGCCAGTTTCGTAACATGCCAAAGTTGAAGGATGAGGTATTCAGTGTGGATTTGCCAGATCATTCTAAAGTGCATTGGCTATTGCAGGGACAGGTGTTAGCCAAAATTTTTCTCTGTGAGAACACATAATGAAATTTTATGAAGAAAAGAATCAGCAATGTGAATTATTGAGAGAAGATTTCTATAGAAATGCAGCATTTCTGTGTAATGTCATGACTTGAATATTTCTTTGCAAAGTAAAACTAAATCTATATATCATATGTGGAAAAAAATCCATGCATTTCAAACAAAGTTATGTTTTTTCAAAACACCTCTTCTTCCAAAGGAACTTTCAGATGAACATTTTCCCCAGTTAGCAAAGATCATTCATTGATGAGCAGAATGATATATGCGAATCATTTGAAGAATGTGCAGCTATTATAGACTTATTAAGTGGAGAATACAATGAAAAGTTCACTGACTTTGAGAGTCATGGCATCACACTCAGATTAGCATTTCAGCCTCACCTAGTTGATATTACCAAGGCACTGAAGAACTACAGATGGAATTGATTGATCTCTGCTGTAGATGACATTTTAAAGTCATTGTTTGATCCTAAGAAAGATCCAGTTGAAATATAGAAAAATGAAGTCAAATAGCCACACCTTCAACAACATGCCCAGAAAATGCTTTCTTGCTTTTCAACCACTTATTGCGGTGAATCTATGTTCTCCTACTTAACCCAAATCAAGATGCCCTTAAGGTCACAAATGACAGATACCCATCTAGAGGGTCAACTGAAATTGTGGACCTCCACGCTGCAACCAAATATTCAAATGTTTTCCAACAAAATCATTAAAAGTTTAATTAACTTTAAAATTACCAAATAGTTTTCATTTTTTGAAATTATTGAGTGCCTAGTAGTTAGATTTTTACAAAATAATGTACATTTTTAAGTATATCTAATTGAGGTTTCTTGAATGCAGCCTTATTTGAACACAGCTAAGTTAATGCAGCCTTCCACCATGAAAAGGGTCCCCACCCCTGGTCTAGAGTTAGAGGAATTTCATGAGTGGTCCCATCAATAGGAATTTCTAAAGAACCCTTAAATCCACACCAAGGTTTGACTTTCAACAATCTTTCAGACTCAGAAAGTGGAAAGCCATCCAGCTTAGTAAGAAAAGCTCTGTTCTCACCTTTCCTCCCTCTCCATTTCTTGAACCTGAAATGGCCTAACATAGCAGCTATCAAGTGAAGAAGAAGGTAAATAGGAAAAAAGAGAGAAAATTGAACTATAATCTTTGTATGATAATGCGGGCAAACACTAACTACAAGTTTTAGATTATGAAAAGGGAAAGAAAAATTTAACTGTAGGAGAAAATTGAAGTATTTTTCAATACTATTGATTGAACACTTTCTAATTTTTGAACCAAGACTATCTAAGAGTGAGTGCAAAATTCATGGAATCAGACCATTTCTATCCAGGGAGAGAAACATTGGTCTTAACGAACAAATTTTAAACTAATAGTAAGATATAAACATAAAATTCTATTTTAATATGTCAGAAATTATGATTGTTTCACACATGTAAGATAACTAGTTATCTCTTTGTGTGCATGCATAGGTTTTCCCCACACTTTCCCAAGTACAGTCATTCTAAGGTTGGTGGGGAATGAGAAGTGGGGCTGGGAGTGAGTTGGGGCAAGTTAGGGAAGGTAAATTAAGAAGAGAGAAAATAGGAACGAACATGTGTTGGGCATAAACAGGAGAGGAAGAAAGGGTAAAAGCAGCAAAGGAAGATGGGAGCATTGGCAGGGCAATCTTTGAGATTATTGAGGAAATAAATGAGTGAATGTGTGACTGGAAAAAGTAAGTAAAGTGAATCAGCAACTTGCAGTCCTCCATGGGGTTAACTTTGAGCTTTCTGTATTAGCATATAAATGCCACAACATTCAAATAAAAATTACCTCTCACTGGAAAGACTTAGAAAGTTGAAAAATGAACTGTTTCTTAAAGACGTTATGATGTCATATTTGATTCTGTAGTAAATTCTTAACTGGCCAATTCTATACCTGCTGTGAAATTCATAGAAGATGAGCTGTACAGAACTTTATCTACCAGAGAAAGGTCAGAATCTGCCTCAGGGCATTATTTCATAGATATCACATTTGTACATGTTTATCTTCTTAGAAGGCCAATAATATTTTCGTTAGGAACACCGAATACAGAAGAAGTTTTGGTATATTGCATACCTAAGTAAATGAAAATGAATCTTTATCTGTCAAACTGACAAGTGCTCTTATTTACCCTTTAAAAAATAAAATAATACTATTTAAATTGCAATGTCTTTGCTAAAAAGCCATTGCAGAGCCATGTAACCCCCCCCAAAAGATTCAAGATTGAAAGTTCCTTGAGAGTAAGGACTCTTTTCCTTTTTCTCTTAACTGCCTTTTAGAGGCATAATAGACATACAGCAAACCGTGCATATTTAAGAATTACCCTTTGTTACGCTTTATTGTATGTATATATATACTCATTAAATTAGCACCATAATTAAGATAATTAACTTATCCATCATCTCCCCAAATTTCCTCTTGCCCCTTGGTAATTTCTCCCTCTGCCTTCCAGGCCCCCACCACATACAGGCAGGAACTGATTGGCTTCCTTTCAGTATAAATTAGTTTGCATTTTTTAGGGTTTCATATAAATGGAATCAAACAGTATGTCTTCTTTTTAGTTATTTTGGGATTTATACATGTGTGCATCAATAGTTCATTTCTTTTTATTTCTTCGTAACATTTCACTGTATGGATAAGCCCCAGGTTGTTTATCCTTTCACTTATTGATGAATGTTTGGGTTTTTCTAGTGTGTGGTTACTCCAGATAAAGCTGATAAGGAATATTCATATGCAAATCTTTGTATGTACATATGCTTTCATTTTTCTTGGATAAATATATGGGAGTGGAATAGCTGGGTTACATGGTAGGGGTATGTTTAACTTCTTAAGAAATTGCCAAGATGTCTTCCAAAGTGGTTGTGCCATTTTATGAGAGTTCCAGCTGCTCCATATTTATACCAATACTTGGTGTGATTAGTTTTTTTTAATTTTAGACATACTGGTGAATAGTGTTATTTCATTGAGGTGCAGTTGTGATGCTGTGATGCCAGAAGTAGAAAATTCCACACTTGACCTCACGTACACAAACTTTGTTTTATGCATAAAATTATTTGAAAATATTCTATAAAATTACTTTCAGGCTATATATATATATGGTGTATATAAAACACAAATGAATTTCATGTTTAGACTTGGGTACCATCTAAGATACTTCATTATATGTATCCAAATATTCCAAAAACAAACATAAAAAGTATGAAATCCAAAATACTTCTGGTCCCTTATTTTGGTTAAGGAATACTCAGCTGGGACCAGTATTCTGTTTTTTTTCATCTAGAAGTTTTATAATATTAAGTTATACATTAATTAAGATCTATAATTAATGTTGAGTTAAATTTTTCATATGGCATGAAATATGGGAAACTTGAGTTCATTTTTTCACTTACGGAAGTTCAATTTTTCCAGCTTGGTTAAAAAAGACAATCTTTTCTCTACTGAATTGCTTTTGTACCAACAATTGGCTACACATGTATGGGGCCATCTCTGGACTCTCTCTTCTGTTCCACTAATATATTTGTCTATTTTGATGTTGATATAAAAGCTTGTTTTCTGTAGCTTTATAACAAGCCTTGAAATCAGATAGTGTCAGTACTCCAACTTTGCTTTTCATTTTTTAAAGTTGTTTTGCTTATTCTAAGTTCTTTCTATTTCTATGTGAATTTTAGAATCAGGTTGGCAAGTTCTACAAAATAGTCATGGTGAGATTTTTCATTGAGATTGCATTACAGCTAAAAATAGATGTGGGAAGAATTAACATCTTAGTAATTGTTGGGCTTTCTGATCCATAGCCATAAAAAGATATACCGAACACAGTATATCTTTTTGTTTATTTTGGTTTTTAATTACTCTCAGAAATATTTTATAGTTTTCAGTGAACATAGATCTTTTACACCTCTTCTCAGATTTATTCTTGAGATTTATTTTATATTTTTCATGCTATTATAAATGGCATTATTCTATTTCAACTTTTGTTGTTAGTATGAAGAAATACAATTTAATTTTTAATTTATTTTGTATCTTTCACCTTGCTGTATTCACACTATTTCCAGTAGCTTTTATTATAGATTCCATCCGAATTTTTACATAGATGATCATATAATATGTAAATGATGAAAGTTTTGGTTTTTTCCCTTTTCCAATATGAATACTTTTTATTTCTTTTTCTTAATTTATTGCCTTGGGTCCAGTACAATTGTGAATAGAATTGGTAAAAGTGTACATTCTTGACTTCTTGATTTTAAGGGAAATGTATTTAGCCTTTTACCATTAAGTATAATGTTAAATGTAGGTTTTTTGAAGATCTTTATCAGAATGAGGAAATTTCTTTCCATTTCCAGTTTGCTTAGAGTCTTTAATTTTTGGCTGGGCAGAGTGGCTTACACCTATAATCCTAGCACTCTGGGAGGCCAAAGTGGGAGGATCGCTTGAGGTCAGAAGTTCGAGACCATTCTGAGCAAGAATAAGACTCAGTCTCTACTAAAAATAGAAAAATTAGCCAGGCATCATGACATGCGCTTGAGCCCATGAATTTGAGGCTGCTCTGAGCTCTGATGACACGCCAACACAATAGCTGGGGGGACAAAAAAAAAAAGGAAATTGAATAGAGTCTTTAATTTTTAATCTGGAATGAATATTTGATTACGTCAAGTAATTTATCTGTACCTATTGAGATAACTATATGGTTTTATCTGTTACTATGGTGAACTATATTGATTGAATTTTTATTTATTTTTTTGAGACAGTCTCCCTATGTCACTCCGTCTAGTTAGTTATTGCTCTTTCTCCATATTATAGGCCATTTGTATCTGCTTCCTGCATGCCTGATAATTTTTATTGAATACCAGACAATGTGAATAGTATCCTGTTAAAGTTTATTCTGAGAAGTGGTCAAGTTAGTTAGAAATAATTTGATTCTTATGGGTTTTTTTTCCAACTTTATTATAATAGCAGGACCAGAACAGGTTTAGTTTAGGGCTAATTTTACCTCATTATTGAAGCCAAACCTTCTGAGTGCCCTACCTAATCTAATGTCCTGTGAATTATGATTTTATTCCTAATTCTGGTAGGAACTGACACTATTTCCAGTCCTTTGTGATCTCTGTGAATTGTTTCTTCTAATCCTATTAAGTAGTTCTTTTCCCCACTTCAGATCATTTCCTCACACACATCTACTAACTAAGGTTCAGCCAAATACTCAAGGGGAACCCTCTGCAGATCTCTGGAGTTCTCTCCCTATGCAGCTCTTTTCTCTCCTAAGGTGGTTATGAACTTCCTGGACTCCTGGCACGATGTTGTGAACTCAATGAGATTGCCAACTTCCTTGTGTTATTCCCCTCTACACCGCAATCTGGAAAAATTTTCCTGATAGCAAGCTGTAGTGCTTACTCATTTGTTTTTTATTTCTCAGGGAGAGATTATTGTCCTTTGTTGTCTTGATGTCCATGTCTTGAGAATTTTGTTTCATATATATTGCCCAGTTTTTGTTTGTTTCAAGTAAAATGGTAAATCCAGTCCTTGCTATTCCATCTTGGTTAGAAGTAGAAATCAGACCCTTCTTTTTTTTCCTTTCTCAAACTTTCCTAAAATTTTCTCTTGAATGATTTTATAGGGAATGAAGACACATGCAATTAGAATGCCTCAATAAATCCCACTATATAAATGAAGACTAACATTTTAATAATTGGTGAAGGGGTAATTCTGTTAAATAGAAGGAAAAAGTTCTAGTGTTCAATAGTGCAATGGGGCAACTATAGTTGGCAAGGATTTGTTATATTTAGGAATAACTAGAAGTTTTCAAATGCTCCTAGCATGAGGCATTGATAAATGTTTCAGGTGAATCATGTCCCAATTGCCCTGATTTGATCATTGTATGTTGTATGCTTGTATCAAAATATAATATGTACTCCATGAATATGTACAATTATTATGTATCAATAATAAATAAATAAAATAAAAAGAAAAAAATGGGGGGAAAGTTCCTATAATGCAAGTGTGTCAAATAATCAGAGTTGGATTTAAATTAAGAGAGCACCAACTCTATTGTAACTTGACTCTTAAGTCTAAAATTTACTTAAAACTCCTTTTCCATGTGAATAGTCTCCAGATTTCAGCCTTAATACTTACTTGAATAGATGATTTAATACTTTGGGAGTTAATCCATCCTTTGTTGGATGAGCTTTAATCACTGAACTCTTGTCAACAACCATTTATTGAGTGTCTAGAATTGGCCACGCACCATCCTAGGCACTATCTATAAAAAAAAATCAATAGAATATACTTCACTCCCTTAAGGGGTTCACACTGTAATCCAGTGGCCAGACATGTGAACAAGTAATACCAGTACAATTGCTAAGTTTTGTAGTCAAAGCATGTTCAAGGTATACATTTCTTTTAAGGCACAGAGGCCTAATGAGCATGGTACACTGAAGAAACTATAACTTGGCTGATTCAATAAAGGGCATGTGGAAGAAAAGCAAAAGATGAGATTGAGAAGGGGAAGAAGAATCAGATACAAAAGGATCGTAAATATCATTCTAAAGAATTTGGGCCTGATAATGGGCAAAGTAAGGACCCTTAAGGGCTTTTAATTACAGGTATGCTATGATCAAACTTTCTCATTACATTAATCTGCCTGGAAGAAATAAGAAATGAATTAGCAGGAGTCAGCAAATTATAGTCTATGGGCCAAATCCATCCCACTATTTTTTTTTCCTTTTTGTAAATAAATTATTGTCCAAGCATATCACACTTAATATTTATCTATTGTCGATGGCTGTCTTTTTCCTACAAAGACAGAGTGAGCAGTTGCAGCAAAGAACATATGTCCTGTAAAGCTGAAAGTATTTATTATTGAACCCTCTACAGAGTAAGTTTGCCAACACTTAGGTTAGAGTGACACAAGAATGATGTCAAAAAATAATTAGAAAGGTTCTAGCGATAATTCTAGTAAGCCAGTATAAGAGTATAACATTTAATATTTAATATTTGAGGGATTCCTAAATGTTTAGCATCATTGTACCATAATTTTCACCATTTCCTTCAGCATTAAATCGAAATCAGGAGGCATTTTGTTAACTACAAACTTGTCTTTGTGAATAAAGCAGTATGTGGGCAAAGCAGTGTGTGGATTGGCAGTGGCACTTTAATTCATTCAACAATGCCTTTCCTGATGCACACATAGCTTGTGCTCACTCAGAAATGAGTCAGAAGTACCTTCTCCAATCTACAACATGGCTCATAAAAAAGTACTCTTCTTCTATAGCTTAGGTGTTCAAAGATGAGAATAATAGTAAGTTATTGAGTATATGTCATTTCTTGAACATATATTCACTCTTAAAAACATATATTCACTCTTAAGAGTGAATTCTCACTCCATACCCAAAGATTTTATCCTACTATGAGTAGAAATCTCTTCCTGCCTACCCAATGTAGTATTTCTCTTCCCGATTGTGTGCCATTGGTATGAAAAGCCAAAAAAATATCATTTGATAAAGGAGATTTGCCAACAGCTTGCCTTGTATTCTTCTGAGCATAATATTTGTCACTTTACAGATGTATACTTCCTGGCAACATGTGACTTGCGAGTGATTTTGCTATAAAGAAAAGAGTAAATTTTGGTCATTTTCTATTTCAGCAAAAGAACTCGTCAATATGCTGAAAAGCATGATTTTGTGATTGTTTTGGGAAAATCTGATTGTTTTACCAGTGAGGTTATTGTAATGACATAAAACTCTTCACATTTTTATTTCACTATTTGATCATACTTTGTAACAGAAAATATCTTGAAAATTAGGATAGCCCCTAGTTGGTCAAATAAAACCCAGCTTTCAGATACTGCCTGTCATATTTTGCATTCCCAGTTTTCTTCAAACACTCTGCAAAACAGTCTCTGGTTTCTATACATAAAAAATTTACATTTTATAATTTCACTGGAGCATTGTTCGTTCAATATTTAAAGCTAGGACATTATTCTGAGTCCAGCATTTTGATTTTCAAGACTTTGACTCCTAAGGGAACACTTTTGAACCACTGAAAATTTTTTTAAAAATCAGGAACATAACACAACCCACTAGTTAAAATAAAAGAATACAGATTTAACATATTTAAAATATAATATACAGTGATATGAAAAATATTACCCAGGATAAGCAGTTCCTAATAAATAAATACAGCTGAGTTAAACTGATAAGCATATTCTTTGCAGTATACCCACAACCTTTAATATAGTAAAGATTATTAAGCAAGTGTTAGTATTTTTGCAATAATTTTTATCAGCTTTCCTTTTCAAACTTCTAAAATATGTGTGAAAAAATATATGATAAGTTTTTCTTCCCAAACTATTCTTCCCAAACTAATAAACTTTCTGTGGACCACTTGACTGTCCATCTTTGTGAACTACATTGTAAATTGTGGTTACTATTTCAGCAATATATAAAAGTGATATAAAAATTTATTTAAATCTCCAGCTAAACTGTCATATATTTCAAAAGTAGATGAGAAAATGTATACAAATTGAACTTCATGAAATATAATGAAAACTTTAATGTAAAGAGTAAGTAAATCTATAGTGATTGATCTTTCATAGTATTGTTTATGTATTTATTTTCTGTTCTATTCCACAGAGAATTTAAAGAAGCTTACATAAATATCTGTGGTACAAAATGATGATATAAATAACTGAAGGAATCTGATTTAAGGAAAAATGTGATTAAAGAAAAAGCAATCCACTAGCACTAGGAAGATTAGCATGCAAAGATGCATGCTAAGCATTCCTAGCGAGATACGAAACCTGGGCCATGAACTTGGCTCAGATTTCTTGGTGGCTAAAGCAAAGTCAATACATTATTTATGTGGAAGAATTGTTACCTAATCATCCAATATCCAAATGAAGATGTCAGAAATCTATCTTTCTCCTTGAAGTCCTCCCATATCCTGTTACAGTACTTGAGCTATTTTTATATTCATTCATTGCCTTATACAACATTACATATAATAAATAATAAATGTCAAATGAGTCATTCATCTGGTATCATCCTCTGCTAGCTTAATTTATTAACTTTAAAATTTATTACTCACATTTTAAGGCATTTTAAGGTAAGTCTTGCAAAGTACCTATATAATAAGAGATTACGTTGGTTAAAAAAAATACATATTTTTGGTGGACTGATGGGAGAAACACTTTGAGGTTGTCACACTTTTCTTTTTATCTTGAATCACATCCCATTATACTAAGAGTAGGGCTCTTTATCTTCCAATGTATATACATGTGATATTTACATGGAATGGTAAATATGCTTTAACACTTCTTTGTTAGGAATGAATTGCAGCAAAACAACATTCTGGAGAAGATATGGTTCTCATTCTTGAGAACTCAGTTGTATTAAAATAGTTTCTCAATCGATTAATTTAAATAATAATTTTATATCCAGACCTCAAGAATCACCTGCCTTTCAGTCATATCTACTTCATTATTACTTTTAAGTACAACATTAACAGAAATACTCAGAAAGTTTTACAAATGATGCTGCACTGTAAGTACAAGCAGATGTGAGAAGTATTCACTAATATTCAATAGTTAATAATCTAGCTGATCAGAGAACACAGAGATATTGAACAAATTAATTGCAATAAAATAGAAATAATTGAGTGGCATGGACATGATAATCACTTAATCCCTAGATTTGAGGTGTCACTGATTGGTTCTATCACAAACTAAAACCAATGGATACAAAAAAATGTCTATTTCTCTCACCATTTAAAAGACTGTTATATTAAAACAGAAATGTTAGAACTAAGGATATCACGTATAAACAGTGTCATTTCCGCATGCTATCTGGCAACTTAGAGGTGAGGGAATATTCCTCTGAATATAGGAAAAACTTTAGCTCAGAAAGTTACATAGAATTGTGATATTTGGAAGTTCTAATGTTTAATACATCTCTTACATATGTAATTGTCAGCTGTATATATAACCTGTAACTTTGAGAAGGTGCAATAGAATGTTAATAATTAAAAAAATGTTATCATTAAATTCAGAACATACTGTAATAGACATTTGTAGGTGTATTTTCTTTTTTATATTAAGAACAAGAAGCAGTATGTTAGTAATTAACTAAATATTATAGTAAGTATAGCTTATACTTGAAGCTTAACACTCCCCAGGGAACAGATATTTAATTCGTGGTCATAATAATAACCTAATGAACTTCACATCTTTCAGGAGAGCTTAATAAACTTCAAAGAAGACAAAACAAGAATGTATGAGTAAAAGTACATCCTTAGCCTTTCATTAGGCAAAATGAGCGTGAGTCCTGGCCCAGCATGGCTTCCAAAGTTAGCACTCCCAACTACAAAGCAAATGTATGCAGAGAAATGTACAACAAAAGGCATAGCTTTTAAAGCTCCAGTTGAGTTTCCACAAATGTTGCTTACAAAAGCTACCATTCTCTGTGTTAACAAAAAGTTGTGGATCTGTTCTTCACTAAATCCTCTTTTCTTGCATAATCCACCTTGTGCACTTTAGCTTGAGTGTATTTTATCTGATCTAATCCTAAACTCATTCACTCTCAGATAGAAGCAACAGGATTATTTCACACTTAAACGAGGTCCAATCTTTATGTGATCCCTAAGAGGACACCTGGCTGATACAGAATTTAAGCTAAAGATTAACCAGGTGCTCAAGGAACTTAATGATTTCAAATATAATAACAGTTTATGATGGAAAGAATTACTGTCAGACTATATAAAAACACATTTTAAAATACATACGTTAAGATTTATACAAGTAGATAATATAGATATACATGTAATGTCTACACACCTACATACATAAGAGTATTCATTTCAAGGAAAGAATCTACATTCTATTAGGAATTTTATAATTCAAAGACTTTGTTCATTTTCATTCATGTCTTTCTTTCATATTCAGCATATCCACAGCTTAAAATGGGTTGAGGAGAGCCAGGCTTTGTGGCTTAGCAAATTAGTCCTTGATTTTTTCTTTTAATGCAGTGGACAAGAAAGCTCAATAGAAAATAATCTAAGCCCCCACGAAGCTAGAAAACATGGATTAGTATGAGGTAAGTCTATCTTCCTTGGCTTGGCTCTGCAGGAACATTACATTAAGAAAAATTGTGTGTGTGTATGTGTGTGTACGTGTGAACATGTATTTGCTGTGTGTACATATATTTTATGTTTGTTAAGTATGTACATACACATATTTCCTGCGGATCTTAGATGCTATCTTATCCTTATTAATGTATCTCAGGCTCAAATTCACTTTAAATACAACTTTGTGATTCCAGAGTCTGCTAGTGTCTCAATATTTTTTTTTTTAGTTAAAGCCGTTCAAAACTATAGAAATATATTTTTAGCTATAAAATCTGTATTAAAAGCCTTGCAATTGCTATTTCTTTTCCATTTGTAATTTGTATATATGTTCTTAAGAGGAAGAAAGTGTCACAGATGTTTAAGGAAAATGGAGGGTAATAATGCCACTAATGTATGTCCCTTTCAGAGTACCCCCATGGTTTTTATACCTGGCATCAGGGAAATAGAATATGAATGATATGTGAGAGAGATTGGAAAGTACATCGTTTCAAAGTTTTGCTGGATATTTTAACACATTGAAGTTTGTTAAATAAAATTAATCATCAAAAAACTGGAAACCCAAGACATAAAAATATTATAGATCACAATGCTGTATCTTTAAGTATTACTTACCAAAATCACATTTCAAAGAGTTAAAACTTCCTTGTGTCCCTGAGACTCAGCTTCTTTAACTGAAAAATGGGGGTGTTACATCAACTATTAATTCCATTTATACTTTAAAATTACTCTCAAATAGAAAGACTCCTATATGTTTTGGATAAAGATTACATTCCAGATATTAATGAATCTCCTAGGAACAAATAAATTTTATAGCAGAGTTAACAATGCTATTAAAATAACAAATCATTAGGAGCTGTGTTTCTGTGATCATTTAGCTCAGCAGCCTTGTTTCCACAAAGCTGTGTCCGAATGTAGGTACACGGAACACAAATAATGGCAATGGCATCTCCAAGAAAAATGTTCAAGTTCAGATACTTTACCAGGTTTAAAAAAATTGTATTATGCCATTTGAAGTGCATACTGTATTACTTATGCTGAATTTATAAATTTTATCTTAAAATTAATAATTCAAAATTTTATATGAAAAAATGAAAACTAAAAGCTAACGCCAATGCTCAGTTTAATCATTCTGGTTTTTAATAAAATCACTAATCTCATTCTTTAGCAATTATTGGCAAAATAATAAAATTATTATTCCTTTCAAATAATTGTGTCATGTTGACACAAGGAGGAAGAAATATTTTAAAAAGAATAAAATGTTTGCAAAATTAATTCTCTATCATAGGTGCAGACCCGGGGAGGTGGGGGGGGAGGGGATGGAGGTATGACTACATGATGAGTGCCAGGTGCACTGTCTGGAGAATGAGAACGGACGCGCTTGGGACTCTGACTCGGGGGGATGGGTGGGACATGGAAAATGTATATAACCTAAACTTATGTACCCCCATGATGAGCTGAAATAAAAAAAAAATATATAAAAAAAAAAAAAAATTCTCTATCATAAAGTAAGTTATGGTCAAATTCTCATCAAACATGGCCACTTATCACTCCTCACTGATATGGACCAGGTCTCTTTATTCTAATTAGTCAATAAACTGAAAAACACATCTTAAATAAAATGTAATATCAGGTACATAGCATCTGCAATGTAGTCAATCCTGGACACGGGTAACTTATATTTTCACTGGTGAAATGGAGGATGGAATAGAAGTTAGAAGTGAATTTTACGTGTGTAAAAAGTACCATTAAAATATAAGATGACCTTACAATGAAACCCAAAGAAAATAGAAGCATAACAGTGAGACTGAAGGAGAGTTGCCTATATCACGTAAACACACATCAATCAAACATAATTGTTTAGAATATAGTTGGAATAATCAGTGCCCCAAAGATATAAGGTTTTGTGTGTATATATACATAATTGTGTCACTGTCTGCTGGTAGATGTCATGATAATAGCTAAATATTTGTTTACTGATTATTATTTGATCAATACTGGTTCAAACAACTTACACACATTATTACATTAATCCCCAGACCACTGCAATGAGAAATGAAAGTATTATTTATCTCCCTATTTTATAGATCTAGGAATGAAGACTAAGGGAAGGTAAGTAACTTGCCTCACGTTAAGTCTAAATCGTTTCTACACTTTATTCATTTCAGGGAATACTCTTCTGTCTCTCTGCTACAGGCATGAAAGATATCTTCCACTCTAAGCAAAGTCACTTGAGCCCATTTAAAATGCTACTTTTGCGGAGGAAGAATTCTACCAACAGTTATGTCATTATTTAAACTATCTATCGAATATCTTCTCTAATTTTGTTGATTTTTTTAAGTTTTTGTTTTATTATTTTCTTAATACCCTAACAAAACAAAATTAAAGCAAAGGAAAAAACCAACATAAAAAATGTTTAGATTTTACTAGTGTTGCAACATAAAATATAGGGTACTCAGTTAAATTTGAGTTTCAAATAAACTAAAAAAAAAAAGTTATTTAACTGGATATCCTGTCATTTTTTGTCAAATCTAGCAAACTTAGTTTTTACAATCAGTAGTATATTATTTTTCTATTGCTGCTCTAATAATTTACCACAAACTTAGTGCCTTAAAACAACACAGATTCATTCTTTTTTAATTATTTTTTATTGATACATAATAATTGTACATATTCATGGATTACATGTTACATCTTGATACAAGCACACAACATACAATGATCAAATCAGGGTAACTGGGACAAGATTCACCTAAAACATTCATCATTGCTTTATGTTGGGGGCATTTGAAAACTTCTAGCTATTCTGAAATACAATAAATTATTGTCAACTATAGTTGTCCCATTGTACCAGTGAACATCAAAACAATGGCTAAATTATGGAATCAGCTTAAGGGTTTATCAAGGGATGAATGGATACAAATGATGTGGTGTATGTACACAAAGGAATATTATTTAGCCATGAAAAAGAAGGAAATTTTGTCATTTGCAGAAACATGGATAGATCTGGATGACAGATTCATTCTTTTGTAGTTCTGGAAGACAGAAATCTGAGATCAGGATGTTGGCAGAGGTGCATTCCTTCTGGGGGCTTCAGAGGACAATTTGTTTCCTTGCTCTTTCTGGCTTCTAGAGGTTGCCTACTTTCCTTGCCTCATGGTTCATACCTTGATCTTTAAAGCCAAAAGGATAGCACCTTCCCTGCTCTGTGACCTCCTGTGTCCCTCTTATAAAGACTTGTGATTCCAATGGGTCCACCCAAATAGTCCAGGATAATACCCCCATCTAAATACCCTTAATTTAATCACACGTGCAAAGTTCTTTATGAATGTAAGGTAACATAGGCACAGGTTCCAGGGATTTGGACATTGACCTTTTTTTGGGGGGGGGCATTATTCTGTCTACCAAAAGTTGTCTCTTAAACTTGCTAAAATACTTCATCCATTTCTAGGCTAAATGTTATTTCTTGTATTACATCCTTCCTCCTGAGTTTACTTTTCTTCTTTCAGAATTAGATACTTTACTGGTCCTTTTCACAAGGGTTCATGGGTAGTAAAGTTTCTTAGTCTATATGAATCAGAAAGTGTGTTGTCATTGCTACCAATTCACTCATACTTTGTATTTGACTATACTATGGTATTACTTTAGGGAAATATACTCTGCCCTTAGCCACTCTTGGGATGGCATGGGATCATACATGACCAATTAGAGCAATGCATTTTCCTGACTAGTCATGTGTCCTATCACTTTCAAAAAAGATGCAATGATACTTTTTATGTGATTATTAAAAGTGATATGCCCTGGGGAGGGGAGGTTAAACCAAAGATGGCTACCATCTTGAGGAGAGGAGCTATCTGATAATGTAGCCAATACTCCGGAGAACAGACTAGAAAGGTGGAAAGAAACATTGTTTTTGACACCTTTTGTGTCTCTTGATTAAGCTATGTGTGAAGCCAGGTCTTTTCCCCAGACTTTCAAATGATGTGACCCAATAAATTTTCTTGTTCATTTAAGCCTGTTTTACCTAAGTTTCTGATCACTTGAAATTAAAAGAAACCTATAAATATATTAAAATTATTTATATGTTGTCACATTTTATAATATTTTGTAATAACCACATGCTAATCTTAAGTGAAGCAAAAGATTAAACCCTATAGTTAATATACTTATTAATATTACTATTGAATCAGAGATCACTTTATTCCTGGTATGGTCATATATCTAAGAAGATCAAAATATAGACAGAAGAAAATTAAAAAATGGAAATGATCACATTCCCCTTAGGAAATAACTCATAGCTCACCATGATCATATTTTCCAATTTGGCTTCCACTTGTCCCTAGGAATGATTCTATAACTTACTCTTTTGGATTCTTCAACTTCAGTCAAGAAAACTATGATGGAGAAAGAAAACACTTTCTAATTATTATGTGGCTATGGATTAGCTGCATACCCTTGAAAGTCTATGAATTTTCTGGTTCTTCTGTTGCTCCATTCCTCATAGACCTCTTTCTAAAGTCCACGAGCACTCTGAGAATGAATATAAAGAGATAGGCTGGGCATTTATTGTCCATTAGCTCACCTATTGATGGAATGGAAAATTCTTCAAGATTTATCTTTCACTGTTAAAAACTACTCCAAATTTCTTAAAAAATATATAAGGTTTGTACCATGTAGACAAAACACTTTAAGAGAAGGTTTGATAGTTATCTGGGATACACTAGTATTGGACATTTGTTCTGACTGAATAGGTATCTATTCTGATTACTCAGTGGGCATAGCACACTGAATGGTTAATGTTTGCAATGTCACACTTGAGTGGAGCCAAGTAACCATATAAACGATGGCTTCTGTGAGGTTATATTCTCAGCCGTTAATTAAATATTCTGACTGGTGTGATCATGTCAATAGCTATCTCAATATGCCTAACATATTTAATTAGGATTAAATGAGGCTTTGGAAACATATGGAAGCAAAACATTGGGATGTTAAAGTTTATGTGATACACATACGAACACGTATACACATAAATATATGATCACATACATGTATATATGAAAGTTTATATGTTTTATATATGGATTACATGTACTATATATGCACATAAGTATAGATATATAGGCACATACATTTCTTTTTACTTTATCTTCTAATGGATATATAAGCACATACATTTCTTTTTACTTTATCTTCTAATGGATGATTGCTTTCAAAGAAGAAAAAAGAAGCACAAATATAAAGAGAGTGAAAGTAAATTTGCAAAGACATTGCGTTGCACATATATTAGCATTAACAACATGTGATATATAAAAGGAAAATTCCATATTTTGTTAGTTTACAGAGCCCAGTACACCCAAGAGACACTTAATTAAGAAGTCTCTAAACTGCAAGTTTATTAAACAAGCATACTTAAGAAGGTAAATCCATTACTTTTAAATACAATTTGGGAATCCCACCCTGCTATTACTTATAGTAATGATTGCTTAATCATCAGAAATCTATAATTTATAGTTCCTATTTATAGATTAGATGATATTTTCTTCCGAATCAGAAATATTCCACTGACATATATCTATTAAACATTAATATATAGATTTGTAAACATAATTTTTCTTATTATAATTTATAAAAATTCATCATTGGAAATTTTACAAACATAAAAATCTTAACATCTATACATGAACTTACCAGCCAGAGAGAATAAGTTATAACATTTGCATAACCTCATTCTCTCATGTAGAGATAGATAAATATATTCATATTATATAAATACACACTCATATATGTACAGATTTATATATGTATACACAGACACATACTATTTTGAAAAATGTCAACTACTTTAGAAGATTTTTGCCCTGTGAAATTTGAACAAGAACAAAACACTTCGTCTTTGGAGACAGACAACTCTTTTGTTTGGCGAAACTCAATGATCCTTTACCTATGCAAAGATAAAAATCCTACTATGGCATGGAAAGTTTGAGGTTATGAGGAGCTATAATTTTCTGCATATTCTCACAGTTCTGCAAGCTGGGAAGTCTTGAGATGAAGGCATTGATATTTGTGTCTGGTGAGGGTTCCTCTCTGTTTCCAAGGTAGTAGTCTGTATACTTCATCCTCTGGAGGGGAGAAACACTGTGCCCTCATAAGGCAAAAGAGGACAAACTTCTTCCACCAAGCCCTTTTATCAGGGCATGTAATCCTATTCATGAGGGTGGAGCCCTCATGATGCAATTACCTCCCAAATGCCACACCTCTTAATACTGTTGCATTGGGGATTAAATTTCAAAATGAATTTTGGAAAGAACAAAAACATTCAGACTATAGCAGATAACTTTGAAGCATTATAATTATTATTATAATATTGGATTTAATATTTACATTTATTTTTTAAAAGAGTTGATCATCTGCACTGAAGATTTGTTTAATAAAGTAAACATCTAAATGTACATTTTTTAAGGAAATGTGTTTTTTCATCTGTACATAATGATACTGAAATAGGAAAATTTCAGAATTTTTGAAATAGTTGAGAATGAACATAGGAGGTATACAAAGCTAAAGACATATTCAGTAATGCTGACAATTCCATTATGGCTTTCAACTAAAGTAGGCAACATAGTAGGCTTGTGATGCCTGAGAGCAGGAATCAGTTGATAGCTAAGAGAATCAGAGGAGAAAATTAGAAACTGTGTTAAGAAAGGATAAAATAAAAATCTAACATAAGTTAAGAGATGCTGTGGTTTAAATGTGTCTCCTCCAAAATTCAGGTGGTTCTAATGTGACAGTATTAAGAGGTAAGTCTTTTAAGAGGTAATTAGGCCAGGAGGGCCTTTCCCTCTTGAATGGGATTAAGGCCCTTATAAATGAGGTTTCACTCAGCATTTGGCCTCTTTTGCCTTTCCACCTTCCACTATGTGTGAATGCAGCAGAAGGGCCCTTAAAAGACACCAAATGCTGGTCTTTGATCTTCGACTTCCCAGCCTCCAGAACTGTAAGAAATAAATTCCTGCTCTTTATAAATTACCCATTCTTAGGTATTCTGCTATAGCAGCACAAATGGACTAAGACAAGAGGTCACCTGAGAAGTCAAAAAATTTTTATTCTTAAGAAAGCATTTAGAACAAATCAACAATACTTTCTTCACAGTAGCGAACCTGAATTTGATAAAGTTGAAAAATATTTTGCGAATAATTTTTGTATAAAAAATTCTTCCACAGCAATGTTTCTCATTTTTTATTTTGTCAACATCATTTTACTTAATCCATGAACTTCCATTTTATAGAATAATTTACTTTAAATGCTTGTTTTTTGTCTTTAAGAGAATATTATTTGTCTTATTTTTAGCATTTTATTGTAATATTCAATATTTTTGGCTAAAGAAAATTTACTTGCCAATTTTTGAAAGAGTTTTTATTTTTGTTTTTGTTTTTTAGACCAGACATCTTTTCAAAAACAGTTATCTAGAGTAAAGAAGAGGAAAAATAATTTGTTTCTTCAGAATTCTAAGCTGTTTAAATTTTCCAAGCTTTTTCCAAGAAAGAGCTAGAGAGAGGGAAGGAGTGGGAAGGAATAGAGAGAAAGAGAGACAGAGGGAAAAAGCAAGGGAGGGAGAGAGGAAAGGAGGAGAGGAAAGGAGGAAGGAAGGAAAAGGAAGTTGTTTATATTATTCCAAGTCTTGTCAACAAGAAAAATGTTTCAGTCTTTCAAGAACAATATATGGAAATTATAAATGCTCATTGCTACTGTGTTCGTTGTCAGACATTGCTTCTAGGCATTTGACAAGGAGGATGAATATTTAAATTGCATATATATCTTTCTAAAAATAGATCCAAGTCTAATTCAGGGCTAGAAAGCTTTTATTTCATCTCTTCCATATATCATCACCATCTCCTGTCTTCTACACCAGGAATTCTGGTTCTCAAGGGTACTGGATATAATAGAATTAGAATATTCTATGTCTGTTTCCTCTATACCACTTTATACCATTTTAAACACATAATAGTCTCAGAATCACAATAGACTGAGACTAAAAAATATGATTATTGCATAGTTCCAAAAAGTTTTCCATATGCCCTCCCCTAGCTCTCCCCATTTTTTAGGTTTGTAATATATCTACATTATCAGCTCATATTGATGTTACCTATTACAATCTTTTCTTTTAATATGAATATGAATATGAATATGAATTTTAATATGAATATGAATATGCTAGTTTTATAAGAAATTATGTACTTAATGCTCACCACCAGTACTTGTGTAAACTTTTCTCTAGTAATTTTGATTATCTAAAGTTGATCCTTTGGTACATCCTTTAGGAAAGATCAAGGGATCAATATTCCTTGCTCTCTAACATCTTAATAAACATTTACCTCTGCCCTCTAAACTTGAATATAAGTTTTGCTACATCTAAAAAATCTTTGATTTACATTTTCTTTCCTTGAGTATATAAAATGTTTTCTTAAACAGTATATAAAATATATTACTCAATTTTCTTTGGATTTACAGAGTTGCTTTCAAAGGTTCTGATGACAATCTAATTTTATTTCACTTATTAGTCACAATTATTCTGCCTAAATACACATGAGATATTTTCTTTTTTTCTTTTTTCTTTTTGAAGTCCAATAATTTTAAAAGAATTTGCTTTGATATTGGCCTTTCTGGATTGATATTCTCAGGTAAAAAGTGCACTTTTTAAATATGTAGTTTCAAATCTG
This sequence comes from Lemur catta, assembly GCF_020740605.2. Taxonomy (NCBI): domain Eukaryota; kingdom Metazoa; phylum Chordata; class Mammalia; order Primates; family Lemuridae; genus Lemur; species Lemur catta. The sequence goes on along the minus strand of NC_059128.1, from coordinate 178,659,229 downwards.
TGTGTTTACTTCAAGACTATATTGAATTACAGTTCTTAATATTGCTTTGATTCCTATGTTGGATTTATTTGCCTAACTTGGTGACTTGTCTCTTTGTTTCCTTTTCATTTAAAAAATTATTCTTTTTTTATTCTTCTAATTATCTTAAGGAATATTTTCTTGCTTTATTTATTCTTGTATTTCTACCATCTTAGTCTTCATTTTCTAAAATGACTTTTTTCTTCCATTTCTTATTTTTCCTTAACTTCTGTCATTTTTTGAGTTTTCCTAGTTCATGTTTATGTTTTTCTTTCATGTCTTGAATAATTTTCTGAATGCTTTTTCACTTATTTTGAAATAGTATGTAATAGTTTTCATGTTTTTTGAATTTCAGAATATTACAGGGATACAAATGTTTTGGTTACATGGATTGCTTTTGTACTGCTTGAGTTAAAGTTATAAGTGTGCCCATCACCCAGATAGTATACATTGTCCTGGTTAGATATGATTTTACCCATCTCCTCCTCCCCACCCCCACCTGCATGATTTCTGTTGACCTTTACTTCCATTTGTGCATGAGTGCTGATTAATTAATTCCAATTTAATAAGGAGTACATGTGGTGTCTGTTTTTCCATTATTTGATACTTCACTTAGAATAATGATCTCCAGTTCCATCCAAATTGGTGCAAAAGGTATTAATTCATTTTTTATGGTTGAGTAGTACTCCATGGTATGTATGTGTATGTGTGTGTATATATATATGTGTGTGTGTCTGTGTGTATATATATATATATATATATATATATATATATATATATATATATATACATCACATTTTATTAATCCACTCATGAATTCATGGGCACTTGGGCTGATTCCACATCATTACAATTGTGAGTTGTGCTGCAATAAACATTCAAGTGTAGGTGTCTTTGATGAAATGACGTTTTTCCTTTGGGTAAATACTCAATAGTGGGATTGCTAAATCAAATGGTAGTCTACTTATAGTTCTTTGAGGAATCTCCATACTGTTTTCCATAGAAGTTGCACTAGTTTGCAGTCCCACCAACACTGTATAAGTGTTCCTTTCTATCCATATCCATACCAGTATCTATTGTTTTGGGACTTTTTGATAAAAGCCTTTCTCACTGGAAGTGGGCTTCTTTCCACTTCCAGGAATGCAATGATGGTTCAACATATGTAAATCCATAAATGTGATTCACCACATAAATAGAAGCAAAAATAAAGATCATATGATCATCTTAATAGATGCAGAAAAAGCACTTGACAAAATTCAGCACCGTTTTATGATTAAAACTCTTAACAAAATAGGGATAGATGGATAGATGGAACATATGTCAACATTATAAAAGCCAGATATGACAAACCCACAGCCAACATTATACTGAATGGGGAAAAGTTGAAAGCATTCCCATTCAGAACTGGAGTCAGACAAGGATATGCACTGTCACCACTTCTACTCAACATAGTGCTGGGAGTTCTAGCTAGAGCAACCAAAACAAGAGAAGGAAATTAAGGGTATCCAAATGCAGAAAGAGGAGGTCTAACTATTATATCACTCTTTGCTGATGATATGATTTTATATTTAGAAAACTCCAAACATTCTGCCAAGAGACTACTGGAATTGATAAATAAATTCAGGAATGTCTCAGGTTACAAAGTCAATGTACACAAATTAGTAGCATTCCTGTATACCAACAACAGTCAAGCTGAGAATCAAATCAAAGACTTAATACCTTTCACAATAGCTATAAAGAAATAAAATACCTAAGAATATATTTAACCAAGGAGTTTAAAGATCTCTACAAAGAGAACTGTGAATCACTGAGGAAGGAAATTACAGATGATGTAAACAAATGGAAAAACTTGTCATGCTCATGGATCGGCAGAATCAACATTGTTAAAATACCCATACTACCCAAAGTGATTTGCAGATTTAATGCAATTCCCATGAAAATAACAACATCATTTTTCCCAGATCTAGAAAAAGTAATTTTATACTTCATTTGGAACCAGACAAGAGCCTGAATAGCCAAAGCAACCTTAAGCAAAAGGAACAAATCTCGAGGCATTGCTTTACCAGACTTTAAGCTATACTACAAGGCTATGGCAACCAAAACAGCATGGTACTGGCACAAAAAATAGAGATATAGACCAATGGAAGAGAAGAGAGAACTCAGATATAAAACCATCCACATATTGCCATCTGATGTTTGACAAAGCAGACAGCAATATACACTGGGGAAAAGAATCCCTATTCAATAAATTGTGCTGGGAAAATTGGATAGCCACATGTAGAAGATTGAAACAAGATCTGTATCTCTCATCACTCACAAAAATTAATTCAAGATAGATAACAGACTTAAATCTAAGATATGAAACCATGAGAATTCTAGAAGAAAATGTTGGAAATACTCTTCTAGATATTGGTCTAGGCAAAGAATTTATGAATAAGACCCCAAGGGCAATGACAGGAACAACAAAAATAAGTAACTGGGACTTAATTAAATTAAAAATCTTCTGCACAACCAAGGAAACAATCAACAGTTTTCATATTTTTCTAAGTATGCATAAGTGAAAGTAGCATGTTTTCATTGTCTTTAGAGATGTCATCCTATTCCTTTTCATTTTTTTATTGTAACTTTGTATGATGTTTTACCTTGATATATTTCTGTTGTATAAGTTTATATGATTTTAGTTTATCTGGATTTTTAGAGTGAGGTTTGGTACAGATAGCTTTGCTAACTTCAAAGAATCTTCCATTGATGTAAACTAAAATGCATACACACAAAATAAAAATATTAATAAGAAGGCATATAAACAAAGTAGTATGCATTAGAAACAGGAAGATGGTTGGTTATAGAAAGTAGAAGAATAGAAGGGATGGAAATAGAAAGAACAAATAAATAAGAGAAAGACAATGTAGATAAAAGATGATAGTATGTCATAAACTGAGGAATATCAATATTCATGTTCTACACCTGATATCGTCTCTAACACAAAAGTTTATGGAAAGAATGCATGTTTATTGTATAAAAAATGGAAAACACTAGAAAGATAAAATTTAAATCACCTATAATTCTACCCTTTAGAAATAACCACTGGGGAAATTTTGGAATAATTTTCTTATCTTTTTTCGTGTGTGTGTGTGTGTGTGTGTGTGCGTGTGTGTGTGTGTTCTGCAATATTTTTAGTCTAGGTTCTCTGTATTTTTGTGAGAACCCACGATTCTGATCATTGTAGATAGCTCATGGTTTCTCATTTGACATTGCCTTATTTTTGAGTTGTCTAATTCATGCTTATGTTGTTCTTTTATGTCTCAAATCATTTTATTAATAACTTTAGCTTATTTTGAAATAGTATGTAATAATTTTGATTTTTAAGTGTATCATTTAGCATGCTTTCATTATCTTTAGGAACGTTATGCTATTGCTTTTTATTGTTTTTTTTGCAACTTTGTATAATATTTTGTCTTGATATACTTCTGTTGCTTATTTTTATGTGAATTTAGCTTATCAGTATTTTTAGAATGTGGCTTGGTGCAGATAGCTATGCTGACTGCTAAGAGCTCTCCATTGATGTACACTAAAATTGCCTTTTGAGGTATGCTTTCAAAACCATGATTAATAATAAATACATAGATGATATCATATATTGGTCTATCAATTTATTTGTTATTTAAAATTAATGATTGACTACAATTTTTGTTATTATGTATAAAGTTGTGATTGCCATTATGGTATATAAATATTGACCAAATCACAATTAGTTCCTCAGGATTAATTCCTAAAAATGTAATTAATAGATTGTATATTTCCATATTGCTAATCATAAAGGTTAAAAGTTTATAAAATATTGGCAGTTTATGAAAGTGTTCATTTCATCACTGTCATCAATAATTTATCAATTTAATAGGTTAAAAATTTTATGTTCAAAAATATATTCCTTTGATGAAAAGCAAAGTTGAAGTTAATCTTATTTTATTGGCCTTTTGAATTTCTTCTATTATGAATTATCTATTTTGCAAATTACAAAATAAACTACACCACCACCACCTCCTCTCCACCCCACAGAATCTTCTCTCAGTCTTCCTCTCTCAGTAAATGGTGCTTGCAACCTACCTAGTTCCTATGCAATGAATTGTGATTCTTCCTTGCATCTCACTCTTCGTTACCATTTTATCCAATTCTTTCTCTAGATTATGTGTACAAAAATAATCTAAAATATGCCTAGTTTTCCCCATCTCCTCTGCTACCATGCTAATCTAAACTACCCAGTCTCTGAGCTTCCATTCCCTTCTCTATCCATTTCTTACATGCCAGCCTCACTGATTTTAAAGTGTGGGTCTCTCTAGTCTTTTATGCTTTATGCTCTCCCCAAACAAGATATTCTACTAGCTTTTTAATGGCATTCTTGTTTTCATTAGAATCTAATGCATCATGCTTTCATCATTATTCTTTTCTAGAAATTCAGAATTTTGGTTTGTATTTTTTCTTTGATACAAGTGTTTACTTCTTAAAATAGTTTCCTGGTGAAACTGCCTTTTTGTTGTTAGTATTACTGTTATTGCATTATGTATGGCTCATTAACGTTGTTTGTATTTCTATTTTTTGAGATATTTATAGCCAAATATATAGTTAATTTTAATAGGGGTTTATGCACAGTTGAAAGAAAGGTATAATCTCTGTTATCAGGTAAAAGTGCTTATTATATATTTTTAGACTTCATCTTATGGTTTTTAGGTCTTCTACATTTTTCCTAACATTTTTCCACCTTGATCTATCTAGATCTGAGAGAAGTGTGCTAAAGTTTCCTATTTTTAATGTGTGTCTGTTTCTCCTTTCATCACCTCTAGTTTCTGCTTTATGAAAGTTGCTACCGGTATTTGGTGAATAGATATTAATATCTTCACTGTGAATTGTACTCTTTAGCATTATAGAGTGTCCTACTTTGTATTGTTTAATTCTACTTGGCCTGAATTCTACCTTGTTTTAGATCAAGATCATGGCCCCTGCTTTCTTCTTTCTTGCCTTTGCTTGGTATATTTTTGCTCATGCTTTTATCTTCACCCATTTCTATTCACTTTATTTTAGGTGTCTTTTGCATACAGCATAAAGTTGAATTTTACTTTCTTAGCCAATCTGAAAGTCTTTTTCTTATATTATGTAACTTGAGCCCACTAAAATGTATGGATAGAACTGATACATTTGGTCTCATTCTATAATAGAATATTATGTTGTAGAAGCATGAATGCATGTATATGTCCCGTTATTTTAGCTGTTTGCTCTTTCCCTCTAGTTATTTCCTTTGCTTTTGGGGAAGCTTTGGACTCTTTCTAATGGTTAGTTTTATACTAATACCTATCTATAATGCTTTAAATCTCACTTTGTTCTGAAACAGTTTCTTTCTGTTATTAATATTATTGTCAGGGAGGAACTGCTTCTTTTCCTCTTGCCAGTCATAAGTATAATCTCAATATTAATGCTTGTAAAGCAAAATATACTTAAGTTTCAAGCCCTTATTAATTTTTAATGATATCTTTTCATTCCTAATACCAGTGAGTCAATCAGTAAAATTATACTGATTTGTTTTTACTCTACCCTTTCTCCCTGCCCACCTCCCCTAGTTTGTAATTGGTTGTATTATTTCTCCAATATCAGAACCTGTAATATGCGCCCTATATTTTTCCATCTTTGTCTCTGTTTATTGGTCTTCAAATGCTTACTGCCATGCCTCTAAACCTTATGAAGAAACTTTCCAGATATTATGTCTTTCTGAAACTCTTCCTGTGATGGATTCCTTAGAAAAGGTTTAGGGAAAAATATTCTTTCAAGTATTGCCTTTGTAGAACTCTTTATGGCCTTTATATTAATAGTGAAAGGATGTTTGGCCAGGTATAAGAAGCTCACATATGCTTTTCTTCAGTACAGTAACAATGTTATTTCATTGTTTTGTAGCTTAAAATGTTGCTGCTGAGAAATTGGTGCTAATCTCATTTTCTTTCCATTATTTGTTACTTGATTTCTGTGTGTGTGTGTTGTTGGTAGGGAGTGGAGATGAAAGATGTGTGGTTCTGAAGTTCTGAAGGCAATTTTTCCTTATCTTTATAGTATAAGCTACATCTTGGTGTTGACTGCTCTGATTCCAAGTACAAGGGGAGTGTGAATTTTCAATAGAACCAATTCTTGTTTTTCTAGAAAATTTTGTTGAACTGTGGTTTAAAATAATTTTGTCTGTTCCATTATTTCAATGTCCATCTTCAGGAACAATTAAATACATATTTGATCAGCTTTACAGGTTTACTTCATCAATTTTTAAAATCCTTTTAATATCTTTCATTGAGTCTGACTGGTTTGGTTTTGTTTTTCACTTATTAACTATTTATCCTACTTCCTTTACAGTGGTCTTCCTGTCACCACTTTACTTTTATGTTCAACTTATTTTAGTTTTATCTGTAAAATTTTTTTTCCTTTTCCAATTCCAAAATACCAGTTTTGATATTTGTCAGTCCTTCCCTCTTATCTTCTTATTTGCTAGCCATATAATTTTGAATTTCTTATTTCTTTATTTTTTATTTATTTAGAGATAGAGTTGTGCTCTGTCACCCCAACTAGAGTGCAGTGGCATCATCATAGCTCACCGCAACCTCAAACTCCTGGGCTCAAGTAATCTTCCTGCTTCAGCCTCCTGAGTAGCTGGGACTACAGGTGCAGCCACTACACCTCTCTAATTTTTCAATTTTTAGTAGAAATGGGCTCTCTCTCTTGCTCAGGCTGGTTTTGAACTCCTGAGCTCAAGCAGTCCTCCTGCCTCAGCCTCTCAGACCACTAGGATTACAGGCTTGAGTCACCACGTCCAGCCTGAATTTCTTAATAGTGATATTCTTTCAAAGCTTCTAATGTTTTCTTTGTATTACTTTGAAATATTATGCCAAGGTTTCTATCTATTTTGAGGCTACATTTTTTTGATGTGTTCTCATTGTCTGTTGGAACATTATCGTGATAATTTTTATTACTTTTTTAGCAGTAACTTTTATTGGAGTTAGTTTACATTTTTCTCACATTTTTAAGTGAGATTAACTTTCCTAGGCTATTAAAAAGAGGCTTCTTAGAAGAGAAATGGGTAATAGCATAGCTTTCTAAATATTATGGCTTAAGGGTTTCCTCTTTATGTTGCTCCCAGAAAGGCTCAAAATAAGTTCTATTCACACAGATCTAAGTCTATTCAGGAAGATTTTTAGTCTCCAGCCCTATACTTAGCCCATGAGCTCTACAAGCCTTGCCTGCTCAAACGGTGCTTTATGCTTTTGACATTATATTTTGCTGTTAAAGTACCTGTTGGAAACTTTCTCCTTTCTACATCTTACCCGTCTGGTCCTTTGACCTGTATCTCTGCCAGTCATTTCAGTCCTGCTCAACTTTGTTTCTGTTTCTAGGTGTGTTTGTTTTTTCCAGTTTTCTTAGAGTAAGTCTCTGTTCTTCTGGAAAGTCAAAGAAGGTGGGGGAGACAGTTCTCGAATATTTCACTGATTCCCAAGGCTTAGATTTCCCAGTAAGATGCAGTTTTCCCAGGTCTAGACACTGATTTTCTTGTACTTACCCTCATCTTGGAGGCTGTGACAATTTTTCCCAGGTTCTCTGTTATCCTCGGATCTACCCAATCACTTCTACTCAGGGTAAGCTCCTTCTCTGGAAATATTTGCTACTATTGTTCTTTTCCCCCTGGATTTGTAGAGCATACTGTAATACTTTTTGACTCTCAGTTTCTCCCATATCTATTGATTTGTGTAGCTTCTTCCAGTAGTTCGTCCATACCTACCTGATTCTGTAGTACAATTACAGTCATAATTTATGAAGCCATAAAATAATATTATTTTAGAGTTGAAAGTGTCTCTAGGCAACTCCTAGAATAAGCAATTAATTTTTCAGATAAAGAAACTCAGGTTTTCTCATGATCACAATGTTTGTAGCTATTACCACATGTAATACTTGTCTTGTTAATGCTTATGTCTTACCTTCCAAATAGTAAGTTCTTCAAATTCAAGGACAATGTCTCATTCATCTTTAATGTTTTCTATAAGCATCTGGGATGGAGCTAGGACTGTCAGGAATTTAGAAGGTACTTACTGAGGTGAAATTAAATAAATACATTTGTTCATTCAATAAATACTTATTGAGTGCTTCTTGCATAGAGTACGGTTTTAGGTACTTGGTATGTATCAGCTGAGAAAGATTTTTTTTAATACTCTAATTTGCTGGGGTTTATATTCTAACATGGATAAAAAGACAAATGAGTATGACAAACATGTAAATTATGTGGAATGTTAAAGAGTAAAAGAATAATAGGAAAATATAAAGCACAGAAAGAGAGCTGGGGAATGGAGGAGAGTGTAATTTTTAATAGCATGATCATCATGCAGATGGTGAAATTTGGGCCAAAACTTGAAGCAAGTGTAAAGTATTAAGTGTTAATTATGGAGATACATGGATGGTGTTCCAAGCAGAAGGAATATCCAACGCAAAGACCCTGACACAGTAGTCTGTCTGCAGGAACGAGGAACAGCAAGGGAACTAATATGTCAGGGCAGATTGAACAAAGGAAAGAATTATAGGAGGTAAGGTAATTGATAAACTATGGGTGGGTCTATATGGAGCAGGAGTTAGAGTTAGATCATGTAGGTTTTACAAGCCATTGTAAAATTTTTGGCTTTTACTCTGAAATAGGAAGAGATGACAGGGTTGGGGGAATAAGGAATGTCATGATCTGGCTTATATTGTTAATAGATTGTTTTGGCAGCTGTGTTGAGAATTCATGATAGGACATGTGTATTAGTCCATTTGTACTGCTATAAAGGAAATGCCTGGGGCTGGGTAATTTATAGAGAAAAGTGGTTTATTTGGCTTATAGTTCTGCAGGCTGTACAAGAAGCATGGTACCAGCATCTGCTTCTGTTGAGGGTTTCAGAGAGTTTCCAATAAAGGTGGAAGGCGAAGGAGGAACAGGTGTGTCACATGGTAAGAAAGAGGGTAGGAGATGGAGGAGGTGATTCCAGGCTCTTTTAAACAAGCAGTTCTCACATGAACTAATAAAGCAAGGACTCACTATCTCAGGGAGGGCACCAAGCCATTCATGAGGGATCAGCCCCAATGACACAAACACCTCCCACCAGGCCCCACCTCCAACACTGGGAATCAAATGTCAACATGAGATTTGAAAGGGCCAAACATCCAAACCATATCAAGATGGAAGGGTGGAAGTAGGAAGACCAGTTAGGAGGATGCCTCAGTAATCCAGTTGAGAGAGCATGGTGGTTTGACCAGGTGGTAGCAATGAAGGTGATGAGAACCAGTCAGTTTATAGGAAAAGCCAACAGGATCCTCTAATATATTATATAAGCAATGTGAGAGAAAGATCACAGATGGCCCTAAGATATTTGACCTGAGAAACTGGTAGGGTGACTAGCTCATTCTGGTTTGCCCAGAACTTTCCTATTCTAGCAATGAAAGTCCTTCATCCTAATAACTTCTTCAGTCCCTGGTAAACTGGGATGGTCGGTCACCTTAACAACTGAAAGAAAAAGGCATTATTGTAAGACTGTAAGTAGATTTTTTTAGGAAGACTAGGAATCTAGTTCTGGGCATGTTAAGTTTGAGTTATCTATTAGACTTCCTATCTATTAGTGAAGATTTTTAAGCAGGTGGTTGAATGTTCATGTATGAAGTTCAGGAGAGTGGTCAGGGATGGAAATATATATTTGGGAGGTTTTGGCCTACTATAAGGGAAAATGCATTTGTATAGGCAATGGGTTTCTTAGGCCAAACTAAGATGACTGCCGAAGTGTTTTTTCCAGCTCAGCCCCCCTGGCTAGCTGGCCTTCTGGGGAGGCAGGTGTCAGCAAACTCATGTAACCAAGGTGTTATCTCCTGTGTGAACCCATGTGATTGTGCTTTCTCATGGCATGTTGCCACTATTGTTCAGAGCAATATGTAAGGGCTCGCCATATTCTTGGCCATGCTTTTCACCAATGCTGTATTCCCCCGACAATAAAGAGTATGTCTCACCTGCCTGCTGCCACTTGCCTTTTCTCCCAATTCCCGAAGCCTGCCCTGGAGCACGGGCTAGCCACAGAGCATCCTCCTCACACCTACAGAGAATGTTTAGAGTCCTGAGTCTGGATGAGATCATCAATAAATGCAGATGGGGAAAAATCTCAATATTTAAAGGTCCAGAGAGAGAAGAATTGAGCAAAAGAAGATTGAGAAGGAATGAGCATTGAGGTAGGATGAAAACCAAGAAAGTATGGTACTCTGAAAGCCAAGGGAAGAAAGCATGCCAAGGCAGAAGGATCAGCTGAGCAAATGCTGATAAGGTTCTAGTAAGAAGAAGATGGAGAACATGACTACTGAAGTTAGCAACACAGAAGTCCCTGAAAAGTTAGGTATAGGTGATGTGGTGGGCACAACAGCATGATTGGAAAGGGGCTCAATGGAAATGGGAAAAGAAAAATTGAAGGCAGCAGACATGTACCATTATCTGAAGGAGTTTTGTGGAAAAGGCTCAGAGAATTGGTGAGGCAGCCGGCAAAAAAAAAAAAAAAAATGGTTTGAGAAAATATTTTTAGATGAAAGAAATAATACCATGTTTGTCTATTACTGGAAATTGCCCTGTAGAGGGGAAAAGAAATGATTACATAAAGAAGAGTGTGAACTGCCAGTGAGATTTTCTTAATTAGGTAAAAGAAAATGAGATTACACAGCAAAACTATTTACCAGACAAATGCAGATTTCAACTATGTACACAAGACTCTTAGAGAAAAGTAAGTGGCAGCAAAACAGATAGGAGTTTTTGCAAAAGAATAACTACTGGAGTTTGTGCTACAGTCCATCTAGATGAAATTTCAATCCATGGGTATGCATGTACAGTGCCAAATATTTTGCTGTACAGAATGATGCAGTGGCATCGTGAAATCTTCAATCTCCCGAAAATATTTACGTGCTATACTAGGGTAGAAGGAGACATTAAATATTTATTTTAGAAGGTTTCTAACCAATAAGTATTGAAACAAGAAACTATTTCAGAGTAATTTTTAACCAATCAGAAAATTTCATTAACCTATTACCTGTTTTCCCAGAAGTGCTATACCTCTTTTGTTTCCAATTAAGTAAGTCATAGTATTTTCTGTGTTGAATTGGGATGGATCTATAGATACACTCTTCAGAACCTTATCTGAATTCCCAGGTCCATGGTCTACAAAGATTCTACTGGATATAAATATATATGTATTGTTTTTCCCTATGTCACCTATCCTCATTGGTTGAGTTCTATTCAGTAACCATCAATTCATTTTGATAATTACCTCAAAGCCTATATATTTTCTTATACTGTTCTTTACATTGAAGCCCACTTTGCTGACTTCACCTAAATAGAGATTGGATTTATCAGCAAAAGGAAAGCAGGTGAAAACCAGACCAGATGTCGATAATTATATGAGGCGCTAATTAACACTACCTAAATGAAACAAGTTTGTCTTTGTTAATATGTCATTTGCACACTATCGCTCCTAGACCTGAGGAAATATCCTGCACATGATCTCCCTATCGTGTCCTGTCATAATAGTGCCATTGTTATATCTAAACAGTTTCTGAGTGGGACTTTCCAGCTGACAGACAAAATGTATACACCTTCATTTCCAGTTAATTTCTCTAGTCCTAACTATATTATTAATTTTTAATAATTATTTAAATGATTCAGACCATAATCTAAAATAAAAATGAATAAACATAGGAGCCACAAATAATTTGTGTTTTCTGGAAGGTCTAAATACATTGTGATTTTTTATTATGTGAAGTTTTATAATCCAGTTAGGTACTTGAATCTGCCTTTTTACACCGAATATACTGAATTTTATACATTCAGCCATAAATATTTCTAGGTTTTAAAAAGTAATCACTAACATTTAAAACAGGCAGTAGAAAGACTGTGTAATTTTTCTCTTCTCTCAAAAAGCTTCTATACAGCCAAGGAAATAATTAACAGAGCAAATAGACAACCGATGGAATGGGAAAAAATATTTGCAAGCTATACATTAGATAAAGGACTAATAACTAGAATCCACAAAGAGCTCAAGCAAATCAGCAAGAAAAAAATCAAACAACTCCTTTAAAAAGTGGGCAAAAGACATAAACAGAAGCTTCTCAAAATAGATAAATAGCCAATAAACATGAAAAAATGTTCAATATCACTAATCATCAGGGAAATGCAAATTAAAACCACAATGAGATATCACCTTACTCCAGTCTGAACAGCTTTTATTAAAAAGTCTAAAAGAATAGATGCTGACATGGATGCAGAGACAAAGGAATGTTTATACACTATTGGTGGCACTGTGAATTAGTACAACCTCTATGGAAATTCCTCAAATAACTAAAAGTCGATCCCACTACTGGGTATTTACCCAAAGGAAAGAATTAATTTTATCAAAAAGACACCTGCACTTGAATGTTTATTGCATCACAATCCACAATTGCAAAGATGTGGAATCAACACAAATGCCTTTCGATTCACGGGTGGATTAACAAAATGTGGTATATGTATACCACAGAATACTACTCAGCTATGAAGAAGAATGACTTATTGACTTTTGCACCAATTTGGGTGGAACTGGAGATCATTCTCCTAAGTGAAGGATCACAAGAATGGAGTAACAAACACTTCATTTACTCACAATTAAACTGGAACTAACTGATGAGCACACATGTGCATAGAGGGAAGTAAATCTCAAGTGAAATCAAGCAGGGTGGAGGGAGGCAGAGGAGATAGGTGAAAATATACCTAACGGGTACAATGAAGACTATCTGAGTGACGGGCACACTGACTCGAGCATTATAGAAGCAATCCATGTAACCAAAAATATTTGTACCCCTATAATACTTTGAAATTAAGAAAACACATCCAAATGAATAAAAAGAACTAAAAATAGAGCATATTCCATTATTCTATTCTTAATAAAAGTTGAAAATGGCAGTAATCACACACACACAGACATACACCCTCTGAAAAAAGTATGCCAGATATATATGAACTTTGAAGCAAAGCAATTAGAAGACATAGTGTTTCAACCACATGAAACTCATTTTTTTTTAACTCCCTAGAGGATAACAGGTGAGACAATTCTGAATGACTCCGTTAAAAACTCAGGTTGAAGAGATGAGGACCTCAAAAGAGACAGGAGAAACTCATGAGCAAAGTATAAAGACTGTATGAGGCCTTATCCCTGTACTGCCCTTCAATAGGAGCAGTGAAGACTCAGAAAAGGGACACTCCTGTCTGGGCCCCACACTTTAGAGGGTCTTGTATATCTTGTGTATCAGAAACACATAAAAATAAATTCATTAAAACACATAGGGGCCCCTCTGTCACAAATAATTCAATGCTCAGCACTGGTACCACACAGTTACCCACTGGCTCTTGGGACTAATAGCTCTGAGATTCCAGGGGAACTCTCATCCACAGCTCTTGCTGAATGCATTTGAACATCTCGAGGGCTCGCAGGTTGTGCCAGAAGAGATGGGTACTGCTTTACAGTTCACGGAGGATTTGTGTAGCTGAAGAATTTAGGGAAGAGAAAAAGACAAATTAATTAATTTGTAAATCTTTCATCTCAGATAGTTTGAATGTAATATTTCTTGCACAATAAAATTTGTTTACCATAACATCACCCCCAATTTTCTTACTTTTCACTAGGTTCTAATTCTTAGTTCCAAAGGTATTTACAATATAGTTGTGGTAGTATAACAGCTGCACAGAGTGGCTGAGAAATATTTCACAATATTAAAAAATTCACATTCTTCTTATATTTGTATGAATGTAGTTCTAAAGATAACATACTTGCAACTAATTACAGATTCCTGGTATTAGCAGCTATGTGGACATTGAATGCTAAAATTATGAGTAGCTTTGTTTTAATAAAATATTTACTAAGATTTGATTTCTATGGAGACCAGTTGCTGGCTATACTAGATCAAGTTTTATTTGAAAAGCAACTTGAAAGAATTGAGCAACATATTGCTATTTTCATTTTTCTTTAAAATATGTCAATATTTAAGCATTTGAAAGAAGAACTGTATGATTTTAGATTTTATTTTAAGAGATGGTGAAAGCATGATATAAGTAGAATGGCTTGTTTGGAGAAAACATAAAATATTTTACCAATGAAACAAGTTGTATTTTACTTCATTACAGAGGTCAAACATGGTATATCAGTTTGCTCAGGCTGCCATAACAAAGTACTACAAACTGGGTAGCTTAAACCACAGAAACTTATTATCTCACAGTTCTGTAGTCTGTAAGTCCACGATCAAAGTATTGGCAGGGTTGATTCCTTATGAGGGCTGTGAGAGAGAATCTATTCCATGCTCCTCTACCTCTTGTGGTTTACTGGTGATTTTGGCATTCCTTAGCTTGTAGTTGCATCATTCCAGTCTCTACCTTTATGTTCACGTGATGTTCTCCCTGTGAATAAGTCCCTGTCCAAATTTCCCCTTTTTATAAAGACACCAGTTATATTGCATTAAGGGCCTAGCCTAAGCCAGTATTATCTCATGTAAACTAACTACATCTGCAACAACCCTACCTCCAAATAAGATCAGCTTCTTAGGTACTAGGAATTAAGACTTCAACATATACATTGTGGGGTGGGGGTACATGATTCAACCAATAACATGTGGTATATAAAGTTTAACAAAGTAAAGTTTTATTCAAAATTAAACTAATGAAAAGTAGGGAACACAATGCCTTAAGAAATGTTTAATTTAACATTATACTCATAACACAAACTATGTAAATATCTCAAATACAATAATAGTAATTTTGCTGAAATAGAGGCAATAAAACAAATTTCATGAAAAATTATAAGAATTTATTAACTGTGCCAGCCCTTGTTTTATTACTCATCTAAACATTACTCACCTATTACCAGATCACCCAAATATGCACAATAATAAAGTGCAATTATTTGTTAGTATTTTGCTGACTTTTTAGTCACATGAAAATGACTACATATTTTTTTTAATTTTGTTTTTATGAAGGTGTATTTGTCAATGTAAGATGATAGAAATATTTTTTATTTGTCAGATTGTTTTATAATTTTAAATAATCACTATATGTGGTAGTGGGCTTCCATTTGTCATTTTCTCCTGGGCTCCACAAACATTAGAAGCAGTCCTGCGTATTCTGTTTCAAGAAATAACAAAGCAGACCCTTCAGAACAGAGCTCAATAAAGCCATTTTTATTTTCTTACCCAAAATGAGAAGATCCAAATATTTCTAAACAATTTTATTTTAAAAACTTTTAGAGATATGGATAAAATAGTCACATATCTACTTTAAAATTAATTTCTCTATAGAGTTACTTACATGAATAATTTTTTCTTGTTTAAAGATATTAAAAAGGTTAAAAATAAACAAATAAATAAAATACAAAGATATTGAAAAGGTACAAATGATTTTGTTACATGAATACCTCATATCATGCTTAAGTTGGAGCTTTTAATGTTCCCATCACCATAATAGTATTCTTTGTAACTAATAGGTAGATTTTTACCCCTCATCTGCCTATCCTCTCCCCTCTTCTTGGTTTCCAATGTCCTTTACATCTCTTTGTGCCCATGTGTGCCCATGTGGGCCCATCATTTAGGTCCTAATTATTAGTGAGTACATGTGGTGTTTGTTTTTCCATTCCTGAGATATTTCACTTAGGATAATGGTCTCTAGCTCCATCCAAGTTGCTGCAAAAGACATTATTTCATTCTTTTTTATGGCTGAGTAGTACTCCATAGTATATACACTACACATTCTCTTTATCCACTCATGAGTTGATGGACACTTACGTTGATTCCACATCTATGTAATGGTGAATAGTGCTGTGGTAAACATTTGAGTCATTTTTGATAAAATGATTTCTTTTCCTTTGGGTAGATACCCTGTAGTGGGATTGCTGGATCAAATAGTAAGTCTATATTTATTTCTTTGAGGAATCTCCATACTGTTTTCTATAGAAGTTGTACTAATTTACAATCCCACCAACAGTATGTAAGCATGCATTTCTCTCTGCATCCCTGCTAGCATCTATTGTTTTTTGACTTTTTAATAATGGCCATTCTCATGAATACATTTATAAATTATGAATAGGAGTAAGAGGGAGAAAGATGGTTGACTAGAGGTATCAGTTGCCAGATTATCCCAAAAAGAAGAAAAAGTTTCTGGTAAAAAACAAAAAAAAGTTTCTGATGAAAAAGCACAGACCAAGTGGAATACTTAAGGAAGACTGCCAGAATTTACCCTTACCAAAATAGATACCATGGGAAGAAGTTGTGAAGCAGAACAAAGAACAAGATTTTGGCAGAGAGCACCCCCCAAGGAATTTGGAGTCTGGCAGAAAGAGTAGGCGGGAGCGTTTATTTTTCCTTCCCTCACACCTGTAGCAGTCTGCCAGCTTCAATCTGTCAGGGAGCCCTTCTACCCTCAGAAATCCAAGTGCTGCTGCTGTTGGTGAACTGAGAAATTCTTAAGAACAGAGCACTAACCTGCCAACCCACGCAGGGTCACTTCCTTCCCCCACAGACCTGAGCCAAGGTGGGCAGGTGCCATACTGTTTGCCCACCCACTGTGTGCCTCAATCTTGCCTAGGGAGTCACATCCCTTCTGTCTCCTTGTTACTGGATCCCACACAAACACTCCCCATCACCCACTTTGACTGTGAATACCCCAAAGGAACAAGATGACACAAGACAGCAGCAATATTTTTGGAGTCCTGACCCATAGGGGTTGCTGTCCCAAGAGGACAGGGAAGTGCCATGAGTACTTTTCAGGACAAAGGACACTCTCCTGCACCTGAGAGTCTCTGACTCATGATCCAAAATTGTCTGCACTTCTCCAAGTGAAGACAGAACAGAGTCTGTAGTGTAGGAGACTGTTCCCACCTTAGAGCAGAAGCAGAAATGGAACCCAGGAAGGAACTTGGAGATGGGGGCTTTCCCTCGTCTAATCATGCAATGCTACAGACATGGCCACCTCTACTCCCAAGCAAGAGTTTTTGATACAAGTGTGACAGTTCTGGTCTTGCAGAGGGTGTGGGGGCATTGCACCTTCAATAATACTGTGCTTGCCATGCCTGGGTTTTCCATGGAGGGTGCACCTCATTTCTCTCCCTTCATGGACATTTTTGCAGCTGTCCCAAACAGGGAAACTCAGCCCTTGGGTCTCTACATCACTGGATCCACCGCTAACGTTCCCTAGAACCCACTCAGACCACAGCAGCCTAAGGGGACCAGTGGATCTGATGGGAACTGTGGGACAACTGGAGCTTGGGCATTTAGGGCAGACCACTTCCAACTGAGAGGAGAGTGCAGCACATCAGTGTGTCCCTCAGGACAAAGGTTACCAGAATGCCAGCTCTCCCCAATTCAGAGCCTTCTCCACCATCTCTTCCTTCTCTCCTCCCCCACCCACTGCTGTTGAGGCAGTCACATCTGTTCCTACTCAGGACTGGTGAGGGTTCCACAGGGGATGATCAAGCTAGGGCACTTAGGAGCATCTGCTCCCACCCGCTACAGCATGCTCATCACACCCAGGCTTCCATAGCGATTTCATGTACCCCAAGGACAAAACCTGCCACTTCCACTGAGGGAGGGCAGGGTGAGCAGTTCTTGCCCCCAACTACCTGCCTCTACTGGGAGATACCTACTCTACCTGGAGGCAAATCTGTGACACAGCTGCCTATTTCAGCCGTGGCCCATAGCCATTCTAATAGCCCAGCACACAACAGGTACCTTCACTGCCTCTGCTGTAGCTGGGCCAGGGTGGGAGCTGGAAATATAGGTGCTTTTGTGTCCCAGAAAGACAGAAACCACTGCTAAGAGAGGGATGTGTGAGTAGCCTGTATATCCTATAGCGGCGTGCTTCTGCTTATCTCATTGAGAAGGGCCACCCATTTTGTGGCAGGTTCACAGTGTATACACCTGAGCATTCTTATGGACCAGGAGATCACCTTGCCCCTCCCTATCACAGCCAGTTCAGTGCCTGAACTCAGGGAAGCCCAAGGGCAATTTTGCCAGCCTGGTTTCAGTCTTGTCCCCTAGAACTCAAGCATGCCATCCTAGGGACTGGGGATTCCCTAATCTGGTCCACCACTGTTGGCACCTGAATACTCTTCCAGGGGTCTGAGGTCCAGCCAACCCAAATTGCCACCACACCACAGTGGGTATGTACTTTCATGAGTCAAAAGGCAGCAAAGCTCTCTCTCTCTTTACACTAAGCAGCAGTTTCCAGCAAAGGAGAATAGGTGAACTACAAAGCTATCTGTTTTGAACTGAGGAAAGAGGCTCCAAATGAGAAGGAACCACCATAAGAACTCTGGCATTATGAAAAAACAGGCTATTTCAACACTCCCGAGGGATCATACTAGCTCTCCAGCAATGGACTACAACAAAAAGGAATTTTTCAAATGTCAGGTAAAGAATTCAGAATACAGATCACAAGTAGCTCAATGAGATCAATGAGAAAATTGGAAATCAACATACATACACACACCACACAAAAAATTCAGAACATGAATGAAAAAATCACTAAAGAGATAGATATTTTTAAAAAAATAGAACTTCTGGAAATGAAAGACTCACATAGGAAATTTCAAAATATAGCAGAAAGTTTTAACAACAGACTAGACCAAGCAGAAGAAAGAATTTCAGAACTTGAAGACAAGACTTTTGAATTAACTCAGTCAGTCAAAAATAAAGAAAAAGAATCAAAATAAATGAACAAAGTCTTCAGTAAATGTGAGACTATGTAGAATGCCCAAACGTAAGAATCACAGATATTCCTGAAGGAGAAAAAGAAAAAGAAAAAACTTGAAAAAGCTATTTAAGGGAAGAATGAAGGAAAATTTCCTGGTCTTTCTAGAGATTTAGACATCCAGAAATAAGAAGCTCAAATGAACTCCTGGAAGATTCATTAAATAAAGGACATCACCAAGTCACATAGTCATCAGACTGGCCAAAGTCAATGTGGAGGAGAAAATCCTATAAGCTAGAGACAAAAGCATCACGTAATTTACAAGAGAAGACTCATCAAACTAGCAGCAGACTTCTCAGTAGAAACACTGCAAGCCAGAATGGATTAGAGTCCTATCTTTAATTTTCTTAATCAGACTAATGTCAGCCAATAATTTTGTATCCTGCAAAACTAAGTTTCATAAAAGAAGGAGAAATAGATTCTTTCCTAGATAAGCACAGGCTAAGGGAATTTACCACCACTACGTTGGCCCTACAAGAAATGCTTAAAGGAATTTTAAATATCAAAAGGAAAGATCGGTACTCACCAGTACAAAAACAACCAAAAGTAAAACAAACAAACTCATAGCATTTATAAAATAGTGATACAATGGAGAATGCAAAGCAACTAAGTAACAATCAACATGTCTGGAACAGTATCTCACATGTTGACATTAACATTGAATGTAAATGGTCTAAATGCCTCACTTAAAAGATCTAGATTGGCAGAATGGATAAAACAGCACAGCCCAAATATCTGCTGTCTCCAAGAGACCCACTTAAGTTGTAGACTCAAGGTAAAGGGATGGGAAAAAAAAGTTGCACACAAATGGAAACCAAAAGCAAGCAGTAGTAGCTATTCTTATATCATATAAAACGGCCTTTAAATCAACGATTAAAAAAAACAAAGTCATTGCATAATGATAAAAGGATCAATTCAACAAGAAGATAGAACAATCCAAAACATATATGCACTTAAGTAGAGCTCCCACATTCATAAAACAAATACTATTAGATCAAGGAAAACAAATGCAAAGCAATATATTAATTGTGGGAGATTTCTACATTCCACTGACAGGACTAGACAGACCATTGAGGCAAAAAATTAATAAGAAACACTGGATTAAATGAGACTCTAGAACAAAGGTACCTAATAGACATTTACAGAATATTCTATTAAAAATCTGGAGAATGTACACAATATATAAGCACATGGAACATTTTCTAAGATAGACCATATATTGGGCCCCCAAACAACTAATTTTGAAAAATTGAAATTATATCAAGTATATTCTCAGGCCACAGTGGAATAAAATTAGGAAGCAATTCCAAGAGGAACTCTCAAAAATAAACAAATACATGGAAATTACACAATCTATAGCGAAATGATCTTTGGATCAGAGATGAAATTAAAATGAGAATTAAAATTTTTTCAAAATGAATGTTAATGACACAAGTTATCAAAATCTCTGGGATGTAGTAAAAGAAGTGCTAAGAGGGATAGATCACAAATTAACAACCTACCCGCACACCTCAAGGAACTAGAAAAACAAAAAGAAACAAAACCCAAAGCTAGCTGAAACCAGGAAATATCAAAGATCAGAGCAGAACTAAATAAAATGGAAATCAAAAAGAAAAAAACAATACAAAGGATACATGAAATGAAAAGTTGGTTTGTTGGGTTGTTTTTGAGAAGATAAAATTGATAGACCACTAGCTAGATTAACCAAGAAAAGAAAAACAGCAATTAATATAAGCTTGATACCAAGTAAAAAAGGAGGCATTACAACTGATACGATAGAAATACAAAAGATCATCCAAGACTACTATGAAAATCTCTATGCCTATAAAGTAGAAAATGTAGAGGAAATGTATAAACTACTGGAAACATAAAACTTTCCAAGTTTGATTCAGGAAGAAATAGAAATCCTAAACAGAATAATGAGTAGCAAGATTGAATCAGTAATAAAAAATCCCCCTATGAAAAGCCCAGGACCAGATGGATTCACAAGACATACAAAAAAAGCAGGCACCAATCCTAGTGAAACTATTCCAAAATAATGAGAAGGGGTGAGTCCTCCCTAACTCATTCTATGAAGCCAGTATCACTTGGATATCAAGCCAGGAAAGGACACAACAATAAAAGAAAACTATAGGCCAATATCCTAGATGAACATGGATGTAAAAATCCTCAGCAAAACACTAGCTCACCAAATCTAAAAGCACATCAAGAAGATAATTCAGCACAATTAAGTGGGTTCATCCCAGGGATGCAAAGTTAGTTTAATATTCACGAATTAATAAATGTGCTTCACCACATAAACAGAATTAAAAACAAAAACCATATGATCATATCAATAGACACAGAAAAATCATTAAATAAAATCCAACACCCCTTCATGATAAAAACACTCAACAAATTAGGTATAGAAGGAACATACCTCAAAATAATACAAGCTATATATGGCAAATCCACAGCCAACATCACCCTGAATAAGGAAAAGCTGCAAGCATTCCACCTCAGAACTAGAACAAAACAAAGATGACCACTGTCACCACTTCTATTCAACATAGTACTAGAAGTCCTAGCCAAAGCAATAATACAAGAGAAAGAAACAAAGGGCATCCAAATTGGAAAAGAGGAAGTCAAACTATCTTTGTTGCTGATGATATGATCTTATACCTTGAGAACTCAAAAGATTTCTATAAAAGACTCCTAGAAAAAATAAATGAATTTAATTAAGTCTCAAATTACAATATCAATGTATACAAATCACTAGCATTTCTACACACTAATAATAACCAAGCTGAGAATCAAATCAAGAACTCAATCCCATTTACAAAGCTGTAAACAATAACATACTTCTTATACTTAACCAAGGAGGTGAAGAATTTCTACAGGGAGAACTGCAAAACACTGGCGAAAGAAATCATAGATATCACAAACAAATGGAAAAGCATTTCAAGCTCATGTTTTGGAAGAATCAATATTGTTAAAAATTTCTATACTGCCCAAAGTAATCTATAGATTCAATGCAATATTTATCAAAATGCCAATGTCATTTTTCACAGAATTAGAAAAAACAATCCTGAAATTTATATGGAACCAAAAAAGAGCATGACTAGCCAAAGCAATCCTAAGCAAAAAGAACAAATCTGGTGTCATCATATTACCTGACTTCAAATTATACTATAAGGCTATAGTAACTAAAACACTGTGGTACTGGTATAAAAGTAGTCATATAGGTTGATGGAACAGAATAGGAAACCCAGAAATAAAGCCATGTACCTTCAACCAACTGATCTTTGAAAAGACACTCTATTCAATAAGTGGTGCTGGAAAATTGGATACCCTCATGCAGAAGAATGAAACTGGATCCCCCTCTCTCACCATATACAAAAGTTAACTTAAGATGGATTAAAGGCTTAAATGTAAGGCTTGAAACCATAGAAGTATTAAAAGAAAATCTAGGAAAACTATCCTTAACATTGGCCTAGGTAAAGAATTTATGACTAAGACCACCAAAACAAATACAAAACCCACAAAAATAAATAAATGGGACTTAATTAAACTAAAAAACTTCTGCACAGCAAAAGAAATAATGAACAGAGTGAACAGATAACATACAGAATTGGAAAAAATATTTGCAAGCTATATATATGACAAAGGACTACTATCTATAATCTATATGGAACTCAAACAAATTAGCAAGAGAAAAAGAAATAAGCCCATTAAAAAGTGGGCAAAAGACATGAAACAGACATTTTTCAGAAGCAAAGAAATAAATGGCAAACAAAAATATGAAAAAATTCTAAAAATCACTAATCATCAGAGCAATTCAAATTAAAACCACAACGAGATACCACTTTACTTCTGCCAGAATGACAATTACTAAAAAGTCAAAAAACAATAGATGTTGCTGTGGATGTGGTGAAATTGGAATGCTTATATACTGTTGGTGGAAATGTAAATTACTATAACCTATATGGAAAGCAGTATGGAGATACCTCGAAGAACTAAAAGTAGATTTACCATTCAATCCGGCAATCCCACTACTAGAGATCTACCTAAAGAAAAAAAAGTAATTATATCAAAAAGACAATTTATGTAACCAAAGTATTTGTACCCCTGTAATACTCTGAAATTAAATAAATAAATAAAATCATACAATATGTAAAAAAAAAAGACACCTGCTCTTGTATGTTTATCACAGCACAATTCACAATTGCAAAGATATGAAGCCAACATAAGTGCCAATCAACTGATAAGTGGATAAAAAAATGGAGTGCATACACACACACACACACACACACACACACACACACACGCCATGGAATACTACTCAGCCATAAAAAAGAATGAAATAATATCTTTTGTAGTAATTAGGATGGAACTAGAGACCATTATCCTGAGTGAAGTAACCTCAAAATAAATAACCAATTATATTATTATATATATTATATTATATATCATATAATATATAATTATATTCTCACTTATAAGTGGGAGCTAAGCAATGGGTATACATGGTCATACAAGGTGATATACTATACATTATAGACTCATAAGAGGGAGGGTAGGAGGGAGGTATAGGATGAAAAATTACTTATTCGGTATAACGAACACTATTCAAGTGATGGGTATAAAAAAAGCCTAGACTTCACCACTATACAATTCATTCATGTTACAAAAAACCATTTGTACCACCTAATCTATTAAAATAAATATCAAAAAATAAAATGAAATAACCAAAAAAATAAATTATGAAAAGATAGTAACTTAAAGATATTTTTCAATATGAACTTCTGAAACAATTGTTTTCAAGCTTCTCAAATCAATATCTTTATCATAGAACTACTTTTTAGTCATCCATTTCCTAGATTATATCATCTCTACTTCCATATAAGTTTTTTTTTTGTTTTGAGGCATAGCATTTTAAATCTACTTAAGATACTACCAGTGTAAAATCTGTCCTGAGACACCAGAACCCACCCAAGAGTGCCAGGCGCACTGTCTGGAGAATGGTCACGCTTGAGGCTCTGACTTAGGGAGATGGGCAGGACATGGACAATGTATATAACCTGAGCTTTTGTACCCCCATGATGAGCTGAAATAATAATAATAATAAAAGACATTCATTATTCATATATATTCATTATTTTCTCATTCTTTTTTGTATATAAGCTTTTTTTTAAGGAAACAGGGTCACATAGGTTCATGTTTATATAATAAGACCCAAAGGTAACTATTTACTCTATTGCTTTCTTCTTTTTTTCTGTATTGCTTTTCATCGTTGACTAACAAGTATTAAAAGATTTATAATGACAGCCTACATTTGTCATACTGCCAGGAAACAAGTGCTGAAGCTGTGTGTGAGATCTTTCTAGTGTTGACTATGGTTATTTCAGGCTAAGATCTTTCCTCAAACAATTTTTCAAGGGAAAGTCACGTAATTCCCCAAATTAAAATCAAATAATTGAAATATATCCTGCTAAAAGGGAAGGTTTTATAAGAATTCATATATTAGGTAATTTCTTCTTGCCCAAAGGATGTTTTGGGGAAAAACAAAAAATTAATATATATATATAAGTCAATCAAACATTAAACAACAGAGTTGGAGCCACAAGTCTCTCATCCACTTCTTCTAGTCAGGCTGAGGTGTTCTTATGTGTGTGGAACCACAGAGATCAGGAAGAATCCTACCTAGGCACAAGGGCAGATGTCACCACTTTGTCAAGGATGGAGGAGCGTGATCAGAGAAAACAAAACCCTGCTGCTGTTCAGCTGCCCTACCTCATTTTCCTTCAGTACTGTGACAGCTAAGTGACTGAACACAAATAGTAAACCACACCTAGACTTCCATCCCAAGGTCTAATGGGTAACTGGTTTAACTGGGAGAAAGTTCAACAAGGGTCCGCTCATATAAATTCTGGCCAAATGTGAAACTCTGATACAGCTATGAGTAAGAAACAGGAAATAAAATGCCATGGAATCAATGAAAAATATCATCCAAAGGGAGAAAAAAGTATCACAACATGTGAAAGAAAAATGACAAAGACGTTTTGGAATACTAACTCCAAAAACTAAAAGGCACATTAAAAAAAAAAAGTGTCTCTGGGACCTTAAGGAAATTTGAGAAAATGAATCTATGAATCATAAAATCTGTAAATCATAATATATGAGCCTAACCCTGTTCAGATGTATACATTCTATTATTGGATAACTCTTTTGAAACAATATCTAAAATAGTAGTGATAGTATATAAATTTGTATTGGGATAACTTTTAGTGTTTTTCTGTTAAACATAATGCAGAACATAAATAAAAGTACCTCAAAATGGATGGGTAAAAATACAACAGATAAATATAAAAAATAATAACAATGTGTACAATATTAACATCAGAAAATATTCAATGTAAAAACATTAAATTGGAACATGGAATATTTTTTATTAGTTATAGGACTAATGAAATTTAACGTCATGAACAGATGTTCATGCACCAAATGTCATAGCATCAATGTAATCAATGCGATTAGAAGAACAAAATTATAACTGTAAAAATCAACTATAGCTTAAGATGAGTGATTTCAGAAAGTAGCATCATTACACTAACATCACATTGTATCCTATAAATATATACAATTATTATTTGACAATTAAAAATAAAATAAAATTTATAAGAGATTTAATATAAAATGGATATAATGTTCTACTAAAATACTATGCAATTATTTTAAAAAGACATAGATTATTAAAATTAAAGCTTTAATTTTTTTCTCAGTTACCCAAATGTACTATCCCAAATTAGAAATCCCTGGATGAGACAGGGTTAAAATTGTTGTGCTGAACGAACAGGGATTTTGGAATTGTCAGCTAGTGCCGTGAGAATTTGGTATCCATGGTGTTTACCATCTTAATAGTTAAAGAAGATATTTAATCATATCAAATGATTACAGAAAAAGACGTTTATTATAAAATTCATCATTGTGTGTGTGTTTGTGTGTGTGTGTGTGCACATTATAGCAAGCTTTATGCCTAATAGCAAATTAGAACAATCTCATTAAAATCAAGGACCAAATGATCTAGCACACTCACACTACTATTTATAATGTTGCTTCAGAAGGCCAATAGTATAATAGAATTAATAAATATGAAAAGAATAGACTGAGTAATATGATGTATAAGCTATCTGATAAATGGAAAATCCAGGAAAATTTAAAGAAAGTTTCAGAAACTTAAAGAATTCAGCAAGAAAGTCAATTTCAAAGTAAACCTGTAAAATTATTATGTAAATGTATTAGAAAAAGAGATCTATCCACAATAACAATAATAACAGGCAGAAAAAATATACTTTGGAATAAACCTAATAAAAATAATCAGTAATTATACAAAGGAAACTAAAAATTTAACATAAGAGCTAAAAAGAACCTTAATGTACAATCACATGCCATTTTCTTGGATGTATGTATTGTGCAGATAAACATTTTCTGAAAGTTAACCTATCAATGTAATGAATTCTAATTCATACGTCAACTGAATTGGATTAAAAAGTGTAAGATTATCTTAAATTCATTAAAATCATAAATGTGTGAGATAGCCAGAAAAAAAATTTAAAATAAAGGAAAATGAGAAGGATTTGCTCTACTAGGTATCAGAAACCTGTCATAAAAACATAATTAATTAAATTGTTACTAATACAGGAAAAGGGAAAAAATCAATAGAATACAGTAGAAACTTCAGAAATAGACTCAAGTAAATATGAGGATTTAATATATAATAAAACTGGAATTTTTAATCAATGGGGAAAGAACACATGATATTGGGACCATTTGATTCCAATTAAAAAATATTATATTCTTTCCTCATATCTTAAACCAAAAAGCTCAAATGAATTAATGATTTAATTGGAAAAATAATCATATAAATATTTGAGAAGTAATCTTTATAATTTTAAGGTAGGAACAATTTTTTAAGAAACAGAGTAGTAGATTGATTTACATAAACATTTATAATGAACAATAAAGCCATAGAAACTGTAGTGATGAGCAGGATCATGAATAGAGTATTTAAATACCCCCTAAAAAGTTAAAAGCTGTTCAGACAGATGTTTTTCAGCTAAGAGATTGGTTAGGACTTTTTTCAATAGCAATGTAGGTGTGAATTATAAACTGACACCTTTCTAAATATCAATTTAATAATATGTAATTTGATAGCACTAACAGATATTCTAAGTAATTAGATTAGTGTATAAATGTATATACATAAGGATGCTTGTGAAGTTTTGTTCATATTTTTTAAAATGGAAAGAAAATATCCAATAGTAGGCAGTTTGCAACCATTTTAAATGACTGACATTAAAAAGTATATGCACTACATTATTATGAGAAAAAGAGTAGATTATACAAGTAATGAAAGGCAGATAACCTAGACTATTTTTTAATGCATGCACAGCCCAAATAGTACAGCCAACACAATACTAGTGGTTATCTCTGGGTCGAGGGAAAAAAAGATCTTTCTTTTCTTCTTCATAATTTTCTGAAAAGTTTGAAATGAGTATGAATTTTCCATGTATTAGAAAAGAGATGGCTATTTTGACTAAAATAGTTTTATTTAACTAAATAAGTAGTGAATAAACTAATCATTGTGTGTATTTACTTAAGTACATTATTTATTTTGCTAGTGTTTAGGAAAGTTTCCCAATTTCCAGTGACTATCATTTTATGTACTTGTAACTCCACAAATCAACTTTACTCATTTTTAGATAATTTTATTTCATATCATATATATCACTTGGGAGTCACTAAAGTATTTAAATAAATGATTGAAACTTAAAAACAACACATGTATTTGCCATAATTGCTTCATTTTTAATTTCCCCACTCTGCCCTTAATGAACATCATGGACTGTTTTCTTTCTAGGATTCAGCACATGCAGTGATCACCTATGAATCAGGAATATGTAAAATCACCTTCCCACACAGAGCTAAGTAAAATACATATGCCTTTGCCTCTCATTGTATCACAATTAACTTGAAAAAGTTTCACAGGATATTAATCTAGCCTTTTATTTTTATAGTTCATTAAGTACATTATTATGTTTGTACATACTTTACATTCACAGCATTCCTTAAAACAATTTTATTAGTTATTTCTCATATATTGTTATTAAATTGTGAAATATGACTCAACCAAACAAAATACACTAATTTTTTAAGTTGCCTCCCTCCATTTCTAGCTTTATTGAAAATCTAATATAATAAGAAAGCCATGGGGATCCAGTTGCCAATCAGACCTCTTTCCAAGCAGTTCTAGGTCAGTTTATTAAAGCCTAGAATGGTCATAAATAACTTATTTTAACCTTGCCACACTACATATAAATTTTCAAAAGTGTGTTCTCAAAGCTTAATCTCAATTTAGTTGATTGTATGTGACTCTTAACCTTACAATTCACCAACAATTGAATTAAATTTCTTGTCAGCACCTAAAGGAAGTTCGTTTATTGATTGATAGTGTTTCCATTTTTCTGTCAATGTTAGCATAATATGTTTCTCTGCATTCATACATTTTGGAGGATGTGGATTGAGGACATGGATTGAGTATGTGCTATTCCCTTTAACCACATGTAAATTAGAAAATTCAGGTGCTGCTGCTGCCACCCAAGCAAAAAACAAAGAAACAAACATGGAAGTCCTCCTAGACTCTTTTTGAGATCCTGAGAATTTCTATGCAAAAAAGTGGGCACTGCACCTGTGATTTTCAACTCGGGCTGCACATTAGAATAACCTATGATCATGGAGGAGGTGCAAGTGGCACTCACAGGAAGTTCAGACACTGGTGTGATTTAAGCACTTCCCAGGTGATTTGTTTCTAATGTTCAACAAGAACTAAGAAAGACTGCTTTAAAACCCCTATTCAGGCAGTAACTCTTCTGTGGAGAATTCCCTGATCCTTCAGACAGAAAAAGTTACTCCCTCCCACAGAGGTGATTCCTTGCTAAAATAAAAGCCCTGAAGATAGCTATGTTGTATTTGCCTTTGCAACCTGATGGGGTGCAGAAAAAACTACCCCAAAATATGGCACCTTGGAAATTGAGAAAACTGCAGAAACAAGAATGTCTATCTGACCTTCTCTTGCCTCTTTCTCCCCTGAAGTAGGTCATAGAAACTAGACTACCCCTTTCCCCTTCTTCCCTGAAGCAGGCCATAAAACCTAGGGAAGTCACTCTCTGATCTCCAATCCTTTTCCCCTGAGGACCCTCATGTGACAAGTGACCTGTTCTATTCCCAGAGGAAAGAAATGTTCCCCAGGGGTACCAAGAAGAAACTGAACAAACAGGCCTTGCTAAGTATCCTGCTCCCCCAGCTTATTACAATTAGATCATGCCATTTTGTCCTCCAATCATACTTCCGCATGATCATCCATAAAAATACACAGATCTCCCCATTTCTTTGGGTCTTCATTACTGAAAACTCCTATGTCACATAAAACTTAAAAAAAATTCATATGCTTTTATCTTGTTAATCTGTCTTTTGTTATAGGGGTCTCAGCTATGAACCTTGTGATGGGTGAGAAAAGGATACTTTTCTCTCCTATGAACTTCAAAAACCTAGCAGAATTCATGACTAAGTAAATACTCTCTATCTCTCTGTGTCTCTGTGTCTTTCTGTGTCTCTGTTTCTGTCTCTCTGTCTCTGTCTCTCTCTCTCTCTCTCAGTCTTGCTCATAAAACTTTTGAGGATATGCTCTGGAAATATCATATTCTTTGCCAGATGAGCTAAACAATTAGGAACTATCCTATCAAAAATCAATTAATCAATGAAAACCATTTTATTTTCTTATATTTCCTTATTTACCAGCACCTATTCTGGTAAATAAAAAATATAAGTGGGTAAAAATTATAATTACCCTTAGAGAGTCTGAGCCTTCTTTTCCTAGCCAAAAACCAATCTTCACATTATTTATTGCTTGCTCCCCTCTCCTGAATACTGCTTTAACCATACTTCCATCCTTCAGCCCTACGTTTTCCTCAAAAATGTCTGTGTGAGATTGAACATTTTTTATTTGGTGAGGGTCTCTGTGATATCTTTGTTCTGAAAACTTTCTTAAACATAAATAGTTTTCTTCCTTTTTTTCTTCAATATTATTAGATAATGGCCTAAAATTTAGAATTAAAAACCTACTCTCTTAACCCTTCAAGTCAAATTTTCCGGCCCATGTAAAATAAATATGTGTCCATTTCTGTCATGTAGGATCCATCATGCCAGCATTTTCTGGATACCATTCTTTTGGCCACAATTACCAACTAAAAGAACTGACCTTATTGAAATTTTATTGGATGAATAGCTTATCTGAATTTATATGGAAGAGCAGTAAATTCAAGAAAAGCTTTATAAAAGTTATTTTAAAAGGAACATAAACAGATTGAGCCAAAGCAAGAAAAAGAAAGCAGAACAGGGAACGATGAGATAGAAGCAACAACAACACACAAAAGTAAAAAGTGACTATAGCCATAAGGAACACAGAAAGGGGAGAGATTGGTACGGAGGTGAGGGAAAGAGGTCCAACATAGAGATTGCCCTTGGGGTAAAGATGAGGTAAGCCTTAGAAAGTATTTTGAGGGACATAAATTGTAAAAGGAATATTGGAGTAGCCATAAATGCATATGTTTGCTTCTCACATAGATCTATGCATGGCACGTAAAAAGAAAACATCAAGATTAAGTGTTTTCTAATGCTAATAATTGTTTTCCTTGAGCAATTATGTGCTTGTCTGAACCTTGAGCACATGCTGATATCTGTTTATAAAATGTTTACCACACATATTTGGTCCAAAGGAAAGAAAGCTGGCAAAATTGAATTAGACCCACAAATATTCCATTATAATGCTTTCATTCTCTGGGAAGCACAAATATGGATTATATTTTTTTTTATTTGTCAAGTATACAACTAAATTTTACCGTAGACATAAACTCTTTACATTATGTTTATTTATATATTTTATATACTTTATTTATATTATTATTTATCTTCTTTTTGTACTACTCTATATTCATTCACATCCAAAATGAATAATGGAAGAAGCTGCCTAGCTTGGGAGAGAAGATACAGTTAGTTGTTACTAGGGAAAATTAAGACTGTGTCTATGGGGAGGTCATTCTGCTTTAACTATGTCAATGTATGCTCTCTGAAGAGGACTGTTTCAAAATAAATTGGAAATTTCAGCTGCCCAAAAGCTATGTAAACTGAAACTTTTTGATTTCTGTTGGCTTGATCCAGACTTTGTGGTCTAAACTATTAATTAGCAACTAAGAGATATGATTTTTTTAATTGTGAACTAATTAAGTTAGACTTTCCTTATTGGAGTGAAATTTTATGTCATATCAAAGAAGTATAAAATATTTGTTAAGTTAGATTATTCAGCACAGGATAATGAACAAGTCCTGATTTCTTGTTGAATTATTTCAATTCTGACCAAGTATTTAACTTTCTGATTTTTCTTATTCTGGTTCTCAGACCTTCAATTGTAACCATGGTCATAGTAAAACCATTATAATATTAACACATCACAGTATTGAGGTTTGGGTGGGCTTTTTGTTCGTTTTGTTTCATTTCATTTTGCTTAATGAATATTTCGTAAAGTGTATCTGTCATTTGTCCCTGATGCAAATCTGAACCTTATTCTCACATTGTGAAACTTTCCAAGATAGAATTTCAAAAAGCCTACACATTTCTCCTTTGTGCTAAGTGCATCTTCCACTAATTAGATGTATTTGTATTAAACTTTAATTTGGAAGCAAGATATTCAAGGGAAGAGCCAGTGTAGCAGGTGTAGAGTGACAGAGATGGTGTGTAACGGAGATAGTGGTTGTTTACTTGTTTTAGAAACAAGACAAAGGAAAAGCCTGACTTCAGTGAAAACACGTTGGTTCTGGTGTGAACAGTGGCATTTTTGCAGTGTCATGATTGAAATTATCATTGTAAGCTCAACATAGAATCCATTCCCTCATCCCTTCCAAAAGTTCTGTCACATTTCTAATATTTCTTAATAATCCCCTACTATTTAAACCAACCAGAGTAGATTCTATTGTCTGCAACCAAGAACCATGAGTGATACAGTTTATATACTAGAATCGAGAATTTTAATTTAAAAGTAATACATCTCTTAGCCATTTTTTATTTTCCAGAAAAAAAAATATATTTGATACTCCTTCCACGGGGTGACATTTTTCCATGGACAATTTCTTGACTGTTACTGTGGATCCAGAACTGCATTATGTGATATGATTATGTTCAAACAATTAGACAAGTAATTCCACTTGTGAAACAAATGCAACTTTGAAAGAATTTTAAGTGTTGAAATGTTTTAAATTAAGCTTATTTGTTGCAAATTACAAAATTGGAAGAATGTGTTGTCATTTGTTGGTAATGCCCCTTGAAAGAGATAGAGCTATTTTTATCACTAGCTTTTTATTTTCTTACTTTGTAAAACAGCTTCTACAACTTTCTTCCCTTATTAAATCTCTGAACAGAATCTCTAGGTTCAATGAATGATTCATAGAGAATTTGAAGAAAAAGCTGTCAAGTGATGAGTAAAAAGAAAAAATAAACCAGGGTTCCCATTCCTATTTTTTAAAAAATCTGGACACCTTTGGGACAATCATGGAGATATATATTCCAGCCTTCACCATCAAAAGAAAAATTTGGTGAGTATATGCACCACTTAAAAAAATATATACATAGAACCCCAAAATTTCTTAGAAATAAGAAATCGTCTACATAATCTAGCTAAACACCCTAATTTATAGGTAACTGACCCACCCACATTGTGGGGAGAAAGTTAAAATGTATATTTTTGTATTTCCTCATGCCTATGTGTCTTTGCCACCCTTCAAATACATGTGGACAAATGTCACTCCCAATGGAGTCTTCACTTCCTTCTTTTCTATATCCAGTAAGCACACCCCCACATGCATATGTGTGTGTGTGTAACTTAGAAAAATTCATCTTATATTTTTATTTCTATGACATCTATCACCACATTACACAATTAGTGGTTTCTAGAACCATTAAACTTTGCCTCTGGAACAATACACATAAATATGTATATTTATATACACACATAAATAGAGTTGTGGTGGGTATAATGAGAGGAAATAAGACTTAAGGGCTTCTACTTAGAATTAGCCTGTATCCAGTGATGATTTATGGGGAATACAGAGAATAGAATGCTATGTAGATGTTAATTGTACAGTACAAGTCAGTAGCAATGTACATATATAGCAATCCAGTCTCTCAGCTCCAAAACACAAAACTTCATTCTTTCCTCCTCCTCAATACAAAATTATCTTGGCAGAACAGGAAGAGAACTCAGAGAAATGCGACAAAAGTACACAAAACTATTGACATCCAGCACCAGAGAAGACATAAAAAGTCTGTAGTGAGTCAGAGTTAGTTTACAGTCTTGTTTTTCTTTAGTCTAT
This sequence comes from Lemur catta, assembly GCF_020740605.2. Classification (NCBI taxonomy): domain Eukaryota; kingdom Metazoa; phylum Chordata; class Mammalia; order Primates; family Lemuridae; genus Lemur; species Lemur catta. The sequence continues at coordinate 178,625,920 of NC_059128.1, read as the reverse complement.
ATTTCAATGGTCTTTCTATTTTTGTTAAATGTAAGTGAAGGGAAAGAAAGTTTTATTAGAGGTTTGTTGACTAGCTGCTGACTCTGATATGCCTTAAACGGTGCATTGAGATCTTTAGCTGTCAGGTACTGGCAGAACAGAAAGTATTCTTAGATTTTCAGGAACTTTTCTCTAAAAGTCTCACAAATACATATTTTGAACTAAAAACATTTGCTTTCTCTATCATTGCTGAATCTTTTTCTGGAAATAATATAGAATTTCAGAGTCTGTACCTGCATTTTCTTTGTAGAAAAAGATGGTCAATGAAGCAGTCACTATGAAAACCTCATGAGAACAATTAAATCTCAGCAATTAAGTTGATGACTAATGTTAAATGTTAGTGTTAGTGACGCACTTTCTGCAGCCCTTTCTGGAAGGGCTTGCTTTCTTTTTTCCTCCAATTCCTTTAATCAAAATGAATAGGCACAAATGATTTTTAAAAAATCTTACAAGTACCTAGAACTAAGACTTTGGCAGATACAGCTAGAAGAAGCTGTAAAACATATTCTCAGTTAGAAGGTCAAAAATTCAAGCTCCTTGTTTTTCTTGCAAAAATGTTTTTAAACAATAAAAATGTAATTTCTATGAATTTTTTTAAAATAGCCTAAAAACACTTTAATCCCCATGGCTTCTTGCTAATCCATTTTGGTTAGATTTTCACAGTATTTTATGGGAGAAAAGAAACAATTTATTGTTTGTGCTCAACGACCTTAATTTCTAAATTTGAGGGTGGAAAATGACTAAGAAAGGCAGGAAGTAATACTGAGAAATGAGTGTAAGTACAAACGTAGACTTTTGTGGCTGAGTGATCTTTATAACTATATTGATATGATAGACCTGAATGTCTTACATAAGAGTTAATCCAAAATAATTGTTTTCCTAGTAAGGAACAACTAATGATTCAATGTGCCATATTCATTTTTTTCATTTAACAAAAACTTCAGTACCTACAATGTGCCAGGGGCTTTACTAGGTCCTGAAGCTACAGAGCAAATGCTTTACCTTCAAAAAACAAAACTTATGGAGGACTCAGATGCACGTATGCACATTTTAAAATAATCATTTATTTGTGTGAGTACTATGATAAAAATGTACACAGAGTGTTATGGACATTTGTTCTTAGCAAATGTCAGTTAAAAAATGAAGTTGGACTAGCCTGAGCAGAGAACAGGGAAGGGTGCTCAGAGATGAGGGAGCAAAAGCATGAAAGTAAGCACTTAAGTGATTTGTTGATTGGTCTAAATACATTTACAAAGAAACGGGGTCCTATTGTCAGAATATATTTGATATTGCAAATTCATATTTACTTTGATAAACAGAGGAGTAAACTTTAAATAGATGCTGTGATCACAATTATTTGTTGATTCAAAACCACTACATGGCTGAGTTTTTTCTTTTCGAATGAACAAGGTATGGTCTTCAATGTATTTTTTTTTCCATCAGGAAATTCTGGAGATTCTCTGAACTCTCCTCCAGAAAATTCTTCTTTGTAATGGACTTTCTGACTTTGATCTATTTTTTCTCCTAAAATAGTTGAAGCCTGCAGACTTTACACAAAAGCAGGACTTCTCAACCTCAGCACTATTGACATCGTAGTCTCACTAATTCTTTGTTGGTGTAGGGAGCGATCCTGTACATTATAAAATGTTTAGAACCATCTTTGGCTTTTGCTCACTAGATGCCGGTAGAAGACCTCCCTCTCCCCCCCAACCCCCTCTCCCAGCAGTTGTGACAACCAAAACGTCTCCAGACATTAACAAATATTCCCTGGTGGACAAAATCACCACTGGTTGAAAACACACTAACAAGCTATTGCAACTTAGTTTTACTGTAGCAGTTCAAATTAGGCTCAAATGTTTTATTATTAGTAAAGAAATAATATTAAAAGACTATAGAGTAACTTGTACAGAGGGCATCCAGTGACCAGGTGTCAAGTCACTCATTCAAAGAACCTAAAGTGTACTGGATAGCCACATATTAGGAAAGATCCCATGTCCCTGTGCAAAGCAGCCTGTGGTATTAGTTGGTGCCAATTGTTATTCCTCCCCTGAGCGCATAAGACAGGTCCAACTTCTTTATAACCTGTAAGAAAGCTGGCATGAGCAAATCTCTTTCTCATTTGAAGTGATGATGCTGTCTAACCTATGGTTCTCCACCTCAGATACCCTTTGAGCCTCCTTGGACATTTAAATAACACTGAATCCTTGATTACTCTGCAACATTAAGATTTAATTTAAACAATTCTGCTACACCCAGAGGTTCTGATTTAATTGGTTTAATTGGGGTAAGTCTTGGGTATCAGAAATTTTTAAAGCTCCCATGGAATTCTAATGTGCTGCCAAGGTTGGGAAGCAGTGTTCTCTTTACCTTTCCTTGGGCTACGGATCATTTTTTTTTTTTTTTAAATCTCTGTTTTGTTTAGAGATGTTGTAAGGCAGTTAAATCTTACTTTAGTTACACTCATATATATCTCATTAGTCTTTATATAGCTGATAAATTTAGCAGCTGCTTTAGATCTAGGAATTTGATTTTTGGAACTAAGAAATTTATCTTTAGAACTAGGAATTTAGTCCCTTACCCAATGTTTCCCAAACTTGTCTGCACATTAGAATTATGTGATTTTTGTTTTTGTTTTTTTAAAGACCAGGCCACAACCCAGACCAATTAAATTGAAATTTTGGGGGATGCTACATACATCAGTGTTTGTGAAGCTCCCTAGGCGACTCCAATGAGGAAACACATTTGGAAAACACTATTTTAATCAGATCTAGAGAGGGATCAAAATGCCTGGTGGATATAAATCATTGATTCTCAACTTTGCTGCACAGTAGAATCACCTGGGCACTTTTAAAACCCCCAAAGCCCAAGTTACACCCCAAGGCTATTAAATCAGAATTGCTTGTGACAGGAGCCAGGCACTAGTACTTCCTAAGTATCTTAGGTGATTTCAATGTGCAGTCAAGCAGTGATTCTCAGATTTTAGCATGTATCAGAATCAACTGCAGGGCTTGACTCCTGAGCACCATACCCAGAGTTTCTAACTCAGCAAGTCTATGAAGAATTTGCATTTCTAACAAGTTCTCAGGTGATAATAATGCTACAGGTCTAGGAGCCATACCTTGAGAACCACTGGGTTAGTCTCCTATAACCACTAGGTGGTCAGATTATAAATGAAAGGATACAGTAACACAGGGAGAATTAAGCTTAACTTTCAGGAATTTTTTTCAGTACTACCTATTTCAGCTGTTGTTGAATTATTTTAATGAATGCGGTATTATTTAAAGTATCCTTGAGGATACTAATTATGCCTATTTTAATATCATCTTCTTTCCTATATTAACTGCCTTCCATTCAGATTAGTTTTTCCCTTTGTATATCTTAGTGCTTCTTTTCTTTCTCTCATTGAGATATAGATATAGATAAGATGTGGATCAATAGGTATGATACTTAAAGTTCATTTCTTTAACCCAAATGAGAGGACCTATGTGCCTGGCAGTAAATACACTGTCTCATGGTAGAGCCTACTATAGAAGTTGTGGCTCCACAGAAGAGGAAACAGGCATGTGTAGCAGAGCAGGCTTTATTCTAAGGTATGCAGATTTTCTGTCCACTAAGTGTTAGCGTGTTTTCCTCTCACAATGACGCTAAGCAAAATAGTATCCTTGCCCCATTTCTCCAGCCCCAGGACTCACTATGAGAAATCTCAGGTGTCTGACCTCCTACTTTGGAGAGTTAAACTGACAATCTTATCTAGATGATGATGCTTGAGCCAATCACTTAGAAAGCTCTGAAGGAAGGCATTTGTATTGCTATTCTACAGCCAAATCATTTTCGTATTTCTTTAACAGTTTACATGACGACTCACCTCCCCTTGCTGGACAAGAAAAAAAAAAAAAAACTAACTCAGAAACAAATCAGGGAATTTGGGGAAGAAAAATCAAGCAAATTGTCTAGCATTATGTAAATATGATGACTTACTTAAATTTCACAATAAAAAACAACCAAGAACCTAACATAAGATCAATAAGGAAATAGAAGACTTTGAACAACACCGTATATCAATTGGACCTAGCAGACAGGTATAGAACACTCCTCCACCCAACCACAGCAGAATACACATTCTTCTCATGTGCATATGAAACATTCTTCAAGATAGACCACATATTATGTCACAAAACAAGTCTTAATAAATGTAATAAGATTGACATCATACCAAGTATCTTTTATGATCTTAATGGAATCAGTCTAAAAATCAATAGTAAAAGGAAAACTGGAAAGGCTGCAAAAAGTGGAAATTAAACAAAACACTCTTAAACAACCAATGATTCAAATTAGAAATCACAAGGGAAATTAGAAAACATCTTGAGACAAATGAAAATGAAAACACAAAATATCAAAACTTACGGGTTGCAGCAAAGTAGTGCTAAGTGGAAAAGTTATAGCTACAAATGTTTACATATATTAAGCTCTGACTTGGGTGGGTCAAAGGCAATATATGTAATCTAAACATTTGTACTCTCTAATATGCTGGGAAAAAAGTAACAAACAAATAGGCAAAAAGCCAAATTAACGGGGTATTCTCCTGTGCACTGTATGCAAAGATGCATGATAATATCAGGGCAAATGCTAAAGCCTCTTATTCTATTATCAGTGGCAAATTCTTTATTGGATCTTGAACCAGATTAAGTTAACACAATATATGTGAGAAAACTGAAGTGTGTTAGAAGGAAACATTATAAGAACTAAAAATATGTATCATGGAAATGTTAAAATTATGTAGAGTTTAAAAGTTTACATGAAAAGGTTAAAAGAATACAGATTTCTTGATGAATAGACTAGAGAGCTGAGGTAAAAGAGTAATTACAAACAGGGAATTTTCCAAGTATTTTCTGTTTCTTTAGAACACAAAGCTGAAGGACATGGACTTCAATTCAGTAAGAGACTTTGCTGGGAATAAGAACAACTGTGTGATGAATAAATTTGTACTGTAAACTTAGTAGTTTAAAATATGCAGATTTATTCTTTATAATTTTATAAAGGTTCTGTGGGTTAGGAGTCTGAGCACAGCTTAGCTGGTTTCTTATATCACAAGGCTTAAATCAAGGTGTTGGCCGGAGGACAATCTTATATGATCTTGATATCCTCTTTCCAGCTCCCTGGTTCTTTGCAGAATTCAGTTCCTTGCAGCTGCGAGGACCGAAACCCATTCCTTGCCAAATGGCCCTAACTGCACCACGGCAATTTGCTTCTTCAAAGCCAATAGGAGGGAGTCTGCTGTAACTTCTTGTCTCTTTCCTGGAGATCCTCTTTGAAATGGTTCACCTAATTAAAGCCTACCCATGATAATTTCTCTTTTGATTAATTCAAAATCAACTGATTAAGGACCCTAATTATACCTGTAGAATCACTTAACTTTTACCATATAATGTAACCAAATCATGAGGTAATAGTCTATGATATTCAGAGGTCCCACCCACACTAAAGGAGACAGGATTATGTAGGATATGTACATGAGAAGGCAGGATTCATGGATATCATCTTGGAATTCTGCCTACCACATTATCTCAAGTTTTGCGTATCTGACCTAAAGCAATATCACCTTCTATTTTGTTACTGGATCTACGCCTAAATATGAGGTATATCAAAAATCCCATTTATTTCTATCAAAAATACATACAGAACATTTTCTCAAGAGGAAAACTTGTGGATGGGCCATCTCAGCATGGAGATATGATAGTAAGCCACATATGTGGTATAGTTGAAGTGATGCCATATGACTATACTTGCTTAAAAATATCTTCCCAGGCTTGCAGTCAAACCTTGCATTAGCTTCAGTAGAGTCACTCTGTGGGATTTATCTCCAGAAATGTACTCACTTAATAGTCAACAGGTCAATGCATTGGCTAGGAAGGCTTAGAGAGGGGCAATTCAAATTCATTGTTGATATTACTCTTTTACAGGAATATTTCAGTAACACTGAATTGACATTACAAGTATTCATATACATGCATCTCCTGAAGTAATATTCATTAAATAATCATACTTAAAATCCTATGTTGACTTTCAAATATCACTATAATCTTCTCTTAGCCTGATGATCTGCAATATGTTGGGATTATATTCCCTCAGGTTATTCTTATATTTCCTAATTACCAGTAGAGATTGAAATTATGGGAATTTTGGCATTACATTTAGCAGCAAATTTGTTAGTTTCAAATACATCAGTAGAGTCATGTTGCATTTTCTTTTACCCAAGGGGAAATCCCTTAACCTTGTGTAATAAAGTGTCTTACTTCATCAATCTCAGAATTTAACCATTTATTGTATTCTTTAACTTGGGTATATTTTTTCCCTCTCTAAGTAATACTGTGTAGTATTGACTAAAACATTCATATTGGTATGGCAATGGAAGGTAGCATGACACAGAGCACATATGACATTCTCTTCAGGAAAGAATAGGCAGATTTTATATAAAGTATTACTTCCAAGATATGTAACAAGGTCCTATAAACTGTTGATTCAATACCCTAGTTGATTGTACACATATTGTACATGCTATTTAAGGAAAGTGACAACATTCTATAGCTTTTTTCTAGTGTCTGTTAAAGTAATAACACAAGAAGCATGTCATTATAACCTGCAGGGATCATAAATACTAGCTTTATGGAACTTTTATTACCAATTTATATCAAAGGCAATTTGGCACTTTTTAAAAAATAAGATTCTCCTATTAGTAAGCAATCTTATATCGCAAACATAAAATATTTGTAAGCACTTTAACTCAGCCAGGCTACTGCAACTGTGTCACATTTGTTTTTCCTTATTTTAATATGAGCCTATTTAGATGAAATTGGAATTGCCTTTTTCTCCTCTAGATGACAGGTCTGGTTTAACTCCAAACCACTTAGTGAAGCCTCTCAAACAATGCTCTATTATGTATAGTGGCATAATTTAAAAATCACAAAACCACTAACTTATAACACATGTTAATATGCCCAGTTAGTTCAAAGTCTAGCCTTCTACAGGTGAATTTATACTCCATTTTAAAATATGTCTTATTACCTCCACTGCAAATAGTTCACCTGATAATCTCTGAACTATTTTAACTTTTTGAAAACATTTTTATGAGAATACGTAGCTACATATCACAACTAAACAAACCAAAAAGAAGGATCAAATCAAACTTTTAGTCAACCTTTGTTTTGCATCGTATCAACATTATTTGCACTTGGGAAATTTATTAACTGAATTGAGGAATGAGATTTCAGTGATTTCCTTTCATTTTCTTATCACTGCCTTCCCTACCTGGCCCTGGCTGTACTGTCATCATTTAGTTATAGGTGGGGCCTCTCTAAGACCCTGGTAGTCTCTACTACTCAACATAATTCCGGTGATACCAGGTGATAGCAACAAAAAGGAGTCTGCTATCGGTGTCCTTTCTCACTCACCCACTCTTTCATTTTTGGAGGCAGGGTCTCACTCTGTTGCCCAGGCTTCAGTGCAGTGGCCCAATCATAGATCACTGTAACCTTGAACTCTTGGACTCAAGAGATCCTCCTGCCTTGGCCTCCCAAAGCACTAGGATTACAGGCATGAGCCACCATGCCTGGCCTCTCACTCCTCTTTTAAAAGCTGAGAGGATAAGAATGCCTCAGAAGGAATAATCAAATCCTCAGACAGAATACTCCGGGGTTAGTGACCAATATAGGTTTATATAATATAGTCTTGTTATAATTTATATGAAATCCTCATCCATACACTGGATACAGACACCTCCTTGGCTGTAAATAATTTAATAACAACTTCAATGAACAATTGTTTATAGCAGGACGAATCATCACTACCCTGAACTTCTTGCTCTCTAAATTTTTCTCCTTTGCACCATAATCTCTGCTTGACTGTTCTGAATCTTATCACTTGACTCAGCTCTCCACTCTCCTTTATCCCAAATACTATGTAGCTCCAATTTTAAGTGATAAATTGCATATATATGAGTTATTTTCCAAATTTTATGAATAACCATTAACTTCTGTGCTGTATGTATTACTGGTTTCAGACTGCAAAACCTTTTAGGGCAGGAACTATAACTAAAAATATATCTAGCATAAAAGGGCCCTTTTAGGTACTACTCTATTTGGGTTATTAAATACTCAAAAAATAATTGAATGATGACAATGATGATTTAATGTCCTGGAGTAATTCATAAAGCTATACCAGTGGGAAAAACTACATACAAAGCACAGCTAAGTCAGTAATAGAATAATAACATCACATTGCCCTTGTTAACTTTCTGGTAAAGGGGGCCAGGGGTATGCAACTGAGACATGGGAAATTAAAAAAGGAAAGGAAGATGTTGCCAACAGCTCCAAAGAACAATGTGTTTTATAATTATTCGTGTCAAAAAGTCTTAACGCAATCTAAAGTTTAGATGTACATGTAAAGGTATGGTAAAGTTTCCTTTAGTGTTAAGTAACCAGGCAGGAATTTGAGTTTGTTATGCAAAGTATTGCATGTATTATTTGAATTTTATATTCAATTGAAACATTATTTAAAAGCATTATTGAAAGCCCAGGACAACTGTTTTGACTGAATTTAACATTAGTCATTTTCTTTTTCTCCCTCTCCTAATTATCTGGCTTATTGACATATTTGGTAAGTTGACTGAATAGTTAATATCACAAAATCTTATAATTAAATCACACATCAACAGTGATGATGGAGTCTGCTGCCATAAAAATATCCTAAAGAAATATTTATACATATTCAAAAAAAAATCTTTACTGCTATTACATCATTTTAAACAGCAAAATTTCACATTCATGTAATAATCAAAAATATCATTCTCAATGCTGTGAAAGGAAAATTGGGGCCAGATTACTTACTTTTCAGACATCTGTTAGGATCCTTAACCAATAAAGATTTGCTTCTTTTTCCTCCTAAAACAAACACAACTAAAGTGTGAACTTTTAGGGGTAAAGGAATGAAATAATAAGATGCTTTTGTTTTCATCATTACATAATCAGAATTTCCAAACTTTCAGTAATTCTATTTGTCATTCTTTTAAAGCTCAGTTTAAAAAATAATAAACACAAACTATTTTTAGAGTAGCATATACTAGATTTTAAGCTTTCTTTGATGAATTCTGGAAGCCCTTTGATGTGGACTCCAAAAAGGGCAATTTCATCCTTAGAAATGTGTTTTAAAACAGTAAAACCTTGGAAATTACAGAAATGGATATTCTCAGCTGCAGCTCTGGAAAAAATGTACATGGAGAGATGAAGCCTTAAAGTTAAATTTTAGCAGCTTGATAACGAGGAGATTCAGTGTCAGAGGCAAATCAGCTGGCCAAACGGGAAAGAGGCCCTCTCAGAGCAGGAAAGCTTGAAGCCACTTGAATTATTTGGGAGGTGGGGAAAGAGGCCCACATGACAGGGCAGGGATAGTGTGCACATGGCACCTCCCCCCACTGTGCCTGTCCACTCGGCTCTGCCAAGTGTGGGCTCATGATTCAAACTGACAAGAACCTTGCTCCCTCCCTGATCCAGAAAGAAAGAGCCTTGTCAAGTTGAATATCCTGCTTGCTACACAGGAGCATGGTTGCCAGGAACAATGGAGGGAACTCAAAATGTGCTCCCAATAAGCAAGAGAATTTGGGCCCTGGTGTGGCTGCTCACAGCGTGGCTAGAAGTGTAATTGAAGCTTAAATGTCATTGCATTCTTTTTAGAGAAAATATGGGTTTCTTTCTGTTGTCCTGTTTATTTTCCTTTTTTGTTAGTTTTTGTTTCTTCCTGGACTTTGAAAACAAGGTTGTATAATGCCATTTTTTTAAGGAAAGTAAGATAACTACTAAACATACTCTTGCACAAAGAATAAATTAAATTCAAGCAAGAAATACATACACTAAACTTCACTATATGCCAGGTAGAATGGCTATTAGGGGTGTGGATGTAAAGATAAATAAAATCTTTGGCCTGGAGGAGACCAACACAGCCCATGAAGAGTAACATTGTTACATTCAGAAGATGTATAAAGACTATGGAATTTGAAAGTGGAAGTCCTCCTTTTGACTGCTGTTTTTCTCTACTTGCTCTGTGATCTTTGAACAATCACTTGACTCCTCCTGAACCCTATTTTCTTATCTGTAAAATGGAGCTACAAAAAAACTAACTTTCAGAAAATATGTGAGAATTAAATGAGAATGTGGAAAATGCATTTGGAACATGTGAAGTTCTGCACAAAAACTTAGCTATAATTTGCCTGGAGGCAGACAGGACTCTTGGTTTCTGGCCACCCCTGTTAACTTGATCTCTCACCATCCTTTCAGAGATGAAGTCCCTCTCAGAGCTCAGATTCTCTCTTGCAACAGAACATATTTCAAGAAAGAATTAAGTAATTATAATAAATGTGAGGAAGCACCAAAAATATAAATAAATAAAGCCCTTAAAAACAAAGGATCAAACCCAACTCGGATAATACCTGAAGGCTTCTCAAATAGAGCTCAATGAAATGGCACAATTGGATGTTTCATGCTGCTATAAATGCCTAAAAACCAATGGTTACTTTTTCTTAGAATTTCTGTTAACAACCCTGACCTACTGTGTGTGAGCATTTCAAAAAGATTGGTCCTTAAGGAGTGAGGTAGGTACCAGGATGAAATCCACTGGCCCCAAGAAGCGGCTTTGCATTTCCATCCTTCACCTAGAACAATAGAATTAAAAGAGATCTTTGCTTAGAAGCTGTATTTTCCCACATATATAATTATTTCTTCCTGTTGTTTAAAGTGAGAAAGGGCTAGGTCTATGGCCCGATGGCATCAGAAATACCTAGAATGCTTATTAGAAATGAGACCTACTGAAGAAGTATCTCTGATTAGAGATTAGAGCCAAAAATCTCTATTTAAAAAAAAAAACCCACCAGATTTAGAATGAAATTTATGAAGTTTCTTCCCTAGACATGTTTTTATGTGGGTATTTGAGAACGTATATAAGTATCTGATGTGCTATTCCCATGATTCCACCTGTAGAGTCTTGTTTCTCATGAGAGAATCACTGAATATACTGAATACATCACTATCAGGGGCCCTGGCATGTCAGCAAGTCACAAGCAGTGAACAACCCCTTTCCCTAGTCAAGGCTAAGTTCTCTAACACCCTGACTGTGATGCTAACACATTTCAGTGCATTGATCTATCCATGTGTTTCTCTCCCTACCCTTTGACTCAAAGATTCTCAAATATAAAACCGCATATTCTTCATTTTTATATTTAAGTTCCTAGCATGGTGACCAGAAAATCACAGATGCTCAAAAACTGCTCATTGAATAGAACTAAAATGTTGACACTGAAGAAACTTGCCTCAGCCATGGATCATACAAGAGAGCCAAGCTCAGGGCAGCAGCTGCAGTTGGCAGCTATTGAGCCATCTACAGGAGATGACAAATGGTTGGTTTGGCAGGAGTGGAGGGTTAAGGCTAGAAACAAAACAAAGCAGTGCCACAAAGGAACATACAGTCTGTATCTGTTTTAATTCTTTTTCCAAGAAAAACACAGAGGGATAGAATAAAAACAAGTTCAAAGAGTCAAGCATTGAGCAATATTTATTAAGCATCTACCATGTGCCATGTACTCTGCTAGATTCTGGGGATGCAGCAACAAAATGAAAAGTCATGCCTGCCCTTATGGAGCTAATGGTCACATACATGTATTAAAGTGGAAATATAGAAGGGGGCTATGGAAAAGTATAATGGGAAGGCATGTGCGTGTGTGTGTGTGTGTGTGTGTGTGTGTGTGTGTGTGTGTCTAGCAGGGTAGAGTTGGGGAACGATAGGGAAGTCTTTTCTAAGAAAATTATATAGAAATAGAATCCTGGAAGGAAAACCAGGTATTAAGAAAAGAACATTCTAGGCAGATAAAACATTTACATTACGGTCTAAAGGTTTGTGTCCCCCAAAATTCATATGTTGAAATCCTAACCTTCAAGGTGATGGTATTAGGAGATGGGGCTTTTGATATGTGATTAGATCTTGAGGGTGGAGCCCTCATGAATGAGATTAGTGCCCTTATAACAGAGGCCCATGAGAGACCCCCTTACCCCTCCCACCGTGTGAGGACACAGTGACAAGGCATCATTTATGAATGAGAAAGTGGCCCTCACCAGACACTGAATCTACCAGTGTCTTGTTCTAGGACTTCCTAGCCTCCAAAACTGTGAAAAATAAATTTCTGTTGTTTATAAAAGCTACCCAGTCTATAACATTTTGTTATAGCAACCCAGATGGGCTAAGACAATATGCAAAATCCCTAAAATGGCAAAAAGCTCATCATTTCAGAGGAAATTTTAAAATATTTTAGGTAAGTCATCAGGACAGTAACTATTAATACTTGTTGTTTTCAGAATAGGTCACCATTTTTCCTAAGGCTGAGTGTTTGCAAAAATCTGCCTACCCTGAGATTGTAGAAAACCAGAAGCTCCAGAATGGCCTTCCATCCCTTGCCTGCTCACTAAGTTTTTCTGTAATGGGTGCATCAGTCCCATAGGAGAAGTCATTTGATTGGCACATCCACAGACTGAGTAAGAATTTTTGAGTATTCTCAGTTGACCAAAATAATGTTTTACAAAATAAGTTTTTTGGACATGGGAGAGATTTTTGTAGCCAAATTGCATTTTCTCAAAAAGTAATGACTAATACAGAAGGTTTGTAAAAATCAATCTCTTATGCTTGTAAGAGGTCATATTGCATTTCAACGTCAAGAGTGCTGGCAAGGAGGAATACCAGAAGCCAGAGTTGTACTTCTTGGCAACTCTTTTTTGTCCCCCAATTATTTTTTTACCATACAGTTATTAAACCATCTTGCTTCTTCATATTATCTGAAAAATCTCACTTTCTCCTCTGAATGAATTTTCCAGTGGATTTCCATCTCGTTCCTGTTGGAACACACATTATCTCAACAAGATTATTTTAATCCTACTATTATTTCCAAGGTTCTGAGTTCCTATATTATATTAAAAAATATAACTGATAAAAAGGACAGATTGGGGTTCTTTAATAGCTTCACTCTTATTATTTTATTATATAAAATAACTTTGTATGCAATGTTTGTTCTTTAAGAAAGGACCACTGCATTTTTATTTCAATATATTGTATGTGACATATGCAATGTTTACTCACTAGTTGTTACAGCCTAGGGAGGATTTTTATGACCAATTAACGAACTCTAAAACAATATTTATAATATAAATGTTGATATACCATTATTTATACCTCAGTTCAGTAGCAAAAATTGGTTTCATGATAAATAAACCCTTGTTATCCAATCATTAGTCTATTGCAGCCACAATGACAAGTCATGCCACAGGCAATACAATATCACTAATGAAATGAATTAATTTATCTTTTTCAAAGGGACATTGGAGAATTGGAAATGTATGTTTTATAGCAACACTCCAAATAGAAAATATCTCTAATAATTCAACATTTGTGGCATATATCTTTAAACCATCAAGTTTATTTTATTCAACAAATATTTATTGAGTGCTTCCTATGTTCCAGGAACTTTTCTAGGTGGTGAAAGTAAATTCTACTGGAGGAAGACAGTAGAACTAAAAAAAAAAAAAAAGATCAGGCTATTATAGATCCTGATCATTGCTATGAAGAGAGAAAAAAACAAATAAACAAAAAGCAAACAAACAAACAAACAAAAACTCAGGTTGATAATAGTCTCCAGAAGGCTATATATATCATAAGGTGATTAGAAAACACTACTTTGTTTCACAAGCCTTTTTCTACTATAAAAGTCATGGTGATAAATTTAGTTTGGACCCCATGAAATTGCTTATAGTCAACATTTTTCACCCATAAAAATGGCAATTTCATATGGTTCAACCTAATAGTTGATAACCCTGAGAAATAAGGAGCAGTTAGAATTTTAAGAGCCAGAATTTTTAGTTTAAGTTTTTATTATAAATTATAGTTGTTCTGGGTTTGAATGAATGCCTAAGACCCAGCATTTTTTTTTCAGAGCCTGTATCTAGAGATGGGATGAGAATCCTATCATTCCACAGGTTAGATAGATGACTTAGCAATATTTCAAGTTTCCAAATAGAGCTTCTAAAGCATGTCTGAAGATGAGGCTTTTCCAGGATGGAGAAAGGGCTTTTGTGGGGCTTCTATAACTAGTGCCAGAGCACTAGCTCAGGGATTGTATGCACCCCTGAGAACGTGACGTCCTGGAGCCAGTGTTCTCTTCAAACTTAGCCCTGCCAGCAATGTAATCTCCACATGTCCTTTAACCTTTCCTAGCCTCAGATTTTTTAATCTTTTAAATCACAATAATTACCCCACCTTGCAAGGTTGTTGCAAGTATTATAGATGCAGTAGAGTAATATGAAATGAATATTAAACTAGTGGTAAAGCAAATTCAACACCACACACATAGGCCTCAGGAGTAGGTTGGATAAAGAAAGAATAAGAAATAATACCATGGAGTACTACTCAGCCACGAAAAACAATGGTGAACTAGCATCTCTTGTGTTATCCTGGATGGAGCTGGAGCACATTCTACTAAGTGAAGTATCACAAGAATGGAAAAACAAACACCACATGTATTCACCATCAAATTGGTATTAACTGATCAACACATATGTGCACATACGGTAGTAACATTCATCAGGTGTCAGGCAGGTCGGAGGTGGGGAGAGGGGATGGGTATGTCACACCTAATGGGTGTAGTGCACACTGTCTGGGGGATGGACACATTTGAAGCTCTGACTCGGGTGGGGCAAAGGCAATATATGTAACCCAAACATTTGTACCCTCGTAAAATTCTGAAATAAAAAATACATATATAATAATAAAATAAGAAGATGTAGGAGATTCTACCTACTTCTATATTCAAAGCATTTATGTTCTAGTCTGAGAGCTGTGAGTCCATGCATCCTTCTATTGGTCTCTGGTACAAGGCATCTCTTGTAGTGCAAGCATCTTGCCATCTCACATTACTTTTATAGTGTTCCAAGATAAACATTTCTCTTTGTGTATAAGCTAATTATTTCATTTGTGAATTAAACCAAGAAATAACAATCTGTCCCAAAGATGAAGGATAAAAACTGGCTCCAGATTTATTGAGATGCAATTTCAGTCTCCATGGTGATGTTGTTGTGAGACATTCCTGAGGATAATTTTGTTATTAATGAGTCTGGCTCTATAAGGTAACTTTAGAACCTAACCCTGCAGAATATACACCTCTAATCTAAGGTATGTAAAATGCCCCAGCAATAACTGGCAGACAATAGATGATCAATATGGTTATTTTCTCACCAGGGGGGAAAAAATGGGCTACTCATTTAGGTAGTGGATTCTGAGCTGGAGTGTCTGGCTGCCACAATCTAAATTTGGACAATGTACTTTCTTGGTGCAATTTTGTACTTTTCAAGCTTGTCCTTGTATGTCATTGTGTTCTGACCAGCACAATAACTTATAAATGATATCTCATGCACTGGAAGAATTTGAACAAATTCATATATTCAGCAAAGATTTCTTGGTTGAATTAATTTAAAATTGATACTCTTACAAATCCTAGTTGTATTGCAGTCCACAATTTATCAACTAAGTATTTTGTCCTACAGAGAGTAGATGGAAAGGCAAAAAACTATCCATCACCTTTCTTTTCTGTGTTTCTCCTCTAGAAAAAAGCCCCATGTAAATCAAAGAATAAGAAGCAACTAACAGGGCTATATCAGAGCCAGTATCATAGTTATTTATAAGGGACAATTCCAATAGGTCAATACCCCTTCTGTTTGTGGTGCCCATGCCATTATTATTTATTACATATTTTAATATCACTCAAGATAACAAAACATTAAACACTTATTATCATAAATCATTTCCTATTTAGAAGTTTTATAGTAAAATGTTGGTAAGTTATTTTTTCTAATTCACTTAAAAAACAATTCTGTGCATTGCTAAAGGAAAAATAACTCTTTTGTTCTGAAGATTCACAAAATACTAAGATTGCACATGAAAATCAGGAAGAGAACTACTTTTTCACAGTCCTATAGTTTCATTTATTTGTGAATTCAAATGGATCTGATAAACTTCAATGTAAAAATAAGCATAACAAAACCTGTGTTTCATTTTTATGTCTATAAATGTGGCTCATGATCCTGATGGTAGGAATTGTAAAACAGAGAGAAGGTGTATATTTGAAATAAGCCTTGAGAAAAGGACAGACTTCATAAAATAAGCAGCTTAGATAATAAAGCTCTTATTCACACAAGCTCTCCAAGCAGTATTTATTTAAACAGTTAGATTGGCAGCCTTGAGAATAGAAAATATATGCTGAGCATATCTACTGTGTAATTTGGGAAAAGCTTTCTCACACATTATGCCTATAGCATTTGGCAGAAATAGCATCCATTTGGAATATTCATAGCATCCAATTTTTAAATAATTATAGTAGCTCATTTTTAAAATAAGAGCAAATTATTATCCTATTTGGGCCTTTGTCTTTTTTTGCTTGTTTGTTATTTTTGCAAATGTTTGACAAGAGTTATTTTTTAGGCAGAACAATGTCTTTATTGATAAATATACTGTATGAATGAATTAGCCGTGTATAGGCTTCAACAATCTCTAGAACTCCAGGCAGATATACTACTCAGCCCTGCCCGAGAGCTCCTTCCCCTTGCTAACTTTGAGAACCTTGAGTAAAGGATATTCCAGAACAGTCATATGTTGCTGAGGATCACAAAGCGCTATCAAGTGTACACTTGTGTCATGGACCTATGTCCCACCCTCCATGCCAGAGCAGAGTTTGCTACCTCTGGTGAAGGTATCCAGGGGTCAATGGTGTGGAGAATTGATGGAGAAGTGATGGGGTTAGGAAAAATCCTCAGCAGGCTTTACTAAACAAGAAGCATCCCATCTCTGGCCTCACAAGTGTCTGAGCTGCCATGGAGGCCCTGACCTGTAACCTATGTATACCAAAGGAGTGTCCGAAAGTGGCTAGACTCTGCCAAATCAGCATCTCTAACACAGGCCAGATATGTGAAGGATAGCTAAGGGAATTTCTTGCAGCTCTACAAGGAAAATAGAGCCTAAGACCACCCCTGAGCTTGTAGAAGGAAATGTGCCTCTTCACTTCAGGATCCACTTAGAAATATATAGCAAGTATTTTAAAAAATAAGCCATTGGTTTACAAATGCAAGCTTTATAAGGAGTATTTATTTAAACAAATTGTTTAAACTCTGCACTAGCACACAGTCACTGAAATGGGATTTGAACTTAAAGATACAGGGTGGTCTAATATTATGAAAAGGATGTGTTCATGAAGACCTAACATAATTCAAAACACATATGATTTAAGATGAATTTTCCCATAGGAATAAATGTAAAGGTTTTGTTTTTGACTTGCATAAATCTCTAGTCAGTGTGGCTTAGGGCACTTGACTTTGCCTTTTAATCTTGCAGCCATGTCATGTCACACACATTCTTTATTTCTCTTCTTTTTTTTCAATTATCTTTGCCTAGTTATGTAATGAAGTATGTGAATCAAAAGGTGTTTTTATTTTTCTCAACATTATGTCTAAAACATCCTCTCCTAAAATAATAGCACGGGACATTGTGAGGATTCTAAGTCCTCTTCAAAGAATTTTTATCACATCTAAACATCTTTCTGAAGTTTTCATATTTTCAGCAATAGTGTTAGCACAACTTAAGGAGAACTTTAGCAACATTGTGATAGGATTTTTAAAAATTTAATATTGATGATTAAAAATTGATACTGCAATCATTACCAAAATTAATCAGAAAATTCTGATATATGTAGAGCACAAACAATTGATGTTGCCTGTTTTGTATTTCTGTTTGCCAGAAAGTGATGCTGTCAAGTGACAACAAGACAAATACTATTTCTGATTAATTCTACCTGCCCCTTTAACACAATTCTTGGCCTCTTTTCAAATTTAGTGCACAAAAATGGGACTGATATTTTTTCAGACATTTTGCAGTTCAGTTATTTCAAAATGCACATAAAATGAGTTATACAATAAAAACAATTCACTGTCAGAGACCATGTGACAGGACCTGTGTTGCATGCCCCTCATTCTTGATCATTCCCATGTTAGAGATAAAGGAATTAAGGCCCAATGGGGTTATGTAATTTGGGAAGGTTTATACTTAAGTCTTTGTGGATTCCAGAGCTTACCTCTATTCTGCCAATATTTCTAAATGTAGCCCCTTTTTGAGAAGGGCTGGATGGTGATAGAAGGACTGATATTGTTGTGGTAACAATTAAGCTAGATTGTAGAGGATTGAGAAGAAAGTCAGTGGTGAGGACAGGAAGGCAGTAAGGGTCATCTCTGGGAGGAGCCATGGGCATTAAAAGTCAGAGAATAGCAGTGATTACAGGCAGCCTTGGGTTCAAGTGGAAGCCTCTTTGCTTTAGGATAAGTAGAGATCTATATATTTGTAGGCATATTTCTTTACAGAAAGAAGAAAACACTTGAAAAGGAGTTCTCTCATTTTAACAGAGTTCAGAAATCTTAAAAGTCTAAATGTCTAAACAGGCTCAG
Organism: Lemur catta; assembly: GCF_020740605.2. Lineage (NCBI taxonomy): Eukaryota > Metazoa > Chordata > Mammalia > Primates > Lemuridae > Lemur > Lemur catta. Next base: position 178,607,315 of record NC_059128.1, on the reverse strand, counting down.
TATAGAGAAAATTGTGAATTGAGCATAAAGTGTTTTTTTCTTCTACCTATTTTCTTTTCACTGTTTTATTCTTCATCTAGAACTATCTTTCTAATAAATATAATAACAATTTTCCTAATAAAAAATAACTTCACATATTAAAATACATAAACTTAATATATGTAAAACTTCAAGCACTGTTCTAAGTAGTTAATTTTCACAGCAACTCTTAAAATAGTATATTATCACAATCTCCATATTATAGATTAAGAAACCATGACATAGAGAGGCTAAAGAACTTCCCCAAATTACCTACCAGGAAAAGTACTCATCTTGTCTTCCCAGGATCTTCACTACTCGAGTGGCCCTTTCTCTTCGCTCTTCACATCTCTCTTTGCTCTTCTCAAAACTCGTGTTCTCTGTGTCCCTTGATTGTTTCTAACAATATAGTTAATTGACTAAATAGAGTCATGAGAAATCACTTAATGTGATCTATGCCCAAGATAACATATATAAAAGGAGGCAAATGGATGTTTGTTGTTTTAAACAAAAATCACTGACTCAAAGAAAAGAAATTATTTTACACACTTAAAACAAAAATTTATCTAACACAAACATTGGCTTACAGAATGAGAATACAACTTGTCTCAGATTTTTTGATTTAAAAAATAAGAAAATATGACTCAATGACAGGCATTATAACAACATATTTAAAAATAACACATTTAGGTTTTATATGTCATCTCCATATAACAATGATTTAAGGAAATAAAGGAAAGATGGAAAGTTCAGATCAAGAAACACAAAAATGTTACACACAGACAGAAAAAGAAGGAAGATCCAATTTCTTTTATCTTCTCATTTTTTTTAATTTCAGAATACCAAGAGAATACAAATGTTCCTGTTACATGGCTTGAGTCAGGGCTATAAAAGTGCCTATCACCCTAAGTGCTCATTCATTGTACCCATTAGATGAGTTTTTGCCTCTTCCCTCCTCCCCCTCTCCCCTGCTTGATTCCAATGACTTTTACTTCCTTCTGTGCATTTGTGTGCCCATTGGTTAGTTCCAATTTATTACAGAGTACATGTGGTGTTTGTTTTTCCATTGAGATACTTTGCTTAGGATAATGGTCTTCAATTTCTTGTTTGCCTGTCACTCTTCCTCCAGCCTATAACTGCTCCTAAAGAATAGTATTTGTCCTTCAAGAACAAGTTGTATTAAATAGTATTGCAATATTTCATTTCATTGCAATACTATTTAATAGAAATATTTAATTTTTCATTCTCATTCTCTTGCAAGCATACAGATCCAATTTCTAATATGATGAATATTGCTGGATAAAATTTATATAAACAAAAGTTCTTTGGGGTCCTTAATAAATTTTAAGAGTGTAAAGTGGTCCTGAGGTATGCAACAACTCAATTCTCCAGACAAATCATTCATGATAAACCAGAGGCTAAAAGATATTCTGATAGAAAGAAGTTGGGAGAGAGGATACGGTTTGGAAGACTCATTAAGATCTTTCTTTAAGGCTGGAGGATCATGGAAAGCTTGTGTGGGGAAACAGGTTGGGGGGCAGGGGATAGCAGCTTACTTGGTATACCCTGATGTCTCCAAAGATGTGATACAAATTTTCCAAAAGTGCCTAATTTAATCCAGGGGAGCAGTTCACACCACATCATGAGCCCACGATTACAAATAAATTTACGATAATGTAAGCAACGATATTGCAAAAATATGACAGAATAACAAAAAAACCCCACCTGTGTTCACAGATTTATCCCCAACCATAGGGCAACTTTTGCTAATTACTAATATCCCACAATAACTCTCTAATCTAGCCACCGGAATCTTTCTAAAAATTATTTTTGACTTATTCGCTGAATGAATCATCTTGGTTGTATTCTCCTTGGATTTCAGTGCAATTCTCCAACTCTTTGGAGTTGGGCCCCTTTATTTCCTTTATGAAATATCTCACAGTTGTCAATTCCTTTCTATTTCCAGTCCAGATACTTCAGGATTTCTCTGCCAGCCTACTCTAAAATATGCTTTCCAAATTTCATAAATAGATTAAAAGTTCTCAATGATTTTCCATTTGTATTCATTCATTCAGCTATATTTATTATCTACCTACTGCATTCCAGATATGCCTATAAAAGTGGTTTTTGGCTCTGGGTTTATGGCAAGGAGCAAGATAAGTAGAGTCTCTGCTCTCACAGGGCTTGGTAGAGTAAGACAATAATGAACAGGAAAATACACAATAAAAGTATTTTCACATAATGATTAAAACCTAGTAAGACAGGCAATTAGATAAGTTATGAGAATGGTAAGCAGTGGTATTATTAATAATATTTTAGATAAGAGGGGAGGAGGGAATGGGTAAATTCACACCCAATGGGTCCAGTGCACACTATCTGGGTGATAGGCACACTTATAACTTTGACTCAAATGGTACAAAAGCAATTTATGTAACCAAAACATTTGTACCCCTGTAATGTTCGAAATAAAAAAAAATATTTTAGATAAAATGGTCAGGGATGGTCTCCCTGTGGACTTGACATTTAAGGTGAGTCCTGAATAAGGAAAAGGAGAAAGCTAGGTGAAGAGGGGTGAAAAATATTTAAGGCAAAGAGCATACAAACAGCTAAGTTTCTAAAGCCTGTTAAGTTTCCATAGTTTCTAGAAACTGAGGCACATAAGGGAGGTGTGACAGGAACAGGACAAGACAGAAGAGTCCTTTTAAAAGGTAGGGAAGTAGAAGAGGGTGGGGGAAGTTATACGGGATTTGTAGGCATCATTCAAACAAAATAGTTAGAATTTTATTTTTATTTCAAAGGGAGCAAGTGAAATGTTTTGAAGCAAAGGTGTGTGTGACATAGTCTGATTTAAATTTATAAAAGATTACGTCCAGTATTATGTGGAGAATGTAATGTAGGGGCACAGAGTGGAAACAGGAAGGGTTAGAACTCTATTAGTGCAAGTGAGAGAGGATGGTGGGTTGGATAAAGTAGTTGCTGGAAAAGGGGACTCAGCACGTGTGTTGGAGGCAGAGCCAACCAGTTTTGCTGATGACTTGGATGTGAGCATGAGTGAAATGGAAGAATCCAGCATGCCTCCTGTGGTTTCAGCAAAGGGGTCCTAAACTTATTTGTCTAGCTTTTAAGGCAAGTACCTCTCTTTCTATATACCCCAAGTTCTCCTCTCCACTACAATACCTCAGTTACAGTAAAGCACATTTCCTCATCATTCTTTCCGCACACAATACTCATTCTCACTTCCAACCTTTTGCCCAGAAATTTTCCAGTGTTCACTCTTCTTCACTCTTCCACATTCTCTAGCCCTGATCATTACAACCTTCACTCATATCTTGTGCCCCTTGATTGAAATTTTATCTTTTATTATTTGTTGCCTCATATTATTGAGTGTTATATCCCCCAGGCATATAATTAACATCTTTATAGTAAGCACCATATCTTAAGTTCTTTAGAAACCAGCATACCATTTAGCCAAAGATGAAAAATAAACTTGGCTCATTAATAATGAGTATGATTAAATATAAAGTTCAGCTCTCTCTTATGTTATCCCACTTAGCCTCTGACACATTTTTTATTTGCCCTGCTTCTTGTCCTTCAGGCTTCAGCTCAATCATTACTTCTTAGGAAAGCTTTCTCTGACTACTCAAGCCAAGGTACCCTCTACCCATGACCACTCTCTATCATGTTTCCTTGACATGTTATCTTTATAGCATTTGTCCCTAATCTAATGCTCATTTATTTGCCTGTTTACTTATTTATTATCTATTTTCTGTTTTCCCTATTAGAAAGTTGACATCACGAGAACTCTTGAACTTGTCTATTTTGTTCTCTCCTGGAAGAATCCCAGCCCTTACAACAATGCTTGTCCTAGAGTATTATATTTTATGTCAGGCACTCTCCTAAATGCTAGGAATAAAGAAATAAACAAAACAGTAAAACTTTTTGCCCCCATGGAGTTTATATTCCCGTGGGAGAAACAAACAACAAATAAGATTAATAAGTAAAACACATAGTCTATACAGTGTTAAGTTGTTGGAATAGTGTTAAGGGTTGGGAGGGGAAAAAAATCAACCAAGGAAAGGCAGATAGGATCTGTGCATTTGTGGGAGGGGTGGAGAGGTGTAGAATCTTAGGATGGGAAGGAAATTCTCAATGAGCAGGCCACATTTGAGTCAAAAGTTGAGGAAAGTGAGAGCTGGTTTTGCAGATAACTGTGGAAGAGCATTCCAAATACAAATGCAAATGCAGCTGGAGGGAGCAGCAAATGCAAATATCCTGAGGCAGGATTGTGCCTGGAACACTTTAGGAATGGCCTAATTTGCTAAGGGTCTGGAATGGCATAAGCAATGGGGTAAAAGAGGTGGGAGATACAGTTAGAAAGGAAAAGTGAAATAGAGGGTGGGGACAAGGTCATTTGGGGGTCTTTGAGGCCAGTAGAAAGATTTAGATTTTGGATTTTGCTGTTAATAAAATGAGAAGCTGAGTAGAACTCTGCGGTATACATACACCACATTTCATCTAGCACCTCTTCTATTATCCTAGATAAAGGTGGAGCCCATTCTACTAAGTGAAGTATCAAAAGAATGGAAAAACAAGTACCACATGTACTCAACATCAAATTGGTATTAAGTGATCAACACTTAAGTGTATTTATAGTAGTAACATTCATCGGGTGTCAGGCAGATGGGAGAGGGGAAGAGGAGATGGGTATATACACACCTAATGGGTGTGGTGCGCACCGTCTGGGGGATGGACACGCTTGAAGCTCTGACTCAGGTGGGGCAAAGGCCATATACATAACCTAAACATTTGTACCCCCGTAATATGCTGAAAAAAATAAAGAAAGAAAGAAAGAAGGAACTGGAAAATTTTGGACAAAAAAAGCCATAAGATGAATTATACTTTAACTGGATCATTTTGGCTGCTTTTTGAGAATAGACTCTAAGACACTGAGGACAGGAGCAGGGAGATCAATTAGAAGCCTACTGCAATGACTCAGGTGAGAGATGATGGTGGCTCCAACTGGAAGAATTTCATTGAGATGGACTAAAGTGATCAGCTTCTGGTCCTTGATAAATATTTGTTAAATGAAAGAGTGATAAAAAGTTTCCCATTCAACACTGAGGGTTTACATTTTATTTAAACATATAAAGTAGGCCATTCATAAACTGAATAAAGGACATCTACAATGATTCCTGAAATTAGATCACTAGATTATTTAAAATATCCAAAAGTGTACATTTCCAGCTTTATTAATAAAAATTCATAAAACATATATTTACAGACAGGTTACATTTACTTTTACAAGATACCCAAATGGATTATTCTTCTGATTTATTTACTCTGGAGACATATACTTCCCTTCAAAAGTGATTCTGACAAGATGGCAGCATTTCTAGAAAATTCAAGAAGAATATCTTTGGAGGGAAAAAATAAATAAAAGGAGCTTGAGAGCTGCCATCATTCTGTCTGCTTTGAACATAACAGAGATGATAAGTCTATCATTTAAAATTCTAAATTAGTAGTTTTGTGAAAACAAAAATCCTTTTCTTATCTGTAGTAGAGTTCTTTTTTAAAAAAATTTTTTTAAGTGTTTTCATCTGACACTTTCTAATTACCTCTTTTGGATGAGTGTTAATATATTTTCACAGTGCTACCTGGTTAGATATCATCTTTAGACACAGACAGTTGAGCTCTATTCTATGTTTGTCAGTAAAACTGGTTTTGACTGATTCTGCAAATAAAGTGTATGTTTTTGAGCCAACGTCAAAAACAAATTCAGAGCATGTGAAATTTTTCTCTTTTTTTATAGAAATTAATTAGCTTGTTGAAATTGCCTTATTGTGCCTCTTTGAGTTGGTTTACATTCAAATCATTGTTTTCAAAACAGAAAAATCTGTGATTAGCTGGAGTTAAAAACCTAAACAAGAGATCCCCAAGCTCCAAATCATGTAAATTGTAATCTTTGTGACAGTTTATAACTTCTCTGCCCCCCAATGGGAATATCCTGTGTGGTTTATTGCAAGCCATCAAAAGAAGAGCTCTCAAAAATTGCAATATGGTGTCTCACTAGCTCTCACAAACCTAGTTTAAGCTGGTAGCCTGCCAAAAACCAAAAGCAAACAAAAGAAAACATACTTAATATTTTGAAAACATGTTGGTGTGCACAAATCACTCATAATTCTGTAGACTCAGTGCTTATGATCTGCTTCAGGCAGCTTTAGAAATGCTTCAGGATACTGTGCACATTATAGCACATTTTGCATTACCTAAAGTGCACTGGCTTTTGATATTGGTACACCAATCACATTCTCTTTGGTGCACAAAGGCAATCTTGTTTACATTTCTAACAGATCCTTGGTTACATTCTGGCAGTAAAGACACTAGTATGAACAGAAAGAAAAAGATGTCCTGTGTTTGTCCCTGAATTTTCCTTGAAAATATCGGATTGCCATCTCTAGCACAGTTCATAAACAAACTTGGTGAACATCAAAGGCTATAGCATTACAACCTGTTGAGCCCAGATTACACACCTCAAAAGTAAATGTTACCTCAACAAAAACTCCTCTGAAATTTAAAATCAAATAAAACTCAAATGTCCAAATGTTTTCTTTAGAACTGAGGTTTTGTGTGAGAATTTTTTTAAACAATGCTTTTACAGTTATTGGATGATTAGTTGTACTTTTATTCAATTATGTATAATCTCTAATTTGTTTGCACAATAATGTTTACTCTCAGTTGCTCTTCACACATACATTTCTGTCACATATGCTCTGACCCTGGATATAGGAAATACTGGAGGTACTGGAAAAACATGACTACATATGTCTCTTTTACTATGTTTAACAGGTACAGTATTATGCATGTTAGGATATAGGTTAATTGTTCTTGAATGTGAGATTCCAAGATCATAGCACTAGCAGAGGTAGTCACTTACATGCTTGTTAGTTTATGTAACACACACACACACACACACACACACACACTCATATAAATATGTACAGCATAAATCACTAATTTCAAGACAAAGGAAACATCAAAGCATCAAAAATTCTGCCAAGAAAGCCTATCTAACTGTTTTTATTGGTACCTCCCAAAAAAATAAAATTCCAAAGCATCTTTGTTATGCCCACTTTTGTGCTTCTGCCATGAAAATACATCTGTAAGAATGAGAATCTTTCCTATTGGGAATTTGAAAAATCAGGTCATAGATTATCCTTAATGATATAGCCAGCACAAATATTTGGGAAGGATTCCAAAAATCTGAAAGAAGCTAAGAGAAAACATCTTTGTTTTACAAAGATGATTTGTTTTACAAAGATTATACAAAGTGATTCCAGTTGAATACCAGTGGTCTATTTTACATAGATCCTCAGTGCTAATTTAGGTCTTCAGTCTCAATTATTGCAAACATATAGTTGTATCTCATCACCTCACTAATCTTCTCCCTCAAACAGAATTCTTTGCTTCCTCACCTGTGACCTAATAACACTGTTTACCTACCTCCAGCATGACAACTACCAGACTATGTTACAATTATACATTTTGTGTCTGCCTCCCCCAAGAGCGGAAACTTCTTGAGCACAGGGCCATAGGCTACTCATCGTTTATCCCTAATATCTACCATCATGCCTGACATCAGTAAATGTTGAATAAATGAATGAATCTTAGCCCAAATATGCTTTCTTGGTATCTTGGTGGAAAACCATCATTATCTAAAAATGTAATAGTCTTGACCAAGAGCATATTTTCAAAATGTGACTTTCAAATGAAGAAGCTAAAACATGGTAATGTTTATGTCACAATTTTATGAAAATGATAGCTTGTGTAGAATTTCTAAAGTTTGTGATAAATGTATTTAAAATCAAATTAAACAAAGATACATTGCCATACACCTATTAAAATGTCCAAAATAAATAAAACTGACAATATTGAAAGTATTGCTGATACAAATGCAAAATGGTATGGTGACTACAAAACAAAAACAGTTTGGTAGTTTGTTATAAATTTTTTAACATATACATATTATATAATGCAGGAATCCCACCCCCAGGTAGTTATACAAGAGAAAATTTATTTTCACATAAAACCTGCATACTAATGATAAGAGCAGCTTTTCTCTAATCTCCAAAAACTAGAAGCAACCCAAATGTCTTTCAAGTGATATAGGGATAAACAAACTGTGGTACATTCATCCAGTGGAATACTACTCAGTAATTTACATAACAATACAGGTGAATCTCAAATGTGTTATGCTGAATGAAAGTAGCCATGTGTTATGTTGAATGAAAATGACCAGTCTTAAAAGGCTTCATACGCTTTGAGAAATTTCTGTGACTGTGTTCATTTTCTATTGTTGCATACAAATTATTATAAACAGCAGCTTAAAACAGCATCCATTTATTACCTCACATGTCTATATGTCAAAAGTCCAAGGCAGGCTCAGTTGGGTTGCCTGCTTAGATTCTTAAAAGGTCAAAGTCAGCATTACTGGGCTGGGCTCTTATCTGGAGGTTCTGAGGAAGAAGCAACTTCCAAGCTCAGCCAGGTTGTTGGAAGAATTTAGTTCCTAATGATTGTCAGACTCAGTGCTCATTTCCTTGTTGCCTCTCAGGTCCTTTTCACATAGCCCCTTTCATCGGCAACTCAGCAATGGCACCTTCAATCTCCCTCCTGCCTCAAATCTCTGACTTTCCTTTCTGTTACCACCTGGCAAAACTCTACTTTTAAAGGGTTTGTGTTATTGTATTAGGCCCACAAATATAATGTAGCATAATCACAGAAATTATTATGACCAGAAGTGCATGCCATCTTAAAATTGTGCCTAACAAAATGGTTGCCAAGAATTAGATGTAGGAGGAGGGGCTGACTACAAAGGGACAGCAAGAGAAAATCTCTTGGAGTGATGGAAATGTTCCATATCTTGATTTTGTTGGTGCTATATGACCTTATGCACTTGTGAATACTCTTAGAACTGTACACCGAAAATAGTGAAGTTTACTGTTCGTTAATTTATAAATAAGTTGAAAAAAAGAAAAAAGTCAAATTCAAAAAAAGTCCTTTCCTAGTAAGGCTGAGTTAACTTAAATAACATCCTCTGTGAATCTAAACCTCAGTTCTTTCTGTTCTTTATCATCTTGGGTGCTATCTAAAGAACAGAATAATCTGTAATAACATTTTTATCAGAAAACCTACACCCAAATAGAGTCTTTTATTTTCACATTACTTGTCCATTCTATCTTGCATATTTACTGGGAATTCTTATTCAATTTTCAAAGCTTCCAACGAAAACTTTTCTTAACTACTGCAACCCCTGATTGCTCTCTCCTCTGAACATCAAATAACATTTGATTTTATGTCACCAGATATTTTTTGAATTGGAACTTCTTCTTCCCTATTTTGCTTAATTGCAACTTCAGGATATAAACTTTTAAGTATTAGTGACTACTCTCCCTTTCTAATTTCCATGTCTAATTCAGTTCTTACACATTCTATCACAGAATTATCTTCTTCATTTACTCCTCATTCATTTACACTCATCCATTCAGGAATCCATTGTTTCTTGATCAAAGTGTCATCTTAAATTCATGTTTACTTTCTATTTTCCATTTTAAACCATTGCATTTATTAGTTTTTAAATTTTTCTCCCACCAACTTAAACTTTCTTGGTCAGATCAGTGGCTTACTCTTGTAATCTCAGTGATTACGGAGGCTGAGGCAGGAGGATTGGTTGAGGCCAGGAGTTCAAGACCAGCCTGAGCAATATAGCAAGACCCCATCTCTACAAAAATAAAAATTGAAAAAAATCATCTGAACATGGTGGTGCACACCTGTAGTCCCATTTCCTACTCTGGACACTGAGGCTGGAGGGTCACTTGAACCTAGGAGTTCAAAGTTGCAGTGAGCTATGATTGTGCCACTGCACTGCAGCATGGATGACAGAGCAAGATCCTGTCTCAATTTTTTAAAAAATGCCTAATGTTGGCCCTGAAAGAAAAATTATTTTTGGCATTTTATGGTATGTAAAAGCTAAGTAAGGGACACGAAAATTCAGTCTCCACACTTCTTAATTACTCTAACTGGTTTGCAAATGTTAATTTTATTTTCTTATGGTCAGAAATCTTGATTTATATTTTCTCACCACAGTTTTTGGGACTTTTCTTTGTTCCACAATTATTTATTGAATGATTGCTATGTTGTAGGTACTTTGCTGGAAATTCATATATATGTTTTGTCATTAACTAGGTCTGACACTAAACAGACTATTGGTAAATATAAACAGACCTCATTTTCAGGTTTTTTCACCTGATCTAGTGCAGAACTGGCATTACTGTCTGACACAAAATCTTTCCAGCGTGCTTAGCCTGATTACAGGTTGCCTTTGAACTTCAAAACTGATGACTTAATTCAAGGACAAATATTAATACAATGGGACTCTGGGAATTTAGCGCTGGATTGCAATTGACTATCCAACAAAGAATCCATACGAGCTTGCCGGTTTTTCAAAGATCTATCAAATAATAAAGTTTTGTCACATTCTGATCTCGAATAAATTACCAAATCCAGCTATAGATTGTTACCAATTTGGCCTCAGAGAGCTAGGGGTGAAGAATTAGCGCTGGCATTGCAACAAAATGAAAACATGCCTTACTAAATTCTTTTTGTCCCCCAAACCCTTTTTGTTTTACATGTGGTTCCAGTGGGAATAATTATAATATGTCCATTGTCATCATTGAATAAACGTTTTTCTCTTATGCAAGAACTAGTCTTTATACATTCTATAAAGCATCTGGCATATTGTGAGCATTTGAAGTGTTTAATGATGAAGCAACAGCAACTGAGGATCTAAAACCTTGTTTCCTGTGGCTATTGTAATCTGAATGGAACTCTGCTATGACAAAGAAAGAGGAAAAGTCACTTTGGTTACTGCAATATTATAGACTATTGTCCCATATATGCTATTTATTAGGGATTCCCACACTCTGTTCTGTTTAGAAAACACTTAAAACACAGTCTAGTTTTGAGTATAGAACAAGTTCATCTTATAAAAACTCATATGCATCTATATTTTTCTTGTGAAACCTTATGGAATGTGATAAAGTTTCCAAAGAATGATGGAATATTACATCACAAATTGCAGGACCATTAGAATTTGGCTAGTGGGCATATAATGAGACTCTGAGAGTACATAGGAAATTAAATTTTTCTTTCATTACCACAATGTGTTTTTAAGAAATGAATTCTAGAAGCCTTGTTGGCAGAATAGTAACCATCAAACAATACACATACAATATCCATTTCAAAGTACCACAGTCATTTTTCCTCCATAGAAAAAATCCATTTTAAAATATGACACAAATAACTTAGATTCTTGAACTCTTGGAGATGGGAGAATATTACAGGATCTCCAATCCTGGAACCTGGCATTTACAGATTATTCAACAACATTGCCCTAATTTAATATTAAATTCTAACCTTAGATAAAGAGGTTTATATTCATATTTTTTAAAGACCAATGCTAACCAAATGATCAAATGAAAAAGCCCTAGAACAGATAAAACAAAGAGTTGACGTAAGAGACCAAGAAAGTAATTCAGAAAGAAAAATAAAATCGTCAAAGATATGGCTCCAAAGTCAAAGAGAACTCCCCTTACCCCTTTTAAGAAGATTTCACTTTATCTATAGAGTAAAGCAAATGCTTTTAGATCCAAGGGTACCTGGTTCAAATCTCAGCGGGGGCAGATTTCTTACAAACTAAAAAGGCACTCTCCTTATTAAAGGAGCTGACTTAATACAGTTATATGGACCATTACTGTACAGAATGTGAATTCACAAACTATTTTCTAAATGGGGCCTTTTTGTGCATGTACAGTAATTCTTATAGAAGCCTTTTACAAATAAAAAAGGAAAAAATGGGGGAAAATCTAAGAACCCATGATTTGAGCCTTTAATAACTATTGGTGTATTAGAGACAGCCATCTGCAGTAATATAGCAGATCAGGTTTTCCTGGCAATGGTCTGAAAAAGCATTCTTAAGATAAAAGCTTGATATTTGTGCAGACCTCAGATGCCTAGAAAAAGATTAACAAAATACTCCTTGAAGTTTGGCCTCAATGTTGGACCTTAAAATGCATGGTCTCCATGGAACTTCATTTAAACAGGTAGTAGCACTCACATACTTCATCATAAGGACACTATGCAGCCTGAGATTTCCACAAAAAAAAAAAAAGTTTATTGAGTAAATTTTTATACAACACTATAATTTGATTGCTGAAAGTCTTCCTTAACAGTGAAACCATGAAAGACATGTGGTAAACATTCTATCTAATCTACCTTATAAAAGAATCCTGAGGAAACTGCTAGAAGTTTACTTCTGCCATAGATTTATATTTGGAGAGCCATAGTTGATCCAGGTTCAACTTATTTTTAGTAATTTATATTACTCTCCCAGGGAAGATCATCAAGGATAGAATAATATTTAATTTTGAAAATACTTTCTTCTTTACCAATTTCATCATATGTAAATCTCTGGAACCTATTAGAAATTAAATGACGGTAAATATCGGCAGAAATTTTAAAACGTGGATGACCCAAACACTTTGAAAGAGAACTTTCAAAAGTGAAATTTGTTTCTTGCAGAATAAATCTGAGTACTGGGTCAATATTTCAGATAGTAATAGATTTTGTAGAAGGTAATTTATTTGAGACCTATAATTCATCCCCACCATACCAAAAATTTTGCAGACATCTTACCAGTATCATATTAGTTGCAAGTGACAAAAAAAATGAACAAATTTAAAAGTCCAAACTGGTTTAAAGAAAGAGTGTAGACAGAATTATTGTTGGTTGACATGAATAATGATAATTGGTTTGGGGGCAAAAATGAATCTTAAAGTGTGAAATATGACATGAAAGGCAGCCTCCTCTCTGCCTCTCAGGCCGTCTTCTCTTTAGGTCTACTCCTCTCAGACAGGTACTCCTCTTAGCTCCACAAGAAGGCTTCCAGCAGCTCCAGCATTGCATACATCTTCACCAAGGCATGTCCTGTGGAAACAGCTACTCCTTTCAACATTTCAAAGCAGAATCCCTTTCCAAAAACCCAAGAGAACATCAATTATTGTTTCAATTAAATTGGCCTAGATTTAGATGATAAAATCTGCATGATCAGATTTCCAGGGGTTTCCTTTCATTTTAGGCAACAGAGATGACAAGAAACCATACATGTTGTTTTCCTATGAGTTTGACCAAAATAATGACCAAAGGACATTCTTGTGCTTTACAATGTCATATGTATAATAACTATTGACTCAACAAATTACACACACACATCCGTGTGCTAGTACACATACACACACACACACACATACCCCAAACATTGCAATTTGGAAACTAACACTGAAAGATGATATAGGGTTAGAATCAGGGAACAATTTTAACTAAGTATAACCATCAAAGCTGGATTGAGTCCTGCTAAAATTCCAACTTTGACAATATGTAAAAAGACAGAAGCTGCATAGTCAATCTTCAATAAATATTGAATAAATGAATGAATGAAATGTGAAGTCATTAAAACAAAAATAAGGTAGGTGTTGTATTATGGAAGGTAATAGAAGAAATTTCTTCAATAAAGATAAAAAAAATCAAAGTTTAGTTAACACTTTGGGTATAGTAAAAGTGACGGTAAGTTCGGGAAACTAAAAAATGGCTGGATAAAAAAATTTAAAAATCAAATACAGTATTAAAGAACATTCTGTGCTGCCTAATATTTTGTTATAGTTTGAAATTCTTGATATTTCATATTTTGTAAACTTATTCATACATCAATTTAGCCAATAAAAAATCATTTATTGAACATGTGTGTTTATCATGATAAGTCTGTGAAATATAAAATTAAATTACATGTCTGTCTGTAAGGATATCTCTACTAAAAACAATGAGCAGGGAAACGTGGGAATAAGCAGAGTAGGAAAAACTCCGAGAAGTTAGGTAGAATTTAGCAGTCAAGTCTGAAGCATTCTGAGTGTGAAGCATGGGGTCAGATATAACTTAGGGGAAATTGTCCAATTAACTGGAAAAGAGAGAAGAGCATGTTCTTTTCACAGTAAGAGATTAATAGAGAGTTTACCTATATATACAGCAAGAGTGGAGTAGCGCAGGGCATTTAGGGGACAGATATGGACAATGAATGTCTGGGTCAAGGGAGATGGAGGAGGGTGCATAAATAGGACAATGTTACCAAGAAAGAATCTCAGTATGGTGGAGCACTTTCTAGAAAAATATTAAATATTTTCCAGTGAAGCCCAAAAGTTCTTTTAGATGACTTTTCAATTGTTGTATTTATTCTTTTTTAAAAAAAATTTCAGAGTATTACAGGGGTACAAGGGATTTGGTTACATAAACTGGCTTTGCACAGCATGACAAGCGTGCCCATCCCTCAGACAGTCATGCTGCATCCATTAGGTGTGGATTTACCCATCCCCTCCTGCCCTTTCCCAGCTGCCCAACACCCTATGAATATTACTTCCCATATGAGCACATTAGTGTTGATCAATTAGTACCAATTTAATAGTGAGTACATGTGGTGTTTGCTTTCCATTCTTGTGGTACTTCACTTATAAGAATGGGCTCCAGCTCCATCCAGGATGATACAATAAGTAGTTCATCATTTTTTTTTATGGCTAAGTAGTACTCTATGATATAATATACCACATTTTGTTAATTCACTCATGTATTGATGGGCACTTGGGTTGTTTCCACATCTTTGCCATTGTGCCTACAAACATTTCAGTACTGATGTCTTTTTATAGAATGTCTTTTTTTCCTTTGTGTAGATACCCAGTAGTGTGATTGCTGGATCAAATGGTAGTTCTATGTTTAACTCTTTGAGGTATCTCCATATTACTTTCCATAGAAGTTGTACTAGTTTGCAGTCCCACAAGCAGTGTATGAGTGTTCCTATCTCTCTTCATTCACGCCAATATTTATTGTTTTGGAACTTTTTGATAAAAGTCATTCTCACTAGAGTTAAGTGATAATCTCACTGTGATTTTGATTTGCATTTCCCTGATGATTAGAGATTTTGAGAATTTTTTTCATATATTTCTTGGCCATTAATCTATCTTCTTTTGAAAAGTTTCTGTTCATATCCTTTGCCCACTTTTTAATGGAGTTGTTGGATTTTTTCTTGCTGATTTTCCTGAATTCTATATAGATTCTAGTTATCAGCCCTTTATTGGATCCACAGCATACAAATATTTTCTCCCATTCTGTAGGTTGTCTATTCGCTCTAGTGATAGTTTCTTTGGCTGTGCAGAAGCTTTTTAATTTGATCTGGTCTTATTTATTTTTGTCAATGTGATCGCTTTTGGGATCTTCTTCATAAATTCTTTTATTTATGGAATTAATCATATACCCAATAATGTTATGAATTTTTGCAGGACTCACTAATAGGAGTCATAAAGTCTAGAGAAGTGGTTTCCCAGTACCTCATGGGACAGCCATGTTTTCTAAAATGATCTTTGCTCTTATCAATAAAAGCTACAGTTTGGATAGGAGAGAACAATGCTTTAAATCTGGCCAACTCAGGAGCTTGTAATCCAATAAATATTTTATTTCAGAATTCTAAATCATATTGCAAAGCATTCTAGCCATAAAATTTCTGAGCTTCACATGCTTTGACTGTATAATAAAGATAATGGGCACTTCATCAGATTCTTGAGAAAATTACATGAGGTAATGCATGGCAAACTACAGTACAACATATAGCACACCACAGATTTATGTAAAAATTTATTTTGGGCTCAATTTCCTATTTATTCACTAAGAAAATCCTGTGTTTGTCTTAGTTTCAATAATTCATATTCAAATGTTCTTGTAGTAACAGAAAATTCCTGACAGTGAACTTCTCAAATGGTTAAAGTCATTTGACCTTTAGCCTTTGGCTTTAAAAATCCCTCAAGAGATATGTTAAATGGCCCAGAAATATATTGCCTGTCATGTCTTATTGCTTAATTAATAGCCAGCTAAGATGGCCTGTATAGACTGTCCTGAAGTAATTGTGAACTGATCTTCTACTCAAGGAAATGAATTAACTCCACAACAGCAGCACTGACACACAGCATTTACCGTATTTAAATTTCTACAACCCTTAGAAGAGACAGAACATACAAGGGCTGATTAACTGAGCATACAAACATCAGCTAAGCAGATTAAAAAATGTTCTGTCTCTCACTGGAAATAGTACGTTACTGGTTTCTGAAAACTACATTATGAATGAAATAATAAACTACCAAGTAAGCATTTTTATTTTAGCCACATATGTGATAAAATTGGAAGTTACTAAATTCTTTTAATAATAATAATAATAATAATAAAATGTGGTTTGAAATTGCTCCATTTGAAGATAAATGGAACCCTAGATAATGGGCAGCAAATTCAGAGTGAAAGTTCACTGATTTAAAATGAGTGGTAAAAAGTGTATTCAAAAATAAAGAAAAAACTAGTGACATTTTAAATTCTTTTTCTTTCAAGCTAGAGAGTAACATGAACCAAATTTCCAATAAAATGCCACCGAATAATTCTGGAACTTTTAGGATGAACACAAAGTGTTTATAATTAAATATAAATGTTGATTCTCTCAGTGCTTAAAGTTCCCAGATAAGAGCTTTAAAAGAGTTTGTTTCTTACAGGATAAACCACCCTTCTCCACTCCTTTATGATTTTTATGTGCACTATGCTTTGTCCTACTCCCCACCCCTCCGGCATCAATTCTTTGTTTCATTTCAGGGGGATGAACACACAGTGTCACAAGGGTCTGAAGAATGAAAATAAAGGATAAACCATTTACACAGCTGTGGACAACAGAAAGAAGATACTGTTCTTCCTGTGGAGGGTTATATAATCCATGAGCTAGTTCTGCTAATTCTTTCTACCCTGACTCTTAAATAAGTAAACCTGAAATTTCTGGTCTTGAGAGAGTGTCCAAGGATGAATTTAAGGATGATAGTTGCAGCTTCATTCTATTTCAGGTATAAGAAGGGGTGAGGGGAGAGGATGGAGGCAGGGAGGCTAGTAAAGAGGCTTTGTCAGATAACAGAGTGTTTGTTAGGTGGTCAGGGCCTCGGTGAGAGCTGGCTGGGCCGATGAACAGGAAGAGGTGGTGCTGAGAGATGCTGTGTGGGAAGGATTAGCAGAAGTAATTGGTGGATTCTATAAAGCTCCTCAGCAAGGGCACTATAGCTTGTTTGCTGTCTCCAGCCCTATCTTCACTCCACTTTCTTCCTCAGTATATTAGAATAACAGGTATTTATTACTAGAGATGAGCAGTGAACAGACAAATGGAGTAGGAGCGGCATTTTATATTTTTATCATTAGTTCAAAGCACAAAAATCATTGACTTATACAGTGCCTTGCCTTCCATATCATAATAGATCAAGTTTGGGCACATTTTAGAAATAAAAGAGGTAGCATCCTCATCTACCCATCTCTGAGGTGCTCACATCACTAGTACTTAGAAATTCATTACCATACGCTGAAAATTAACATTTTCACTACATCCATAAAGCTGTGCAATTTTTAACTTTAAAAATTCAAGCCATTTTAAGAGGGGAAAGGTATACAGATGAATCCCTCAATCTGAAAGCAGCCATCCCCCAACCTGGGCTCTGGAAAGGAAAAAGAGGTAAAAAAGGAGACAGAAATAATTGGCAAGTAAAGATATGAGAAAAGAGGAATGAAAAAGAGAAAGGTAGAAGAGAGGACAAGGATAAGAAAGCAAGGATAATTTAGAGTTACACAGATATGGGGAAACTGAGTCACGGCTATCAGGACTAAGAAGCAATGCCATACTGCAGCTTATAAGTCAAAATGCTACTCTTTTAAAATATGATGATTTTTCTAAAATCACTAAACTAATTCTTAACTTCATCTTTGTAAAATGACATTTTGCCCACTTCCTCATTTTAATAGCTCCCATTTTGAAAATACCAAATCTACTCATGAAAGCAAATGAGCCCGGTACAATATGACCTGGAGTATTATAGCATTGGAGCAGTTACACATTTATTTTGGACACCACACATCGCTAGGATGAGTATTTGTTTTATAAGCTTAGCTTTTCAGGCTGGCCCTTATCCAAGTTGCCAAGCAAAACATTATTCAGTTTGTAACTCAATGTTTCATCAACAGTGTTCATGTTTTGTAGACACACAGAAGACAGAAAGAACCCCTTGAAACTAAAAAGTGGCTGGATTAATAGAGCTGACATGAAGTTCAGCACTAAATAAATGGCCAAGTTCTAATGAAAACGATCAGTGTGTTCTGTGTTAATTCTGTTTTTAGTTAATTTTATCTTACTGCCTAAACATGTGGGTTTTATATCATCCTTAAGTTGCTGTAACACAGAGATGTGAAATTTGGAGGGTTTGAAATAAATGCAGCTACATGGGACTTTTGGATGAAGAATCCCCGGTTTGTTCAGATCTGTTGAAGTAATAGGGGAAAGCACAAAAGGATCAAGAAAAGGAAGGCCCCAATCTTTGTTCAATGAGTGATAAAACAGCATTAGTTGGGTGAAAATTGGCCTGACCTTCACCTACATGATGCTTCCGCTGCCTCAGTGATTCTTGCTTTGCTCTGATTAGGTAAAGATTGCCCCTTTCCCTGTAAGGAAAAGTCAAAGAACAAAAAGGGGGAAAAAATCTTGACTTAACTATAAAAGGTTTATTTTTTTAATCACAGTTGGGCTCATCCAAGCCAGCTTCTAATCTTATTTTTTAGGCTTTAGAAAAAAAAAAAAAAAAAAACCCTGCCTTTTAAAAGAAATTCTTTGTATCATTTTCTTTATAAGCTCTAGTCTAGATCTCAACTCACATTTCTTGGATGTATTAAAAAAAATCTTCCTCACTTGAAATGATAGCTTTTTCATTTCTTTTAGACTCTCCTCTAAAGCTCTGCTGGGAGAGGATGGCAGGGAAAAAGACCCAAAGCCCCCTCAGCTAGCTGGAACAGCAAGTAGAATGCAGTTGGCAGAATTCTGCCAACGTTCCAAGGAAACTTGAAGCAGTTTCCCACCCCCCACCCCCATCCTTCAGCCACTGCCCATGGAAGACAGAGCTCCACAGAACCATGATATTAAGTTGCAGACTCTGCCTTTTCATATAGACCAGAGCTTTTCTGTGACATTGGTGTCAAGCAGCCCCCTGTGTGACTAATATTTTTAACAGCATGATATTTAAAATTTGACAAGGATATAATAATTCATTCTTCAGATAGTCAACATACTATGAGAGTAAGTCATGTCTTCAAAGTATCTTTCAAAGGGCCTATTAAAAGTAGGTTAAATTTTTTCCCCCTACAGCATGCAATTTCATTTTGGCTCTACAACTTCAACCACATAAAATTAAATTTTGACTTGAGAGTGACCTACTGAAAATTAGATGGAAAAATAAGAGGATAGATTTAAGTTACTGATTCAAAGGAAACTAGCATGTCTGTCTGCAATTTAGCATACAGTTTGCTAAGCCCTCTGAGAATCTTACATTTCTGGTAGCCAGTTTTTTCCTTTTAGGATTCAGATTGTATTTTTAATGGAAATGTAGAAATTAATGGAATGTAATCTCTTATTATGATATATAGATGTAAGGAAACACAGGAAAGAATTTTCCACACACATTTTCTGCCACAATTCTCCTCTCTACTCTAGGCTTCCTTATAACCTGTGCTGCAGCCATCCAGAGCAACTAGATATTCCCTAAAATTATGCTGTCTAAAACTATAAAGCTGTTACCTGCTTGTCTCACTCCTTTGAAATTCTTTTCCCCCAACAATCAAAATTTATTTTAAATAGTAATAAAAATATGATTTTAAAAAATTCAATTTTAGAGGGGCATAAGGCAGTAGAAATTAACACAATTATCCTAATAAGAGTGGAATATGGGTGCTTAGAGAAGATGTAGAGACAATTACTGCAGATCTATATATGATACATTCCACTGAGGCCAATGGAAATTATAAAAATGTTGTGGAATATTTCAAAAACAGATTTTTGATACCTTTCATTTTGTGTAATTTTAATTGCTAAATTTACTTTTCTTTAAAAGTTTGTACATATATATACCAGTCAGGATAGACTGGGCTGTGCTGTGGTAATAAGCAACTCTAAAATCTCAATGGTTTAACACAACAAAAGTTAAATTTTTGATCATGCAATTTCACTTCAGTCTCCTCAGTCACTCTTCGTGGCAGCTATATCCCATGTGTTCATTTTACTTTCCAGCTTGTTTTCATCTTGCAACACACATGCTTCCATGATCACCTCTGCAGAAGAAGAACAGGAAGAAAGTTCAAGTAATTAAATGCTTCACACAACCCCTGTGCTCATGTTTCATTGGACAAAACATGTCACATGGTTAAAATCCAACATCAAGGTGGCAGAAACATACAGTTTTCCTATGTGCTTCACAGAAGATAAGGTACAGAGACTGGTGATCAGTAGTAATGCCTACCACAAATGCACATAGAATTTCACAATCAAATGCCTTGCTCTTCTTCTTTTATCTCCGTATTACTCTCATCTTCTCTCAGTGGTATAGAATTATTGCCAAGAGCAAAATGTGTTAAAAACTCGACACTACCAGTGTTCATCCAGATACTTATTGCTATGGTTTGAATGCCACTGTCAAAACTGATGTTGAAGTTTGGTTGCCATTGTAACAGTATTAAGAAGTGGGGTCTGTAAGAGATGATTAGCTCATGAGGGCTCTACCCTCATAAATGGATTAATGCTGTTATCGCAGCAGTGGTTTCTTGATAAAAGGATAAGTTCAGTCCCATTTCTCTCTGTTTTAAGTTCACTACTCATGTGAGGCCTTCCACCATGGGATAATCCTTGCCAGATGCCAGTGCTATGCTCTTGGACTTCCCAGCCTCCAGAATCATGGGCCAATTAAACTTCTGTTTTTTGTAAATAACTCAGTCTGTGGTATTTTGTTATAGCAGCAGAAAATGGACTAAGACACTATTTATTTTGCCATTATATAAACAAAGAAGAACATCATTCTTTACAGTCTCCAATGTTTTTGGCATCTAAACATGTCTTCCTAACATAATTTTTCACAACACATCAACAGTATTAGGGAAAATGAACCAAATAACAAGAATATGGTACAAAATCACTCACAAATAAGAATTACCTAAGTGGAATCTGGGATCAATTGCTTTAAAAACAGTTTAATGTTTTTATTTTTTATCCTTTTATAGTAGAAATATGTAGGCTATTCCTGCCAATTTTAACTGCTTGGCAATTGTTGCAAGAATTTATTCACACCACATATTTAATGACAAATGTATCAGCATCATCTGAGATGAGAATTGAGATGCTCAAAACTGCAGTCAGTATCTCCTATTGCTTTATACTCCATCAAAGATGATGCAAGCTGACTTCAAAGGGAACTCAGTACTTGCATCAACTCTGCAGGGGTGTTGAGTAAAATGAGGAATGAAAAAAAGGAACACCATTATGTTTTGAATTTCAAGTCCTAAATCATTATTTCCTAGCTGTGCATGAGGTTACGTAGACAGAAAGTAAAATGACAACTGGTCATGTCATTGGGATGATGATATAGGAGGATCGGAGGCTTAAGAAGAGGAATTTTTTTTTTTAAGTCACATTAAAAAATCTCTCTCCCCTGGTGTTCAGATATTCCTAGGACATTTTTCAGTGCTGGAGTGACACTCTGGTACCCCCATAATGTCCAGGTGCCTGCTGGGGACTGACCTGCTTCAGAACTCTCTTCTCAGGAGCAATAATGTGCTACCCCTGAAGATAATTAAATGTGAGATATCTAAATAGTCACTTACATCTGCTGTTGGGCCTCCATTTCTAAATGGGAATCAGTATGGCTATTTGTCAGTAATGGAGAATTCATTTGTTATTAATCTTAGAAAGCCAAAGCATTCAATTTTATTTTAAAACACATTTATTTTGCCTTTCTAATATACATAGAAAATGTTGTTTCCACTTGGCACTGTATTGATACTGCGGACTTTAATGGCTTAAAAGAAATTCATATTCATTTGTTTTTTAAATCTTCTTTAGAAGTGCCTAAGTATTTAGTTACTGTCAGTTTCTAATATAATACCCATATTGAGATGTTTGTGTGTGTGTTTGTGTGTGTATTTAGTGACAAAATGCAATAATAATTTATACTATTAATTCTGGGTACATATTTAAACAAGACAGAATTCATATTTACTTGAAAGGCAAGAATGCCTCTGGATTTAGTTAAGTGTCTCGGTTTAGTAATATGTGATTTATAATGTCCCTGGAAGTGTTTTTTACAGCATTACTTTTGAAAAATAAATGAGGAAATTTTCAGCCAAGGCTATACTTAAATTATGGTGTTATGATACAGCATAAAGCACTGGAAAGGCACACAAGACAAAATGAAGCTGGCAGGTCTTAACTCATTGCGTTTCTCATCGTGTCATTGGAAAAGAATCACTCTTTACCGTAAGAATTTGGCCACTCTTCTTGAACTCAAATATCATAGTAGGTGACCTTCAAAAATTTATTACATGATAGCTTTTTATTTATTCTGCAATTATCAACACATACATGTGCACACACCGTCTAATCAGTTTATCATTTTGATGAAGCAAGATAAGAAATCTTGACAGTACTTCTAAGATTCATGAGATATTAGTTATCGTACCACTGTTATATCTCCATTTGTCCAGAGCTGTTCCTGCCAACATTCCTCATGGAATGTTTATTTATTGATATTGTTAAGAGCCCCCTTTTTACCATAGTTACTGGCCTGTATCTTTTGTTTCTTATATGCATTTATTGTTAGGCCTATGACACATTTTTCAGATCAGTGGTTTCCAAAGTGGAGTACATGCAACTTAGCATCAGTGCAAGTGAATTCTCTCAGGTAAAAATATAAATAGGTAGAAGTTCTACTTCATCATTTTTAGTTTTGCTTATGCTTTCTAAATATATGTTATATTACATATAAAAGTACATGCTTTTAGTTTTTAAAATAGGTATGTTGGGAGTACATTCTTAAATATTTATAAGGAAAAGGATGCACAAATACAAAAGTTTGTAGATTGCTAGTCCAGATACGTGCACAGCTTAATGGCATATTTCTTACACTTTATACAAAATGCCAAATGTAGTTTCATGTTAGTGTAGTACATAGATTGGCAATGGAAACACAGTTAGCATCAAATGTTAATACTTTTGTTGGGGTTTCAGCATGACATCACTTAAAAACTAAACTATCATAATGGACAGGACCCACACTTCTCAGATAGATATACTAGATCATTTTTGATACAGTATTTTATTTCCTAATGTAAAGTATCTGATCTCTGAAATTAGATTAAAACTTTAATATAGAAAACTGGCTTTACATATGAGTTGTTAATTAATAATTTAAAAGTCAAATACTTTTAAATATGGCTAGTAACTTTGTGATTGAATACCTTCTGCTCCTGGTATGTATCTACAAGATTGCAGATATAGGGTAATTGTGTCGACATAAGGAAGCTCCCTTAATGCAGAAGTATTGGGACTCGGTAAGTGCCACTTAACATTTTACCTTATTATTTTCTATATTTCATATAGCATTACCCCAACTTTACGAGGGAATTTTGATAGAAATAGAATGCTAAAGAGTATTTTTAAATTAACAAGCTATTCACCTAATGTTGTGGGTAAAAGGTGATTTTTTTTCACCCTCAAAGAGACTGAAGGATACAATTACTGAAATTCTTCGTTGTTACAGAGTGATATCATTTGTTTCTCCTTTAAAAAATATATAGACCCTCTTAATAAATTTCAAAAATCTCTTTAATACTTAAAATAATAAAAATTTTAAAAATTCTTATGTTATTAGGGCAGACTCTTTATTCCAAAAATACCACAGGAGCTTTACCCACTCTCTCTCCCCCTCTCCCTTTCTCTTCCCACCTCAAGTCTCTCCCTCTTTTTCCTTCTCTTCTCATTACTGGTTTTTTCAATCAGAATACAGAATATAGGATACAAGATCACCTTTTATTCCCCAGCATTTTCTTCTTGAAACTATAGTCTCTTTTCTCTGAAAAATTTCTTTTACGTGATATATTTGTTTCCCTTTTTGTTTAGAACACTATTATTAAGTTTTAAAACCACTGGTTATTTCCATTATTGTATTTTATATATTCTCCTGCCTCAAAATGAAGAAACAGGTTTAATGGGTAAAAGCATTGTGTCAAGCTAGAGAGATGAGGCTAAAATACAGAAAATAAAGCCAAGAATAAAAAGTGCTAAATGCTATATTCCACACAGAGCATGACTCCTGAAGGAACTAAAAGGACAAAGATCACATTCTGGTGAAGAAATTTGGAAATGGCTCCAGTAGAAATGTGGGACCTAGAAGGATAAGTAGATATCACTGGGATTAGGGGAGAGTGTGTGTCAAAAGGGTGTGTTAATTTCAGACAGATGGTATGGCCTGGGCATATGTGAACTTTAGATCTCAAGCTAAACTGCAAATAACTTTGCTTCCTCTTTTTCTAATTCCACCTTCCAAGACCCTTCTGTGGAGACAGAAATGATGCACATGTGATTTGAGTATTAACGCTACAGGTATTTACTGAGCACCTACTATGTTTCAGGTACTATTTACATGTTAAAGGTGTTATCAGCGGAAAAACAAATTGACAAAATCCCATTTCCCCCACCATGAACAGCTCCCCATAAAAGTCTCTTTCTTTAATTTTAGAAAATATTCCAAAACATCGCAGCTATGTTTCACCATTACGTGAGATGATCAGCGTCATGGGCTACCATAATATCCATTAAAGATTCTAAGGCCTAACTTAGCTTTTCTACTCTTTATGTAGTTTGGCATTTAGACTGGGAATTGGCCTGCCTCTTTGCAGTAATACTATCACTAAGCTGCCAGCCTGGCTCACCTGTTACAATTTAATAAGAAAAATAAATGACAGCAGATGTTATGCACAGTTACATTAGGAGAATTGCACCCATTTAGTTCTAATCAAGCCAATTTTTCACCCAGCTGAAGCTATGTCACTTTGAAAGGTTCTGAATCAATGGGAAAATACTTGCTGAAGCAATGAACCCAAAAGAGATAACCTGACCACCCCTGGGGGAAATAGTTCTTAAAGTTCCCACAGTTTGATATGTTACTCTGTAAGAATAGTGAGAGTTTTAAAAGAGTATATTTTGGTTGGTATGTAGATGAGTGGAACTTTATATATTTCATTTGCATGCATTTATTTAACAAATATTTTTTAGGAAAATTATATAGAAAGATTTGTGAGCAGTAATGCTCTGGGTCCTTACAGTCATGCAACTTAATGTTGAGTTAAAAGAGACCTTAGAAACCTATGGAAAGTTAGATAATAAAATAAAACCAATCAGGCAAGATTAAAAGACAACATCTGATGAGGTTGCCAGTCTTGGGTATGAATCTATGTAACCTTGGAAAAGTTAATTAATCTCTCTGATTAAGAGAACAATTGTTATAATTATAGGCTCAAAAGAAGCAGCTGTGAATCCTGGATTGTGGGATTTGTTTGCTCTTAGCTGTATAATAACCCTGAAATGATATGAGCAGGCTATTTTTTAGATCCCCGCATCTCAAGTTGACTGTCTTAAAGTGAAAATTCGTTTTTCTCTTTCTCTCCTTCTTTCGTCTCCTCCTTCACTCACTTCTACAGAGTGAAGTGTTATTTTGTGTTTGAGGTATGCAGGACAAACATAGGGCACAATATTATTCATTCAGCCTGGCATTTCCCTGTGCCAGCATTCAATGCCTTTGATACCACTGACTGCCAGGGCACCCAATGATCATGTATGAAATTTCCAGCCTTTTCACATAACAATTACTGTTTGTAGTAGACAATTCGGAGAGCAGATTCAGACCCGGATGCTCTATTTCCAACCTCCTACGTTTAAGAAAATCTACAACGGTGGCTCCCTAGTAGAGGACAGTGGCAGATGACCAGGTTATATATTTAATAAGCAAAGGTTACCACCATAAGAGGATAATAGCTTGTGGTCCCCTCCCTCAGTCCCTCTCATAACCTAGGTTTTTTGTGTCAGTGTCAGGATAGAAACTATGGAAACAAACCATTGAGACAAGTCTTTTGTTATTCTAATGTTCTAATGTTCATAGTCAACTCAGTTCATTCAAAGGTTACATGGACACAGAATGAATCAGAAAGAAAAATCTTCCATAATTCAAGTGCTTTAGCTTCTCAGCTTCGTTTAACTACAGTTTTCATCTGTAACTGGCTGGATTATAGGTGTACCCAAGAAACTGACCTAAACCAAGTCACCCCTAAACTTATCTTCCCCTTTGCGATTTTGAGGTAGTATGGCAAACACTCTTTGCCCTCCGCTTCCCACAGCACATATTGTCGCCACACTGATACCTGGCTCAACTGTATTTCCCAGCCCCTTTGTGACTAATGTGGACAAAAGATTCGTTTCTCACCAGTGAAATGTGAAAAGAAGTGAGGTGTGCAACTTCTGCCATTTACTTAACAGGCACTAGCCTGGACATACCGTTCCCTTTGCCTTCCCGTTTGGGTAATAAGCAAATGGAAGTGGCTGGGGGAATCTTGGAAACCATATGTAGAAGATGGACTCCTTGAGCTTCAAATGTGTATCCTCTTGTCTCGCATCCCTGGCTATGCATTAGAATCACTCAAGGAGCTTCTAAATTGCACTAGCGACTAAGCCTTAACCACAGGATTCTGATTGAACTGGTTTGGTTTGGGTCTCAGGAACTACTATTATCATTGTGTTGTTCTTACAGATTCCCCAGCCCTTCTAAAGCGAGAACACTGGTGGAGGCCCCGTCCAGGGAACAGTTGCAACCTGAATTGCCCTTCCCTGCTTATCCTTTCCCTTGAGATAGACGCTTCACTGCCCTCGAGCACAGAATTCGTCAATTTTATGCCAGTACAATTATTTACAAGTAAGTGAAAATTTTCTGCCTGTGGAGGC
Source organism: Lemur catta (assembly GCF_020740605.2). Lineage (NCBI taxonomy): Eukaryota > Metazoa > Chordata > Mammalia > Primates > Lemuridae > Lemur > Lemur catta. Next base: position 178,580,275 of record NC_059128.1, on the reverse strand, counting down.
TATTTGATATGAAGAGATTCTCTTGAGGGAATCAGAATTATCCATTTCAAGCAAAAAAACGAAGAAGCCTACATTCTCTTCAGTTTCTGAATTTGCTTCCTGATGGGTCTTTCTGTTTTCACACTTGGTTTCTCCATGTACCACATAATAGCCAGAGGATCTTTAAAATTATAAATCAGATCATGTCCTTTCTCTGCTGAAAGCCATGCATGACTCTCCATTTTAGTCAGAGTAAAAGCCAAAGTTTTTTCAGTGTTTTACAAGGTCCCCACACAACACAGTCCCTCTTGACCTCAGGCTTAACCTCTCTTCCCTCAGCTCACTCTGTTCCAGCCTCTCCACTCTTCCTGGAACATGCCAGACACTTTCCACCACAGGGTCATGGCACAGACTTCACCTTCACTGAGAATTCTCTTCTCCAAATAGCCAAACAGTTACTTTCCTTACCTCCCTCAAGTGTTTGCTCAAATGTCACCTTTTCATTGAGTCTTCCCTGGCCATCCTATTTAAAATTGCAATTTTCCACTCTTCAACATGCCCAAATTTCCTTTACTGCTCTCTTTTTGTTCTCTTGGAAATTATCACGTTGTTACAGATTGTAGAATTTACTCATTTATGTTTATTCTTATTGTCATCTTACAGCCATTAAAATACAAGCTCCATGAGGTCAGGGTTTTTTTTTTTTTTTTTTGGTCTAGTTTGTTCTTTCTTGTGTCCTAAACCCCTAGAACAACACAGAGTAAGGACTCAAATATTGAGTGAATGAATAAAGGAAATTTCTAACTCATGGTAGAAAAGATCTATTGAGAATCTTCCACAAAGACACCAAAGAAATATAAGTAGCTTCTATCCCCAAGGATTTCAAGGAAGGGTCCACAAACGTGATTTTACAGATAAAGATGATGGTGCAAATATAGTGTAATTTGCAGGTCTCCATGTAGAATTCTCACTCCAAAATACATTCCTACACACGCTCACACACACAAACACAGGAACATACACTCAAACATATACGTTGTCTATTGCATTGTGTTAGCATTGGATTCACAACACTTAAGGCTTTATAAGCTGATACTCAAGAGAAACTGTTAAGTGATAGGAAAGAGCAACGTGCTACCAGGCGGAATCAGTGGATGGTAAGTCTGAAAATGGAAGAGGCAGTCTCAAGAGAGGGTACATATATAGAAAAATTGCTTGTTTCACAATATTGCCTGTAAATGACCCTGATTACACAATTCTATTTTAGTCAAGTGAAGAACATTAGAAATCTTCTGTGAAACAGTGTCCACCACATAGTATGGAGTTAATAAATATTTGTTTGATGAATGGATGAATGAAGAATAAGCAGCATGATTTATGAGTCTTTTCATCATTTACCTTTCCCTCTAAAGTAAGATCTCCTTAGTTAGACTAATGTGCTCACTTTTTGCTCTTCCTCTCCCCACAAAAAGGCTATGAGGTGAAAAGATAAAGCAAATGTTTCAGCATAAAAACTATGTGAGATATCTTTTGAAATCTGTGCAGTATCTTCCATCTGTACCTGCTGTGCATAATTTCAGAATTCACTGCTTTCATCAAGTAAAGAAAACCCATTTGCTCTTTCATCTGTGCATCATATCACACTAATTTTCATGAAAACCAGCAAAACCTTGATAGACTACCAGTCCCCAGGCTTCCTGGAGCATTTCTCAGTCTTTCACTGGGATAAGCAGAGTTATGCTCTGAATTCTGAACTATGGAAATTTTTGGTTGTTTTTGTAAGCTGGGTTAGTGCTGCTTAGTTTTCGGAAATTGGCATATCAATTATTGATGATTATTTTCCTAGAAAAAGAGTCTCATAAATTTCAAATGTTTATGTCTTTTTTGCCCATAATGTCCTTATTTCAAACTACCACTTATAAAAATACAATACATAAAGATTTTTTTAATTTAAAAAAAGTCAGTGATTAAATAGTTCTATGTATCAGCTACAGCTAATGAATTTCCACTTATACCAGTCTATCACTTTATTTAGTTCTGAAAGTTTACTGTGTTTTATAATGAAGTAAAAAGCCAACTTACGTCTAAGTGATTTCCTTAACATAACAGTATCATATGAAATAAATGAATATAGCTTTTTCAATGTCCTGCATAATCTCATCTTAAGCATCTGAAGTATACTAATGAAATGGCCAATGGTTTGTGTGATTATAAAACTTGACTCTACTGTAGATGTCATATCTACCTTCATATGTATGTAGCTAGTGCTGGTCCACAGAAGTGTAAAGACCCTCAAAATGGGATACAGATACACTCTCAAAACAGTGAAAAAGAACTTCAAACAGAAAGTGTTGCAAATCTGACATCTTCTGCGTATATCAGGTAGATCCAATCCTAAACATAAAAAAAAAAATGGAGACACTGTAAATTATGACTTGTGATTCTTAAGGCTCTACCAGCCAGGGGTTACAGACGTTAATAAAAGAAATAAACACTATAGCTCTCCTTACACATTGTAGCTCTTTTTATAACATTCTCAGTCTCCCATAAAAATCTCTTTGTTATATGTGGAGTTCTCCAAGGGTTATTTCCTGCATCTCAACTGGCATTATGATCTGTTCTGGCTTACATTTGAGCTCTGGTTCATAATCTGTTGTCAAGGATGCTGGAGGTGACAAAGTTGCTCCAGAAGTTGGTGATGTTCCCCGAGGTCTACATGGATGCTGCCAATATTTATTGCTGAGAGCACTGATTCTGCAAAAGCTAAAATAAATATGGTATGAACACTAAATCCCACCACTGAGAACTTTGGACACTGGTTCCAAGTCCATAAAAGTTGCTAATAAGTAAGTCATGCATATGGCAGGGCCACACTGTGTATTCTGTAAACTTCCTTGTTCTGAAATGATAAAGTGTTTCATACCAAAGTGATATCAATCACTGTTCCTCTTTAGAATTTTGCTGTTCTAAATGCTTTGTGTTTTATGCTTTCAAAGTCTTAAATAATTTACAGTTATAGCCTCTATTTGTTATGGTATGGCTCAAGTGCATTGGTGGTGAATGTGTGTATGTTGGAACAAAAGTAAACAGGTGAGAAAACTGATTTGGGTCATCAGTAAGAGAAGAAAGTGTAAACTAAATACATTCATTTTTCACTGCGTGCTGTGTCAGGGAATGACAAATCCATTGTGTGCTTGGTCTCTTTCTTCCCACAGGATGAATTCCTTCTAAAAAGGCTTCACAAATCCCTGAAAAGTTCAACGTCCTGGAATTTCTTCCCTTAAATCGCCCCAGTTACTTCTATATACATTAGCTTGAGTTAAGAGAAAAGATATCATCATAGCATGTCCACCGTTTCAAGTAAAAAAATGTTTCAGATATACTACAGATTTCATTGATAGAGTCTTAATCAAATACAAGATTATTATATGGCGCCTACACTGACAAAATAAATCTGAAGTATAATTTAGCGTGGGAATTATATATTGGGAATTTTAACTATCTTTTCACAATAAGAGAACAATCCTATTTTCACTGTTATTTTCAAGTAAAAAAGTTTACAGTTTAGTATACTCTGATTGGTAAAACAAAGGAAAAGTATAGAGATTAGAACACTGAGAAAGAAGATACAGTTTTGGAGGAGAGATAATAGAGGTGGATATTCGAGAGAGAAAAAATAATAAAAACAGATAAAATAATTAATGACATAATAGAAGAAAACTTTCCTGATCTAAAAAAATGCTGCATCCAGGCCAGGCAGGGTGGCTCAAACCTGTAATTCCAGTACTTTGATAGGCCAAAGTGGGAGGATTGCTTGAGGCCAGGAGTTTAAGACAAGCCTAGGTAACACAGTGAGTTCTTGTTTCTACAAAAAAAAAAAATAATAATAATTAGCTGGGCATGGTGGTGCATGTCTGGAGTCGTAACTACTTGGGAGGCTGAAGTGGGAGGATCATTTGAGCCCAGGTGTTTGAGGTTACAATGAGCTATGACTGTGCCACTGCACTCCAGTCTGGATGACTGAGCGAATTCCTGTCTCCAAAACATAAAACTTCATCCTACATATTAAAAGGCATCAGTAAATTTAAAACAGGTGATTTATAATTAAGTGTATGTTTATAAACGTATATATGCCTGAAGATTCTGATTTGAGAATGGAGTGATATTTTGACAACTGTATTTTAAATTTGTTTCACAAGTGATTCTTATAAGCATCCATATGATGAGAAAGATTCATCTAAGCATACTTCTTATAGAAAAGAATAGTGTATACCCAGTTTGTGAAGAAGGAAGAGGAAGAGGAGGAGGAGCAGGAGGGAGAGGAGAAGGAGAAGTGGAAAAAACAAGAGAGCAAGAAAGAAGTAAAATGTAAGGATATTGTAAAGGTTTACAAAAATAACTGGGTAAGAAAAAAAGAAAGATTGCTCTTATAGAAAAACAAAAGTATAAATCTTAGTTAACACAAAAATCAATGAGATACCACTATATACTTAACAAAATAGTTAAAATTAAAAAGACAGTCAATACCAATATTGATAAGATGTAGAGGAACTGGAAGTCCTATACATTACCAATGGGAATATCATTTGGCAAAATGATTAGGCAGTATCTATTAGAGCTGAACACACATATATCTTACGACAAAGAAATTCTATACAACAGAAATATTTACATATGTACATCAAAGATGTTCAAGAATGTTCAAACCAGCATTATTGGTAACTATAAACACTTAGAATTCACTAACAATAGAATGATGAAATAAATGATGATACATTTCATTCATGCAATAGAATATCATACAGCAACAAGAATAAATAAACTATAACATAACAACATGGAATAATCTCAAAAACATATTATTGAGTTAAAAAAACTGACACAAAAGAGTACTTATAATTCCATTTATATATAGTAAAAAACAGAAATTTTTTCAAAATTTATCAAGTTATATGTCATGATTCATGCATTTTTCTGCATTTATGTTATTTTTCAACACGGAGTTTACTTAAAAAAAGAGTAAATGCCACATGACAAGGAAGCCATGTCTACCATGCCTTTAGGTTAAAAGGGCTCAAGAATTTTATGTATATGTGTATATACATGTAAATACATATTTTTAGTTTTAAACAAGATAGTTTTCCTTTTCAAAACAAAAAGATATTCTCTAATATACTAGATTTCAAGATATAAATATTTATCTATTCTTCCGAACAAAATTTCTCAGAGAGGCCATTCCAGATAATGAATAGATAAATAAAAGTTAAAAATTCAAGAATGAAAAGCTACAGTGTAAAAGTCCTAGTAGGTAAATATTGAAACTAATATTAAATACAGAGTCCAGCGTAAGCAATTATTATAAATAATGTTGCAAAATAAATACAAAATTGAAATTGTTTTGGAAAAAATCTTTAATTGCATGCTACTCTTTTAAGATATAACAGACATGACCTTTGTATATTTGTATTCTGTGTATGTGTGTGTACATATACATAAAATTGTTTTTACATTCTTTGTTCTAGGGAGATAGGGTCAGAAAGTTACTAAGTCAATTGCCTTTTTAAACTGCAAATGAAGTTCACGTTCCTGAAATTATATGTGATGGTGGAGAATAGGAATCAGATATCTTGTACTTGTGATGGTTGATAGGCAAAACAATAAAAACAGAACAAAATATTAAATAGTAAGTACAGAACAAAACATGAGAGTTCCTCATTTTACAAAGTTAAGAGTGTGAAAATAGTTTCTATAGTTGATTGAACAATAAAGTTATAACAAAATTTCTTACAGTTACAAAAATGAAAAATAGAAAAAAGCAAAAATAGTTATATGTACAACTATATCAAAATTAGAAAGAGAGGAAGTAAGCGTGGTTTAAAGTAGCTAACTCTTTATCTATTTTAATATGAAGTCAATAGATATTATATAAAATTAATAAACCAATAAAAAGTAATATAGTTGTATCATTTAGAAAAAAAGAATCACTAACAGACACTTATTACTTAAAGTGGCTTTCTCTGAAAACTAAGACTGTTAATGTGGAAAAGGATGGACAAATATTATAAGTCTGTACATAATATTTTTATCATGCCCATGCATTACTTTTCAAATGGACCGATAAAAAATAAAAAGTAATATTTGTATTTATAACATATGTTGAATATTTATTATTTCATATCACTACTAAACTTTTAAATTTAATTACCTAATTAAATATTTACAAAATTCTATAAGGAGGTTAAATTATGCCCATTTTTCCATTGGAGAAAACCAAGGCTTAACGAAGCTGAGTAACTTGTCACAGAACTTGCAAGGGATGGATATGTCTAGCTTCCAGTCTCATGCTCTTAACCACTTTGACAAACTCCACTGAAGAAAAAAAATATAATTATTCCAGAAGAGACTCCAAATACAGTATACATTTATTAATATATTCAATATATAATAATTAACATTTTAATATTTAAGCCCTAAGTAGCTATTATAAAATTCTTTCTATGATACTTGAATCATACAAACATAACTTACTTTTATTATTAAAAGTGACATATTTTCCAGTATACCATTTGCATGGATGGAAGAATATTCAGTATAATCATACTTGAAAAAGCTCTCCTTTCTTTCTAGAGTCATGCCAGAATTTTAGGATGGGGCTTATTTTCTGTCCTAAAGAACTGGTGAGAGGACTCTGGGTTTGAGTCCACAGTAGCAGCCATCACAAGCATTGCTCTTTCTGCTATCCAGATTTGAGCACTCTTGTCTTGGCTGACCCAGAGATAACCTGCAGTGGTTTACCTGAGTAGTGACAACAGACTCGCTGGGGTCAAGGCCATATAGTGCCACCTCCAGCCTTCAGCACTCCTTGGTCAAAGTGTCTGAATTTTCTGGCAAATTTTCCTTGCTTGATCTGCTCCACATTTGGCAATTCCTCAGCACCATTCTTAGGATCAATTGGTGAGTCTATTTCTACTTCTTCCAACCCTAGAATCCCCTTCACAAACAATCCAGCTTAAATATCTCACTAGGAAAGAAGTTGTCTGATGCTATTAATAACTTTGTGTGAAAATAACCAAAAATGTTGAAATGTTGGCCATTTTCTTTAGACGAAGGGATGCGGAGAATATCTACTACACTGAAAGCAAAACACAAATAAGTATCTCAATAAACTAATCTGCCTCAATAAGACTAAAAGATGGCTGACTAGAGACATTGCTTGCTGGACCATCCGGGAAAGAAGGTAGGCTTTCAGATAAAGGAGAAGGGGGAGGAGAAGAAGCTCAGGTGTAGATCATAGAGAGAAGTGCCAGAGCCTGCTGAGATCCTCGCAGAGGAAAATTGCAAAGCACAAAAGGAAGAGGATAGAGGAAAAAAGATCCTCCACAAAGGATCAAACCCAGAGAGCCTTGGAGCCCACTGAAGGGGTTGGGGGCATCCCGTTCTCTCTTCTACAGTCCTTCGGTGACCAGTGGGCTATCAAGTTTTTTGGAATCTTTCCCATTCCCACAAGCCCAAGCACTTTAGCAAACATGGACTAGTGCGGAGAACCTGCATGATTCCAGGACTTAGACATTCCGTGAGGGGTTCGCCTCCAAGGAGAGTGACCCAAGAGACTGGAGAGCCAGCTTTCTTCCATTGAGACTCTTATTCCTCCCTGACCCACTGCAACTGGGAGAGCAGTTTGAGCGGAGGATTTGGTAAGTAGCCACCTCTCCCCACTGGCATGTCCTGCAGTCTAAAGTTTCCGCAGAGACGGGGCCCACGCCTTTCCCCTTGAGGACCTGCAAGAGACCAGGGACACCTGGTCTGGTAGCTCCCTGCCCTTAGGCATTTTGCAGAGACACAGGCCAGCAGGTCAGGCACGCACCTGGTGCCCCCTGGACTCCAGCGGGTCGCTGGGGAGCTGGGAGTCAGTGGGTGAGGGAGCCCATGTGGACAGAACCAATGGGAAAACATTGTGGGGGTCCAAGACATAGTGATCTGGGAGAGTACCCATCCGCCTCCAGGAGAGCCGTTGGATTAGGGTGGGTCCTCTGGTGGGGAAGAACTCAGCCCAGGGAGCCGGATCAACTGGGCTCTGGCTCTGGCTTCTGCAACCAGAAGCATTCGGGTGCATTCTGGCACGCGGGCTGTCAGGGAACTGCGGCCTCTCCTCTACCCACTGCAAATTGGAGAGTAGTTTGAGCCGAGAATTTGCCTCTCGTCATCTGGCACATACTCCAGGCTAAGGTTTCCACAGAAAGTGGGGCCCATGCCTTTCCCTTTGAGGACCTGCCGTGAACTCAGGGTGCCCATTCTGGGAATTCCCTGTCTGCTGGTATTCACGGAGATGCACCCAGTGGGTCAGATATGCAGGCTGGATCCGGGTCCCCCCCACCCCCGAACTCCAGTGGGTTGCTGGGGGACACGGGGGGAGATTTAGAAGCTGGGCTTAGGTGGCGAGCAAGCCTGCGTGGACAGAACTGAAGAAAGAATACTGTGGGGGTCTGGGAGAGTGCCCATCCCTCCTGCAGGAAAGCCACACGATTGGACTAGGGTGGGTCTTCTGGTGGGGAAAATCCCCCCAGGGTTCCATAGCAACCAAGCGTTCAGTTCAGGCCCCTCCTCCATGAGCAACCCTACCGGTCTGAAGAGCCTGCCCTGACTTTCCTCCCAGCAGCTCCCCCTAGCAGTAATAACATTTGTATTTATAACAAATAATCCCTGCTGAGGCTTTGCAAAACCTTCCAGGTTCATGCAACCTAACCACCCTCTGCTTTGCTTCTCCACCTGTCTCTGCTGTGGTGGAGATCAAGCAGACTCTTGGGGAGCTACAGGGCCCCTCCCAAAGCCTGGGATATTCAGATTGTCCACCTGAGGGACTAGAGCTTACCATGGGCACAAAAGAACATCTCCACAGTTAGCTCTTTCCTGCAAGCATCAACCACTGACAGGGAGAACAACTCTATATCTCATCACAGCATCTACCAACTCAATCAAACAGGGTGTGGTTGATTCTTACCTGTAAGTACCACCCACCATCTGGGAGATTAGCTGGGGACCCAATACTATTCACACTGCTGGAAAGAGATGAAGACAGTAGGATAGAGGCAACCAAAAGGACACTGTTTATTAGGAGAGAAACAAAAGTTACAGGCAGCTTGTTCTGTGAGGGGTCTCCCTCTTCCACTAGAGACCACTGGGCTGATCGGGGAGCTGCTCAGAGTCTGTGCAGAGACATTTCACTGGAGAACAGATGGAGCATAAATCTGGTGCCTGCCAATCCCAGGTTTCTGCAATTGATGACACCCTGAGTGCTCTGGAGCATGGGGCCAGGTCTGCTCAGGATCCAGCCATCCATCAGTAACCTTAGCATCACCCCCACCAGACCAGGGAGGAAACAGACATTTCCTCATGTTGAACCCTGTGACTGGGGCTTGAGCATGCCTCCTCCCCACCATGCGAGCCAGACAGAGAGAGAACCTCACATGCCACAGGTACCACTTGAGAAGCCTTGGATGACTGCCTCAGTGGGTCCTAGGTGTGGGGGAGAACCTTGGCTGACCACCGTCTCTGGCCCACCTATGCAGACCCTGGGCCACTGATACAAACCTCTGCCTGTGTGACTTGGCATCAGCAGTCCCCCACTGATGGAACAGCCCCCCATATGGGTGGCTCTGCCCCCCAAATCCCCAGAGCCAGCTCTGAAGCTCTTACTGTACCTGAGGCCAAGGCTCTTCCCTTGTAGCTCTAGGGCCCCCACTGGGCCTGCAACTCCATCCCTGAGATTCCAGACTTGTGCTTGGACCCGAAGGCCCTACTATGGAGTCCCCACCACTACCACTGGACCAACGGAGCCTCTCTGAGGTCCAACACATCACTCAGGACCCCTCAGCCCTGAGAAGCCATCACTCCTGGACCTGGTTAGAGACAGTCTTTAGCAAAGCCAGACAGGTGCCCTGCATTCCTATTAACCCAGATCTGAGAGAAGAGGAGCCAGATGGGAAGAAACCAGCAAAGGAACACTGGCAACATGAAAAAACAAAATAGTTTGACATCCTCAAGAGAACATAATGGAGCTACAGTAGTGGACCCCATGACAATCATGGCAACAACAAAAATTAATAAATGGGATTTGATTAAACTAAAAAGCTTCTGCACAGCTAAGGAAACAATGAACAGAGCAAATAGACAGCCTATGGGATGGGAGAAAATATTCACAAGCTACACATCCAAAAAAGGGCCAATAACCAGAATTTACAAAGAACTCAAGTAAACCAGCAAGAAAAAATCAAACAACCCTATTAAAAAGTACACAAAAGACATGAACAGAAGCTTCTCAAAAGGAGATAGATAAATGGCCAATAAACACATGAATAAATGATCAAGATCACTAATCATCAGAGAAATGCAAATTAAAGCCACAATGAAATATCCCCTTGCCCCAGTTAGAATGGCATTTATTAAAAAGTCCAAAAATAATAGATGCTGGCATGGATGCAGAGAGAAAGGAATGTTTATACACTGTTGGTGGGAATAAAAATTAGTACAACCTCTCTGGAAAACAGTATGGAGATTCCTCAAAGAACTAAAAGTAGACCTACCATTTGGTCTAGCAATCCCACTACTGGGTATTTACCCAAAGAAAAAGAAGTCATTTTATCAAAAAGACACCTGCAGTTAAATGTTTATTGCAGCACAATTCACAATTGCCAAAATGTGGAATCAACCCAAATGCCCATCAATTCATGAATGGATTAATAAAATGTGGTATATGTACACCATGGAGTACTACTCAGCCATAAAAAAAGATGAAATAATACCTTTTGCAACAATCTGAATGGAACTGGAGACCATTCTCCTAAGTGAAGTATTACAAGAATGGAAAAACAAACACCACATGTACTCACTATTAAATTGGAACTAACTGATGAGCGCACGTGTGCAATCTCAGTGGAAAGCAACCAGAGGGAGGGGGGAAGAAGGGGAGGGGAATAAACCAGCTTAATGGGTACTATGAGTACTAATTGGGTGATGGGCACACCTATAGCCAGTACTCAGGCATTACAAAAATGATCCATGTAACCTAAAACATTTGTTCCCCCTTGCTATTTTGAAATTTAAAAAATAGACTAAAAGGAAAGCCAAGTCAAACTTATTGACCTTTTTAGAAAAAGAAATGCACTTAAAGCGATATATGTGAAATGTGTATACCTACACATTTCAAGACATGTATGAACCTGATTCATTAAGAACAAAATGTCACACCAAAATTAATACATAATGAGCCAAACTGTGGAGTAAATGTCTGTCCAAACATTCTTCTAAGACAGAGATTGGCAAACTACAACTCACTGGCCAAATCCAGCCCAGCACCTGTTTTGTAAGGCCCATGATCTAGGAAGAATTTTACATTTTCAAATGGTTGGAAAAAAAATGGAAAGGAGAATAATATTCTGTGGTATGTGGAAATTGTATGAAATTTAAGTTCCAGTGTCCACAAATAAAGTTTTATTGGAACAGGGTCCTACTCATTGCTTTTTTGTTTTTCCCCCAAAGATGGGTTACCGATTTGTCACCCATGGTGGAGTACAATTGCATGATCACAGTTGACTGCAACCTCAAATTCTTGGGTTCAAGTGATTCTCCTGCCTCAGCCTCGCAACTAGCCAGGACTACAGGCACGCACCACCACACCTAGCTAATTTTTAACTTTTTTTTTTGAGATGGTCTAGCTATGTTGCCCAGGCTGCTCTCGAACTCCTGGCTTCAAGTTATACTCCTGCCTCAGCTTCCCACAGTGCTGAGATTACAAGCATGAGCCATCTCTCCTGGCCCTATTCATTCTTTTATGTATTGTCTTTCACTGTCTTTGTGCTACAACAGCAAAGTTAAAGTTCCAACAGAGACTATTTTGCCATCAAAGCCTATATTTACTATCTGGACTTTTGCAAAAAAAAAAAAAAAAAATGCCATCTCCTGTTCTAAAACAAGGAAAACTTTGTAAGTGTCAATTATTAGCTATTATTAGTGGAAAAGAAACACTGTTTATGCTATAGAGCTCTTAGTGACATCATAACCACTTCTAGGCAAATAACTTACTAATGGTTGTATGCAAAAAAGACACACACACATGTACATGCATTCAAACAAAATATTTTTTAAAATATAATAAGTATTTCATTTTGTTTTGCTAATATTTAGATATATCCTGAATATGCCTCAGGTTTGTTGGGGAGATTATCCCTCACAGTTTGGTTATTTTCAATAAAGAAACAATTGCTTCTGTACAAAGAAAAGCATATCCTGCTACAGCTGTATCAACAGAATATCCTTTTCTTTTGGAATGCAGCTGACATTGCATGTCAAGTTTGACATACTTGGCCAATGATGCAAAATATGACCTCCATTGCCCATGAGCATAAGCTTGGAAAACTTCCCCTGAACAAAAAAATGATTTGGAGGGGAGGGAGTAGGCTGGAAGGTATAATTATGCTTCCTTTGTTTATGATTCTGTAAAGTATTTGACTGAACATAGAGTGCTCAATCTTTTAAAACTTATTTTTCTTATGTAGATTCATATAAGCACTAAAGAATTATAATTCAAATTAAGTACTAAACTACTCATGGTCAGTATAAAGGAAAATGCTGAAGAATTATTTTCTGTTGAACTAAATATTCCTCCATACAACCACTTACTCAAATAAAAACTATTAGTTTTTGGCATTCATAAATTCTGTTATTGAATAATGATAATAATATCCCTATATTTCAAATGTGTTCTTAGATAATTCCACTTAAACATCACAGACCCCAAGTCTAAAAACACCAGCAACAAAATAATTGTCAGTTAATCTAATATTCTTGGTCTATTCCAGCAAATACCTTGTCATTTTAAATTACTACAATAAGAACATGCTAAATTTTGACATTTTCTTTGTTTTATTCCAAAAAAATTATAGTTAGCCTATAGCACATGAACAAGCAGACAAGCTATATTGTCCAACTCCTAGAAGAATTAAACAAAATTTATATACATATACAACTGGAGGCTGATATGCACCTGTCTAAATAAATAGTCATAGCTTGATTTATATGCACTCCAAAAAGGTACTAAGACTGAAACATTCAGTAAGTTACATTCTCTATAGAAGCATTAACAAACTGAAAAGCAAATTTAACTTTAGCCATAGTTCCTGGAAAGAACAATGACATAACTGAATTATTACTATAGGTAATAAAATATTTTCCTAGTAGATCTAAATCACAGGACAGTGAATGGAAAACATTTTGCATGGTCACTTCTTCTATCTGTTGAATATATTCTATGTGCTTATGCTTATCCTGAAAGTCAAGGGTCCATTGTGAGATGTTAAATGAATCCTTTCCCTGTTGAAACTATACAGCTATACATGATAAATATGCTTTAAGAAAAAAGACAAGTAATGGTTCCTTCAAGTGACACTGAATTTACCACTAAATTCTGCAAATCACAGGGGGACTCTAAATATGTAATTTCTCCTTAGACTTCCTCTTTTTTCTACAGGAAACATCACTGTTAAGCCCGTCTTATTTACTAGCCATTTCTTCTTTTTTGCCTCAAATAGAGTGTCAAAATTAGGTTATTCATTAGAAGGAACATCTTCAAGCTCTTGTCAACTTACGTGGGCACCTAAACACATTGTTTGTGGTTTCCTCTTTAAAAAAAAAAAAAAAGAAAAGAAAAAGGTTAAAGAATAAAAAGCCCAGAATCTCTGAAATAAGTCTTCACAACACTCAGTTCTTTCTAGTTACTCTCAATGCAAATGTAGATTCCAATGATTCATAACCTTAAATTATTGCTCTGAAAGATCAGCCCAAAGAATATTAAAAGTGTTTTCAACTCACTGCACCAAAGGAAAAATAAAAGTAGCAGCATTTCTTTTCTCTGACTTCAAGTTTTCAAGAGAATCACATCAATGGGATATTGGAAGCAGTTATTTAGTTGCATGTTGCAAATCTCCCATCTCTGAGTTTATGATGAATATCAGTGAAGTTTGTGGCTGGATAACAGTAGTCCTACATCAAGGAGATTTATGGGGAGGATGCATTTAGTATTATTCATGAGCCACTTAACAAGCTTCAGCCAAGGATACAATATGGCCTTTGTTTATAGTCCCAGGAGGTCTTTAGAGGGCTTTTGAAAATTGAAGACTTTTTTGATAAATGGTAGAGGATCTTTAGGTGGGCCTGAAAGCTATAAGTGTATTTTCCTGTTAACTTGAAGAGTACTACATTTCATCCTAACTTCCCTGTTTCCTCAATAAAAAATTATCAGATATTCTGCTGGTATTTTATTTTGCTATTGTTCTGCTACATTAAATAACCAAGAGGGACACATTTTTTAGAAAAATGTTCATTTCACTCTCTATTACAGGAAGTTGGAGCATCTTAACAGGCTATCCAGACTATTTGAACAGAAATGAAGCAACATATGTTTGAAACTGTCTTTCGTATTATATTTTTTATGTTTATGACCCACATACTTCTCAGTGAATTGTTATTTATGGCAACTTATGTGTATGATAGTTTTGACTTAACCAAGAACTTTAGTTCCACAGCTAACTGAAAGACTTGGGAATTAGACAATTGCATTGGGGTGGCTTGTTGAATTAAATTAGGAAAAAGATTTCTCTAGTGTTCTTAGTATGAGAGGAAGTAGTGACATAACTGATCGAACTGTTAACTAAGGGCAATAGATGACATATTTACACAGATTTTTTTTATTACTTTAGAATATTGCTGGTTTTATGAGCTATTTGCAAAGAAAGTACCTTCAGAATGTGACCATATTAACAGGCAAGATATAAAGGTATTTTTATTTCAGTGAAAGTACAGGAAGGACATGACAATGATTTCATCTTACCTAATCCTTAAAAATGATTCCTAAAGCATGTTTATTCAATTCATTTTATGGTCACTTTGCATGAGTTCTTGAATTGTAGTGCTGGAGCCTACAGATTGCAATTTAAAAAATAGACATATTGTTGGAAATACAACTTCACTGGAGACTGTGTCTTACGGGCTTTATTTTATGCCTGATGCCCTTTATGCAGAGTGCTTTATATCCCTTCAAGTGCTTTGCTTTCAAGCCCATCTTTCCTCTCATTGCAATTAAGTAGTTCCAGTCAAACCACAAGAGCTAGGGCCTCAGATTTCCTGTCCATCAGCGGCATCTAACGTGATTCCAATGTGGAGGCAACTGGCAAAATCATCTGGTTCAAGTCCATTAATTTTTAGTCACAGACATGGAAGATCCAGAGCCCAATGACTTGCAAAACATCACAGTTTGTGAGTGACAGAATTCTTCATAAGAGTTTCTAAATCTATGTCTTATCAACTCCCAGAAATGTTTGACAATGGTTTAAGAGCCTCTGACATATTCAGCAAAACTACTAAATCAATGTGCCTATGGAAAACATGTTTTTAAGAATTATATCATGCTATCTGCTTGACGTTTAAACCATAGCAATATTAACCTGTAGAAATTTAAATATGGTATGGCTTTTGGGAAAAAATGTAAAACTGTCATAAATAATCTACTAGCTAGATATTGAAAAATACACCACTTTTAATAATCCCTCACCAAAAAAATGCTAAAATAATTTTAAGGTTAATACATAAAAACTGGGACAGAGAGAAGACAAAAAAAGGAAGGTTTCCTAAAAAATTCTATTAATCCTCACTAATGTTCTGTTTTGCCTCCCCTTGGCACTAATTCTTCATGAGAATGCCAAAATGCTAGGTGATATTTCCTTGAGTTTCCTGAGTGGGAAGCTCCTTCATATAGCGTGATGCAGCAATGTCTGTGTCATAAAGGCTAACAAGTAAACAAGGGCTAATATTTTGCAAAGCAGAAAGTCAATCTGGAGTTTATGAAAGGTGTTTTATTTATACCTCAAATAAGCCAAGTAGCTGGTCAACTAATTAACATGGTCTGCCTTAATTGTTGACATCAATTGTCATTAATACATAAAATTAGGAATTTTGCTGGGCCAGCATTTTAAACGGGAAGACAATCTCTAGGAACATATTCATTTATTAACTCCTGTGGCCAGTCGGTGACAGCTCTCCCTTGTGCAATGAAAATGGTTCATTTTTTCACTTTAGTTATAGGAGTTTAGCTCTCTACCCTCATACTTTCTAACATCTCATTAATTCAAATCTTTAAACTAATAACCTACATTGTGCAAAGCAAGAGTGTTTAAAAGCAAAGGTTCTGAAGGTTTGTAGACAAACGGAGCAAATTTTTTTTTAAATCTTTATTAGTGCTTATCTGATCCCGTTAAGGCAGTGATCATAACACACAAATATGACAGTGTTCCCTGATAGAGGCCATGTGTGTGACTGCCAACAGGGGCGCCCACCAAACAGTATCTAGGCCTGATGTTATACTTAGATTGACATTTAAACATATTTGTGGAATCATTGCCCTGGCATGATTAGAGATCATTTCTAGAGGTGAAAAGCAGCTGGCTTCTCTCTCTGCAAAACTTTAGCTCCTTCTCCTTAAGAAACAAATGATTTAGTTGCCTAATTTAAAGTTTATTTTTTAAAGTAACAGTCTTTTTACTTGTATAAATATTATAGAGAATCAGTTCAAAGATTTTGAAAACAGTGTAGGTTTTCATATTGCAGTTCATATTGAAATGTACTGGGACATATATGGCTGATGTGAATTCCTTCTTATCATTCTTCTCCTTTTTCGGGAAGGGCCTATCAACTCAAAAATTGTGCTCCATCTTCTGGTTCCAATTGCAAACAGATTGCTGAGCTCATTCTAGGTGGAAGCCATGGAGAAACTGAAACAAAAAAAGAGAGCAGAGCAAAACTTTTGTCCAACAAAGACAGGCTATAATATGAGAAAACTAGCCATAGCAATATATGCACTTTTAATAGTTTTCTTCAGTCAGTCTCCACCGACTGATAGTATTCACTGGCTGTTGCTACTGGATACTGAACAAGATAATTTAGGAAATTTTTTTTTAAAAAGGAGAAAGAAAACTTGGCCCCTGCCCTCAAGGAGCTGGCGTAGCAAATACCTGCATGGAAATGGCTCTAATAATACTAGAGTGCTTCCTATGTTCCATGTACTGCTCAAAGGACTTTACACAAATTAACAATTTAACCCTCTAATCAAGCCTACAGTGTAGGAACTATTATCATCTCCATTTTACATATGAAGAAATAGAGCATAGAGAGATTAAATAATTTATCTGAGCTCACACACCTGATAAAAAAAGAGTCAAGTTTCAGACCCAAACCCAGGAAGTTTGGCTCCAAGCATTCAGGTTCTTATCCATCGTAGCACACTCGCTTAACTTACAGTAAGAGGACAGGAAAGAAAGAAACAGGTGAGGAGAGAAGCAAGAAGAATGAGAGCGGATAGCAGAGGAGGCAGAAGGTGCGTTTAGCTGAATACGATCAAATAACCATTTCAAAGGAAAAGGAATATGAGTTGAAACTTTAAATTTGACTAATGATCCCTAGAAATAATCAAAGAAGTCTTCTAGAGAGTTTGGAAATTTTTCTCTCATTTATTTTTCTTCTACTTGTATGTATATGTTGTGTCAGCGCTTTCCTTTGTATCAGTTTTTCAGTAACCTGAAAATTCTCACGTTTTGAAACCAAGGCTATTCTGTAATTACAATTCAGTTTATCTAGAAAATGTTATCCTAAGCCCCAAATTACATATATCATCTCTCCATAGCAATGATTATTTTGGAAGTTAGTTAAATACTAAAATAGCAAAAACTGCTTTGCTTCTAGTTATATGGGTAAATTTAATGAAAGGAGGGTGTTTTTTGTTTTGTTTTATTTTTTGTTTTTTCTTCTTATTCTCTTCAGTTTGGCCAGAATTACCTTACAGTCTCATAGTTGTGGTTTGCCTTTCAGCGGTTAGGAAATCTGAACTTCTTTTGCTTGAGAAAGCTGGTAAGAATGAAAAATAAGAAGAAAGGATAAATTTCTTAAGGTATATTTCTAGAAAATTCCATATGGACAGAGTAAAGGAATGGTATTTGATAGAACTCAGTATTTAAAATTACAACTTTGGAGAGGGAACATTTTATATCCAGTCATAGGCAAAAATGGCCTCTTCTCCTTTCCTTTCTTCCACCACAACAAATTTCTATGTGAACTGGAAGCCAACTATTTTGAGAGATGCTATATTGAATTGTACGATAGTAAGAAAAGTCATGTAGCTGATATACTGTGAAGGGAGCAGCTTAACAGCAGCTTTAACTGATAATTCCTAGTTTTCTGTAGGCTCATTAGCGCAAACAGTGTGGAATTGGCAAGCCACTGTCCTAATCAGTACACTTGTAGGTTAGGCATTAGGCATTAGGGTTTCCAGAAATTGGACCCCAGATAGCTCTTAGAGCTACAGCCTATGTCTTATTTCACTGTCCTAAACCACTGAAAAAAAAAAAAATAACAGCCACAGCATGTTTAATTTCACTGAGATATAAGTGTTCAGGAAAAAAAATCTTTTAAAATCACTTTTGAATTTTCCTTAATATGTTTAATAATCTCTTGAGAAATAGCTAGCAAGGCTGTCAATGAGAATGTGATGATCACAAACTTTGGATTTTAATGAGGTATATTTTTGTATGCTTTTTATTCAGACATCTACAATGTCACAATGTAAATATTAATAATTTATGTTCTAATTTGTCAGATTTTGATAAATTATTTTATACATCTAAATTTTATTTGCTAGAACATGATTATAATTTTCTACTCTTTGCAGGCTAACTGAAATTTCAGGATTCAATCCAACAGTCACCTTATCCTACTTTGACATAATGCAAATAACATAAAAATCAACCAACTATTTCACAACTCATAAAGTGTGAAAGTTTAAGTAAGTATTCTGGTGACAGCTTGTAACAAAAATAGAAAGTGGCATACCATTAATCAAGTTATTTGATATGTCATAAAAAGATGGAACTGGTGGAAAACATAGCTATTTCCACTACATTCTCAAGACAGTAATGTCTGCAGGTATTCTTCTGAAGCCTTCGTGCTGAGGACTCTTTTGTCCAAAGCATTTTAAGAAGGTCTCCTGTGAGCCCTTTTCATTAATCACTAGTGTAGTCTACACGGGAGTCTCCTGAAAGGAGTGGAGGAAAGTCTTGTGTTGAGAGATCTTCAGAAACAGATGACAAGAGTACCCCCAGCTCCGAGACGGGGTCATGTAGAGTGGAAATATGAGCTCCTAACCCTTGACCCCCTTGCCTCTTTATTTTGATTCCTTTAACAATACATGGTTGGCAGGCACAAGCAGTGGCAAGTCCTTCCCTCTTTTGTTAGGCTTGGGAAAAACTCAGGGCTGCTTACTGTGACTCCCACCTAAGGGCTTGCCTGGTTTTTAATTAGAATTACAACTCACACCATATTTTTTCAAATCGTGGTTTTTAAAATGATCCAAGCAATAACACGTTTCTCAAATTTCCATAGCCAAATGAATATAAGTTACAAGGAACCATTATTTTGTAAATGGGATTCTTCTGGCAGATCTGTTTTGATATTTAAAATTCTATTTGTTTTGTCCTCTATAGTTAATGCCTTTTTGAAGTGATTTCATAAATGGTAGTGGTCACAGATCATGAAAGTATTTTAAGAAGGGATACCACAGATCTGGAAGAGCAAGATTAACTTTATCCGTATACATTTTTAGTCCTGGAGAAATAACAACAAAATTATTACAATTTCCCATAGAACTTCCCATATAAATGAAATCTTATAGTAAAAATTTTTAAATACTGCCTCTTCTAAAAACACACATTATTCTAATTTAATGCTCAAGTGATTTGATCCCTTTACGTTTGATAGATTCTGGGATTCTAAAAGCTTGTGTATTTGTTGACCCAATCAAGTAAGTTGCCATGGACTTTCATCCAAAGAAAATAAAAAATGTAACATACAAAGAAGCTGTGGAACAAATGTCACATGGGTTTGGTTCTAGCAATTCAAAGAAGAATAAGCAGAGAGTTAATAGTCAACTAACATTCTGGTCATAATACTAGGAAAAAAGATCCAGATTTTCTGTTTTTTCCTAGAGAAATACTTGGCCCTATATCCTTCTTCTTTTTTTTTTTTTTTCTATCTTCCTCTACCACTTGCTCTTGTTCCCACACAAACAAAAATATTGAATTCAGTTTTACCCTAGTTTTCAGTAAGAATTGTCTTACTGGTTAGTATTAACATCCAATAATCTATCCAAACTTTTAAAAAAGTTACTTGGGGTTATTGTGGATTTGATGATGGCAAATCTAGTGTCAGAAGCAGCCAAAGCATTTCCACTTGTTTAATTTCAGCTCAGGTTCACACACAAGCGCCAAAGTTGAATATTTTATTATGTGGTTGAATTTTAACTATTAACTTTAGCATTTAATGAGACTTTAAAATAGACTTTACAATAGTGATGTTTGATTTTCTTAGGCTACTCATAAAAGTTAAATAACTACTTCCTCAATTAGTTTTATAGCCAAAAAATAAATTAAATGTAACACTTTTCTTCTCCTCGGGACTCATAATTCCTTGGTTCAGCCTCCTGGAGGAGTAGAAGTCTGAATTAAGCAGTTTCTCATTCATGGGAAACAAACCATGTCTATCAAAAGATTTTTAAATGTGCCATGCTTTCACCTCAATTAGATATAATAAAAAATGTACAAAAGCAGTATTGGAGGAGAGGATCATGAAGTTTAAGGTGAAATATCCAAATGTAGAACTCCTGAAGGCAGGTTGAAATGAGGGTCTGGAACTGGAGAAATTTAGATAGTTATCTCTCCAAAGATGAGAGTCAAACTGAGAAGTGACATGTTTGCAAGGGAGATATTTTGGAGAAGAAAGGAAAGATGTCTAAAACATATGACTATAATTAATATCTCTATATATTTGAGATATCACAATATTAAAGACAAATCACTGCTTTTGCCAGACTTGCAAATACCCTACAGCATCTTTAGTTTTAAAATATGTTCTCTGTGTTGACATGCTCTTTTGCTTAATATAATCCAAAAGACTTCATAAATCAAAAGATGTCAATAATGTCTGCTGACAAAAGATATCAATAATACCATTTCAATTTTTGGGGGGGTCCCATTCTCAAGGTATCTCATTATGTTTATGCAAATATTCAAAATCCCAAAAAAAAAAAATCTAAAAATCAAAACACATCTCGTCCCAAGTATTTTGGATCATGGATACTCAACCTGTATATCCAGAAGTGTGATTGCTGGATCATACGGTAGTTCTATTTTCATTTTTTGAGGAACTTCCATACTGTTTTCCAAAATGGTTATTCCAATTTATATTCGATATGCAACTTGATAGCAAAAAACAAATTGCCTGATTTAAAAATTGGGAAACGATATGAATAGACATTTTTCCAGAGATGTTCAATATCATTTTTTTAAAAAAAGACACATTTTCCAGTTAAATAAGTAGAATTCAAAATTGCCCTCTCTATCTTGCCTGTGCTTGCTATTCCTTCTCCACTTTACATTAGAGCCCTCCCTCTCTTAATTATTATTTCCTTCCCATTTGTCTCCAGATCTTCCTCTTCTTCCTCACTGGCCAGAGCTGTGTCTCCATCAACATTTAAAAATGTTCACATCTCTCCAACTGAAAAACAAACAAATAAAACAATCCCCTTTCTCACTCTAGCTTTTACTATATTTCTCTCCTTTCTTTTACAGCTAAAATTCTGGAATTTGGTGTCTATAATTCCACACACCACTCCATTTGCACCCATGACAATCAGGCTTCTGTCACAACAAATCCAATGAAACTGGAATCACTAACAACTTGTTGCTAAATCCAAAGCCTTACTTCCCTCTCTAGCAGTTGATATGGCTGACCACTTCTTCTCTGGCCTCCTCTGACAGCACACCCTACTGCACTTCCTCCTCCTCTTTTTTTAAACTTTATATTTTGAAGTAATTCCAAACACACAAAAGTTTCAAGAATAGTACCAATAATTTCCTTTACCCAGACCACATTTGCATGCACAGTCTTTCTCTTTCTTTCTCCTTTTATAGACAGATAGTTAGACAGGAAGATACAGTTATAGATGTAGATACAGAAATGCTAATTTTGTCTGAATCTTTTGAGTTCAGGTTATGCACATCATTTCTCCTTACCCCATGACACTTCTATATGCATTTCCTAAGAATAAGAATATCTCTTACATATCTAAGGTATCATTATCAAATTCATGAAATTTAGTGTTAATATTAAACTATTATATAATATAATCCATTTTAAAATATCTTTTATAGAATTTTTTCCAGGACAGGATTTTCTGGTGTAGAATTGCACAACATATTTAATTGTATGTCTCTTTTAGTCTATTTAATATGGACCAGTTACTCCGTCTTTCTTTGATTTTCATGTGGCTGATATTTTTGAAGAACATGAGACAATTGTTTTAGATAATGTCCTTCAATTTGAGTTCTCTGGCATTTCCTCAACATTATATTCAACTTTTAAACATTATGGGCTTGAATGCTGCATAAGGAATGTTATATGCTTTTCAGTGTATCAAATCTGGTGGACCATGATGTTCATGTGCCCCTTATTAGGGAAATTAATTTGGATCACTTGGTTAAAGCTTTGTCCAATTTCTCCAATGTGTATTTATTATTTCTCCCTTTGTAATTATAGTCAAGTGTCATTATTCATGGTAGTTATGTTCTGTAAAGTTGCTGTGAATAATAAATTAGGAAATACTGAAGCATTGCTAAATCAGGGTCAGGTTCTGGTGAGCCTCTAATCACAACATTTTTGTCAGCCAATCAGTGCATAACTTTGATTTATGTGTGTTTTTGTTTAAAGACATCTTATTTATTAATAATATAGTCAATTCATTAACATTAAACACACAGCCAACAGGACTGTAACTCATGCCTGCAGGAAGCTTATCTAAGACATGTATTGTGTCTGAAAGGCACATCACACCTTCTCACGCTTCAGAACACTAGAAAAAGAGTTCATCACTACACTTTGGGGCCACTTTAAACAGCAAAATAACCAACAAAAAGCACAAAACTCAAAAACCTGACACTAAATATCCCATGCAGGAATGCTTGTTTCTAGTAGAAGAGCTGAAATAAGAAGATGGAGTGTTGCCTTGTTCCACCTCAGCTGAGAACATGTACATTAGGCAATTCAAATTTTTCACTGCTCCTGCATATTCATAAGTAACTTCAACAGCCATGAATATTGTTTTGGGGGTTACAAATAAATTTTAGCAAGGAGGTGAATTTGCAAATATGGAATCTGTGAATAATGAGGATCAACTGTAAATAAGTAATGTGTGGGACAATTCTTAATATTATGTAAATATTCTGAACCTCATTTAACCTCCCTCCTCACCCTAGATTTACCATCCATTTCTTTCCTTAATCAGTTTTTACGATGCTAATTGCAAAATGGTGATTTTTTAAACTCCATCATCTTTCTATATTTATTACTCAGCACTTCCCTATAAGGAACAAATTTCCCTTCTCTTTCTATCTATCATCTATCTATCTATCTATCTATCTATCTATCTATCTATTATTATGATTGTTATCAATAGGGGATCGTGAAATCTAATTTTTTTTTAATGAGTAATAATATATTACTATTGTTTGGGCTCATGGAATTTTCTTCGTGTTGTCTCCTGGATCCTTGTGACATTTCCATGTGAATTTTTCAGTACTTATTTCTGGCACCAGAGATGCTTTAGGCTCATCTATCTTCCCTTGTCTTGAAGTCAGCCATTTTTCCAAGGGACTCTGGTTTAGTTTGGTAAGGAATGTTCAGTGCAGAATGCTTCCTCCTTTCTTTGATGCCCTTTCTCAGTCTCTTTATAGACTAGTCTTCGTCTGCCAGCCTTTACATGCAAGGGTCTTTAAGTTTCTGCTCCAGGCCTCTCCTCTTTTCACTAATAATTTTGTCTCTTGCATGGCTGTGTCTCCCACCCAACTTCAAAGTTTGCTGCTGTGGGTACACTTGGAATTACTGTAGCGAGTTCCTGGAATATCATAGGTAGTCAATGAATGAACAATTATGATAATGAGATAGAAATTAAACCACCCCAAATTGTGCCTTTACTCTGCATATTCTACTTTTGACAGCTATCATCTGGCCTTCAGGATAGCTGACATATGTGATAATAATTCATCATAGCGTTTCTATTGTGGTACCTTTCTTATTTCTAGAAGTATTTTTATTATAAATTTTTAATAGATTCTTCATCAAGATCAACAATAGGATTGCCAGATAAAATACTGGGCACCAAGTGAAATATTCATTTCAGGTAAACAATGAATAATGTTTTAGGAAAGTATGTCTAAATAAGTTTTAAAATTCCACTATTGAGAAAAGAGGAAGATGGCGGAGTGGAGGTGACCTCCTGGAATTGTGCTCCCAGAGAGGAAGGCGTGGATCTCCACCTGCCACAACGCTAGAGGATTGCTTCTCCACAGGAACGGCGGTGTGAACCCACGGAGAATCACCGTGGGACACGGGGAACAGGAAAAAACAGAGGCGAGTGAGAAATCAGACCGAGATAATTTGGAGAGTGCGGGACGGAAAACAGACAGCGGAGTGCGGGACGGCCGTGCCTGCCTCACCGGCGAGTGGGGCGGGTTCGGCCCCACAGCAGAGCGGCTTGATCTCCCCACTGACCCCCACATCCACTCGGTCAGGGATCTGGCTGAAATTGGTGCAGAATCACCGCGGGAGACGTGGAGCTCCGAGGACAGGTGACATAGGCGGGAGAGAGCTTGGACTCGGGCGGGTCTCCGTGGTGCCCTATCTCTGAAAGGGACAGACGCGGACCTGCACCGAGGCGAGGGGCCGCGAGCGTGAAATATTAAAGCGGGACATTTTTGCTTTTTTTTTTTTTTTTTTTTTTTTTTTCTTTCCCGTACGGCAGCTCTCCGGCTGGGGAGCCGCTGCGGGCCCTGGCGCCTGCCGAGCTCTGAACGCTCTCGCGTGGTCGCCATCTCGGTTCCCACAGCTAAGCGGAAAGGACCTTGGACTCTGGCAGGCCTCTGCGGTGCCAGTACCCTATCTCTTAAAGGGACAGACGCGGACCGGCACCGAGGCGAGGGGCCGCGAGCGTGAAATATTAAAGCGGGACATTTTTGCTTTCCTCTTCCCGTACGGCAGCTCTCTGGCTGGGGAGCCGCTGTGGGCCCTGGCGCCTGCCGAGCTCTGAACGCTTTCCCCTGGCGCCTGCGACCGACAGACGCGCGGTGGCCATCTCGGTTCCCACAGCTAAGCGGAAAGGACCTTGAACTCTGGCGGGTCTCCGCGGTGCCGGAGCCCTATCTCTTAAAGGGACAGACGCGGACCTGCACCGAGGCGAGGGGCCCCGAGCCTGAAATATTAAAGTGGGATTTTTTTTTTTTTTCTTTTTTTTCTTTTTATCTCTCTCTTTCTTTCTTTCTTTCTTTCTCTTTTCTTTCTTGTTTTCTCTTTCTTCTTCTTGTTATTCATATTGTTTCTCTCCTTTTTTTTTTTTTTTTCTTTTCTTTTTTCCTTTCTTTTTCTTTTCTTCTTTCCGGTGTCCCTCCAGCCCAGGAGCTACTGTAAACTCCTGAGTGCTCCAGACCCCCAGCTGTGATTCCTATCGGACCCTGAAAATTACCCCCCAGTGCCAGTGATCTGCGGGTGGGCAGGAACAATTGTGCGGGCCAAGGTCTAATTGCTGCAGAGCCATAGGGTGCCAGGCGACTCCTCAGGAGGCTCCATCCCCTGATCCATAGACCCTCTCCAGGTCCCCTTCCCAGGTGTGAACACTGAGTGCTTCCCTAAACGCAAGAGCGTGGAGCCCGGACCTTGGGAACACTGGGACAGTGTAGACCTTTGCCCGTGGGAGCTGCAGCAGCTGGGGCAATGAGGGAGTGAGGGCACCGCCTCCTCCGCCGAGCCAGTGTCTTTCCTGCTGAAGGAGACAGAAACCACACATCCAGAGGAAGAACCAAAAAGCCAGGGGGAGGGAAAAAAAAAAAAAAAAGAGAGAGGGAGAAGAGGCTTTCTGCTTGCAAATCGTGTGAATCCTGCCTACTAACTGAAAGTCCGCAACACAATGATTTAACTTGCCAAACTGGTCTTAGGTCAAGCCAACCCTCTGGGGGTGGACCCATCAGAAGCAGTCCCCCAACTGAGATAGAAAAAAGAAACTCTAAACAGCACACAACAGTCTCCCCCTATAGATAAAGGAAGCAACATTCCTAGACTGTTCCATAGCCTAAGAACAGAGTACAAGACGTGCTGTTAACTAGACTAAAGCTGTGAGAAAAGATCTAACGATAGAGCCAGATGGGAAGGGCTCAGCGGAAAAATATGGGGAGCACAAAAAACCAAACGGAAACCTCGCCCCCAAAGAGAAATACCAACTCTCCTCCAATTGGCACAAGCCAGTTTCAGAATACCAATATGTTACCAGAAGAATTTCAGTCTTGGGTTATGAATAAGCTGAATGATATACAAGAAAAAATTGATATCCACCGCAAAGAAACCGCAAAAAAATTCCAGGATTTGGAAGAAAAATTCACTAAAGAAATAGACGTATTGAAAAAAAACCAAACTGAACTCCTAGAAATGAGGGATTTATTCAGGGAGCTACAAAACACAGTGGAAAGTCTCAAGAACAGGGTAGATCAAATAGAAGACAGAATCTCAGAAATCGAAGATAACTCTTTCCAATTAAATAAGACAGTCACAGAGATAGAGCAAAGAAATAAGAAAAAAGACCAGAGTCTTCAAGAAATGTGGGATTATGTGAAGAAACCTAACGTGAGAGTTATAGGCATCCCTGAAGGTGAAGAAGATAATAAGCAAGGGCTGGATAAACTATTTGAAGACATAATAGAAGAAAATTTCCCAGGCCTTGCTAAAACTTTAGATATACAGGTTCAAGAAGCTCAAAGAACCCCTGGTAGATTCATAGCAAATAGGAAAACACCACGCCACGTAGTCGTCAGACTGACCAAAATATCCACTAAAGAGACCCTTCTTCGAGCTGTAAGGAGAAAGAAACAAGTAACATACAAAGGGAGGCCCATTAGAATTACGCCAGATTTCTCAACTGAAACTTTACAAGCAAGAAGAAGTTGGGGCCCCATTCTCACTCTTCTGAAACAGAATAATGCCCAGCCTAGAATCTTGTACCCAGCTAAGCTAAGCTTTCTATATGAAGGAGAAATTAAGACATTCTCAGATAAACAAGGACTGAGGGAATTCACCAAGACAAGGCCACCCCTCCAAGAAGTACTCAAAAGAGAGTTACACATGGATCATCACAACAAAGACCCACGAATGTAAAACCACCCAAGAGCTAAAGATCAAATTCTAGCCACCACAATGGCTCAAGAGAGAAAACATAGCAATGAAGTTCTACCCAATAAGATAAACAGAAATCTATCCCAATTATCAGTTCTCTCACTAAATGTCAATGGCCTGAATTCCCCACTCAAGAGACATAGACTGGGCCAATGGATAAAAAAACACAAACCAAGTGTCTGCTGCCTTCAGGAAACTCACTTAACCGGCAAAGATGCATTTAGACTGAAAATAAAAGGATGGAACCTGATATTTCAAGCAAATGGTAGCCAAAAGAAAGCTGGTGTGGCAGTTTTAATTTCCAATAACTTAGTCTTCAAACCAACAAAAGTAATAAAAGACAAAGACGGTTACTACATACTGGTGAAAGGCACAATTCAACAAGAAGACATAACCATACTTAATATATATGCACCCAATCTAGGTGCACCCAGATTCATAAAGCAAATCCTACTCGATCTAAATCAAATCATAGGCAACAACACTTTAATAGTTGGAGATTTTAATACCCCACTGACAGCACAGGACAGATCCTCCAAGCAGAAAATAAGTAAAGACATAGTAGACTTAAACAGAATGCTAGAACAAATGGGCCTGACTGACATCTACAGGACATTCTACCCGAAAACCACTGAATATACATTCTTCTCATCAGCTCACGGGACATTCTCTAAGATTGACCATATCCTAGGTCATAAAGCAAGTCTTAAAAAAATTAAAAAAATAGAAATCATACCCTGCATCTTCTCAGATCACAATGGAATAAAAATAATAATGAACCTTAACAGGAACTCTCATTCCTACGCAAAGTCATGGAAGCTAAACAACCTTCTCCTGAATAACAATTTTGTAAAGGAAGAAATTAAGTCAGAAATCAAAACATTCTTTGAATTAAATGACAAAGGTGACACAACTTATCAAAATCTATGGGATGCAGCTAAAGCAGTCCTGAGAGGAAAATTCATTTCCATAAATGCCTATTTCAAAAAGACAGACAATTTACAACTAGACAACTTAATGAATAGACTCAAAGAGCTGGAGAAAGAAGAACAGACTGACCCCAAACCCAGCAGAAGGCGAGAAATTATTAAGATCAAATCAGAATTAAATGAAAAAGACAACAAAAATACTATAAGGGAAATTAATAAAACAAAAAGTTGGTTCTTTGAAAAGATAAATAAAATAGACACACCACTGGCTAGACTAACCAAGAGCAGAAAAGAAAAATCTTTAATAACTTCCATCAGGAACATGAAAGGAGAAATCACAACCGAAGCCACAGAGATACGTGACATTATCTATGAATATTACAAAAATCTTTATGCACACAAATTGGAGAATGAGGAGGAAATGGACAAATTTTTAGAATCACACAGCCTTCCCAAGCTCAATCAGGAAGAAATAGAATTCCTGAATAGACCAATATCAACAACTGAAATTGAAACAGCAATAAAAAACCTTCCCAAAAAGAAAAGCCCTGGTCCAGATGGGTTCACACCTGAATTTTACCATACATACAAAGATGAACTGGTGCCCATCCTACATAAACTATTCTTCAATATTGAGAAGGATGGAATTCTCCCCAACACATTCTACCACGCCAATATTACATTAATACCAAAACCAGGAAAGGATGCAACAAAAAAAGAAAACTACAGACCAATTTCTCTCATGAACGTAGACGCAAAAATCCTCAATAAAATCCTAGCAAATCGTATCCAAGTGCTGATTAAAAAAATAATTCATCATGACCAAGTAGGCTTCATCCCAGAGATGCAGGGGTGGTTTAACATACGAAAATCTATAAATGTAATTAACCATGTAAATAGAAGCAAAAATAAAGACCATATGATCCTCTCAATAGATGCAGAAAAAGCATTTGACAAAATTCAACACCCTTTTATGATAAAAACACTTAACAACATAGGCATAAATGGGACCTACCTAAAAATAATACAAGCCATATATGACAAACCCACAGCCAACATCATACTGAATGGGGAAAAACTGAAAGCATTCCCACTCAGAACTGGAACCAGACAAGGCTGCCCACTGTCCCCATTACTTTTCAACATAGTATTGGAAGTCCTTGCGAGAGCTATCAGACAAGAGAGCAGAATCAAAGGTGTCCAAATAGGGACAGAAGAGATCAAACTCTCACTCTTTGCTGATGACATGATGTTGTATCTGGAAAACCCCAAGGACTCAACCAAGAGACTCCTGGAATTAATTAACGAATTCAGTAATGTCTCAGGTTACAAAGTCAATACACACAAATCAGAGGCATTCATATATGCCAATACCATTCAATCGGAGAACCAAATTAAGGACTCAATACCTTTCAAAATAGCAACAAAGAAAATAAAATATCTAGGAATATATTTAACTAAAGAGGTAAAGGACCTCTATAAAGAGAACTATGAAACGCTAAGGAAGGAAATTGCAGAACACGTAAATAAGTGGAAATCCATACCATGCTCATGGATTGGAAGAATTAACATCGTTAAAATGTCTATACTACCCAAAGTAATCTATAGATTCAATGCAATTCCTATTAAAATACCAACATCATTTTTCACAGATTTAGAAAAAATAATTATACACTTTGTATGGAATCAGAGAAGACCCCGTATAGCAAAAGCAATCTTAAGCAATAAAAACAAAATGGGAGGTATTGATTTGCCAGACTTCAAACTATACTACAAAGCTGTGGTTCTTAAAACTGCTTGGTATTGGCACAAGGGCAGGGACACAGACCAGTGGAACAGAACAGAAAACCCAAATATAAAATCATCCTCATATAACTATCTAATCTTTGACAAAATAGACAAAAACATACTCTGGGGACAAGAGTCCCTATTCAATAAATGGTGCTGGGAAAACTGGATAGCCACATGTAGAAGACTGAAACAGGACCCACAGATTTCACCTCTCACAAAAATTAAATCACGGTGGATAACAGATTTAAACCTTAAATGGGAAACAATTAGAATTCTAGAAGAAAATGTAGGAAAGACTCTTACAGACATTGGTCTAGGCAAAGAATTTATGAAGAAAACCCCTAAGGCAATCGCAGCAACAACAAAAATAAACGACTGGGACCTGATTAAATTAAAAAGCTTCTGCACAGCCAAAGAAATAGTCATGAAAATAAACAGACAGCCTACAGAATGGGAAAAAATTTTCGCATACTACACATCAGATAAAAGACTGATAACAAGAATCTATTTAGAACTCAGGAAAATCAGCAGGAAAAAATCAAACAATCCTATCAAAAAATGGGCAAAGGACATGAATAGAAATTTTTCAAAAGAAGACATAAGAATGGCCAAAAAACATATCAAAAAATGCTCAACATCCCTAATCATCAGGGAAATGCAAATCAAAACCACAATGAGATACCACTTAACTCCGGTGAGAATGGCCTTTATCAAAAAATCCCAAAACAACACATGTTGGCGTGGATGCGGAGAGACAGGAACACTCATACACTGCTGGTGGGAATGCAAACTAGTGCAACCCCTATGGAAAGCAATATGGAGATACCTTAAACAGATTCAAGTAGACCTACCATTTGATCCAGCAATCCCATTATTGGGCATATACCCAGAAGAACAAAAGTCATTCTTTAACAAAAACACCTGTACCCGAATGTTTATAGCAGCACAATTTACAATCGCAAGGATGTGGAAACAACCCAAGTGCCCATCAATCCACGAATGGATTAGTAAACTGTGGTATATGTATACCATGGAGTACTACTCAGCTATAAGAAATAACAATGATACGACATCTCTTTGGTTCTCCTGGAGAGAGCTGGAACCCATTATACTAAGTGAAGTATCCAAAGAATGGAAAAACAAGCATCACATGTACTCACCAGAAAACTGGTTTCCCTGATCATCACCTAAATGTACATCAGGGAAGGATACCAATTGGATATCAGACTGGGATGGGGGGTGGGGGGAGGGGATGGGTGTATGCCTACATGATGAGTGCGTTGCACACCCTCTGGGGAATGGTCATGCTTGAAGGTGCAGACCCGGGGAGGTGGGGGGGGGAGGGGATGGAGGTATGACTACATGATGAGTGCCAGGTGCACTGTCGGGAGAATGAGAACGGACGCGCTTGGGACTCTGACTCGGGGGGATGGGTGGGACATGGAAAATGTATATAACCTAAACTTATGTACCCCCATGATGAGCTGAAATAAAAAAAATATATATAAAAAAAAAAAAAAAAAAAAAAAAAAAAAATTCCACTATTTATCTGTAACTCAAATTGGACTGGTGTCCTATATTTTTTATTGCTAAAACTGGAAGCCCTACTAATACATTATAAATATTTCTCCTCATTGGAGTATAAACTGTGAAGTGCTTATGGCACTCTAATAATATCTAGAAATAAAAGTAAAATTGTTTTGAAAATGTTATAAAATGGCATTACGTAAAAGAATGAGAAAAGAAGACCTTATATTCCAGACTAAAACACTTTGACATTTCATAAATTTCCTCTCACTTATAATTTAATTTAAATTTTAAAAAGTTTTAAAAACTGTATATAAATATGTAAACATTGTTACAGCTATGTTCATCATTTCCAATGGTGAGATTTGCAGAGGATGTAAGGTAACAGGTTCAGGGTCCCTTAAGTCAGCACCACGCACAAAGTCAGCACTCTTGAAGGGAAGAACTTTGCTTCTAAAGTATATAAAAAGGTTTGGACAAAACAGAAAACTCTTCTAGGTAAATGGGAAAACAATGCTAAAAGGCAAGAAAGTGGAAAGTACACACAATGCACGTAACTTAGTTCCTTCGTTACATAACCTCAAAATCTAGCATATGAATTTTTATAGTAAACATAAAAATACTTGAAGTAAACATGTAATCACTGGTGTGTATGAATAATATGATATCACAATCAATTCATTTGTTTTATTACCAAGAGGAGAAAAATAACCAATTAATTCAAATGTTATTTTAATGGCCATTCCCAACCATACTTGGGAATTTCAGTACAATCCTATCAAGCTTTTACTTTTTACTGGTGTGTACTTTGAATTGAGTTAAAAAGAAAAAAAATCCAGTTTTAAGGGTGTCAATTTCAGTGTCCAGTTTAAGTGAGAATTATTCTAGGTTTTTAGTTCACTAGGCATGAACATTTCCATTTTTGCTTGGTAAGTTGATGAAGCCCTGCAAATTTGTAAGGTTTGTACTAGTGTAATGGGTAGAGAATTTAGGGGTCCGAATGTTACATAGTATTCAATTCCAGTGTTTATAACAAATAGAAAGAAATAATAGAAATAGTAAAGAATAAAGAAAAATAATAGAAATAATAAATAATAAAGAAAAAAACCCAAGGGATATTCTCTCAATACATGTAATTAAAAAGTTGTTATGGATAATAATTTTTAGGGATGGAATTAGTTCCTATCTTTGCAAGAATTTTAATTTACAGATCATTTAGTTTATACCTACTTCATTCATAACCAAGAACCGTATACTCCTATTGTGGACAAAAAGAGTAATGAGACATGGTGATACCCCCAAGCAGCCTACGTCTATATACAGGCAGCCATAGTCCTGAAAGGTAAATAAGGTAAAGGTTTTGTAAATAGTTCTACCCCATAAACTTTAAAGTTGTAAATGAATTTTGGTATTTAAAAAGATGTGATTTGATATCCTTTTCAAGATATTACTTAGTTCAGGACTGGCTCACAGCAAATAGAAGGAAGTGGTGGGTAGAATTTGTTCCTTGGTTTTCTTTTTAAAAGACAAATGAAAAGCTGAGCTTTTGTATTCAGATGAGATATGCCTGGCAATTCCAAAGAAGATTAATGTTAAGTCTCTATTCCATAAATCATTAGAATGTTTCCCAGTTGAGGGATTGTGACACTGCAACAATGCAGAGGACCTGGAAATAAGGAATCTCACACATTTAGTGCTTTCTTCAGGATTGGACTATTTAGTTCACACTTTCCATAATAAAGTTCTTGATGGGGTGTTGTTTTAAGAACAGAAACATAGACTAATTTATTGAAACTTTTTGCTGCATGGGGCATTCAAAACAGAAACACCTAAAAAACACCCAAATGAATACACTGAAAAAAAAAATTCTGCGAGAAACCAGGATAGAAATTAATTATTTTTTATGAATTAAGCCAAACATAGGAATGGCTTATTGCCAAAATATTCACTCCACATGGGGCTACAAGACTATTTTGTCTTTTACCTGATTTCAGTAAAATGCAGAAGACATGCTATAGAATTAGAACTGGTTGTCTGCAGTTATCAACATACACAGTAGGTATTTCCCACAAAGACCCTGATGTGTCTTTTGGCCAACGTCACTTTCATGTACAGAAAATCCTTGCCAGCATCCAGTAAATAATAGCACTTAGCATATCTGTCTTAAACTCATTCAAAACATAAGATTAATAACTATATATAAATGTAAGTAAATTAATTTCAATTTTCAATTAATAAAATTTGCCTTCTATTTTTATATTAATTCTCAATCCTGTAGAAATTCCAAATCTCAAACTCTGGGAAAAATAACTGAGACTGTGATTCAAGTAACATTCTCAAGAAAATAAAGTCCATCATTTTGAATTTAAAAAGAATTCTTAAAATATGTTTTAGCATTTCCAACTAAATATAGCCAAGATGAGAATGTCTCCCAGTAGGTAAGGAAGTGACAGGTGTGGTGTACAGATCTGGAAGTAAAGTTTGGCTGCTTTCTTCCTTAATCATGGGAGATGGCTTCTTTTCCACAGTGGAAATATACTCTGTAAAAGTCAGCCAGAACCTTAGAAACATTCAATTTGTAGGCACATGCTTTTGACAGTCGGTTTGTTGAGTAAATTAAGGGAATAACAATTTAGTTTCTCAATGTGGAAACATAATTTTCAGTTGAAGAGCTTTCTCAAACTTAGTTTCAGAATGTGAACAGTGACAGGAGACATGTCCAAAGTTTTCCTTTTTTCTGGCATTCTCATTATTAGGGAGGTTGTATTGTAGGCATGTGGTTCATATTCAATCTGACAAGTCATGTAGTGATTAAAAATTGGAATGCTTTGACAGCAGAGTGAGCATGAGGATCAGTTGCCAGTGTAACTCCTCATGATGGGGTGAGCCTGGCAAATGACTAGGCTCTGGTCAAGGGGAGTCTTCAGCATCAATGCACAAGGCGGAGAGCACTGACGAGTTCCACTAAGACAGCACCTGGGGATGGCAGATGCACTGACCAGTTTCACTTCTTGCCAGTATTTCCCTTGTGCCATTTTCCAGTAACAACAAAACGGAAACTGAGTTTTTGAAGCCTCAGGATGTAGATTTTAGGGTTAGTTCTGGAAGTCACATAGGGACCAAAATACAATTTAACATGTGTGTGTGCACACACATGTGTGCAGATAGATAATACTGTCCTAAAAAAGATATTACATTGTTAACGCTATTATATGTCTGAGAAAATTTAAGAGTGGAAAGTTGAGTTCTAATTCTTGTTCATTTTTATTCAAAAATCAATCATCAAGATTATTCTTTTAACCACTTCTAGTTCTCTCCACTTCTACTCTAAATTGAAATTTACTTTTGCTTCCAACTAACATATATCTTTGTTAATGACATATTGTATTTTGCTGGTGTTGATTGATTTTCATGGCCATGAGAAGCATCTTGCTGTCCCTGTAGTTTGCCTATTCTGGACATTTCATATAAATGGGATTATATAATAGGTAATTTTTTATGACTTGCTTCTTTCACTTAGCATAATATTTCTGAGGTTTACCAATGTCATAGCAACTATTAGTACTTCATTCCTTTTTATAGATAAATAATGTTCTATTATTTTGTTTATCCATTAACCTATTAATAATAATTTTGATTGTTTTTGCTTTTTAGCTATTATGAATAATGCTACTATGAACATCCATGTACAGGTTGCTGTGTGGGCATATATTTTTATTTATCTTGGGTATATAATTAGTTGTGACATTCCTAGGTCATATGGTAACTCTATGTTAATATTTTCAGAAACTACCATACACTTTTTTCCAAAGTGGCTACCAATTTTACATTCCCACCAGCAATGAATTAGGTTTCCAGTTCCTCCACATCCAGGCCAACACTTGTTATTGTCTGTCTTTTTGATTATAGCCACTCTTCTGGGGCAGAAGTGATATCTCATGGTCATTTTAATTTACCTTTCCCAAATGACTAATGATGTTCCATGTCTTTGTATGTGCTTATTACTATTTCATAAACCTTCTTTAGAGAAATGTCTATTCAAAGCTTTTGCCCATTTTCATAATCAGGTTGTATTTTTATTATTGTTGTGAGAGTTCTTTATATATTTTGGATACATATCCCTTATAAGATGTGTGATTTTCAAGTATTTTCTCCCAATCTGTGGATTTCCTTCTCACACTCTTGATGATGTCATTTGAAGCACGAAAGTTTTTAACTCTGATGAAGTCCAATTTAGTGATATCCTTTTTATTGCTTATGTTTTTGGTATTGGATCTAAGATATTATTGCCTAACCTAAAATCATGCAGATTCACTCCTGTATTTTTGTCTAACGGTGTTATAGTTTTAGCTCTTACATTTAGCTATATGATCTGCTTGAAGTTGCTTTTTGTATATAGTGTGAGATAAGGATTCAAATTCATTCTTTTGTATGTGGTTATCCAATTGTTCCAACACCGTTTGTTGAAAGAATATTCTTTTCCTCCTGAATTGTCTTGGTCCTTGTGTCAAAAATCAATTGACCATCAAAGTTAATGTTTATTTCTGGACTCACAATTCTGTTCCACTGATCCATAAATCTATCATTTTGCTAGTACTGTGCTGTATTTATTAACATAATTTTGTAGTAAGGTTTGAAATTGGAAAGTATGAAGCCATAAACTCTGGTCTTCTTTTTCAAGATTGTTTTGGCTGTTGTAAGTCTCTTGTATTTCCATGTAAAATTTGGGATTGGCTCGCCAATTTCTGAAAAAAAAATCTGCTGACATTGGAGAATTGTCAGTGAATTGGAGAATTCAGAGATACTTCCATATTTGCTGTGTTTCTATAAATTTCAGCTATGATTCCTTTTGATGTCCAAACTGTACCATTTTAGGCCAGTGGGAGTACTTTGAAATTGGCTCCTTATCCTTTTGACATATGTTTGCTTAATAATCTTTGAGGACTTTCCTTTCTTTCTGGTATAACAAATGTTCAGTTTTTATTTAGACATTCCCTGGATCAGCTCCAGAATCAGCCATTCTCCAAGGAACCCTAGACCCTGGTTCCTTTCAGTGGCAAATGATATTCAGACCACAACCTGGGGGCTAGGGATGCTCATTGCTATAGAATTTTCATGATTTGTTTTCCAGTGACATAGGTAGGGAAATATATATATATATATATATATATATATACACACACACATATACACAATAAAAATAAATTTATATTAATACTGATACTTTGAATTTAAAGTTATTATAGAGATTTACTTAGCTTCTCTGATTTTATAAGTTTATCTTTTTAATATCAAAATGTATAGTTTCCAATGATATTAACATAATTAAATACTTTATTCTTAAATGCACCTATAAGTTCAAAATTAAAATAGGAATACTACTATTAAAAGTAAGACTATTGAATAAAGTCTGAGTTTTATTTTAATCCTTTTATTGTAATATACCAAGGATATCCAAAGTGCTATGTTTCAAAGTCTGTTTACTTTGTGGTTATTTCTCCAGCTGATATAAAGTTAGGTTCACTTGTTTCAGTTGTTTTTTAATTTTAGGGAATTTTTACATTTAAATTTGTTTTTCTATCATGTTAAACAGTTACACAATTCTATAATAATGTATACTCACTGAAAGTTTTCTTCCATTGCTATCTCATTCATTCTGGTTTTTTGCTTCTCCTAAAAGCAATCGTATTATTAATTTGGATGTTATTTTTCCATTATTTTTTTAAATCTAAGCAAGTAATCCATATAAATATTCATATTTCCACCACTTTCTTAGATAAAAATCAGAATACTTGCTTTTATTCACTTAGCAATAGAACCTAGATAAAACTCTATGTCAGTATCTTCTTCATTCTTTTTGCAGGTGAAAAGTTCTCAAATGCACGGATCTACCAAGAAGCAGTCTCCTATTGATTGACATCTGGGTTGATTCTGTTCTTTGGTCTAATAAATAATACTACTATAGTCTTGTGAAGTCTTCATTTTGTATTTTTGCCAGTATACCTTTGAAATACATTCTTAAAGATAGTATTGCTGTATATAGCAGGCACAATCTGTGCTCCTTCTCCCTTCTCCTCACTACTGTCCTCTCTCAGCTTCTGTGAGTCTGCCCGCGGGCTACTGGAACAGTCTTGTCTTGCATACTCAGATTGCTAGAAGTACCTAGGAATATATATCTTTCCGGGGTGAGATTAGCAAAGGATGGACTGATATCAAAGCCTAGCACCTATGTCACAGGCACCCCTATCAAATCAGGCAGGAGCTTCTTTCTGAAGATTTTGCCTGAAACTGAACCCTAGCAAGTCGTTTTCATCTTCCTTGGCTTACTCATGTGGCTCTGTCTCCTAGGAGCACTTCCTTAATTACACATTTGTATACGAATATTCACTGGAGGGTCAGCTTTTGGAGGACTAGACCCAAGATTCCGATTATGTGTACTTTCGTGAGATATGATCAAATTCCCCTCTATACAGTGTTCTGCCATTTTGCATTCCCACCAGCAACACACAAGAGTGCCATTTCCTCCAGAGCCTCACCAACAGAATGTATTAGCAAATGTAATTTGAAAGTTTCAAAACAGATATGCCAGTTCATATAATTAGAACTTGTAATCTTAAAAAATATTGGGGCTTACTTACATTTTCTATTAAATGCCAGCTTATCTTAGCAAAGTATAACAGGGAAGCCCAAGGACCAAAGGCATTGTCAATGACCAGAAAACAGTTTTCTTCCAGTTGGTCTCTCTCAACAAACTGCATAATTAATACCAAAAGAGAAACAGATGTCAAATTCAATCAGTTAATCCACAAGCACTTATTGAACATCTATAAAGTATCTAAACTTAAATAGTAACCATCAATAAATTACAATGGGAAAGAGTACAGTTTTTAGATTAGGAGGAAGATGTTAAAACAAATAAAAAAATACTTGAGGTTTTCATCATATATCTTGAACAAACAGGAAATCTGGATTTCCAAATAGGAGACTGTTCAATAATTTTTATTTCAGGACAATTTGCAAATGAGACATAAGATCATCAGCTCTTATTAAATAAACACACTGAAAGAGTTAGAGAGCAGAGCTCACTGAGTTTGCAACCACAAATCAAGAGATCAAGCAACAACAGATAAAACTGAGACAAATATGTACATACTTGCTCCATTCTATAGCATTATGAATTATGATTATATGCCGGTAGAGACATCAACAAAGTCACATAATCAATGCTTTATAAGAAAATCCATATTATGCCCTTAGAAATAAAACAGGAAACTAAATACTAAGATAATGCAATATAATAACATGACAAGTTAGTCACATTCTTAAGAACTGCAAATATTTTATATTCAAACCATAATTTAGTACAAATTTTAATTCTTTTTTTATTCAAGAAATATTTATTGAACAGTATCATGTACCAGACATTAACTTAGATGCTTAGAATACTATCAGCACACAAAATGGAGATTCTAGGGAAACAGATATTAAACAACTGATGTAATAAACAAATAAACTATGTAGTACATTAGAAATTGATGAGTGCTAAGAAAAAGAAAACCAATAAAGTAGGGCAAGGGGGGTTTGAATTGTGGAGGCAAAGTCTGTAATTCTAGATTGGATTGTCATGGTAGACCTCACTGAGGATGAGACATTTGAGCAGCCTTGAAGGAAGTGTAAGTGTTAGCCATGTGGCTATCTGGTGATGGGCCTCCCAGGCAGAAGGAACAGCTGGGGCCCGGGCCTCAATTCAGCAGCATGAGTAGTGTGCTTGAGGAAGAGCTAGGAGGCCAATGTGATTGTAACGGAATGAGAGGGAAATGAGAAGGAACTGAGAGGAGCTAGAAATAAGAGCCAGCAGGTTCCTTGAGGACCTGTATGCCACTGTAAGTATTAATCCTTAGCTATTTGTGATAAGTGAAATAGAAACATTAAAAGATTTTGAACTGAGGGATGATAGGCTCTGACTTAAATTTTAACAGGAACATTCTGAAATGTTAATATATTAACATGGGGAGTAAGAGGCAAAGATAGAAGCAAGGAGAACAGTTAAGGCCCTATTACAGTACAGTAGTCCCCCCTATCTGTAGCGGATGATTTATGTCCCGAGTGGGAGAGAGTGGGATGATGCAAGATTTCATCTGCTACTCAGAATGGTGTGTAGTTTAAAACTTATGAATTGTTTACTTCTGGAATTTTTCATTTAATATTTTTGAACTACAGTTGGCTGTGGGTAACTGAAACCGTGAAAAGCAAAACCTGGAATAAGAAGGGGACTGCAGCATCCAAAAGAGGGATGGTGGTGGTAGCTGGGACCAGTGAGGAGCTAAGAGGCGAAAGCTCTGATTCTGAATAAAGTTTAAGATAGAGACAGTAGTAACTCCTACCAAATCTGGTGTGAAGTGAGAGGAAAGAAGAGGAGTTAAAGATAGTCTCAAAGGTGTTTTGGTTGATCAACAAAAAGAATGCAGTTGCCACAAGTGGAATGGGAAAGACTGCAAGTAGAGCAGTTCTGAGGAAGGAGATAAGTCTGAATCGGGTTGGCACAAAGTCTAAATCCAATGTTCACATTAAAACAATGCATAGCCTCTGAGATTAAAGTTCAAATTATAATTTCATTTAAATCAGGGACTATATCTGACAGCTTTCAAAATGTTACAAAATATCTAGTACTGGACATTTACAAAGAAGATGTAAAATGAATATTTGCTGAATGATTTAAAGTATACTCAGTTCTTCAACCTTTCTCTCCATAATGTGTGTAAAATATATGAATATAGCCTCTCTCAAACTCATTGTTCAACACTATGTTTATTCTCTAAAGGTTTAAAGTGATGAAAAATATTTGAAAAACTGGTAAAACAGCTAAACTGATAATATTTATAAGGTATTATCTTTTAACATGGATTTTAAAAAATACTATAGGACGTGTATATAAGTGTATGTAAGTCAACATTTTCATCAATAGTTTTTCTTTTAACATCGAAAGATATAATTAATTTTAGGATATATTTTTATGAATGTACTTTAGCAAAAATAAAATAGATTTAAAATGTATCTTTAGGTTCTATAGCCATCCATTTTACACAGAATTTCCACATTGTTCCCTTTCTGAATCAAAATGCACATGCTTATTCCGTAACTACCAATATATGTAAAATAACGGAGTCATTATACTTAGAATACCTTATTTCCATATCACATAACAAAATCTTATATTCATATAGTACTGCCTGGATTTCTGTCTCATATTATTCTATAACACCATGGAGAAAATTTGCATACAAATTCCAATTATTTACAAGTGAAGCTTGTGCAGAAATGATATGGGACATCTTTTCATTTTAATAGATGACAATTAAATTTATGATGAATATAGATTCCAAAATAATGTATGCTGTATAATTACACAATTTGTAGCTATATTGTGGTGTAAAGAGTTAATGTTCAGACATTTATACATTTTCAGCTTTCCATATAACACCTAAAGCTAAACATTTCTTGAAAAAGAAATAATGGATTTAGTCTATAGAAAGTTTACTGCAATATTGGCCAATAAAGAAAGCATTAAATTGAACTTTGGATATACGTTAGTCATAACATAATCTCTTGATATATTAGTGGGTCAATAGTTCAGCCAAGAAAGGGACTCTAACTTGAGCGGACACTAATTAAAAGAATCAATTCTTATCCTACTACATATGTCCAATCATATTAACACATTTCTAGATTTCTTACTCAGTGGACTAGTCAAGATTAAAGGATTTGCTAATATGAAGGAACAGAGTATGCTTCTAAACTGACTGAGCAGATTTGTGAACAAATTAGTTCATTTAAAATTGACAGTGAAAGATTGATTTTGCACAGAATGAGCTACCTAAGGTATTCATCATTTCCTCTGCTTCTGCACACAAGACAGAGATCCGTTTCCTTCACTTTCTGATTGTAATAGGGCTGCTTACTGAGCACCTTTATTTTATAGTCCTGATTGCAGCCTGTCATTGCTTTTAATTCAGACATATTTTAGCCTCTTAGTCAAACCTTCAGATATAACTTCCTTAAAAGCCTCAGAAAAATGACTCATTACACATTGTTCAATTCAACCATGATGTAAATTATAGTACAGGAAAAAGTTCTAATTGCACCAAAGATCCAATTACTCATAAGGCTATATGACTCATTATTCAAAAGCTGGTTCAAGCAGGAAATCCAGATGCAGAAACACATGTCCAAAGTTGAAGGTCAATACTCTACAACTCTGACAAAACCTAAGGTGTCTGACATTTAGTATACATTAGCATATAATAGTACATATTCAGTAGATAAATATTTTATGCAAAGGGTTATGAACTATATACAAAAAATGGAACAAGACATGCCAAATGGCTGAGGAATTCACTTTTTAAGTGTAAGAAAATAAAATCAAAACTTTGTGGAAGCGGAATAAAATTAGAACACCACCACAACAACAAACACAATTTAGAAAATAATAAAAACTAAGTTAAAGCAAAATCCAAGAAAAAATACATGCGCTCATGACATTCTACTTACAAAGACCTAGACTTCTTATATCAGAAACATAAATTATGGTAAGGTGACATATTATATTTAGGGGGTGCAATTTTCAAGACTTATTAATCAACTGAACTTGAGATGGTGGCAGAGAGGAGGAAAGCTCTACATTAAATATTGCAAGGTGGAAGAGTTGGGAAATTTGGCCTATGTCAGTGTCCATTCATTCAAACATGGTGGATAAATTAGAGAAGAAATTATTTCACTTTTGAATATCTGGAATATCAATAGGAAACCAGAGACATCTACAAGTGATTTGGATAGATAGATCTGTGTTCATAATTTATATGTATTGAAATATTACCTCTATTTTGCAGATGAAATGGAAGGTCAGACAGAAGATACAATTTTCCACAAGGTCTTATCCTTAAAAAAAATACAGGATTAGACTATCTGACTTTAGAGCAAATGTTCATTTGTACATAATAAGAGAGCTGTGTGTGTGTGTGTGTGTGTGTGTGTGTGTGTGTGTGTGAGAGAGAGAGAGAGAGAGAAGGAGAGAGAGAGAAAGAGAGAGAGAATCTGTGTTTAAAACAACCCAGATGTCAGCTAAAGAAATCCGATGGCTTTCCTGAGGTTTCTGTGGAATCTTGGGGTATTTCATGTTCCCTTGGGGTTCTAAGTTGCCATTTCCACTGAATATTCAGTTTTGCTGCATTTTAACACCCATGCCTTCTTTGATTTGCTCCATTTCTGGCTGAACAAGAAATTAAGCTGCCATTACCAAGTCAATAAACCTTTCTGTATCTGCATGCATGTATTTTGTCTATTTTTCTGTCATAATAGATAAAAATCATTGTTCTAAGTCCAACTCCACCACCTGTATACTAAAGCCTCCTCCCAGAATCAAGGACCTCACGCCTATACTTATCTCGTCTCTTTCCCAAATCATTTGCCTTTCCTCACTATCAGATTATTTACTCATTAGCATAAAATCAATATTTATTTATTTTATTTCAGAATATTATGGGGATAAAAATGTTTTGATTACATGATTTGCTTTTGTGCAGTTTGAATCAAAGTTATAAGTGTGTCATCACCAAGACAGCATGCATTGTACCTATTAGGCATAAATTTACCCATTCCTTCCTCACCCCTCCCACCTGCTTGGTTTCTGTGGTTTCTGTTGAGTTTTAATATCATATGTACACATGGATGTTGATCTATTAGTTCCAGTTTAATAGTGAGTACATGTGGTGTTTGTTTTTCCATTCTTGTGGGACTTCAAAAAATGTACCACCCCAGATGGTTTCACACCCAAAGTTTACCAGACCTTCAAAGAAGAACTGGTTCCTGTACTGCAGAAATTATTCCATCACAGCAAGAAAGAAGGAATCCTCCCCAACTTGTTCTATGAATCAATATCACCTAGATACCAAAGCCAGGAAAAGACACAACAAAAAAGAAAACTACGGACCAATTTCCCTTATGAATATAGATGCAAAAATTCTCAATAAAATCCCAACAAACTGAATTCAGCTGCACATAAAAAAAATAATCCACCATGACGAAGTAGACGTCATACAAGAGATGCAAGGATGGTTCAACATATGCAAATCTGTAAGTGTAACTCACCACATAAATAGAAGCAAAACAAAGACCATATAATCCTCTCAATAGATACAGAAAAAGCATTTGACAAGATCCAGCACCCTTTTATGATAAGAACGCTTAACAAAATAGGCATAGATGGGGCTTAGGTCAAAATTATAAAAGCCATATATGACAAACCAACAGCCAACATCATACGAACAGGAAAAAATTGAAAGCATTCCCACTTAGAACTGGAACCACACAAGGTTGCCCACTATCGCTGCTCCTATTCAACATAGTGCTGGAAGTCCTAGCTAGAGCAATTAGACAAGAAAGGAAATCAAGGGTATCCACATGGGGAAAGAAGAGGTCTAACTATTGCTCTTTGCTGACAACATGATCTTATATCTAGAAAACCCAAAGATTCTGCCAAAAGACCCCTGGAATTGATAAACAAATTCAGCAAACTTTCA
This sequence comes from Lemur catta, assembly GCF_020740605.2. NCBI lineage: Eukaryota > Metazoa > Chordata > Mammalia > Primates > Lemuridae > Lemur > Lemur catta. The sequence goes on along the minus strand of NC_059128.1, from coordinate 178,536,114 downwards.
GGTTACAAAATCAATGTGCACAAATCAGTAACTTTCCTGTATATCAACAACAGTTAAGCTGAAAATCAAATCAAAGACTTAATACGTTTCACAATAAAAAAAAGAAAATAAAATATCTAGGAATATATTCAACTGAGGAGGTGAGATATCCCTACAGAGAGAACTACAAAACACTGAGGAAGGAAATTGCTGAAGATGTAAACAGATAGAAAAACATATCATGTTCATGGATTGACAGAATCAATATTGTTAAATATTGATTTATTAACAATATTTAAATACTTTGGGTAGTATATTTAACAATATAGTATATTTAACAATATAGTATATTTAACAATAATTAAGTATATTGTTAAATATACTACCCAAAGTGATCTACAGATTCAATGCAATCCCCATTAAAATACCAATGTCATTTTTCACAGATCTAGGAAAAATAGTTCTATGCTTCGTATGGAACCAGAAAAGACCCTGAATAGCCAAAGCAAACTTAAGCAATAAGAATAAATCAGAAGGCATCACTTCACCAGACTTCAAGTTATACTACAAGGCTATAGTAACCAAAACAGCATAGTACTGGTATAAGAACAGAGACATAGTCAATGGATCAGAACAGAGAAACCAGACATAAAACCATCCTCATGTTGCCATTTCATCTTTGACAAAGTAGACAGCAATATACGCTGGAGAAAAGAATCCCTATTCAATAAAGGGTCCTGGGAAAATTGGATAGCCAACATGTAGAAGACTGAAAAATCAATATTTAATCATAATAATTCCTTTATTAATTTCCATGAAAATAATTTCTAAAAATGCCCATTCAAAACAAAGACCCCCAAACACACATCCCCCTTTAGCTTACCAATTGTTGCTTCAACTCACTTCATTTAAGTTTTTGCCTCCCGCTGCACCCAAACTGCTCTTGTCAAGGTATTTAATGACCTCTGCATGCTAAATCCAATAGTCAATGTTCAGTTTTCAACTTATTTGACCTATTTGCATAGTTGATAACTTACTCTTTCTTCAATCTCTTTCTTTCTTGGCTTCTTAGACATCACTCTCTCTAGTTTTTCCTCCTCCCTATTTAGCTGCTCCTTCTCAGTTTCATTTGCTGATTCCTACTCCTTTCCTCAACTCTAAATGTCACAGAGTGCCCCAAAGCTCCGTTCTTAGAACTCTTCTATAACCACACACAGTCTCTTAGAGATCTCATGCCTCGTGACTTTAAATCCCATCTATATGCTAATGTTTTCCAAATATATCTCAGGATCCCACACCTTTTTCTCAAATTCCAGACTTCTTCTTCTCTGCCAAATGCCTGCTCTCATCTCTATTTGCTTGTCCAATAGGCATCTCAAATGCAATATGTCCAAAATCAAGCTCTTCATTTCCCAGTTTCTAAAACTGCCTTTTCACTGACTTTCCATCTCCTAAATGGCACCTTCATTTTTCCAAACTGCAAGCCTCCCACTCTTGCAATATTAGCCATCATCAAATTCTACTGACAAAAAAAATAAAGTTAAATTTCTCCAACTCCCCACCCTGTCCAAGTCACATTATCACTCACTGGATTATGCAGTTTCTGAACTGGTCTCACTACTTACATTCTTGCCCCCACAAATATTCTCCACCTTGCAACCAGAATTACTTTGTAAAACACAAATTAGATCATGGTACTCATTGCTCAAAACTTTCAGTGGTTTCACTCAGAGTAAAATCTAAAGTCTTATCATGAACTACAAGACTTAAATGATTTGGCCCCTATAAATCTATTGACTTCAACAACTAACACTATCCTTCTTGTTTATCCTCTTCCTCTTACACTGGATTCCTTGCTGTAATTGAAAACTTCTAAGCACAATCCATTTGAGGGCCTTTGCTCTTGCTAGTCCCTTAATAGAAATGATTTTTGTTCAAAAAAACCTCATGATTCCTCACTCATTTCAAACGTGCTCAAATTTTACCTCTATTCAATTGAATATAGGTTTGCCTGTCATAATAAAGGCCAAAATAATAACTCAAACAAGATAAAAGTTTATCTCTCTGTCACATATGAATCTGAGTATTACTGGCCCAAGGCTGTTGTAGCTGCCCCATAGTGTCAGAGACTCAGACATCTTCAATCATGTTGCTTAACCATCCTCAAAATGCAGCTTCCCTCTTGGGTCTAGACAGCCACTACATCTGCCACTACCATGCTCACCTTCCAGATGTTGGGAAAGGAGAAAAGGCAAAGAGAGGCAGTGCTCACTTTCGCATGTCACTTCACTTACATCCCATTGGCCAGAGCTTAATCACCAACTCCACAAGAGGCTGGGACATATAATTGTAGCTGTGTGGCTATCTGGCCAACTACAACTCAAGTGTCCTATAAGCTAAGGAACAAGAAAACATAAATATTAGAAGACATTAGCAGCTTTCATCACATTATCCTATCAGAGAGGCTTTTCCCAACATACATCAAATAATACTTTCCACCTCACTCTACAATTGTCTTTAATCAGCTTTATTTTTGTTTATAGCATTCGTAATTACCTTATATATTATGTTTCTTTGCCAATTTATCTTTTCTCACAGCACTATAACGTAAGATTCTTGAGAGCAAGAACCTCGTCTGTTTTAATCATGAGATCCCCATAGATAGATGAACTCAACCAATATATTTTGAATGAAGGAGAACTCTCTTAATATCCCTGAACTCACTATTCCCTCTCATTCCCATGCACTTTCACAACCTGGTCTCTACCTGAACTTCTCCATTGCCTTTCATTCACATAACACTAATGTCTATTTAAGATTCAGTTTCAGGCATTAGCTCATTTGTAATGACTTTGTGGATCTTTTAAGTGTCTGTTCTGCACACCCCTAGTCCTGCTTTCTAGTCCTCCATTCCATTATCTGTCCCTGATAGTACATTCCTAACTCCTTAAAGATAAAAAGCCATGTCTTATCTTTGTTTCACGAGTTTTTCATTCATCAGGATTTTGACTATAATTGATTAAAACTCACTTCAAACTACCTAAGTAAAAAAGAAAAAAAGTTGCTAAATTCAACTGGACATTGGGGTGACTTTGTTTCATGTACTCCAAGAGCAATAAGACCTCATCCTCCCTCACCCTGATCATTTCCAGTGGAAAAGGGAGTTCCTTCTGGTAGCTCTCAATGAAGAATTGGCTATTCTATCTTTTCTAAGAAACACTTGGTCTGTTCTTTTAAGCATGGAGTTCATTTTATGCTTTCTTTATATTTAGTAATGTTTTCATTTCTCTTTACATTAAAAGATGGAGGAAAAATAGGACTCTCAATAATATCACCCCAAGATCTGTTGATATCTTTCTAGGGAAAAACTATCAGTTCATAAGTTTGCAATAAATTAAACCTGTAGTTCCTAAGGGAAATATTCACCGAATAATTATCTCAGCTTGCCATTTAATGTTGGTCAGGAAGGCCAGAGAAGGACCTGACTCATTAAACCCATCTCAAATTAGGTAATAAAGTTTTGATTGGATGTCATCCTTGCCAATCATTTTTACCTAGAAAGATGTTATGAAAGAGGTTGAATATTTTTCTTCATTTGAAGTAGAAGTCGAGGCTGCTTGCCAAAAAGTGCACATGTGTTTTGGGAATGAGGGGTGGCCAATCCTGCTTGGAAATATTAAAAAATCAAAAATCTCATGGGCAACACACTGAACCTAGGGTACAATATCTTAATGTTGTATAATAATATTTTAAATAGGCAATATTGAAATAATGATGCTCTGAAATTTCTGCCTCGTTGCTCATTTTTGAAAATATAAAAATCAGATCTAGCCTAAAGAAAGACCCCACCCTCTGACTTTGGAAAGCACCTATTACAGCTTTTACAATCCTTAATCATGTCACCCTTTTCTCATTGGCTCATATGGGTTTAGAATCCTTCCAGAAGCCAGTCACCGTGGCCTGGAGGAGGGATATACTGATTAGACAAGCCAATAAAGTTTTGCCCAGGAAGCACAGGTGGGCCAATCCTACTCAGAATGTAGAGGATGGAGAGGAAAGAGGAGTGGGTTCTCCAGTGAACCACTAGATTGCATTTATTAGTAAGTACAAAAGGTGAGAGTATACTCTAAATGTAAGCTTACAAATTGTTCATTGCAGATTTTATTAATAATTTTACAAATATATGTATATAGTATAATTTTATTTGTGTAAGTAACTATATTTAGAGAGATGTAAATATATATGCAAACCAGAAGAAGGTCTTCAAGTCAGGCAGCATAATGCAATACTAGTAGTGCTAGTATTATGCATAGCGAAAAGGCAGTACCACCTTGGAGTGTGATGGGATCTCACTGAAGAGAAATGGTTCACATTTAACTTTACATACATGCATTGCTTGAATTTTATAATAAAAATATAGTCATAACTTACTTGTTACTAAAAATAATTTTTAATTAAAAAGAAACACATATCCCTTATGACAGGAAGTTTATAGCTTTACTTAACGAACAGTCTCCTTGAACATGACAGGTAATGTTGACAGAATGTCATTGCATTCATACTTCACCCTGCTGTGGTTAAAAATAACTGGCTTCCTATATACTTCCAATTTGAGTTATATTCATTTTTGTGATAAGTCAGATGCACCCCATTTCATTAGATGAGCATGCTTTTTGTGGAATTTAGCATTTAGAAAGAAAGAAAAATATACATTTACCTAATGGTTTTTTATACAATATAAAAATTGACACTTTGCTTCCTGAAATTGTATTTATTTATTTATATTCATATGTGAAAATCATTCTAGTCATTCTGTGGTCTGAATGTTTGTGTCTCCCCAAAATTCATACAGTGAAACCTAATTCCCAATGTGATAGGGCCTTTGGAAAACAATTAGGTAATTAGGTCCAAGGGCTGGAGTCCTCATGAGTGTAATTAGTGTCGTTATCAAAGAAGCCCTTGAGAACTGCCTTGCCTTTTCCACTACGAGGGGACACAACAGGAATGTATCACCTATGAACCAGGAAATAAGCCCTCACCAGATACCTGCCAATACCTGGATCTTGGACTTCTGAGCCTCTAAAACTCTGAGAAATACATTTCTGTTATTTATAAGCTATCCAGTCTATGGTATTTTGTTACAATATCCTGTAGAGCTTACCAAAGCACTCAGAACTACTTGTACTATCCTCATTGTGAGTCTTTTACTAAAATGAATGCTTAATGGGCCACCATAGCCCACTCCCTTTGCTTTGTGGTGACAACAAAAGTCAAGTGTGTGGGGTGTGTGTGAATTTCACCCCCCCCCAAAAATTTATATGTTGAAACCCTAATATCCAATGGGATAGCATTTAGAGATGGGGCCGTTGGGAGGTAATTAGGTTGTGAGGATGGAGCCTTCATTATGGGATTAGTGCCTTTATAAGAAGAGACAAGAGAGAGTTTGCTTTTTCTCTCCCTCTCGTCTCTGCCATGTGAGGATACAATGAGAAGGCAGCCATCTGCAAACCAGGAAGGAGCCCTCGTCAGACGTCAGATTTGCCAGGACCTTGATTTTGGACATTTGAGCGTCCAGAACTGTGAGAAATAAATATTTGGTTTTTTAAGCCCCCCAGACTATGGTAATTTGTTATATCAGCCCAAACTAACTAAGACTGCTACTATACAAGCCACAATCCCATGAAGACAGCTGTGTGAAAGGAAAGGACGACAGAGAAGCAGGCAGGGACCTGACCGTGCAATTCATGGTGTGGAGTCTGGATTTTATTCAGTGTCTGCAATCTTCCCGTAGCTCTTCCAGTCACAAACCCCTGTGTCTTCTGTTTAGAAAACCTATACATGATTTAACTTTAACATCTCTTGTCCTAAATCTATTCCATTTATTCCAATATCATGTATTTCTTTCAACTATTAATGAAGCCTTGAACTTAAAGGAAAAACAATCAAAACAAATTTTCCTGTATCTCAGCATTTATCTCTGATCTCTCACAAATGATGATAACAATAATTACATATTATGATTTCAAAACGCAATAATGAAGGCTGAATATTTTATGTAGTAGTTTTTAACAAAAAAAAATTAGAAGCAGACACCATGAATCTCCAAGAACTGTCTTTCACAGTTGAATTTTGCCCTTTCACAGGACTGTTGGCTCTGGAGTGATGCCCTAGTAATCTGTTTTCTGACACCCATTAATGCATTTCCTCACTTCCTTGATTGAAGTACTGCATACACTCATCATTGATTTATAAAGTTGAGTGTGAATGTCCGATGAATTTTTAAAAAGAAACCGTTAACACTTCCTTCTGTTCTAGCTGCACTTCACTTTGCAGTGCAGTCCCCTGTGTCACTTGCTGCCTGTGTCCTGTTGCATCAGAAATAGGCAAAAAGAAAAAAGAAGAAAGTAGGGACAGAAAGAAAGAAACCGAAGTAAACTCGTAGGTAAAGTGCACTCATACTTCCAGCATCATCTTGTACATTATAATTAAATGAAACCCCTGAAAATCTTTTTGATGAGACTTTGATTTTTTAAAATTTTATTCTTGAAGTACATGGCACCACTGAGTTGCATTATCATTCTGCTCTGGTCTGTTCTTTTACTGCATTTTGGAAAGCTCACTGTCATTAAGGACTCATGAGACAACTGTGACTTCCTCACTGAGTGTCAAAGAATTCCCCACATGTGTTCAGCTCACAGCTTTTGGTGATAATATGAAAGCCAGGGCTTGGAAATTGGCATCAGTTGAGAATAGCAACAAAATGTGGGACATTGCTTTTTTCTTCAGATACTTACCATATTTAAAAAGAATGCCCCCTTTTCCCAAAAACTGATTTAAAAAATTCCCTATAGAATATGTATTTTTTAAACTTGCATTTTTGTCACATTTATTTCTAGAGCTGATCTATAAATATCCTTTATATTACAATTTTTTTTTGTTCCAAGAGCAAATATTACCAAGCCAAAATGACAAAAACATACATTACAGTTTTCTCTTTGGTAACTTTTGCAAAGTACCAGTAATATAGGAGAGTTGTATCCCAATGTGAGAGATTATCTAAATATACCTTAATTAATCAAATTTTTTTTGAGACTCTACCACATACCAGGGACTGTACTAGGTGCTAACTAAAGTCTATGTACATATCCCTATGCAATCTAAAGTCCTATTGATGTAAACAAAATATGGTGCCAATATTTTCTTTTCATAGGGTTAAATAAACTGGGATTTCCCCAAGATTGTCTCCTCAGCACACATCTTCCATCGGGATTATCCTACCTTATTTAACATGCTTTTCTCCTTTGGGTCAAGGCCCTAGATTCATGACTGGCTGACTCTTTTCCTTCTCTGTCTTATTCTTCCTTTTCTTCCAAGGTAAACAAGTTCTTAAGTTGCCCTAAGCCAGAGCCTTCTTTAGCCAGCAGCAACAAATCTAAGGAGAAACTTTTCTGTACCAAAAGTTTCAGGAGCTCAATGTTAAGCTTTTAATATGCTAAAGGAGGAGGAATAAGAAATTTGGAAAATCAATTTTCAAGGCAATAGCCTGGTTTATGAAGCTATTGTCTTGAGACATAATATTATTTTGCATTTGTTCTTTCCATAGGAGTGCCTTCTGTAACATGTCTAATCTCTACACATAGGTGCTCCAAGGCAGATGAATGCATACCTCACTAGAGCGAAGTCATGAATTTAGAACAAACAAAAGAAAAATAATAGTTGATAATTTTCAAATATTCCCTCATCTTTTAATTATATAGCCAATATCCAATTTCATAGGGATTCACCTAATTTCTTTTCCACTTACTTGTGCTATTTATTTCTTCATCTTCTCCCAACTCTATCTTTTGCTAAAACTGCCAACAACAACAACAACAAAACCCACACAAAAACCTAAACACTATACTTCTTTCAAGAGCAAGACTCACTTGACAATTCTACTCTGGTGGTAAAATGGCAGCACTAAGGCAGTATAAAAAGAGATGTTGGAATAACCAAAAGTGAATTACAGGCTTCCTCAAGATGAAACTGTATTATCAGTAGTATTAGTAGTAGTTTTAATATGTATAACAATTGAAGTGTATTGAATAATCAAGACAATACAGGCTCTGTCCACACTGATACAAATCAATCACAAGCATTTATCACAATTGATAAATAATTGACATGGAAAATGCCTACATGTACTAGCTTCTGGACTACTGCGGAAATATCAGTCTCAGTTTTGTAAGTGGTCCCATTAGTATTAATATATTTGGAAATATCACAGTTGCTGAAATAAATAGCTTTATTTTGAAATATTTCCATTTGTGTCAGCTTTTCTGCCATAATTACATTTTTTAATGGTTTTTTATTATTTTTGTGTTTCTATTCCATGATAGGGCAATAGTCTATCACTATGCTATACTATCAAATGGTTATTTAATCAAATATTAATAGAATATTTCAGTTAATTGATAGTCAAAATGAGAAGAGTTTATTCTGGTGTTATATATCAACATCAGTGAAGAATAAAGAATAAATGTCAAGACATTTCAAAAGAAAATTCAAGGCTACTTGATGACTAACTGGTTGTGGAGAAGAAATAAAACACATCAGCAATTTTCCTGACATTTTGAACCATGGTGCATAGGAGAGTTTCAGGAAACGAGAACAGGTATTTTGTTTCAAGTCTCCGACCAAATTTAAGGCTGGGTGCCGAGAGTCCAGATTTGAAGACTGGGAAATGAACATATCTTCTGTCATTTCCTAATATTCAAGTTAACCTTTAAATAATAAAATGTATTTATCTGCATTATTGTGGGATTGCTCTCATGGCTTTGTTTTGCTCCCAATCTCCTGCATCTCAGGCGAAAGTGGTATCCACCTCTCCATTTACTTTCCAGAGGGGAAAATTTTATGGGCTCTATGAAATGTCTCTTTTTGGTTCTAAGGCCATTAAGACCACAGTAGTTTTAATCTCAGAAATAAACAGAATTTGAGGAAAGTCTTGATGTGAAAATATGAAGAGACCACCATGGGCCAAGAAATAAGGGTAAAATACATAAACAAATTTTAAATTCTAGATATTTTTGAAAGTTACACAGTCAATATGAATGCCTTTGTTGATTGCCTTTAAGAGGGGAGGAAGGAGATGATCGCTTCAGGAGATTCAAAGCTCTTCCCCAACTAATATTGCCCTCTACTAACCTTGTGACCTGGTCACCTAAGGCCAATTTAACACATCATTAGAAATGTAACCAACATGTCACTTAAATAGGTTCATCATTTGGCCCAGAGGATGACAGGTTCTTTCTCCTCCTGTCTGTGTTTTCCAACAGCCACTAGTTGCCTATAATTTCTGTTAGGAAAAATAGATATGTCAATAATTATTTTCAAGTGTCTACCATTCTATAATACTAATAAAAGAATATCATTTCCAGATGGAATAGTGGTTTGATTTTAGAAAGGTTGAGAGTATAAAAAAGGGCAAGATATGCAAATAAACCATTTCATGGACAATTTTAAGGAAAGGACTGGTACTGTGATGTCCAGGAGAAGGCTGAAGATCAACTAATAAAGGAATTAACTATTCATATGGATGGCAAGCCAGATTTTAGAAGAAGAGACAGCTCCCAGCTCCTACTTTCTGTTTTTTTCTCTTTTTACAGGCCTGAACAAGAACAATACAAATAGCTCCTAAATTACAGAGGTGCCAGGATCCTATTACTCTGCGTAGGAAAGGGTTCTTCATCTCAAAAGAAGACCATATCGAAGCTCTTCCTCAGGCTCCCTTCCTAATTGTCTCATTGCTGCAGGTGATTCCTAAAACACACTGGGTTGACAGCACTGGCATCTAAATTATGGGCAAATATTATTATATTGGATTGTTTTCAGAGTCTGGTTAGGATTCAAAAAGTATATGTTTGCATAGATTTATTCCACAAACCTTTAAAAATAAACTTACCTCATGCTGGGGTTCTACTCTATGTACATTTGTAACCAAGTTGCCTTTTCCCACTACTAGTAATCATTGCTATTTTCATTTTGCCAGTAAACATTCTCTAAAATATGTTCATACCATATGTAGGTAGAACTTATTAAAAATAGAATATGTTGGCATATTAAAAAATATGTTTATTGCTGAAAAAATGTAAATAGAGAAAAGCACAAAGTTGAACACAAACTCCTGAAATATTTTTATGCAAATTATCTAATTTTATCCCCACAATAACTTTGTGAATAAAGCAAGATAAGGATTATTGTCTACCTAGCTATTGTAGAAAATGAGAGTGAAGCGAATTGTCTTTAGTTCATGGTGGATCCAAGGATATCTCTGAGCCCTGTCTAAATCCTAGGCCCCAAATCTTTCAGTATTCTACTGTGGCCCACAGAGAGTAGAAAAGGAGCAGGCATTCCCTGGGGCTTGGAGCCAAACTGAGAAATGGAAACATGACTCATCTGACCAGTCTTGAACCAGGCAAGGCCAGTCTGGCTGGTGTGTGGAGTCTCCCCAGCTGCATCTTCATTGACAGATTTCTCAACCGTTTTGAAAGCTGCTTGAGAAACTGCTTCAGCCGGTGACCATGGAGGCTGACAGCTCTGGCTGAGCAATTCTCGGCCCTAATTACAAGTAAACCTCTGATTTCAGGAAGGATATAGAGGGAGAGTGTTTAGTCCCTGTACATCTTAAGGGATTGCATTATATTGTGGGCCAGATAATGAATCAGGAGAGCACTCAGATTAGCATTACCCATTCATTTATCAGATAAAAGGTGTGCTCCAGTTTGTATTACAGTCAAGGACTTGGTGTCTCCATTTTTGTGTATGAATACATCCACCCTCCATTTGCCTTCTGTCCGGAGACACTCTACGCAAATCCGCTTTAATAAATGGATTTGTAAAGTGCTTTGTAATTCTTACATGGTTGATTATCCATGTAAAAGATTTTTCAAATAACCAACAGCTAATAGCAAATGAGAATGTGTGATGCTACTAGATGTCTATATAAGTAACAGATTTTAAATAGACTGTTTCCCTGCCAATTGAATCTCTGACTATAAGCCTATTTTAAAGTTAAAATATTTATAACATGTGATTTAGGAAGAATTAGCCCTCTGTGGTCCTAAACTATATTGAAAGCATCATAATTTAATGGTAAAATAAATTTATGAATGGAAAACATTTATATTAAATATTCTCAGTGGCAAATAACATGAAAGAGAATGGCTATATTCAGAACAGTAGGAAATAGGAACAAATAGAATAGACAAAGGATATTATTTCATAAAATGGGCCAGAAGCATATGGAATACATTAACAAAAACAAGACAGGTAACATATACCACATGTTCAGGAGTCAATATGTTCAGCAGGCTCCTAAAAGCTTTTGGACAAAAAGGGACTAAATCAGGGCATGGACTTTGCAGACCTGGAGTAGCATAGGGCAGATATGCCATTTTTGTTAAGCAGGACCAGAGGATGAAGCTATGGCATCTGCTAAAAGCTCATTTCCAAAGAATGGGAAAATACCATAGATGAGGTTTTTGCTTGTTATATTTTATAATATCGCAAATCAAGTAATAATGCACTATTTTTCAAGAAAAAACTCATTTCATGATTAATCTCTCATTTGCACATTTATTCACTTTTTTTACTATTCTCTCACTCCTACTCCCAGAAAAAACACACACATGTATACATATATGTATGCATGCATGCAGGTTGGCCCTGAATGCCATTATTGCAAGTGGATTACCTCTGAGATATTTGCTTTCTTTGTGGACAGTCACTAATGATAACATCAGTTGACTACAGACCTTATACCCAGGTGCACTTGTGACCGGCTTTTAAACTGACTACCTATAGAACATCATTGAGAAAAGGAAGGACAACTAAGTCTGGAGGCCTCTGATGATACCCTTGTCCTAGGAAAGGACATTAAAAAAAATAATTCATAAAATGAATTAGTTACTTTTAAGGCCAGAATATATCCATAGATTAGGAATTTTTTAATGACTGGGGAATCAGCACATTATAATTATCATATTGAGATTTTTTTTGATCACATTAAGAAATAAGGAATCTTGCTGAACCATCCCAGTATTAGGAATAATTCAAGGGAATATAATGTAAAATTATTCCCTAGAAATAGCACTGCCCCTCTTGTAACTCATCACAAGGGAGTTCTGGTCCATTTTCTGGGAAATAGTGAGTTTGGATAAGTACTATTCTTGATACCAAGCTGATGTCTATCGAATTAGCAAAAGTACTGTTAAATGATAACATCCAGTGTAGGAAAGGGAATGGAGAAGTAGGGATTTATATATTGCTGGAGGAAGGGCAAGATGGTAAAATTTTCGTGAAGGACTTTTTAAAAAATATTTTTAAACCAGTTTGATTTTTGAATATATTTTTATCCAATAGTACTATTTCTAGAATTTATCCTGCACAGAAATTGTGGTGTTTCTTATAATCAGAAGGAGGAAAGAAGAAAAAAAGGAGGGCAGAAAGAAAGGAAAAAAGGGAGGAAGGAAGGAAGGAGGGAGGCAGGGAAGGTAGAAGGAAGGGAAGGGAAGGGAAAAGAAGGAAGAAAAAATTTAAAAGCCTAAACCTCCCAAACTAGGGAATTAATTTTTTTCGTATCAATAAAAATAAAGAAATTTACTATTTTATATAAGAATTAATTTTTTTACTGAGTTAGACCCACTATTGTCTCAGGCATTTGGGCTTCAGTCAGGTGATCACCTCTCTGATTTAGGGAGTCTTTGGAAAGCGCCTCCTGGTGGGCATGGCTGCAGACTGTCTATCAAATCTCATCACCCAGTGCCCTGATCTATTCTGGCCAAGACCCATCCAAACCCACCCTCACTGCCAAACCCACAGTGATCAACTCCTTTCCCACTGCACTGATGCTCGGGTCTGAAACACACACTTACCAACTCTTCAGTGTTCTGTCTACTTTCTTCCTATTGTCCCATTGTATACATCCTATCTCTTATGAGGAGTTTTCTGAGTTTGGCTTAAGAGAAAAACATCCAGAGATGCTCATTTCCTTAAAACGAAAGAACAATACTCTTGAAGATTTGGAGAGGGTTTACCTGGGGAGACAAATAGTCAATATGAATGATTTACAGTATAAAGATGGATATTACATAGAAAGACCTCAGTTCACTGCTGACTGTAGGACTCTATCCGACAGTCCAAACTTACCCCCAGAGTGAGAGTCAGCCTTCCAGATATCCTTCTGGGTGGTTATGACACTTTCCCCACCAGTGACTGCTCCGCCAAGACTGTAGCAGGTAGCATATATACTCTATCAAACTCTCCAACAACCAAAAATTGCTTTGGGAATAAAATCCCTCCATATGGAAAAACATGGCAATGTATATTTATTTTATCATACCAAAAATAATTTGGTATCAAGAAATCTTACCCTTATACTAGTTTATAACCTTTGAAAACTGGATTGATTGAGTTGCCATTATTTGGATATCACGTAAGAAATCTAATTTCTGCAACTCAAACAACTAGACAGAACTAGATGGAATGCATACAACAATGAATTCTTAGATGCAGTAAGTATGTTCATTCTTGCTCTGCTATGTTTATTTCAGCCATAGGCCCATGCAATGTGTATTAGCAATATATACTTAATTATACAAAATATTTTATAAACTACTTTGTGTAGAGCAAACAACTTTTTCAAATATGAGTATATTTTATCATTATCTAACATTAATTATCAGGCAAAGTCAACCTCACAGAAACTCAGAGTGGGCTGCTACTTGTATGGAGTAATTTAAGGACACCCGAAATAATGATGATGAAAATATAGTACCTTCTTCATCAGCCTCCTACCATCCCTAAATTTCCTATGGTCAGTATTATGTAAGAGTATATGAAGAAATAAGCATTTTACCATCAGTAGATGGTAGTCTATTGGCCATTGCACTTTGGTATGAATTACTTAAACTCAATTTGACACACTGAGATTTAGCAGAGAAGGTGCCAAGGGAGCAGTAAAAGACAGAATAGCATTGATTGGAGACAGGTGAAGAGTAAAAGGAGGAAAGACATGTCCAACAGACAAGAGTGACATTCAGCACAGATGCTATAACAAGGGACTATAGCAGCCATTGTTTGGCTGCAGGGCACATGGATCCTAAATGGGGTTATGAAAGTCTGAGTTGTCAGGTTGGTAAAATCAGGAGAGTGTGTGCACGCACCTACCTCACAAGTTTATCTAAAGCTAGCACTGCTGCTAAGATGGCATATATGTAGAATTTTACACTGACCATCATAATTCAAATTATTTTCTTTAGTAATCCAACATTGAAGAAAAGTTAAAATCAAGTATTTGTTTGTGTATGTGTGTGTATGCACACATATGTTTGTATCTTGCATATCATAATTTGGAGTAATGAGTGGTGAATCTGTTATGGTAAATCTAATTTAGAGTAAATAGTATAAAGGATTTATTTTTCACATCATTTATTTATTCATGTACCTGTTCCCTCATCTTATCTTAACAAATCCATTACGTTTTCAGTATAAAAAGCATCTCAGCAATTAGTACAAGCATTCAGCAGTGTGTCTTTTGTCTTTGAGCAGAAAAATGCAGGCATGCTCTTCCTAAATAATCCCTAACTGTTCCAAGCAAGATGCTGGCAGAGGGGCATCATGGATTTACTGAATTCTCCCCAAGTTATTTTGCTGTAGAATGTACGATTCTTCAGAATCTCTGTGTGAATTTCAAAGACTACATGGTCATGCTGCAAAGCAGTGTGTGAAAAAACGTAGTATTTTCCCATTCTTTTGTCTTCACTTCCTGCATCCAATAGCTGAAAAGGAAGTCAAATCTTCCCAAAATGACTATGCACTGTAAAAATGAGACACTTTAATTTAAATAATAAATAAGCTCCATGGTTACCTTTTGCTCTGATCCATGCTAAACATTATCACCTGATCTGGTTTCCAGCATTATTGCAACAGCATTTAAATGTACAGTATAAGATTGTACTTGATTTATTAAAGTAATGAATTAGTTTTATTGTAGGTGATTAAATGTATTTTACTTTTTAAAGCACAAGAACTAGAAAAGAAGAGCATCATTACAATCTGAAAATAACTAGAAAGATAAGTTCATTAACTTGCCTACACTTGCGCATCATAAAAACCTTGTTAAAAATTATTCCCCAGCCTGCTGTATTAGCTTCTTTATGAGGCAATTTCTCCATACAGTAATAAGATTTTTCTTTTACTCTCCAGTGCATATTAAACCCACTAATCTTCTTTTATAAACTATAGTTTCAGCCACTTTCTCAATTTACTCACTTTAAAGATACACTCCTATTAATATTAAAGGTAGCAAATGCAGATATGAACTTTGCAAAACATGCTTTCGGATTTATAGCACAATCTTTTAACGGTGTACTTCAATAGCACAAAAGGGAAAAAGCTGTAAATGTCGAGTATGTCTCATGACAAACCAAACAATCTCAGTCCCCATAGAATTAATTTCCCACCCATTCATTAGGTGAATTAACTGTAGACATATTTTCTACTGTCAGCAAATAAAACCAGAGTGGAAAGACTCAATTCACGGAAAGAAGTAAAATAAAATCTTTCATAGGAACCACACAAAGGTCAACAATCTGAATGACCGGTATTATACTATGGGTGTTCCAGGGAAAAGGACAACTGGTAGCCACTTCTACTGCAGGTACTTCCCTAAGGATCAAGGTTTTCTTTTTGTAAACAAAATCAGACAAGTCACAATAGGGGCTTAAAAATTCAGTCTTTCAAAGGTTAATGTTCAGTCATTTTGGTTATATTTCTTGTTTCAATAATTCTATTTTAAACAGTTTATTATTTAATAATTGTAAAAGTAATTAATACTGCACTTCACACATCCTGAAGTGAGTAATGTATCTTGGACATAAGTTAACGGAAATTGTTCTAGAACTTTATTTTAAAAGAGAATGCAGAAACAGCTGCCCTAACATTTTTCCTTTTACTTTAACTTAATTAAGAAAAATTTCTTTATTATCTAGGGGTTGGACTTACTTCGTTCACTAAAAAACAAAGATTTTTAAATAGTTCTTTGTTTGCTTAACTGGGGGAGACATTTAAAATATGTGAGAGAAACAAAATTGCTAATATGTAAAGGTTCTTGCAGGTCAATAAAAACTAGACAAACATCTCAGTAGAAAAAAAGAGATAGAATTGAAAAAAGAGATAGAATTGAAAAGAAGAAATAAAACGAGCCTGTACATATACAAAAAATGTTCAACCTCTTCACTAGTTAAAAATGCAAATTTGAAATTTTAATGGAAAATGTCATTTTGGCCAAAATCAAAGTGACGAAGATTAGAAATAATGGAAATTTTTTAAAGTTTAGGAAAATAAGACTCTCCTATATTGCTTGTAAACACATAAAATAGTACAATCTCTTTAGAAACTTTTGGCAACATTTAACACAATTTTTAACATGCATGACATTGACTCAACATGTCTAAGGATGCATATAGATGTATAAAAATAAATATAGAAGGTGTAGGTTAGGGAGAAGAAAATTGGTGACAACATAATTCTCATCAATATTTTAGTAAATTATGATATATTTTAAAATATAAAATATAGTCATTATTTTATTTGCTGCTATTGAAAGATGTTCAAAATATACTGAGTAAAAAGCAAATTATCAGATAAGATATATCGTATAGTGGGTGTGTTTTTTACAAATTCAAATATATAGTTATATGTGTTCAATGAAAAAAAGAATATACAAAAAGAACATACACTAAATGCTAGCAATAGCTATTCCTGTGAAATAGAATAAGTAGTAAACAACCTGTGCTTGTTTTTTTTATTAAATATATTCTACTCTCCTTCCTTTCCACTCATCAAACACATTGAATGAATAAAGGTTTACAAACTAACTTTAATCTTCTGAAGAATATATGCTTATTGCCACAAGAAATTAGAGTCTAGATATATTGTTAACTTTTCTAAGTGGCACAAACTATTCAAGTATATGTAAATATATCTACAGGAATAGTGATATCATAGATTATTACCAGAAATCATGTGGATAAGTTCTCCGACATTTCATAGGTAATGAATAGTAAGAGTCAATAATATATTTTTTTAATTTTATCTTTTTGGAACACATCTGTACAAGCCATGTAAGTGTCAATAATATTAAAAATAAATTTAATGTCTATGTCATTTTTATTAATATTGGGTTAAAAATAAAAAGTAATTATTTCCTTTTTCAGATATTTACATGTTATTACATATTTGAACTTATAACATGTTTTAGATATTTTTAAAATTTTATATACTTATTAAACTCATATTTCAGACGTTAAGCAAACTGTCATTTATTTAAAATAAAAACATGGAACAAATTTTAAATAATTTTTCTCCAAATTTGCTGTTTCTACATTAGTAAAGTTTTGTCTTCTCAGATTCCCTACTCTTGCTCTCTACTTTTATTTCTTATTCAACCTGATCTAGCTCATTCCTGTAATCACATAAGCTTTATTCCCTCGTATATTTTGAGAGAGAGAGAGAGAGAGATGGGGAGGGGTAGGAGAAAGGGTGGTAAGGGAGGGGTGTGTGTAAGTGTAACTTTCTTGAAATTGCTGTCATCTTTTCTTAGACCAGGTGTTAAATTTCTCCTTATGATTTCCATAAATCTACATTCTGCTTTAGAATTCCTGTTTCCATTTCTCATCTATATTCTGAATGATTAAAGTTTTCTACAACCCCATTTTTCCTCTGATTTCCTTGTTGAGGCACTTAAGTCATTTCAAATGCTTCTGGTCATTGCTATTAACTTTCTGCCTGACAGAGTTTTATTCATCCCAACATAAACATTCCAACACAATTGGACTCTTCCATTTCACTGTTTTACTTTTACGGTTGGGGTTCCACCTGACGCTTTCTCCAAAGCTATTAATAAAGTTGTTTTCTCTGAGTTGGTACTATCAAGGGTTTATATCTTGTAGGCACCTCCATAACAAAAGCAGGTGGTAGTCTGATCAAAACTAAAGTAACACAGAAGCCAGTTTTAAGAGAAGTTAAAGATGAAAAAACACACATGAAGAAAATTCAGCATTTGCGCATGGTAAAAATTATAGAAACTTTGACCTGTAACAGTAAATCAGTGTGGAGAGTTTTAGATCCTTGTTCTCTTTCTAGCAACTAGCACCTCTTACGCAGTGGATCATTAGTAAGCATTTGCTGAATGAGTAAAGAAGTGATGGAGAACGAGCTGGCTGATCTAATTTAGGCATTTAAACACTGAAAAAAGGAATCAGCCCTCCTTACATAATCTTTCAAGATAAATCTAATATTGTTTTATCACAGACAGTATTCTTATATCTAATCTAAATAAAATATACATTTTAATAGTCTCAGAACCCCATTGCATTTGGCAGTCATAAGCTGTGTCCACCTGCAGCATTGCACAGGGTTTAAATAAGTCTCTGATTAGAGAAGGACAGAGCAGGTTGGCATCATTAATATAAACTGTTTCTCCCTTCTGAGTACATATGTTGCTCCTAGTGACAGATGGGAGCATTGGCTGGTTACACAGACTGCAAAGACTGAGGATTATAGGGCAAAAAGGATGCTAAAGTAATAAAAGACCAGCTCTAGGATTGTAAGCATGGGAAGTTTCTTCATCTTTGCTTGCCCCTAGCCCATGGACAAGGGAATTGTGGGGAGTTCTGTAGCAAATTTGTTGACTAGCACACATGATAAACAGCCTATAATAGTGAGCTTAGCCTTATTTGTCTAAGACATTAAAGTTACCCTTTTTAGTCAAGTGTTTTATTCTGGCATTTTGGAAAAATACATGATGCCAAACAGAATATTTATAACAAACCTTTTAAGGTTTATTCTCATCTATTTCTGCCCTCAAAGGTCATTTCATAAAAGAGATCAAAAGGCAGCTTCCTCCAGGCCAGCTCAGTGGGTGGTAAGCAGCAGATTAAGTACAAACAGAGCCCTGAAGAAGTACAAATCTGTAAGACTTGTTTTACACAGTTCCATAATATATTGTCTCCATTACTGTGCCACATAATTACATATATGAAGTAGTTTAATTATAACAGATATAATGAAAAAGCATTAAAAATGATCTTGAAACAAGCTTACCAAATGGGCTTCCTGTGAATATCTAAACTCTTTACTGGTGGGAACTTTTTATTCAGTAATTTAAAAGTCTTCAGGAGCCTGACATCACTTGGTGGGTAAATACTATACAAAAAATAGATTCTATCTTTCCAATCGTTAAATTTCTAGTGTTAGGAACAACTGAAATTTTAGTTTGGTTTTTATTTTCCAGAGCAGCACTAATTAAGTAGCTAAAAATTTAGATTTAAAGTATGTATTCTAGAAATTTTTTTCTACACCTTTTTACTTTTATAGGTGCATCCAGTCAACACTATTGTATGCCTTCTGTGTTTAAGGCACAATGCTCAGCCTCATTTTTATAAGAAGACTCTTTAGCTGACAGCCTTCAAGGAAATTGGAATCTCAGTCTTTTTATTTCCATGATGAACTAAATTTTGCTAACAACTGAAACGAACAGGTAACAGATTCCCTCCTAAAGCCTCCAGAAAGGAACTCAGACTGCCAACACCTTGATTTTAGTCTGGTGGGATTTATAATAGACTTCTGACTTACAGAACTTTAAAATAATAAATTCTGTTGTTTTAATGCACTAAGTTTGCAATAACTTGGTACAGCAGTGGTAGAAAACTAATACACCAAATTATAACATAGACTGGATAACAAGATATGGAGAAGAATGAGGTGCATATGGTAAGAGTTCACACTTAATTTTAATTATAGTGGCCAATGGGAAAGAAAATCAGTGAAGCCAGAATGAAGAAGAAGAAGAAAAAGAAAAATGAAAACACTAAGAAGAGGAGGAAGAGAAGGAGAAATCGTGGGAGGAAGGGCTAAGGTGGAGGTAGTAAAATTTTGAGCCACAAAAAAAAAAACTGCAAAATCATTTTCTTCTCCACTGTAAATGGCAAAATATAGAATTTTTTCCATGTTCTTAATTGAGAAGTACCTAGGTTCATCTTCATAAAGGGCTTCCCTTAATATCACTTGGAAAACTTTGTTAATATAAAATATTAGAATAATACAGCACTGATTATGAATATTTTATTTATTTACATGTGCCTCATTACCAGTAGACAGAGTTATCTAAAAAAATATGTACAGTGGAATAAAATTGAATGTGATTGTCAGGAATCTTTTGCTTGGAATTAAATAAAAAGCAACTAGAAGTAACAATCTAAAGAGAATTTATTGTAAGGATCTGAGGACAGCTTAGAAAATCCAAGCACAGGAATGCAGATCTGCCTCACTACCAACTAGACATGGAAATCGAATGTGGTCAGCACATTCCCTAAGTGTCTTTTAACTGCTCTTACATAACATCTGTTCCATCCTGCTTTCTCACTGTTCATTGCCTTCCTTTGTTCTGGTCTATGAGGTAGCATGGGGTTATCAAGAACACCAAGTTTTAATTTTATTAGAGATTCCTCAAGACAGATTGACTTGCCTCTCTCTGCCCCAAATCCAAACCAAAGAGACTCATTTAGCCCAAGTTAGGTCAGGACCTGATCACCTGTGGCCAACAGTCAGGTTAAGTTAGGTTAAGTAGATCCAGGAGGCTGTGTGGAAGGGGAAAGTCCCAGAGAAAAGGTGCTGGTCAGACAGTTCCATATATATTCACTATAAATAGATAAAACGTGCAAAACAAAATAAAGAGAATGCTAAAATAAAGCCAATGTTAACATTGCTACACAAAAGTGCACATCAGAATGGTCCTGTGCAATTGTTAATGGGGGTGGTAGGTTTGTCTCTGAGATTAACAGTCAGATTAAAGATGGGGACATAATTGGCTAAAAGAGTCACCACTTCTATGAGATAAAACTTTTTAATAGCTAAAGAAAAGAAAATTCTATCAGCCACGTAAGTGTCAGAGAAATTTTTTTAGATGCATTTGGTCCTCCCAAACAGATTCTTATGTGGTATAATGGACAGTATTGTAAAGAGCATAACGTAATACCACTGGAGACTTTGATGCAGCTGTTCTTCCTAGTGGACTATTCACTGCAACCAATAGCACAGAGGTCAGCAATATTTGCTGACTGGCCACCTGTTAATTGATTTACAGTAAGTATTAAGTATATTCATTAAATCTAATTATTGTTGCTGATTTTAAAAAGGAAAAAAATATTCTTGATCATAAAGTCCAACTAATTTCCTGGTAATGTTTATGATGAATGTTGAGAATATCAATTTTAGTAAAATCTCCTTACATTAATTAGATTTCTATCAAAACTGGGGATGGGCTGGTCAAGGTTTAACAACCAGTTCCAGATGGTGGTGGGTGGGAGAATTGCAGTGTGCCTTAATATGTACAATTCTTCAATTCTTGTGGTGTAAATCATCCTCCCTTTCTTAGCCAATTTCAAGCTAGCACTGTGATATCACTGCACATGGAGTTGGGAAAAAGTATGCTTTGGGACACTATTATATAGCATTTCCACCATACATAGACATAAATAACATCAATAACAAAGATGACAGTAAAAATGTAGCAAAAAATTAGGAAGTAGTAAATTTTTAGTATTTGTTACTCTATTATTTAGGATTCTCCAGAGAAACAGAAACAGCAGGATATGTAAAGATATATGAAGTGATTTATTATGGAAAGTGGCTCATGCAGTTGTGAAGGCTACAATAGGCTGCCTGCAAGCTGGAGAACCAGGATGGCTAGTAGTGTAATTAGCACAAGTCTGAAGGCTTGAGAATTGGTGATTGGAGGAAGGATACTATGGTTTGAATGCATCCCCTAAAAATTTGTGTGTTGGCAACTTACTAGTTAATGTAACAGTGTCCAGAGGTGGGGTCTAATGGGAGGTGTTGAGGTCATGTGGGCTGCACCCCCATGAATGGATTAACTCTTTTTTAAAAAGGACTTGTGAGTTTGTTCTCTTTTTCTCTCTTTCCCCTCTACTTTCCACTATGTGAGGACACAGCAAGAAGGTCCTTGCCATGTGCCAGCATCTTGATGTCAGAATTCCCAGTTTCCAGAATAGTGAGGAAATAAATCTCTGTTCTTTATAAATTTCCCTGTCTCAGGTATGCTGTTATAGCCACACAAACACACTAAGACATGGGGGCACTCATATAAGTCCCAAAGTCCAAGGGCCCAAGAACTGACAGGAGAAGACGGATGTCCCAACACAAAGAGAAAGAAAGAATTTGTCTTTCCTCTTCCTTTTTGTTCTACCCAAGCCCTCAGTGGACTGGGTGATGGCTGCCCACACTGGGCAGATCTTTATTCAGTCTACTGATTCAAATGCTAATCTCTCCTAGAAACACCCTCACAGACACACCTAGAAATCAGATTTTATCATCAATCTAGGCATCCCTTTGCCAGCCATGTTGATATATACAATTAACCATCACAGTTACCCAGTTTATTTGTAAATTTATATCATTTAATTTTTAATGATAGCTATATTTAATCACCAGCCCTCAAAGTTTCTGAAAATTTAGCAATCAGCTCTTGTAAGCTAGTACAAGCCAGCTCTATAACACTACTAAAAAACCAACACCAATCATTTATTGATTTGTAAAAATGTGTTAACAATTAACTAAAAAATGCAATATGGACCACAATTGGTTATAACATAATGGCAATCAGCAAATTTTTTTAAAAAGCTGTTTTGCTCCAGTATAAAAATAAACTTCTGTTTTATGGTTGTGGGTGCTTTTCCAGCTCTGCCTTTTTTGGTCTACAGTTGACAGTTGTGAGTTGTGCAGTAGTAGTTTGTTTTGATGGTCCATAAACCCACTGAATTTGATCAACTCCAAATTCAATTCCAAATTCAATTAGTATGGCTGGATTTGATTTTCTCACTCATTATTTTAGCTTGCAATAATAAAAACTATTTTACTATTTTAAATCATGCAAGAAATATAATCCTCTTATTCTAGGTCTGAAGCCTTCAATTTTCTAACTCTTTTTTATTAACTAAGTAAATATTTATGATGGAATTCTTAAAAAATATGGGATTTTTTTTTTTAGGAATGCAGCTATTTTCTAATAGTTTAGCATACAATACTTAAAACTTTTAAGTTGCTTTTCAGAATGTTAGAGTCTTAAATTTCTGAAACATAAAAAAATCAATGGCATAAAATATGAAAACAGATAATTTTTTAAAGAAAGGAACATAAAATTAGCTGATGAAACAACTCATAAAATATTCAAAGGATACCACGAATTAAAACTTGTTACATTTATGTCCTACTTAAGTAAACAGTATATGGAATTTTGGAGATTTGGCATCTGGTTTAAAGACCTAAGAGCAGGAGCAAAATATGTTCTTCCAGAACCAAGAATGGAAAGATAAAATCCAAACATATGGGAAAATTCTTGAATATTGGATCTGAATTCAATCAGAAATTTAAGAAATGGGTGCTATGAAGGAAATGGTTTGCACAGGTATAAATAGCTAATTTCTAAAAAATAATGTTCACTTTCAATTTTGATGTAATATGAGATAAAGTAGAAGCAGGATAAAGAATGGGAATCCAATGGATGGAACAGAAATGAGAACATGGTTGTCACCAGATAGCAGGAAACATCATCATGAAAAGCTTGATGAGTCTCCTCTCTCCCTCCTATGATTTATGATCAAGAGACAAGGAATCAGTGCAAAGTGGGTTAAGTGTGAGAAGGAGAGATTATGACAGAAAGGGTTTTATGTAGACTTTTCAGTTGCTACAGACCTCATCACAGCAGCTACTTTGTAATGATTTCATTTCTCCCATGTTGCACCTATGTCATAAAATAGAAAATCATTCATACTAGTTAGTTAGAATATGTATAACACAGCAATTAAGAGTCAACATTCTGGGGTAAGACTGCCTATGTCCAAATCCCGGCTCTGTCGCTTACTGCTTATGTAAACTTAGGCAAGATACTTAAGCGCTTTATACATCAGTGTTCCCGTGTATATTATGGGGTAATAACAACTAACTTATAGGGTTTTTATAAAAATTTAATTAATATATACAAATATATCAGGAATGTCATCAATCACCATGATCATAATTATCATTACTATTTAATATTAATATTATGAAAAGACCATAAATGTACATATATAGACCACCTAAATTGTCAAAAAGATGTTAGTTAAAATTTTTCTAAAATTGAAGCCTATAACAACTGCTTAGATAGTTCCCAGAAAAAAAATTGTCTGCTATATTGAGAGCAATCTATTCAAATAAGTGGTTAGTGAAGTGAACTCACGACACAGATGCAGAAGATAAAATCCTACAGCTGGACCTAAGCTTCTGGCAGGACTCCCGCATCTTAACGTTGTCTGACCTGGTGGAAAGAGGATCTGAGCAAACTGTCCCATAACTTTGGGGAAACTACCCCTAGATGGAGCAGTTTAATTGAAAATTCCAAAATTCTATAATGGGATCATATCATCCTTACCCAAAGGGTCTAGAAGATATTTTCTGCCACCCAGGGGATACTTTTTTTCCTTCAGTATGCTCCAAGCAACTAGGTTTAAACCCCTCCTTCTTCCTTTCCCTCAAAGGAGAAGCAATGAAGTTATTTAGAGAATCATAATTTTTTTTCTTCAAGTTCTATGTGAGACTAGACTAGATTAAAGGGGAAAAGGTTTAATAGCCTGATCAAAGGACTCAAATCATTTGTACATACAAAATAGAATGTGGTTTCCTGTGGACATGTACACATGTATGTGTGTTTCTTCAGGATATGTTTGTGCACCCACATATGTGAGTAAGGAAATGTCTGTGGATAGATGCCTACATCAGTGTCTACAGAGAGGAACAGGGCAACACCCATGTACATTTCACTGTGTGCTAGAAAATTCACAGACATTTGGAGAAAAGAGTGGGTAAATATGACTTATCAAATATTACATCCTGAATAGGCTCAAGAAATAGATCTGCACCCAAATAAAGGCCTAAAGATAGAATATGATCAGCTTTAAACTTAAGGATAATCTTGAAAAGTGATTTGAGGTGTTTGAAAAGAAAGTTAGGTAAGTTAAATAGCATGTTATATTTGTATTGTTGTATTGGTTTTTTTTCTCAAAATGCATTTAATATCCATGCCCTTCAAAATAAAAATTCTGGTTTTGGTCTTTTATCTGAAGAAAAACATATAGCTTGTAGGATTTAAACCAGTTTCCAGTTTTATTTTTACAGTTTTGATATGAGAGCTCAGCCCTGTGAAAAGGCTGTCATGTGTTTGTTTTATTTATAGAAGCAAATCAAGCACATCTCCTTATTTACCAAAGAAACAACAATGTGTGCTACTCCTACCAGTGGACTCATGCAGTAGCACTGACATATGACTCAAAACTGATCTTCCACAGAGACAAACAAGTAGGAAGTACATTAAGCCCATTTTAGTTTAAAGTTGTTCCTTGAATATTTTACTAGCAAAACTGCCACCTGTTTTGTAACTTAAGGTTTATGATCTCACTTGTAGATATATTCATTTACAAATTTGTGATGTGAATCCTGAAGGCATGGTACCTAGCACCATTGATGATAGTAATTTTTTAAAAATATGTTGTCCCCTATAAGATTATTAAAAAGCTATATTTTAATTATATCTTTTCTTATTATACCCTCAAAATAGTTTGTTTTATTAAGAAGTTATATATTATGCTATGATTTATAATGTTTTTTGCTTTAAAATGGGGAAATATGTTGTTTAATTACAAAAACATTAAAAAGGAAAGAAAAACATCTAGACAACAAATGAAACTAAGGCAATTTTTAAATATTATCCAAATTATTTATAAGCATTTCACAAGTACTAATAATCTATTCTACTTTTTAAAAAGCCAAATTTAGAAAAAATCCTGGACAGTTACAACTTAACAACTATTAAATATATTTATTTTGCTTTTATTCTATTTAAGGAGAGTGGAAAATATTTGCCACCCAATCAGCAAAGGCTTCATATAAAACTTTATGATATTATATTATAATTTCAATTTGAAATGCTTATAAATATGCTTGTGGTTTGCAAATTTCTTGAAATCTCTCTCATTTTCTACACTTTTGTTTGACTGTACAGTGGGCACTCAAGCAATACTTGAGAAATTTGATTGAAATTAAATAGCAGCCCAGCTTTGTGGATTCACTTTATTCATTTGTTTACTTTTACATTCATCAGGTGCTATGCTAGGTACTATGGTAAGCCCTGCACATATTATGGTAAGCAAAGTCTAATATAATCTAATAAAACTATATCAAGGAATGACTATAGATGTGGACTAATTTATTGCTGAAATTAAAAACGTAAAATTGAATCTAAATAATTTTACAAGATACCTTAGTACTACTCCCCTCAAAAAATATCT
Source organism: Lemur catta (assembly GCF_020740605.2). Taxonomy (NCBI): domain Eukaryota; kingdom Metazoa; phylum Chordata; class Mammalia; order Primates; family Lemuridae; genus Lemur; species Lemur catta. Next base: position 178,509,691 of record NC_059128.1, on the reverse strand, counting down.
ATCATCCCCCTATGTCATTTACTGCTCCACAATTTGCTTATACTTGCCCACCATCTGCACATATGGCTTTATTTCCCTTGGCAAAGATAGACTTGAACTGATTCCTCCACCGACCTTGTCTAGTTTCTCTTGTAACCAAAGGCATATAATTCAAAGTGTCTGTCAGGAATTAAGGTGCCAGTTTGTGACCTGAAAGTGGACAGGGGTCACTGGAGTATGCTGTTTTCCAAAACTTTATTGCTATATGGTGGCACTAACTGGAAATTACATAGATGATGATAGACAGATGATAGATAGATGATAGATAGATAGATAGAGATGTAATCCTTTATACTTATGGGTCCTAGCTTCCAAAAAGGAAGGTCTGCTTTTTAAGGAAATAGACCATATTGTGTTCTTCAGTGTTACAACACCAGGAGCCTAGAAAGAGAAAAAGAACAGTGCAAATAAAGCACATTGGACATGCCAATAAATGAATGATAAATTATTAAAGCATGATTGGAAATATTGCCATTTTTCATAGCTGTCACTTTAAGTATAAAAGCATCAGCACATTAAACTAGTTACTGCTTTTTCATAATTGAGACTTTAGCTTCTAGCTGTGCCCTGCAGCTTTTCATTAATCACTGAGACTGAAGTTCAAGCTCAGTGACAGCTTAGAAGGCATTAAATGGGCAAAGTATTTTCCAGGTACAGTTAGGAAAGGCCTTTTAGTCCTATAATCCATAGCTAATTGTTTTTCAAAGTCTCTAAACACAATCTACTCCTGGCGTTTCCTAGTGACAGAATTAGCTGCAAACTGGTTTTCTTTTTATCTTCCCAGGCTTTCTCTCACTAAAATCTATTGAGAGCCTATTGTTAGCTGCATAAAACAGGTGCAGAATGACTGTGATATGTAAAACTGAAACTGATACTTAACCAAGGAAACATTTATTAGATTGCCTCTGAAACAATACTTCCTGAATACTTATTCTAATCATACCATTTAATTTGTCATAGAAGAAACAAGATGGCATGAAACTTTGTACACAGGCTAGTTCACTTTTCTAATGGAAAAAAAAAAAAGACCCAATGGATTGTTTTAACAAGTGCAACTGAATCTTCACTCAACATGGAGTAAGAATGCAGCATCCCACATTTACCCTTGAACTCCAAGATTCCCAGCATAAGCCCTCCGTCGCTTTGGTTCATCATTTTTTTCCTTTTCTGCAAAGTATTGTACATCAGGTTTTAATGGATGTGCCAAAACATTCTTTCTTTTGTATAACAAATTATCAGGAGCATTGAGGTTCATTAATTATGTCATCTAATTGGATTGAGGCAGGTGCAAAATACCTCAGATGAAGTGGTCACTGGCAGAAAGGCCTAAGTGCAAGTTTTTCTATTAGAAACCAGCATGTCTCCAGACTCCTGGAATTACTTTGTACTTATTGATTAATGGCCATAATTTATTACAGTGCAGAAGATCTTGCATTGAGTTAAACGTGTGATTAATCAATTTTCCATCAAATTATGAACAGCAGACCAGTTGCCAGAAAGAAAATACCAAGTGCATTTTCCCATGGTGTAAATATATCAGGACTTCAGCTAATAACTGTCTATCACTTGCTTAATATTCCCTGTCATACTGATAAATATCATCTCCACAAATGGGCCACAGGTAGTAATGATGGAAAGACCACCAAACATGTTTTATAGCTGCCCTTCTTATATAATGAAATACTCTTTGAGTCCATCTCAAAACAATTTATTAATGCAAAATTCATTTCTGCCTTCAGCTTGAAATACATCATTGTTAAGTCAACAATCTCATATTAAACTGAGAAGGGATATTGAGGAAAGAAAACCTTAGGCGAAAGAGAGATGAATTTTGGACTTCTGTGCACAGTAGCTCATTTTTATTTTCCGTCAAAAATTCAGACATGAGACTAATTGTTGTCAATTCTAATCTGTTTTTAGAGCACAGCTTATGTGTGGTTTGGGAACACTAAAGGGATCTGCTGATTGAAGAGAAGAACACATTTTGTTCCAAAGGTTAATGTCTTGGATTAAATAACAGGTATTGTGAGGGTTCACAAATTACCTATCTCCTACAAGCAAGGGTACTTCATCTTACAACTAAACTAGGTGGATGCTACCTCCTAAAAAAATGTGAAAGACAAGTGAAAATAGTAAGGTAACAAAGCAGTACCTGAATAAATCAAGTTTTTTAAAAACTGAAGTTGTATTAAAACCTAGGTATAGAGATAAAAATTGATTATGATAGATAAAGATTTAACTGGAATGAATAAATGTAAATATAACAGTGATAAGTCATTGAGCCATCCCAAACGAGAGGTAGTAAAATAATACATACAACAACTTTAAAGGAAGCTGAACCATGCTTGGGTGATGTAAGAAGAGTCCTAAAATGCTAGAGCAGAAGGATCTTATACATCACCATTTTTCCTCTTTCTGGAGTGGAGGTAAATGATCCTAGGTATAAAGCTTGCTGTACAGATCTCAGTCAGTGGCACACCAGCTCTCTCAGTGAGTCTACAGACCCCAACTCCATGAAGTAGGGCTTTTAATATCACTCTTTCTATACTAGGGACATAAACCCTTGGCCAAACTCTCTGGTAGAAGTTCACTCAGTGACATACCTATAAGTTTCATTCTGATATTTTAGGCCCTCTGTCTTGAAGCTGGGGAAATAGAATGGATTCCACTCTACTTCATCTGAAATTAGGATTTTTTGTCTTAAGCCTACCCCTTAATAGAGGGCAATTTTCCTTATCCCCCAAATTCTTGGTTCTATTATAATAGCAGACCTGGTATAAAGCCTTGCAAACCATTTTTCCCCATTACCACAGTCTCTTTAGCTGAGAAGATTATAAAGCCCCCAAACATTTTCTTCTCCAAATGTAGTTATATCTTCTTATCAACTTTAGATTCCTTGAATTTCTAGACTACACAAGCAAGTGGAATATGAACTAAAATCTGTATCTAAAAGCTATATCGAATACCATGCCCATTAATATATTTGCTATGTAATTTGGAAAATGTAACCATGGAAATAGTCTCCCCCAGCCCTTTTATAATGCCACACAGAGATTAATTTTAATGGTTCTTTATTCCCAATTTCCTTCTCCTGTGTTGTATAGAATTTTTAAGTATGCTTATATTAGATATTTTATGCTAGGTATTATAATTCTGTAATTCCTCAAGCTCCAGTCTCAATCATTTTAACACCTATTAAATCTCTCCAGCTAGAAGAGATCAAACTTCTTTTCCTTGGAAGAAGGGGGATTAGGGCTCTCCACATGCCTAGGAAAAACATGTACTACAGAGATATTTCCCTAGTCCTGTAGAATTCTCAAGTTGAATCTCACTCCGTCATCTACCTTAATAGTCTGCTTTTGTCACACCATGTCTTAAGGTAGACCTCAACTTGCCACATAGAGGAAGTTTCTGCTACAGGAAGGAGAGTTAGCATAAAAGAACACATGACTATAGTGGAGAAATTGGAATCCTTATCTACTGCGGATAGGAATGTAAAATGGTACAACCACTATGGAAAAAAATCGTATGGTAATTCCTCAAAAAAATAAACATAAAATTACCATATGATCCAAAATTTCCATTTCTGGGCATTTACCCCAAGAATTGAGAGTAGGAACTCAACCATATATTTGCACACCTATGTATATTCATAGGAGCATTATACATAATAACCTATAATGGATATAGTTCAGTATGCATCTACCAATGAATGAATTTTTTAAAATGTGGTACATACATACAATGGAATACTATTCAGCCATAAAAATGAAGAAAAGTCTAACATATGCTACAACACATGTAAATCTTGAAGACATTGTACTAAGTGAAATGAGCCAGTCACAAAAAGAAAACTGTAGTATAATTACACTTATATGAGGTAGCTAGAATAGTCAAATCCATAGCAACAGAAAGTATAACAGTGGTTGCTAGGGGTTGGAGAAAGGGGAAATGGGGAGTTATATTATGTAATGGGTATACAGTTTCACTTTTGCAAGGTGAAAACCCTTCTGGAGATGATTAGTGGTGATGGTTGCACAACAGTGTGAACACATTTAATGCTGCCTAGCTGTATACACTTAAAATGGCTAAAATAGTAAATTTTATGGCATGTAAATTTTTGCACAATAGAAAAGAAATAGAAAGAATACACAATTTTAAAGACAGGGGCAAGTGGGAAAAAGGAGAGCAGCTCAGAAATGGCCTTGCTAGTTTGAGTCTGAACTCTCCCTTGATATGACACAGACCCTGGGAAGTTATGGCCAGTCCACTTTAAGCAATGCAAAATATGATTGATCTACATGTGGAGAGGTTTGGTAAGTTCAATTATGTGACATGTCATTGTTGAGTATATTTCTGCCTCTTGACAAAGAACCAAACAGGTAGATGAGTGACTCTGATTGGCAGGCCCTGTGCAGCAAGCACTGTGTAAAACTGAAATGGGAATCTTTAATTTGTGTGTATCTCTGATTCTTCACTGGCTATAGGTTTGGAATCCAGTTTACCTACTGCTGCCACTGCAGTGGAGAAAGTGGATACCCTTTTTAGAGGAGCAACCATTATTTGCCTCCCATGATTGTGTCAGTGCTGGAATGAAGGTTATGCATTGCCAAATCTTCCAATTTAAAAAAAAATATATAAACATTTATGCGAAAATTTCTAATGTTTAAATATTGGCAAATTTAAAAATCCCATTAAAATACTGTATGTGTTTAAACCTTGTAACAATTTACCCTTTAAATCACCATTTTGTTCTTTCTGCTTCAATGAATCAGGTCAAATCCTCTACCACCATGATTCCTTTTCTAGACCACACTGATTAGAAAATATCTCTCTCCCATCTCTGAACTCACAGATACATTGTTTGTATCTGCTCATACACTTAACAGATGCCATCTTCTTTACTGTTTCTGTGTGTGTGTGTGTTTGTGTGTGTGTGTGTGTTTGTGTGTACAGGTGTATACTTTTGACTACTATAATCCAAGCTTCTTGAGAACAGAATACAATTATTCATCCTTAAATATATCCATGATGGAATATCTTATACCCGTATCTGCTAAATAATTACTTGCTAAATATATGAATATATGAATGAATGAACATAAGCTAAGGAGGGTGATGACCTCAAATAACAGCTTGCATTATACCATAAACATATTTCCAAAGTCCAAATCAGTTCACAATGTTTTCCCTTTTTAATTTATAAATTCGTTTGTATGCAAAGTTTATGTATTTTTTTTAATCTTGGTATTATTCCCTTCTATGTACTAAATGCTAAGATACATTTCTTAATTCTTTTAGTCCTGATTAATGTTAATTAAGTGGCAAATTTTGCGTATTAACTAATATAATCTTTACACAAGCCCTACGATACAGAAGCTATTTTTGCCCCTAATTTCAAATGAAGGAATTGAGAGGTATAAAGCAACTTGACTGAGATCACATAGAGAGTAGTAACACGGCCAGAAATGGATCCTAGGCAGTAGGACTCATGGCCACCACATGAGGCCATTTCCATTAAAAATGCCTGGAAGGATTATGTGGGTCACTTTGTTTTGCTATCAAATATTGTTCATTCTATCTAACTAACTATATATATTTTTGCACCCATTAACCACATTGTATGCCTGTATCAAAACATCACATGTACCCTATAAATATATACAACTATTATGTACCCATAGGAATACAAAAATTTTTAAAATCACATCTGCAAAAAAAAAAAAAATGCCTGGAAAATAATTTCTAATAGGGGCTACTCAGGGCCTGGGAATGGGGAGAAGAGGATAAGGGTAAAGACTTCAATGGCTATCATTTCTTTCAGCTAAAATTTATGTTTTTTGCTATTTTTTTCATTCTTTTACACAAAAAGAGATGCAACTGGATTTGTCAAACCCACAGTTGAATTGAAACTGTAGGTTGAGCACTAACACAACAGTTTAGAAAAAAAATCAATGCAAATTTTCTGTTACAATCAATTGGCTATATGGAATTTATAATAGATTTGCATATTTTATCATTTGAAAATTGTGTGCTATACATTTTTTACATCAGTAAATCTACAATAAATGCTTTATATACTACACACACACACACACACACACACACACACATTCATACATTTTGTCCCGGAGAATCATTTACCACACACCATTCTATTGGAGAAACTGTGGGAATATTTGAGATCTGGCTAATGGAAGCTGAGCTGGAGATCTATTAACTTTGGCTTAGTGGAATATACTTATGAGGTTTTCAGTCACTTGCATGTATAGCTAAGTTATTGGTAGCCATTCACATTTAGGAAAGGCTTCTATAAATATTCAACTGCTCCCTGTGCTGACTTAGTACAATGACTTAAAAGTGTAGGGTCAGAGACTATGTTGTGCTGTGAACATACTTGTAGTGCCTGGTGCAGGAAGTCCAAGGGTTGTGGTAAAGAAACAGGAGCCAGAAGTCAGTCTGTGGAAAATTCCTCCAATTAAGAGCTATGAAAATTATTAGCAGAAAATTAGGATTTCCTTTTAATAAATTGAAAATTTTCCCTTTCAGGAACATGCACAATATTTGACAGTTTACAGCTATAAAACACACCATATTTTATTTTTATAATATATACCTAATTTAGAAAGACAACTGTTTAAAGTAGGAGGAAAAACTATAAAGGAAGATCTCTGAGTATAAATTTTTTTTTCCTTTCTTGATGGAAATGGCATATTCAATAAAGCTAGAATTCAGCATTTTAACTGCATTTTGGAAAATGTTGTAAATTTTCAATAACGCAACTGAAAAATTATAATCCTCTGATCTGGGCATATGTGAAGGTTACATTCTTTTGCCTTCTGTACCATAATTTATTAAAAAACTAGAAAAAGTCAGATACAAATAAATAAAATATGAAAGAAAGGTAATAAAGTCGAGCAATGAAATCAATATAAATTATTGTTAATTTTAATAAAACTTTTGTCAGACCCTAGCAAAATCAGTGAACTCATTAAGAAGAGATACAATTCAGACAACTAAATTTCAACTGTAGTGAAATGATAGTGACTGTTCCTGAAAGAACCTGCTAGACTAACAGATAATGATTAAGAATGTTATGTGAGGGTGGTGATGTGTTGGAAAGAACATGGGCCTATTACTTAATAAACATGGGTTCTAGCCCTACCTCATCCCTAACCAATTTGACACTGAGCTATTTGTGGTTCCTCACTTCTGAAAAAAAACAGTCCTTCAGTTGAACCAAGAGTCAATCACCTGACCGAATCTCAAGTTCTCTGTCTCACTCTCTCTCTCAATCCATTCTGATATTTGTCATAAATTACCATCATGCATGTAGGTACACAATTCCTACAAATTCATGTTGAATAGTTTTTCAAATATGGCATAGGATAATGCACTGACTATTCTGAATCCATTTTATACTGAATAGGTCTCTTGCCTTTCAGGAATGTGTCTTCCTCACCCCATGTCACTCCAGTCTCCCCTAAAACACTTTCTGTCTCATTGTAACGTTGCCAAGGACATTCATCTGTACTCTGCCTGCCTATCTTTGCCTCAGTAATGTGAGATGTCCAAGCTGGGCAAAGGAGTTGGAAATTCAGTGTTCATTTCCCAGACTGTGGTGGCTGTGGTCAAGCATTAGAGAAATATTTATTTCTTATTCATGCATTCTGGGACACCAATTAAGAAAGCTGCTTGGATCTGTTCCACAGCAGAAAGTACTGAGGCCAAATGCTTTTATACATTTTATCCATGACTTGGATGGTGAAACAGGGATCCTGTTTATTCATTTTAACACATTGACTGCCACACTAGAAAAAAAAAATTTTTTTCCTTAAGGCCATGGTGTTTTATTATGAAAATAGAATAAAAATTTCGAAAACAAAACTATCCTTTGTAATTTAATGAAAATTTTTTTGGTTTTTTATTTTTTTATTGTTTTCTGTATGTGAGTTATATGCAATTAAATTGTAATAATAAGAACATCAACAAGTAAGATTTTCATGAACCAACTGCAGGGTTTTGCCCAGGAGGCCACCGATCACATACCACGTATGTATACTACAGCATGGCAGCATGAGTTGCCTGTGCACCATGTGGTTCCCAAGGTAAAGAGACATATGAGTTACATATGCTTCATGAGGCCCCAGGCTCAAAACTAGTGTCAGTAAATACAACTCAAATGGCAGTTAATGTGTTAAAAATGAAATCCTGGAAGGAGTTGTAGTTTATTCCTTGGGAAATTTAATTAAAATTCAAGGAAATCTCAGTAACTTGGAAAAGTCATCAGGAAAAGGTTTAGCAATCTCAAGAGACACACACTGGATGATACAATTTAAAAGTAAATTTTTTTAAGTAAATTAAATTATCTAAATGAAAAATGAATTGTACTGTGTATAGTTATGAATAAGTTTAAAGGGCCTAGTGCTCAGACTGGGGCTTCAAATTAAACAAGATTTAGCAAATTTTAATCTAGCTTTTTTTTAATCTCCCCAAAACCATCATGAGTCTGGCTGAACTTGGACATACAAAGGAATACTTTTAAATTCATCCACATTTTTATCCTTTAAATTAGTAAAATGAATTTAAAACAGTAAAAAAAAAAACCAATATTATAATCTCTAGGAATTTGGGGTTCAAACTTTTCTCTGTATGTTGGACATTACTGTAGAAATATACCTGCTTATTGACTGAAAAAATTAAGAGAAAAAAAGATATCTTGCAGATAATTCAGAACAAAGCAGTAACACTGGCCATAGAATTAGAAAACTTGACTATAAAAAGAAATCTTAAGAAATTAAAATTGTTAAAAATGAAAAATAGGATGCTCCAGGAATGACAGATTTAATAAAGATTTTGGTGTTTGTAAGATACTCTTTCTTGAAACTATGAATAGAAGAAACTTGTTTTTAAAGTGGAGTTTGGACCTAAGGAAGCTTTTTGTAACCATCTACTTATAATTTTGGCTGCAGTGCAGGAGGGCAGTCCTACAAAGCAGAAAGCCTAGCTGCCCAGGTCTAAAATTAGCACCCTCTGCTCTTTCCAGCCTCAAAACTGCCTTGAGGCTCTTCTAGCTCCTAGTGTCTCCTTTTAAATGCAAACATATTTGGGAGTGGTTGCCCTTAATTTACTTATCTTATCTATCACTTAACACCTTAGTAACCAGAAACCCAACTAAAAGAGAAAGAGCAACTGGGTGAGGGTTTGGTGGGTGTGGAACTGTCCTGGGGAAAAGAGGGATATGTAGAAAAAGGAAAAGGGTATTTGTTAGAAAGGAGGAATATACCCAAGATGTTGGCCCTCATATCAGTTCATTTTTGGTGTGCATACCAAAGGTCACCAACCCTTGACCTAGCATAACTGTTGAGTTTGGTATAAAATGATGAAAGAAAGTTTAAAGAACTCTTTCTAAACTTGTCACAGGCACAAATTCCAAACTCCATAAGGCACTTTCATCTGCAGAGCTCCAGGATTGGTAAGGAAGGGTGGAAAGTGAATGGTTTGAAAATAGTTAGATCCCTTTAACTAAAATTAGTTTCTGGCGAAGACTCTCAGAAACATAAGCCTACGTTTTCCAGAACTATTGTTCTTGTGCTTTTGCCTAAGTGTGTTTTTGTGTTTCTAAAGTCAGGATTGGCCCGTAAAGAGAAATAAGAAAAGCTGTGACTAAATGAAGGAGAAAATAAAATCCGTATGACCAAAATTCTACTGCTTAAACTTCATTGATCATTGCTTCAGCAAGGTAAGACTCCTCTGTGAGTATACGTGAAAAACTTAGTTTTGTGTCTCTGATATACCCTGTTAAAAACTGACTTTTAGCCAAGAAGAAAGAGCTGGCTTGCACTTATGTAACTGGTACTATCCTTACTCAAGGGAAGTGTAAAGCACTTTTCTCTAGGTGTATGCCACTTTTCTTGCTTGACATGCATTAAAATTTTGTTTTCATTCCCAAGTGTGGTTATGCACTATAAACTGTTTGGTTTTAAGTAGCTACACTATGTGCAATTGAAAAAATGGAAAATGGGCAGACATAGCTCTTATAGTCATATGATATGTATATTGATCAAAAAAGTGTTGAAAAAACCATCAAAAAGTGGGAGTACAAGTTACTACTGCCTTGGGATGTCTGAATATTACATGCTGTCCATTTAAGTGAAAAATTACTGAAGCACATGCTGGACCAGATCAACTTAACTTTGAAGAGCTGCCTTTAAACAAACCACACATATATACTCACTCTGACTGGGCAGAGAAGGCTATAATAAATTGAGTAAAACAGTTTTTAAAGCTTACTTTGACCAACACATAGTTTAGTAGTAGTGGCTTTGTTGTAGAATACACTAATTTTCTATTCTTGGCATATCAAATAATCTTAATAAAATGGCAAGCTCTTCTCACTTTTCTGCAAAGTGTATATGGAAACTCCATTCCCAGTATTTTTCATAACCAGCCCTTCCAAGATATTTTAATTTTTGTATTTACCTTTACTTTTAAGCCTTTATTTATTTATTTACTTTTATTTTTATTTTTATTTTTTTTGAGACAGAGTCTCGCTTTGTTGCCCGGGCTAGAGTGAGTGCCGTGGCATCAGCCTAGCTCACAGCAACCTCAAATTCCTGGGCTTAAGCGATCCTACTGCCTCAGCCTCCCGGGTAGCTGGGACTACAGGCATGCACCACCATGCCCAGCTAATTTTTTCTATATGTTTTTTAGTTGGCCAGATAATTTCTTTCTATTTTTAGTAGAGACGGGGTCTCGCTCTTGCTCAGGCTGGTTACTTTTAAGCCTTTAAAACACTTTAAAGTGAAAATGTAGGGAGGAAGGAAGGAGGATTTGTGGGGAAGAAAACATGATATATTTGATATTAATAGTATCTGCGGAAAAAGAGCAAGTGTTTTTTCTCCCTTTTTATCTCTTTCTTTTTTCCCTTCTTTTCTTCTTTCCTTTCCTCCTTCCTTCACTCTTTTGCTTCCTTCCTTCATTCTTTCTTTCCAGGAAGGTGGGATTGGGGCCTGCCTTGTTCACTGCTGTATCTCCAGTGATCAGAACAGGGTGTGCCAGACAGTAGGTGTTCACTAATAATGAATGAATGTCATTTTTCTCTGCAAATAATAACATTTAATGAGTATATGTCTGTATGTCTGGTAATGAAAGTATTATATCTTGATGGTAGCAGTATTGACTAGAAAACAGTCTTTTTTCTCTACCCAGGAAGGAATTCTCTTCAACAAACAATGTACATTCCAGAGGAACAAATGTGAAGAGGTGAGAGACAAAAGTAATATTCTATTCACATCCACATTTCTCCACTGCTAGGATAAACTCAAACCAACCTAGAAATCAATGGAGTAACAATGCTGTAGTCTTCATTGAATTGCTGTCCACAACATTATTAAGCATCTATCATATGTGTGGAACTGTGCTATGAGCTATATACAAGTGTGAATAAGACATGTACCATATATTCTAATTATTCAGAGTCTCATAAAGGAGAAGGACATAGAAATAAGTAATTGTAATACATCGTATAAATACAATAATAAAAGTGACTAACTCTGTTTGGAAGGGAGGGTAGGTGAGGCAGATTTCTTAGAGGATATGATATAGTGACAGATATTACAGGAGATATTTTGACTGTTTGAAAGTTAAATAGGAGATTGCTAAACACACAGGGTCAGAAAGGCCGTTCCAGGCGAAGAGAGCAGCATGAGCTGCTCTAGCATGAAGGCAGGAGGCTGCTTGGCAGACTTGGGAAGCCACATTCTGTGAGGTGAGGAGCAATGGGAGTTGAATTTGGAGAGAGAAACAGATTTTAGATCATGGATTCTAAAGGTAATGGAAAGCAATTATAAGGGTTTAAATAAAGGTACAATATGATCAGATAATATGATTATATTTAAGAAAAATAATTGTAAGTCCAGTAGAGAATATATTTAAGAGGGGTGTGACTAAGGAAGAGAATATTAAAAAAGAGAACAAGCTGAGGGGCTTAGGAGCAGGGAGGGCATAGTTCAGAGATCTGTGGAATACCCAAGTGTAAATTATACAGATCAGGGGAAATCTCTGAGCTACAAAAGCAGATTGAGGAATATTTGACATATAAGTAGTCACTAAGTCCATGGCATATGTCAAAGTTATGATGAGAAAAAAATTAAAGAGCCAAGAGAAACAGAAAAAATAAAAAAGAGAAGAGCCCATGGGAGGAAATAGAGAATGAGAAGAACCAGGAGATAACTACTTAAAAATCCCTTTCTTTGCTTTAAAGTATAAAATCTTCAGAAAATAAGCATATGTTTCATATAGTTAGATACTTTAACAGTTCAGAATAAAAGTGTAAAAAGGAAAATTTTCCTAGAGGACATGAGATATCCTCACCGTCAAGTCTGGCTGTCGCTCCTGATTTTATCTATAGGCAAAACATTTTTTAAAATGCCATTTGAAATTTGTATACTGTTTCATTGTATGTAAGACTATTTCAGATGCACTTAGCTTATTATTAATCTGATAACAATCCTGTAAAGTGGAAATTATTTTCAAATGGAGAAAACTGAGGTTCAAAGCTCAAGTAACCAATCCAAGTTTCATGTTGCTTCCACCAATATTATATCTAGAGGTCTAGGAGCAAAAACCTTTCATTCATACCAAACAATTTGGCCTTCCCTGAAAAACTAAGCTGATTTGAATGTTGGCAACTCCCTGAGTTGCCTAAATTGCCCCTCTAGGGCTTAGTCCTGTGGCACGGACAGTGACTTTTCAGCTGAAAAAACATTTTGACAATAAGACAATAATGCCATGAGGCTTAAGGGGATGTGTTGAAGACTCACCAATGTATTGCCATGACCGTTTAAAACTTCCCAGAGAATGTAACCGAAGTGTCAGCTTAAACACAGGAGTCTTAATAAACTAGGGTAAATCAATTAATGGCTGCACTTGACTAGGCATGGTCATGAAATCGCATGAAAATTTACAGCCAATCAGCTTGCACAGCATGGAGAAATAAGGAGAACCTTTTAATCTTTCACTGAAGAGAAAATGTCCGTATTTCTGTTGCTGTTTCTCATGTCCTAGTTTCAAAGTACTGTACCTTTAATACTGGCAAAGCCATGACCTCAGTAGCTAGCCCTGGGGTCTTCAAAAGACACCACAGAATACACAGATTCTGAATTCACCCATTGCTCACCCCACTCCAGTATTTCCTGCTGTGTAACTCAGCATGTGACTGACGGTGGACAGCTTCTGGTTTCAGCTTTGCTACTATCATTGTGGTGCTGACAGCTCTTTGCTAAGCAGCCCAAGATCAGCTCTGCCAGCTGAAGACCCTGGACGCAGCCCAGCATTCTGGAGGGGATGATGAGTAGAGGCAGCCAAGCCAGGCACTACTGCCCGAGCACCACCCTTCCTGCACTGATACAATTCTTAGAATAGCTTTAATACTTTTGAACTACTGTGTCGTTGTTTTTGAGGCAACTTAAATATCCATTTTTATGTAATCTAGACTTTGAAATTATAGATAAGTTTAACAAAACAAATATAAGAATCCTCACTGTAGTCCGGGCAACAGAGTGAAACTCTGTGTCAAAAAATGAAAAAAAAAGAATCCTATTGACATTAGGTAAAATAAAACTGTGTGTACAGTTACCCAGGGATGAACTTTTTTGAGATTTGAAAGACAAATAGTTTCCATGTTAGTTACTACCATTTTCTTTTAAAATTAACTTTTATATCATCAAATTTCAAAATACACGTCAACTTTTTTATATAAAATAATACAGCAAATTCATTTAATAAAATCAATTCAGTAACCATGTGTGTCTTAGCAATATCTTCATAGACATCTTTTTACAAAAGGCAGTTGGATTAGGAAAAAAAGCCATTGTTTCAAAGAGAAATACTCTCTTAAACCCTTGTAAGTATAAATTATTATTCACAGAACTGTCTAAACAGAAAGAAATTCCTTTACTCAATGATAAAGCTCCTTGAAAAGTTTCAGTGAGAAAGTATTATGCACTATTGTACATATAATATTTGAGCCAAATCTTCTATATCAAATACACATTTATTGAATTTTGTTGGAAGAATCATTTACCATTATTTTAAGACCTTTCTACAATTATACATTTGTATTCAGCCAGAAAAAAATGTTATCTTCTTCCTAACTCACCACTTTAATAGAACCATTTCCTTTAAAAATTATTTCTTTCCATTGTTTCTGTCTGTATTAAAATTTTCCAAAGCTGAAAATTATAGCAGAGGATAAAATAAAAGGAACTATCAGTATGTAGTGATCTAAAAATGACCTTTACACTTTTAGACTAATTTTTCTAGGTTCTGCGTTAATTATTGTATGCATTCATGGCAGTAGCTAAAGATACAATGGTTGCTAGAGTCCACAGCAGGATAGGACAATTAGCAAATCCATGAATTCTCCTCCTGTTTATACTTCAATTTTAAAGGTTAAATGTTAGTTTGTATAATATGCTTTATGTGTTGGTCAGAGGTGTTTTTCTAGGACAGAGCTGACGGGAGTTCTTCTTGGTATGAAATATAAGTATATGAAAATGGAGCATGCACAAGGAAACCAAATGTAGTTTCATTTATCATATGACCATGAACATTACAAAGCCTGCAGAATAAATAAATAATTTAGTTAATTCCATTTAAATACATTTATGAACTGTCTACATTGTGTGAGGCACTGTGCTACCTTTGTAAAGCTTAAATCTAGTAAATAACACCCCACCACCACCACTACACACACTTGGCTAAAGCAAAGATGCATGTTAAAAACACAGAGTGAGACCTGTGGAATGTGTGTTCAAGGACAAAAACATTGTCCACTTTACCCCAAACACAGATAAAGCTGATATTCAATGGGTAGGCACCAGCATAGCAGTCCTATTTGTTGACGTGTTGAAGCACTTCCATATGGGGATGCCTCCTTTACTTGGCAGTTGAAAACCTCCCCAGAAGGCCCTCCTTTTTATCCCTCCCTGGCTTAGAAACCAAATGCTTAAAACCTGGCCTCTAGTCCCGGCTGCTGCACTATGTTGGCCCACATCCTTCCTAGGTGTTTGGCCACCAGTCTGATCTCTTGAACATGCACCCTAAAAATAAGGTGGAGGTGGTGGGAGATAAGAGGTGAGTTGGAAGAAGATCAAATGTTAATCTATTTGAAAGGTAATAAGAAAACTATTCCTTAAACTTTTGATCAAAAATTCAAATGCCAGCCAGGCACAGTGGCACATGCCAATAGTCTCAGCCGCTCAGGAGGCTGAGGTAGGAGGATCTCTTCAGCCTAGGAGTTTGAAGCCAGCCTGGGCAACATAGTGAGATTCTGTCTCTTATAAAAAACAACACTCCCCACCAGAAAAAAAAAAAAAAAAACCTCAAATGTCTACAAGAGCTGAGCAAATAAAATTAGTCAGCCAAACGAAGGCTTTGAAGGCTTTGGCAAAATGGAGTGTGTGTGCCAGTGGAGAGCGTGTGCCACTTAGAAGCCAGATTTGCTATTTTGAGGCCTGGTATTACAGTCTTCCGATACTTTCAAGTGATTCTGGAAATGGGGATGTGGATGTGAAATCTATAAATTCAATTAAAAACCAAGACCAAAACACTAGGTGAGCTTTTTTTATAAATCATACATGTCTGTTAGTGGAATTCAGCTTGAAGTCCAATAGTTTAACTTTTGACTTAGAAATCTTCATTCTTTTCTGATGAGGCATGAACTTGTACTTTCTCTTTTTGCCTAATAGTGCTAGTGAAAAAAATAGTGTTTCATGGCCCTAGTGTTTCATAAGTTCACAATTATACATAATGTTGTAGAATTTTATGCCCTAAATGTGACCACGGGGTTGAACTTGTTTCACAAATTAAAATAGTAGGCATTCATGTGGTCAAGCAAAAAGGCATAGGGTTTTAAAAAGGGCATAACTGATTCATTCATTTTAAAGTATTCAACAAGTGTATACTGTTCTACAGGGACACAAATTCATTTTGTCTTTGGCTTAATAAAACTCTGATATAAACTCTAGTCTAGAATTTGTAACTAAACAAAATCAGGTAAATTCTAGAAAAACTATACTATAAGCATGATTAAATACAATGGAAATAAAATACACATACCTACTTCCTCCTATAAACAAAATGCTGACTAGGACAGAGAATCACTGCCCAAACAGAAATTGAAGAAACCTTTATGGCTATTAGTAGATTGATTAGGAATCAGAATTTTGTTCAGGGGGCACCTAGGTCTTCCTTCAAGATTTTCCTCCTCCCTAGTGAGGAAAAAGTGGTTCCTAGACACTACTTAGGAAGATTATAATTTATCTGGTACTTTAAAAGATCTCCACCTCTGAATATAAATTAAATGTTATTGGAGGAGAAAGGATATAAATAGTTATCCCGTTTCAGAACTTCTCAACTGACAGGCAGTATGAGTATGGTGTAGAAAGTGAAGGCAGAGTTCAGGCATCAGAAAAATCTCTGTCATCTACTAGCTGAGTGATTTAAGGCAAGCTGTTTGACCCCACTAAAAGTCCATTTGCACTTCTGTAAAATGAGAGTAAATATGCCTACCTAAAATGTTGTGGGAATAATATGAGACTACAAAGCATTCACAAAAAACTGAGTATATTTAACATGATGTCAGGACCATATTAATTTGCCTGACACTCCACTCACCCAGCATATATGTAATGCATACACATTCGCATACAATACAAACACAGCAGTTATTTGCAGCCAAGAAACAAGCGAGATGTTGGAAACAGGTTTGCTTTTGAAAAGGCAAAGAAAAAGGTGTTGGCCCAGAATAGCTCCTCTGCCTGCATAGCTGGTCCATTACCAGTAAGTCTACTCTTTGGGAATAGAAAACCTTTTAGAAAATAAAGGGCCTCCTTAACATCCCACCCTTATATCTTCCTTATTTCCCCATTCCTTCCCCTCCCTTACCTACAGGTCATCAAAGTGGATGGAAGGGATAATGCCTTAAAATTTATTAAGTAATAATTTCACAGTGATTAATTCTGTGACCATGGCAGAGTGACAGAAAGTACCTGGAAATAGAACATAGCATATTCTCTATGTAGGCTTCTGAATGAACAAATGCATAAATGAATGAGATGCCTACAGG
Organism: Lemur catta; assembly: GCF_020740605.2. NCBI lineage: Eukaryota > Metazoa > Chordata > Mammalia > Primates > Lemuridae > Lemur > Lemur catta. Next base: position 178,492,521 of record NC_059128.1, on the reverse strand, counting down.
GTAGACAGTCTTGACAGGATGGGCAAAGAGGGAAGACTTAAAGAGAACTTGGTAAAGCCAAAGACTAGAGACTGGTTCTGTCTGATCAACAGGTGTCATTTATAAATAATTTTAGCTATTCTTTCTTGCTTTCTGGTTCTGTTCCAAGCATTGTGTAAATTGCATTTAAAACAATGGTTTTTACAATTCCTATTATCTACCTTTAGGAAGATACTATTGTTCCCATTTAACAGAGGTGGAAATTGAGCTAAGGGAGATTAAGCATCATGTGCTGCATTCAACATCATGTTAAAACTGAGATTTAAGTCTAATTCTGGTATAATTTCAAAGACAGTATTCTTTTTTTTTTTTTTGAGACAGAGTGTCGCTTTGTTGCCCGGGCTAGAGTGAGTACCGTGGCGTCAGCCTAGCTCACAGCAACCTCAAACTCCTGGGCTTAAGCGATCCTCCTGCCTCAGCCTCCCGAGTAGCTGGGGCATGCCCAGCTAATTTTTTCTATATGTTTTTTAGTTGGCCAGATAATTTCTTTTTTTTTTTTTTTTGAGACAGAGTCTCACTTTGTTACCCGGGCTAGAGTGAGTGCCGTGGCATCAGCCTAGCTCACAGCAACCTCAAACTCCTGGGCTTAAGCGATCCTACTGCCTCAGCCTCCCGAGTAGCTGGGACTACAGGCATGCACCACCATGCCCGGCTAATTTTTTTGTATATATATTTTTAGTTGGCCAGATAATTTCTTTCTATTTTTAGTAGAGACAGGGGTCTCGCTCTTGCCGAGGCTGGTCTCGAACTCCTGACCTCGACCGATCCACCCGCCTTGGCCTCCCAGAGTGCTAGGATTACAGGCGTGAGCCACCGCGCCGGCCAAGACAGTATTAAGCAGTTCTGTTTCCTACCTCCCTCCAAAGGAATTCGATACACCTCTAGTCTGATGATTTAAGATATTCAAGCAGTTTCTTCCTTACAGAGATTGAAACTAGTGAAGAATTGTTCTTGATGGAGCAGGGAAAAGGGCCCTTTTTGGTTTGAGAGAAACAGCCATGAAAGAAAAAAATAAAGAGAAAGAGACAGAGTAGGACAAAGAGGGAAGAGTGGGAGAGATGAAAAAGAATTAGTCGAAGGGAGGTTCAAGAGAGATAAAGAAAGAGAAAAAATTCTTTCCTCTCAGGAGAGTAGAAGTGCTAACAGAGCAAGCTGGGGAGGGGAAAAGTGATAATGGAGGGACATGAGAAGAGGGAGTGTGGTGGAGACAGTAACGGGATCCAGTTAACATGGTCTCAACCAGGAGTTGTGCTAACGAGCTCTGTTGAGACTACCACCGAACAGCTGTTCAGAGAGCTTACACAGCCTCAGAAATGTCCTGCAACCCTGAGGGGCTCCCAGCTCCAATTCTTGAAGCAAGGTTTGAGGATCTGTTCAGTTATACCTTTTTCATTTTATTATCTAAATCAGCCTGTAGATTGATTCATGAGGGAATATACTTGTACTTTGAGAAGTGGAATTAGGATATGTCTCTTTCCAACTGTATTGAATAGCAAAAAAGAAAAGATGTGTTTTACTGAGTAGCTTTTCCTAAATATTTAGAGATATATTTAACAGTATAGTATGTTATTGTTTAATTATTGATCTGTTATTTCATCTTGATACTTTGCATAGTCTTTAGCTAAAATCTCCAAAAGCCCACGAATATGGATAATATGTTTTCATATGTCACTGTACGTAGTAAGTAATATTTGCACTTTGGATTTGACACAGATAGTATGACAAAAAGAAGATGAATGTATATTCCATCAAGACTTGGGTTCAATTTCATTGAAAGTCATCACTAATGAATACTATCAATAAATATCAGGTGTTCCATTAAGAACAATAATAACAAATGCATCTGAGTTCCTTCTTAAAGTATGGTAGGGTATCCAAAGTCAATCTTTGGTGGGAAAATTCAGAAATACTGTAGAATTTTGAATTCAGAAATGCCCCCCCCCCCACCCCATGGCATCATTCTAAGCGAAGCAACAGAAATTACATTCTCTTACCCATAAATTTGATACTGTAGCTTGTTCATGTTGGGTATTCTTTTGTTCACTGAAACAGAAATTAGATTTAGATTTAGCATATGATTTCAGAAAACATATACTTCACATGGAAATGGAAATATTTAAGTTACATCGATCAGTCCTGAAAGCATTTAATGAAATGGGTTCTAGAAGTCATATTATGCCATTATTAAAATTATAATATAAAATTATATTTTTAAAATATAATTTTTAAATTGTACCATTATTAGAAATAATAGTGAAAATAAAAATCTTGCTGGAAGAGTTAATATATTAACTCAAATTTAAATCAATGTTTGATAACTATCAAATATTTAGGAATTGTAGGAAAGGAGGGTAGGGTAAGAATATGGCCTCTAAAACAGACATGGATAAAAAATACTAATGGAATTGAAGATGCATTCCACATAAGTATAAATACTTGTCTTTATGTAGATTTTTCTTTAATGATCAAAGAACAGTTTTTTCTTCCCAGGTCCTATGGATACAATTCCAAGACACATCAGACATTGCAGGTAATTTCATTAGAAAGGTGACGCAATAGAATGAAAATGATCTTTGAAAACATAAAGATCTATGTTAGACTCCCAAACTATTAATCTATAAACAATCACCAAAAAAACTTAGACAAATTACCTCTCTGAAGCTCAGTTTCTTCATCTATAAAATGGGGACAAGGTAACCATCTCACAGACTTCTCAGGAACTGAGTAATCAAGTGCCTAGCATCATTCCCGAAACACAGTAAGTACTCAAAACATGTTACCTTCCTTGTCCCTTCCTTTTCAGGCTTGACTAGGTGAGACTGTACGACAAAATCTGCCCTCCAACAAATGTTTCCTTTTCTAATATTTTAACTCAATAATATAATAAACACATATAAAAGTTATCATTTTATGCCAATTGTATTCATTTTTTACAATAACCAATCATATTCACTTTATAAATCACACAACTGGCATGGAGCAGATTTGAATTTCTATGTAGGTTGCTCAGTTGTGATCCCATATAAGGTTCACTACACCATGCATATTATAAAGTATTTAAGTCAAGTCATAGAGTCAAGTTAAATAAATGCAAATACCTGCTTATAGAGTTTTATCTCCCTAAACTCCTATCAATCATTTCCTAATTAAATGCTGGATACTCTCCTTCCCTGTCATGCTTTTGCTTTCAGTGGAGTGCTTTCAGGAGTTGAAATACCCTGTTGCTTTGTTGTTGTTGTTGTTCAGAACATCAAGTAAGCCACCTGCAGCTTGAGCCACAAAAGTTGTTTAGAGTACCTTCTCCTACATTTTGCTTTAACTGAGAATCACTGATAGGTGAACTTCTTCAATCCTGATTCTTACCTTTAATTAGACAGTGAGGCCCTTAAAAAGGGCTGCCTTCATAATCTTGAGAAAGGTTTCCAACTGCCTCTTTTACCACCTTCTTGGTTTCTATATCTTTTCTCCCTATCAGAAACAGAAAAAGTGAAGACTATTTGTACCTAATCAATGTAGATTTTTATTCAAGCACTTTGATGTCACTTTTAATCAGGAAAGTTGGCAGCTAAATAACTCATTTACTTAATTTTCTCTTTTTTTCTTTAGACATACTCGATTACTTGAATCACTCTTTTTCCAAGTCATACATTTTTATTATCTGCATTCTTCTGACACCATTTTTTATTTCCTAAAGAGGCTATTCCCTTTAAAAATATATTTTTTTAGCTAAACACTTTCTCAAAAAGTTTGGCAATGTAGTTGCTGTGTGGTTTCTTTACAAGTGACCTTAAAAGTGACATTAAAATTTTGCCTAAGGACAGTCATGTCTCTTTTAACTATAATATTATGGTGTTTCTCTTTTATAGGAAAGGATAGAGACCTATCCTCTAATCCCATAGACTACTAGTGATCAACAGGGTAATCCAATGAATGAAATAATAAAAACAAGTTTAAGGAAAATTTAATGATGAATTAGAGAAAGGACAGCAGGGTAATAGGTAGCAAAATTCACTCCATGCTATAATACAGGTATAATTATAAATATCAGCAATACTTTTTTAAAATTTCATATTTATTAACACCAATATTGGAATTACTTAGGGCATATTTATATCCTGGAAAAGAAGAAAAGTACCTATTTGTCAGATATTGTTTCTACTTTCAGAGTCTCTTTTACTTTTTTAATTTCTTTTTTCTTTTTTTTAAGAGACAGAGTCTTGCTCTGTTGCCCAGGTTGGAGTGCAGTGGGGCAATCATAGCTCACTGAAGCCTCAAACTCCTGGGCTCAAGCTATCATCCCACCTCAGCCTCCAAAAATGCTGGGATTACAGGTGTGAGCAACCACACCAGGCTTACTTATTGCATTTCATTAAACAAACTAGTACTGTCCATGAAGCCTCACTTGGTAATCTCTAGTAAGAAGGTGCCTCATGCAAGTTTAGCTATATATGGTAAGCAGTTACATGTCAAGGCAGTGCTAGTCCCATAAATACCCTTTGTGGAATGGTCAACACCCAATTACCTTATGGTGCTGTGGGGTTTTTTGGCCTTCCTTTCACTCTTAATCTGCCAGAATACAAAGGTACAGTATACATGATAGCACTGATTATGGTATACTGTAATTTTAAAATCTGGTAAGTCACCAGGAACAAAATGAACAAGCACAAAAATGGGCTAAAGAATTTCAATAGCATCTTTCTGAGATGAATTTTTTTTTCTCTTATGATACTAAAAATACATCTGAAATCCACAAGAAAGTATTATCAAAAATGCACACCTACCAGATTAATTCATAATGAAAATTTCAACTATTTAAAAACTAGGCTAAATTATTACCTTTTCCAAAAATATCTGTATATATGAACTAGATATAAACTTTATATAGAAATCACTTTTCTTCCACTTTGCCTTTTTATACTGTCCAGCAGGCCTTCAGCTTCTATTACTGTTATTATAGGTGCCAAATTTGTTGCACTGTATCTCTGAGTTAAAAGTACATCGGCCTATTTTCTGAACACAAAATTGGGACATATAGTCTGACAAAAGATTTTATGCCTCTCCCAGTGAAAGGGATAGTTTGGAATTAATAAGTTAGACACCAAAAATATAGAAAATTCTAACATGTTTTCATAATTTTTGGTGATAGAGATAGAAATTTAGGATCAGGCTGTCCCAGAAAATTCACAATAGTATACTGTGATCTGTTCCTTGCTATTGAATCTCTTTTTCTCCAGTGTTTTGATATCCAACTTGCTTCTAGATTATCTAATACAGTCCCAAGTGTCTCATGGAACATTGAAAAACCCATGTGTTATGTAAGCAAGGTCTGGTTGAGCAGTACACACTCCAGGTATGCTAGGGCAATATTTACCAGGAAAAAAAAAAAACCACAGAAACCGGAACAGGTACGTAGGAGCAGTTTCATCAGTGCCTATTACATTCTAGTGCAGTGCAAGATGGTGACAGCATTTCCTATATCAGGCTTCCTGACTAGCAAAATAAAAGCTACCCCTCTAGCATGATGGCAGGGGTCAAGGGTGAGGGCCAAGATCCAGGCCATACCCTTGATTGGCTCTTCTAGTTATTTATTGCTGCGAACAAAACCTAGTGTCTTAAAAATCGTTATATTATATAATACCACATGATTTCATGGGTTAGAAATTCAGACAAGTCTCAACTATGTGATTCTTTTTTTTTTTTTTTTTTTGAGACAGAGTGTCACTTTGTTGCCCGGGCTAGAGTGAGTGCCGTGGCGTCAGCCTCGCTCACAGCAACCTCAAACTCCTGGGCTTAAGCGATCCTACTGCCTCAGCCTCCCGAGTAGCTGGGACTACAGGCATGTGCCACCATGCCCGGCTAATTTTTTCTATATATATTTTTAGTTGTCCAGATAGTTTATTTCTATTTTTAGTAGAGACGGGGTCTCGCTCAGGCTGGTCTCGAACTCCTGACCTTGAGCGATCCACCCGCCTCGGCCTCCCAGAGTGCTAGGATTACAGGCGTGAGCCACCGCGCCCGGCCCTATGTGATTCTTTTGTTTGCTGTGGCATTGACGGAGCTTGAGTTGTACGCTGCTGGCAAATGTGTTGCTCTGGAGGATCCAGCATGGCTTCACTCCCATGTCTGATGCTTTAGCAAAGACAGCTGGATGGCAAGAGTGAGGCTGATTATGTCAACCAGAGCACCCAAACATGGCCTCTCCCTGTAGAGAACATGGTAGTCTCACAGTAGCTCAGGGCTCCAAGAGTAAGTGTTCCAGGGAATAAAGACAAAACTGCATGACTTTTAGTGGTACAGCCTTGGAAGTCCCATGGTGTCCAGTCTGCTCTACTCTACTGGAAAAGCAGTCGTGGGTCCCTTAAATTCAAAGGATGGAACCTAGACTCAACTCTCTGATGAGAAAAATGTCAGATATTTGGGCCATGTTTGTAAATGACAACACCAGGATTAAGCACAGAGATGAAGCCAAATTTTATGGAGCTGTGCAGGAGGCTGACTTTTTTTTTCCTAGGAGGCTAGGCTGAAGGCAATATTGCACTCTTGGTTAATAAAATGTGGTATATGTACACCATGGAGTTCTACTCAGCCACAAAGAACAATGGTGATATACCACCTCTTGTATTATCCTGGATAGAGCTGGAACCCATTCTACTAAGTGAAGTGTCCCAAGAATGGAAAAACAAGAACCACATGTACTAACCATCAAATTTTTGTATTAACTGATCAACACTTAAGTGCATATATAGTAATAATATTCATCAGGAGTCGGGCAGATGGGAAGGGAGAGGAGGCATTGGGTATATTCACACCTAATGGGTGTAGTGCGCACAGTCTGGGGGATGGACACGCTTGAAGCTCTGACTCGGGTGGGGCAAGGGCAATATACATAACCTAAACATTTGTACCCCCATAATATGCTGAAATAAACAATAAATTTTTAAAAAATTTAAAAATTAAAAAAATAAAATTTTAAATCTTACCACTTGTCCCTGTTATTCTGATTGGCAATAACAATTAAGGTTTATTATTATTGAAAGTTTTATATTTTCTTAAGGAAAATTTAAAAGACTTACTCTTATAATAAACTGTAAAATTGTAAATAACCAAGTAGCTAGAAACCAACCTGGTCTAGTCACTGGAGTCCAAAATTTTATATACTACAAACTATTTGTCAGTGTTCATTCTATTTCCTCTGCCTGTGTCAGCTGCTCTTTCTGATCCTCTCTACTCACCTAAATCAGCCATTCATCTACACATGAGATAAATCTCATGAAGTTTTCCCTAGCATTTACAGTCCATAATAGTTTTTTTTCATGAAAAATCTTGTACCATTTGTACCAATCATTTGACTTCCTTTACTGTTACCTTAGGTCTGTATTTTCTGACTCTTCAGCCAAGGCATAAACTTCTTAACTATAGGGATTATTGTTGTATCCTTCACAGTGTCTAGCACAGGGATTGCTAATTGATTGCTGATTAATTCAGGAATTGATTGATTGATGGATAGACTATTCTCCATGGACTATAAGAATTCCTTTGTTTAAAATAGCTATTAAAATAGTCTTAAAAGAGCAATCCACAATCCTGGTTTAAGGACATGTCATATTCTGCATTTGGAACAACTCCTAAACTAAAAGATAATAATTCTCTATAGAATGAATGACTAAACTGAGGGAATAATTGTTAATTATTCTAAGTAATACAGCATCCCTCATTTCCTGAAGTATAACCTTAGATCTCAGCCTGTTCATCCATAAAGCAAAGATAGTCATAACTAGACTGATTATAAGGAATATTTTTGAAGAATAAAATGAAATAATACCTAAAAGGGTATTAAAAGTCCCATAATGCTTGAGACTTCATAAATCCCAATAAATTAGGATAACAGTAATAGTTTCAGGAGAAAGTATAATTGCTGTTGATTTCACTATCACTATTACATCCACCATAATTTTGACATGAGAAATCTCAAGACACTTATTCTGTTATTTTATTTCTTAAATAAAATTATTCTCTACAGTTTGGAGGTGACATTGGTGATTTAAGCTCTCTTTTTTTTAATTAGTGGGCAGAAAATATGTGCATTAAGAGTTCAGGCTCAGGGGTCAAATCAATCTAGGTTGAAATCCCAGTTCCACGACTCACTAGCTGAGCAAGTTGCTCAACTTCAATTTATCTCAGTTTATCCATCTGTAAAATGGGAGTAATAACAATATATCCCTCTCATTATTATTAGAATGCAATTAATAGGAGATAAATGCTTTACATGCTCGGGATGAATTTTGGTGGAGTATTTCTGCCACTCTTTATCTTTAAATATAGAGAAATAGAATTTAGAGTCTGAGAAAAACTTTAGAAGTAATCTAACTCAGCTCTTCAACCTTACCAAGATGCTTACAAATACCTTTTATAAATGATTTTTCAGGCTTCCATGGAGGGGAAGCACAACCTCATTCCAACTTTATGTAGCTTTAATTGTTTCTTATTGCATCCAATTTTACTTCCAGGCAATCTTACATTTTGGTTCCAAACCTATTCTCTGGAGTACACAGGAAAAAATGTTAAACTCCTTTTTTTATTTGGTAAATTATTAAAGATTACTATCATATAATCCCAGATATTTCTGTTTTTCTTTCCATCTAATGGTTCTTTGTGTGCCCTGATCCCTAGAATCTCCTCTATTCTGTTGTCTCACCGCCAGACTGATTCTTCGTTCCTTTTAGTGGGAGCCAGAAATGAACACAATGTTGTGAGCATTCAGAGTAGAGTTGGGTTATTACCTCCTTGGTTCTAAAGACTTAAATTCTATTTAATGCAGCACAAATGCTGACTTAATTGTCAATTAAATTGTGCCATTGTCTACCACAGTGTTGTATTCTTTCAAACCAAATCAGAGATTGTAAAAATTTATGATAAAATTTTTACTGCATGATTATTATACATAATTTTAAAAGCTTTATTTTTTATTACATAAAAGGAAAAATGTGATTCCAGTTCCAGTTCATAAAGTGCATGTAATCACAGAAACTTACTCCATAAAACAAAGGGACTAACATAAAGAACAATTGTATAAACTATTTCTATTTTAATATTAATAATATTTTAAAAAATATTCACAGAAAAAAATCAGTATTAAGAAAGATCGTAAGAACTAACATCACATGGGATATTTTATTTGAATTAAGTCTATGTTGTTTGAAAAGAAAAATAACTTTAAGAGGTAATTTATATTTTCAGGTTTACATAACAATCTGCAAATGTAAAGTTGATTTTTTGTAATGATAAAGTTAAGTTACATGACATTTTCAACTGAAATTGAGAAATTGACTCTTAGAAGTTTTCCATTTTCACCTGGTAGAAAATATTGGTCCAGCTAGCTGAAGTTGAAACATCTAAACTATTTTTTAATAAGTTTATTAAGTCACATTAAGAGGAGATTTTTATTTTTTTATTTTTATTTTTTTGGTTCTTTATTTATTAGAAATATACCTTCTATATACATATACATATATATATATATATATCTCCTGACGTTCTTCTTGATAAGCTGACAACACAGTCAAATTAAATTCAATCTATATTAATTGCACAGAAATGCTTACAAACAGCAGCCTAAAACTTTTTGTCTTGTCTCATTATAATTTTTTTTATTTTTTTATTATTATTTCAGCATATTATGGGATAATATTTAAGCATAATATTTCAGCATATTATTTCAACTTTTGTGGGGGTACAAAAGTTTAGGGTACGTATATTGCCCTTGCCTCCCACCCCCACCCCAGTCGGAGCTTCAAACATGTCCATCCCCTAGACAGCGCGCATCGTGCTCATCGTGTATGTATACACCTATCCCCTCCCCCCAACATCTGCCCGACACCCGATTTTTTAAACAAAATAGTTCATTGATCCATAATTTTAACAATGAAAGTAGTTTTATGGCTTATTTCATCCCACCCTTTCTCAATCTCTTTTGAACTAAGGGCTTAATATTTACTTTATATCAGCTATACAATCATTTGTAATAGAATAAAGTCATAGACTGAAGGCAACCTCTCAAATAATTATTAATAATTAAACAAGCAAAGTGTTTTAAGTTTTAAAAATATAGCAATAAGTAATAAGAATAACAAATAGGAATAAATAATATTAAACAGAAAGGATAATAAATTCTTAAACAGGGAGAAGACATTCCAATTCTGGTTTTTATTCTTAGTCCTTAGGTCAGCAGTTTTGGAATTGTCCAAAGACACCCTTCTCACTGGTGTCCAGTTTAAATAATCCTATTATAAAATAATCAGTTACCACCAAAAATGTTAAAAGTCCTGAGATAAGCAAAGTGTGGCCATGTTTAGGGATGTGTTGTAAAAAACAACCTTTTTAAACATCAAAAAAAAATCATATTTACAATAATTTGGAGACCACATCTGATTTTCTACATGTTATCAGCAATACGTCGTAAGAAAGTTAACAAATAACAACCAGTTAGTGAGTAACACAAAGTGGACCCAAACACCAAAAACACAATAATTTGAAATATTAATTTCATAGTTTTTTCTGATTGATCAGCTAAATTTTATTATTCCCATCTGAAAAGAGGATGCTATGTTTTAACATATGATGAACATTACGCTGCCATTTAATTCCATTGTGGATACAAGCTGATTGTATTCACTGGTTATCATACTTTAAAAAAAACAATCCCTGAGTCAAAAGACACAATATAACTGGTGTTTTAGGCATTCTTTATGTTTAAATATACAATCTGTGCTTCACTAAAAAAAAGGCAAATGACATAGTACCACATTATCTAGCAAGCTTCAGAACAAAATAAGATAGCTCAATTTAAACACTCAAATGCAGTTCTGAGTATCACAACTTTTTCATATTGCATCTCACTTTCTTTATTTTCAACAAGATTTTCTCATTAAGATTACCTACCAAAATAAATTTAGAATGCCCACATCTTATGATTTTCTTCTTGGCAACTAGAATACAGAGTTATAGAATTCGAAACTGTTATGTATTTCCTCATTCATTTAGGCAATCCCAGTGTATTGTTAGATGCAGAGGGTATCTATGTCCTACAGAATTAGATGCAGTAGTGTGGTTTTCCTTATTCACTCACAGAGGATGCCTTGGAAGGTGGATACTTTCTCCTCTGTGTCCTTCCCTTGAGGGCTGAAATGTAAAATTCTTTGATAACTCTTTACTGGAAAAGCAAAGGAGAAGGAGAGGCAGAAAGCAGGTCTGCTAAGGCTTACTAGCCAGATCAACATAGGATTTTGATTTCAAAATCAGAAGTTTCTGTTAAAATTTTACATTATAATTTAATAGACTGATCAGGTGACCTGACAATCTACTTAATGAAAATTAAAACAAAAGTGATGTGCCTTATGCTACTAATTATTAAAGTAATTTGATTTTAAAATCTAATCTATATGTTGGAAATTTTTAATTCTTACTAAATTTAGTGTGATTGATCTATTGATTTGTGATACATGTAAAGAAAAAAAGCACTCACTATGATTTTGTATTTGTTGGGTTTGCCCTGTAATTCTCTATCTTGGGCTTTACATATTTCAAGTTTATGTCAATAGGTGAAGCACATGCATATTATATATTTTTCCCATTTCTTCATTATAAGTCTTTCTGTTTGTACTTAGGTGTGCTACTCATATACATCTAGAGTTTAAAATGCAATGCATCAAACCTGAAAGCCTTTGATATTTAATAGAAGAGTTTATTTATACTTTTTGAGCTTATCAATTTGGATAACATTTTCAGAGGTCTAGAGCATACACTCATTAGGTATTTGCTTAATAACTAAATTTATTTGGCATATTTTTTCTCTGATTTTTCCCCTCCTTTCCAGTCTTTTATTGAACTAAGAGCATTTTCTATATTCTCCCCTACCTTTTCTTTTAACAGTGTGGAAGTTATGCATTCTCTTTCTATTCTTTCAGTAATTTATTACTAAATCTTAAACAATTATTTTGATAATCAAATTTTATAGATGTTTATTTTAACTGTTTAAGACATCATTTATATCATTTCTATTCCTCAGCCTAATTTACCACAACAGTACCTAATTAAGACAACAATGTGCCTGCATCAGACACACACAAAAATTACACATATATATTTAAACATGATATTTATCCATTCTTAGGATTTAGTCAAATTACCATAGAATAATAAAACCTAAAAACAAGATAACTGATATAAAAGCACTTAAATATGAATATACTGTGTTTAAAAAGAAGTATTTGATAAAAACCAGAAATGCTTCCCTTTGCACTTTTTTAATACAGATTATTAAAATTACTAAACCAGGATGAGGTACCCAATAAATATTCATATCATTATGACTTGGTTTTGATTGTCATTCTCATGAGGCTGCACACAACTATTGAGCTGTTACATGACTCAGTTTTTTTATTGATGAAACTGTATGTTCCTTCTGGTGTCAGTGATGTGTAATCAATTGCTGCAGCTTTATTTGTACTGTCTACAGCACAAAAGCAAATTGAGATTAGCATAAATAATTGTAATGTCTAACCTTTTGGTTACTATGAAGCCATACATAGGTAATAAAAGTACTATGCTGTGGAGGGAAAGAATCATCAATTCCACTGTGTAGTTATTGATGGACAAAACCTATGAAAGTCAAATGAAATAAGAACAAGTGTCCCTGTTAATTAGTGTTCAAGCATACTAATAGAACCCTTACATTTTAGCATTTTTAGAGAGATAATTCATTATACAAATAAACTCACTAAGAAAACACCCACATAAAGGAGTTTTATAAAAGTGATATTCTTTTCTGGAGATGGCGGGGTGGGGAGTTGGAAATACATGAAGAGTATCATTTCTGGCATTATGGTGGGCGGAACAATCCCCTAGCCCCCACCAAAAATGTCCATGTCCTCATCCCTGTATTCTGTGAATATGTTGCCTTATATGGCAAAATGGACTTTACAGATGTGATTAAATTAAGGGAGTTAAGACAGGTATTTAACCTAGATTATCTGGGTGAGCCCACCATAATCACAAGTGACAGAGGGAGGCAGGAGGGTCAGAGGCAGAGAAGGAAACATGCCAAGTGAGGTAGAGGTCAGAGTGATGCAATTGATGGCCTTCTAGATGGAAACAGGACAATAGGCAAGGAGCAGGGCAACCTCTAGAAGCTGGAAAAGGCAAGGAAACAAGCAGATCCTCTCCTAGAAACTACAGTAGGAATGCAGCTCTGCTGACATCTTGATATTAACCCAGTAAAACCATTTCCGACTTCTGACCTCCAGGAGTATAAGACAGTAATTTTGTGCCATTTGTGGTAATTTGTTACAGCAGCAATAGAAACTAATACAGGCATCCAATAGTAAGAATGTCTGACTGAAAAGGAAAAGTCGTTTCAGGTTGGGAAAAATGGTAAATGAGACCCAGAGAATTAAATAACTTATCCAGGTTCTCCCTATTACTCTCATTATGGCTAAGTACTTGGAATTACCTCAGTGCAGGAGTAGGGTTGGTCCAGAGGCAAGTGGAAGATTACTCATTTGTGGACAAAGCAATAAGAAAAATTAAGCTAAAACAGTTGGGTTCTACAAAAAATAAAATGTTTAAAAGACCCTAAAGAAATCTCAGATTTGTGTATAGCCCTTAAGATAATCCAAGTGCCTCAAATTTTAAACTGTCATTTTACATTGGTGGGATTCTTAGATGGACAACATTAGACTGAAAGGAGTTACACACAATGACATTTTCAGAATGAATAGAATTTTATGTGAAATGCAGCTTTAGATGATTGAGTCAAAATTATATCCTTAGTAAGAAAACTGGTGCAAATAAACATTAATGGAGAAAAAACATTCTAGAGTTTAAGCATGTGTATTTTATTCAACAGTGATGTGAAACTGAAAAGAGAATTTCCAAGAGATAATAAAGATTATTTTTCTTTTTTTGTGATAACTATATAGTTTTATTCTGTATTTTTTATTGTGAAGACTTTTTTTGGATACATTGTGTTCTTTTTTTTTATTTTTTATTTCAGCTTATTATGGGGGTACAAAAGTTCAGGTTATATATTTTGCCCATGCCCCCCCATCCCCCTGAGTCAGAGCTTCAAGCGTGTCCATTCCCCAGACAGTGCGCATCGCACTCATCATGTAGGTATGCACCCATCCCCTCCCCCCACCCCCCACTTCTGTCCAATACCCAATTGGTGCTATTCCCAAATGTGCACTTAGGTGATGATCAGGGAAACCAATTTGCTGGTGAGTACATGTGGTGCTTATTTTTCCAATCTTGGGATACTTCACTTAATAGAATGGGTTCTAACTTTTTTTCAGTAGTAAACCATTTCTCTACTTTATTTTAACCAAATTGAAACTGGCTGAAAAATTGAAGTAAGTTTGCCAGCAGTAATTTGGGGCATAATTTCTGATGTCCAAATAAAGGTGATTAGACAAAAAAAGGACAAGTTAATTATTTTGAAAATATTTTTGAAGTCCAGTGGGCAGTTGATTAGGCCCCTTTTATATTTATTGCATTTTTGTTTTTTAGCTTCTACTGGGTCCTTACCTACCCAAAAGTTCTTTAATTCTTCTTATATTTTTTATTCCACAACATTACTTATAGAAATTTACCAAATTTCCTCTACTCTCCTTAAATATTTAACCCCATGGCTACTGCCAACACTCTCTGCACGTGACCTTTTCTCCTGTTGAAGACTGTAGCCAACTGCGGATGGTCTCTTACCTCAAAAATGTCCAATTATATTTTTGCTGGCTCACCTTGTTGATGCCAGCCTCTGAGCGAATTATTCTCAGTGGTCATGAAGACTACTCTACTTTCACTGTTACTTTCCTTTACTTCATTTCCTCCACCATATTGTATCATCTTGAAACTCTTCTCCTACTTTCTGCCTACAAAAACCGCCAAAGTAAAAATAATAATGACGATGTCAATGGTGATAAATTGGCCTTGTCTCCATAAGTTGCCAGATTTCTCTTTCACCTCAACTTCCTTAGTATACAATACTCATTTCAAACTAATTTCAGCCTCTGCGCTCTACTGAGAGTGCTCTGCCAAACACAATCACTGATCTTATAAATTCCACATCTAACCCTCTCTCCACAGTCTTTTTTATGTTCACCTTCTGTACACTGATTTTCTCTATTGATTATGCTTTTTTCTTCAAACTATCATCTAGGTTTTCATAACTCTAAATTCTATGAATCTCTCTGCACCACTGCGATTGCGCCTTCTTCCCTCTTTTGCTGGGTTCTCTCTACTTTTAACCCACTTCCATAACTACGTCCCTTGTTTCTTTCCTCCTCATGCACTGGGATCAGAATTCTCTTATTTTACATAAAATGCAATTCTAAATTAATGAGTCATAATTGCATTGTTAGCAGGAAGATACATAACCTAAATATTTGTACCCCTGTAATATGCTGAAATAGAAAACAATTAAAAATAAATAAATAAAATATTATGCTATACAAGAAAGAAAGAAAGATAGATAAAGGGATAAATGACATTCTAGAACCCAAGCATATGTATTTTAATCAGAGCAATAGTATGACATTCACCTATTTTTCTAATTGTTTTTCATTTTATTATCTGAAATATTTTAAATTAATCATCATATTACCTATAAATACCACATGTTCTCACTAATAAGTGGGAGCTAAATGATGGGTATACATGGGCATAAAGAGATGTAAAAAACATTGGAAACTAATATTAGGGAGCGTCGGAGGGGGTGAGGGATAAAAACTACCTATTGGGCACAATGAACACTGTTCTGGTGATGTGCACACTGAAAGCCCTACCCCTCAGCATTATATAGTGTATCCATGCAACAAAAATATTTGTACCCACTTAATATTTTGAAATTTTAAAACAATCATCATATTATCTATAAATGATAATTTTTTTCAATTGCTTGTCAAATTTAACTTCATTCTTTTATCTCTTTTATTACATTGGCCATTAATTCCAGAAAATAATTAAATAATAATGCTAGATGTAAAGTTCCTGTGTTTCACTATTAAGCTTTATTCTTGAAACATAAATATATCTACTGTAAAAAAGTGTATCTATTTCTATTTTACTAATAAACTATTATCAAAAATAAATGCTACATTTTATAATCATGTTTTTTGACTATAGAGATGATCATGTTTTCTTTCTTGAGTTATTAATATGAATTATTTCACATATTTTAAACAGTTCTATAAGATCAATATGATCCCATTCTATAGATGAAAACTGAATCATTGAGAGGTTCGAAGTGATGTCAAGACCATACAACTAGCAAATCACAGAAAAAATTTAAACCTGTCTGGATCTGATATGTATGTAATGTACACTTTGGCAGTGGTTTTCAAAAAAAGAAAAAGAAAGGACAGAAGGAAGAGGAAAGAGAAAATGTAAACAAAATTCTTTAATCAAATTAAATCTAATAGGACAATTTTCCTTAAAAAGGAAAAGAATCTAACTGCTCTAATAAACTGAGGGTAGGAACCATGATGTCTGATTTCTCAGCCACCTTGAACACTTAAAACAGTCTTTAATATGCCTGAACCAGAACTCTGAGAAACAGAGTTTGAAAGACAAAACATGCTATTACCTCTATTAGCTAGGCTAATTATTTCTTTTACAAATTCTTTATTATAAAATTGTACATGCATATGATAAATCATTTCAAATATTAAAGAACAGTATTAAACGAAATGTGAAAGTATGCTTTACTATTCCCACTTCAACTCTCTAGACTTGCATACTTTAAACTTTATTAGTTCTTTAGTTAATACTATGAATCTAAATAAACTGTTTATATTTATTTTCTCAATTTATTTTATACATGTTTATAGACTCTACCTTCATAGATAAGGACCTTTTAGTATTATCTTACTTTCTTCGGTTACTAATATCTGTTATGTTAATATTAATGCTCTATTATCTGTTTTTGTAACATTATATTATTTATATAATTAATAACTTTGAATAATGCAATAAAATTATATTTCTTATAAAACATTAGGTAATATCTCTTAATTGTGCAGTAGACTACATGAGAAAATTTGCCCCAGTATACTACTATGTATGAAAACTGAATCATTGAAAGGTTCAGAGTTATGTCAAGATCACACAACTAACAAATCACAGAAAATAATATAAACTTGTCTGAATCTGAGATAGCCACTTGTCAACTCTTTACTTACCCTCTATTAATTACCCTCGCTCACTATACTGCTCATGGTGGTCACCTTGTTCATCCAACCTCAATGCCTGATCCAGCCTCTCAGTATTTGCACTGGAACCTCTGTGTCTCTGATCATTATTATGTATTTTCATATTTTTTTTGCCCCATGTCTTGGGAAATGTTCTTAGCTCTATATGCCACCCTGTCTACCAAATTTTGTATTTCTGCATTCAATTATGTGTTTAATTCTGAAAGCACTTAATTATTCTCTGAGTGATTCTATTTCATAGGATGTCCTGAACCCTTAAGAAGTTCCAGTACTATATTAAATCCAGAAGATAAAAAGACATAAGGCCTGGTTCTGACCCTGAGAATTAAGATGGAACAAGTGTCAATAGCCAATGGTGGGTGTCCCCAGGAAATCCACTGGAACATAATGGAGGCACCATTAATGAAAAGAACTTAAAAAGAACGTTAAGAATTAAATGTTGTCAGACACTTATATTAAATTCTTTCCCTGGATTAGGTCATCATATTTTCAAAACTTCCTTAAGAATTAGGTATTATTGTTCCTGCATTTGATAAAAATAAGGGTTGGACAGATTAAGTCACTTACCCAAGGTGTAAGGAGCAGAACTAGAACTTAGAGGCAGACAGCTCAATTTCAGAGACTGGAAACCAAACCACGATAGTGGGACAAATGTCAGGGCTGAGTCTGAAGCTTTGCACCAGAATTTATAATACATAGCACACTGGGCATGACAAGATGGGGCTGGAAGGGAATTGTTAATCATCTAGGATAATCCTCTCATTCAATTAACATTTTAGAATCATAACTTTTTATTTTATTTTATTTACCAAAAGAAGAACTATGTTTTTTAAAACAAATCAACGAATACTACAAAACTCAAAGGCAAAAGTAAGAATACATGCCAAATTCCAGCAATCAGGAGCTATCACAGTCAATCCTGAGTAAATATTCTGAATTCCTCTTTACGTGAATATTCTGTAAGAATCATAAAGTGGGAATACTGGAATCTGGGTTCTCACGTTAACTTGTCTGGATTTGAATCCAGACTTTATCTTTTAACAGCTGTGTCACATCGAGCATGTGATTTAAACTTTTTATGCCTGCATTTTCTCATCTATAAAATGAGAATAGTGATAAAGCCTATCTTGTAAGGTTATTGTGAGGATTGAATTGTTGCAGCCCTGTAAAGGAAGCACTCAATAAATGTAAGTCAACATCAAATTACACAGTGATAATACTCAACAAAATCACATAATCCTTATTTATAATCAAATAAAAACTTCCCATGATAAACAACTCTTCCATATATTTAGTTTCAATATTCTGAAATGTCCAGCTACAAACATAAAAATAATTGGATTAAAAGTTGACCAATTCTTGTGTGTTCTATCACTTATATGTCCTTAGGGTGTCATTCTGAAAATTAACCTCTATCTCCTTTGTGTCTTCAATTGCTCTCCTCTCCATTGGTTTCTCCTAGTTTGAAACCAAATGTATTATATTTACTTTTTCTCAAATAGCAACAAAAACAAAGACTTCTCTGATCCCTGCTTTCTCTTCAAGCTCCTTCCCTTCTCATCTCTCTTCCTTTTGCCAAAATTCTTGGGGAAGAATCCATATTGCAGAATCTAACTTCCCATCTTTCCGTTACTTCTCTATGTGGGCCATTTTCTCCTGCCCTTTTACTTCTCCTATATCATTCTTACAAACATCACTAACAATTTACTGATTGTCAAGTTCGGAGACCCCTTCCAGCTGACCACTCTCTAGCATATTTGACACTGCCGATCCTTTACCCAGCTCTGCTCCTTACTCCCATTGCTCTGGCTCCACCCTTTATCAGCTGTTGCCTGGGACACTAATAACCAGTTTCCCTCCAATTTATCTTTTCCACCACCTCCAGGTTTCTTTCTAAAATCCACATCTGTTCAATTCAAAAAGGATTTTTGGGAGCTACCAAAATAAAGGAGATATAGTTCTAAGGGCAAATGTTCACAATATGATAGTGAACACAGTTGGATAAAAAAAGTATAAATAGTATCATTTCAACCATATATAAATGTGTAATGTGTACATAGTATGTGTATATGTCCATCTGTGTGTATTTTTATGTAAGAAAAAAGGTATCAAAATGTTAACATGATTTTTTTCTGGTGGTAGGATACTGGATGGTTATTTTCAAATGAACTTTTATTACTGTTGTAATTTAGAATAAAATGTGATGTGTAGAATGTTAGAGGGCTTTCAATTTTGTTTAAGAGAAGAGAAAAAGTCCAGGGAAGCTAAAAAGGTGTAGTAGCACTCCAGTCAGGTTTTGAGGGGAAAATGGACAATTTCCAGGTAGACAAAGAGAGTAACTATTTCAGATAGTGTAAGGAACATGAGGCAACTCCACAGAGGCATTAAACACACTTCATATTCAAAGACCAAAGAATAGTCCAGCAGGCTAAAGAATATAGTGGGCTTCCATTAAAATAACCTTCTCTGTATTGCTTGTTAGTATAATGATCTCCTATTTATCCTCCGAGGTTTCTTTTCCTGAAAATTCAACTCTCTGAAGCCTTTCATGACCATCTCTGATTGTATAATCACTGTCGTATCTCTATTCTGCCAGTGTTCGACCATATCTCCATATAACACAACCATATAACAGCACTTATTGCCTGGCTACATCCCAGAAAATTGTTTCTTACAACTGTTTCCCTACTGCCCATAATCATGGCTTGTATGGATTGTTTCTAGACAGTAGCATAGGGAGTATAGGGATAAACCCTATGTCCCCTCCAACTACACACACACACACACATACATATACGCTTAGATCTTTCCTCGAAAATATGTGTTATTTCCAGTGGCATAAAAACACCATGAAAACCAAACCACTGTCAAGCCTATAAAAATTTCTTCCTTCCTTCAACATTTTCCCATATTCAAGATAACTTCGATAAAACACACTAACTATATACAGTAATTTTAGCAGAATTTCATCTTGTGCTCTTGTGTCTGATCTTTGCACCATGAGTTAGTGTGTAAGAATGATTTAAAGATGTTTTGCAAGTAACAAATACATGATGAGTAGGACCATCTTCAATAGTTGAATGAATCCAAACCAGCACAACTGCTATTTTTCCATTCAACGTAAGCACTCAAGTAGGCATTAATTTTGATGTGACAGAGGGAGTTAGGGAGAATGGAAAGAATATTGGTCTGTGAATAGGGAACTCAGATTCTAGTCCTGGGACTGCTAACTAGCTGTGGGACCCTGGGAAAACTCCTGAACCTCTTCTGCCTTCAACTTCCTCATCTTTGAAATGAAGCCCTTGAATTAATTCATCTGAAAAGTCCCTTTTGATATTAAAAAATCAAGATGTATAAATAAAATCATATGCAAGTTTACCTTAACTCTGTATCACATTTTGCCCATTTGTAAATTGACCTTTAACATCCCTTCTAACACTGACTTTTTACATTTGAATGACTACGTCAGATCAGATGAGATAAAATGTGAATTCTGCTAAACATCAACATGAAGCCAGCTTTCTCAAACACTAGAATAAATTCACTCTAGCCAAAATCTTTACAGGCCTAAAAATTTATCATATTTTAGTCACTTAAAAGATAATTCTTAGCTCAGGAATTTGAGGTTACAGTGAGCTATAATGGCACCACCGCACTCTAGCCTAGGCAATAGAATGAGACCCTGTCTCTAAATAAAAAAAAAAGATAATTTTTTTGTACCATCAAACCATAGTGAAATTTTTGTCTTTTCACTGTGGGATATTAGCCTTTAAATCATTAAATGCATTTCTTTCTTATAGAAATTAAAGTGCTAACTATGAGCATGTGTCTCAACACTTATTAAAACAAATAATGCATTAAACACCAAACCACATAGAAAGTTAAGTTCTCATATAAAAAAAAAATTGTGTGATCTTCCCTTTATGGAGCCTACCCTGTTTTAAAATGGTGTTCATAATTAAAATAACACAATTTAAAGTCATAGTTGATGCTAAAATACCTCGTCCGTACATTTTAAGTATCTAGCTAAATAATACTTTCTTTTACTGTGTTTCATAAGAATTTTGTCCAGATAAGAAATATAAGTAAATTTAAAGGAATTCTTAGGACCAGGTATAGAAACCAATTACTTAAATTGACTACACACATTGATATAATTTCACCAAGCATTATAAAACAATTTTGTCTTCTTTGAAATGGCAGTACTTAGTTTTTCCAAGAAAATAACACAGCCAGTAGAAAACTACAAAAGTAATTTTAAAAGCTTGAAATTCCCATTAGTTATTATTAACTCCTCAATTTATGCCTTGATTACCCTAATTACAGATATATTTCTATGATAATCAATGGTACTCTTCAAGTAGGAATCTGTTGATTTACCACCCAAGATTTAAAAAAAATATCCAATATCAAACTACTTGCCACTAATATTAACAAAAATCACTCTAATGCATTTGGGGCATATTGAAGTCTAGTTGTATTGCAAAAACAACTAAAAAGATCAATCAAATCAGCTGTTTAAAATTTCAAGTTAAAACAAAAACTAATTTATTTTTCACTTACAACCAAATCTAGGTATAGCACAATAAACTATATATTTAACCTGCCTGTGCTTATGGTCAAACATATAGGGAAGTTGGGGCCTTTATTTTCAAACAAATGTGTCTATCTTAGATGGGTGATAGAATTTCAAAATTAACACCCAACTTCAAAGAGCAAAATTTCAGAGTCCCTGATTGATTAATCAATTGCAGAGCCTCCAATGTAAACACAGAGAAACAACCCATAAATTCTTGGTTTTCTGGATTTTCAAAGATATGTTAAAAAATATAATGATTTATAAACATCAAAAATTGTATTTTCATGTTGATTGATTAAAGTCTGTAACATGAAACTGATGAAACTGTAGCCATCAGTTTTGTTTTTTTCCTTTGTGTCATATAATTTTTAAATGTATGAGAAACTTGGTCAAATAACCAATAAAATTATATCCATGTATCAGTATTTTTAAGAAGCCAAAAAAATGATATTCTATTACCATGATGAGGCTAGAATTAATTTAAATAACTTTGGACTTGATTCATGAAAAACAAAAATACTTACACAGCAGGGGGGCATTATTTCTGCATTTTTTTTTATATGCACAAGTCATGGTCTGCATTCAACTTCCAATTCAAAAAGAAAAGTTGCAGATTTATGTAGGCAGGTTTTTGTGTGAGTGCACAGTTCCAAAGTGAAAAATAAATAAGCCTGTAGAGAACTTACGCCTTTTAGCAGAACGTTAAAAGGATTGCAGGCTGAACGGCTGAACTTCAGGCAAAAAAAAAAAAAAAAAAAATCTCATCCCAATAAATTATTACCAAAATGTTAGCAGACACTGCGTTGTCACACTCAGGCAGCAGGGACATAATGGTGACACAGAAGAAAACTGCCACATAAATCACTTTAAAATAGCCCTTTGCTCCATTTAGGGAGAAACTTCCATCCTCAGCTGAATCTCATCTCCCACCTTTTCATCTCTATGATAAAATGGCAACTGTCCAAATGACTAAAAATAATTTAAAATAAATCCCAGAAGATATTGCTGCCAAACTTAGTAATAGCCTTATCACAATTAAGAAAGAAGCAAACAAGCAAATAGACAATGTGCAAGAAAAAATTTTTTCAGAAATAGTCTCCCTTTGAAATCTGAATTGATAAAGCATATCACAGGTTTTCAACTGAACCAAAGAATCTATAAATATTGATTTTTTAATTAATTCAGCCTTCTTAATTCCACTTGGGAAATATATCATTTATAAAGTATAGAAATATAAAGAAATGGATTTTATAAGTAAAATAATTTGGCATTGTCAAAGTCATTTCAATAGAGGCAAATGCATTTAACTCATGAAAAATGTCCTCAAGATTTTTATGCATGTTTGTAAAAGCCAATTTTAAGCATTCAGACCACATCTGAAATCCATCTTTAAATAACTATTCAGCAAAAATATGTCTATTAAAATTGTCTATCTTTGAATAAAAATGGACTTTGTAGCTAATGATCATGAAAAGTCATTTTAACAGTAAATAAAGTAAATTAGCATTATTTACAATTTTTTTTAAAAAAGAGGCTTTATATGTTTGCAAGACATACTTGTATATTTATAGAAATAGGGTAGGTGTCAAAAATAGAATTAACCAATTTTATTGTAACATCAAATATTTGAAAATACTGTCATAACTCTATTTTTTCTCACATTTTGAAAGAAATCATTTTTGTTGCTTCTTTTTTATTGATTGAACTTCCAGGAAATCTTAGCGATTTCGTAGGTGCACCCTATGAGAATTTTTTCATTTTCAACTTTATTTAGTTCCTCTTTAATCAGATCTTAAAAATAACTGGGGAATAAACCTAGACATTCAATATAATTTTATTAATCCTTCAGAAACTATTGCATAATATCACAGACAGCACTCCCTTGTCAATTTTGAAACAGAAATATTACTGTTACTGTCTTAAATTTAGCATCCTTTAAGCTGAAGGGGGGGGGATCAACTTGCAATTTAGATAGTTACCAAATTACCAAAACTAGTGCAGCAACTCTTAATGAGCAAAACCATTAACAATTTTCTGACTAGAGCCCCTGTTCAAATACCTTGGACACCTTGTTAGCACAGAATGAGGTGTTCAATCAAGAGACTGGGAATTGGAAGTACCAGGGCACAGTTTTGAGTGGTGATTACAAGGGCGAGAGGGCGAGTGCCAAAGTAACAGTCTTCTACCCTGCAGGAAGCTGAGAAACCTTCAAGTCTACATTTGTAAATCAGGCCCGATGATTACAGCAGTCACAAGCAAAGAACATATGAAACAATTATTTGCACCATTCTTTCACTGTTTTAATTTGCTCTTAAAATGAACAAGATGATCCCCAGAGTCACTGGCATTTTGTCTTTAGAAATTTAAAACATACTCTAGGATTTTTCATAGCACTGTAAGCCAAGGAAAAGACTAAAGGGATGATTTCAAGGAGCATTCTTTTTTTCCTTATAAGCTATTTTACTATTTAGGTTTGCTGTAACTTAAAATGGACAAAGTAGTTTGCAGGATTTTAATTTATTTCAGATATTTTAGTTGTTGACTATTTTTAAAGCAAAATATGTGTTAATTGTTAATTTCTAGTTTTTGTGTTATTGTTTTTCATTTTAAATGCAGTGACTTAGACATTGAAACTCTTGCATTAAATTGATGAGGAATAACACAACATGTTTCAGTCTTTAACAATATTAATCTGTTCTTTGACTACTGACAGCTTACAAAAAATTTACTAAAAGATTTTTAATTAGGCTATAATATTTAAGTTGCTCTCAAAACTTAATAGTGACACAGTATCAACCTTGTGTTTAAAGCAAAATATTTTTTAAATATTTTCTTAAGCGAAAAAGTTGCACTGAAAAAACAAAATTAAACAGTAAACTAAACCTTTCAAACACAAGCATACTGGATTGATTTTATTGCTATTAACCACATCTTTTTTTACTAATTGACTATTCAGACAAATTAAAATTTAGGTGCTGTAAAGTGTTTATAGTTAGAAAAAGGAAGCACAAATGTTATGTTTAAAATTTTATTCTATGCTACAAAAGTCTGTTATTTTTTTCAATTATAAAATATGTGTGTGTTTTTTCTCATCTTAATTTTTCAAGAAATAATGTACTAATTGTTTTGGGGATAGTTTTGCTAATTAATGACAGACATGAGGGTCTACATATAAAACGACTGATTATATTTTCCATGTCTTTATAATTTCATAAACAACTTTATTATAACTTAACTTGAAAAAGAATTTTCAAAAGAACTTATGTAAGCACCAATTAATTTTATTTTATTCCATGGAAACATTTAAATGTTAGATTCTTAGTCTGTATTTTCTTCAGTAGTTTATACTGAAAACTTAAAAGCATTTTTTAAAAAGCCTGTAATCCATTTCTAAATTTGAAAACATCATAAAGTACTGTTTAAATAAGCAAGAAAGGAAAATAATAAAATTTTAACTACTAACAACTTATTTCTGAAAATTTATTAAATAATATGGTTAAATTTATTTTTAAGTAGGTTTATTTATTTTCCTAGAGAGCCTTCTGTTTCCTCTTGACTATTATTTTCTTCAATTTGTTTGCTAAATGGTATAATATTGAGTTTCCAGATTTTGATTTCCCATAGTAAAATCAATGGTTTAAAATACTGTAAACTCATGTGAAAGATTACCATGTAATTTTGTAATATATTACAATCATTTCATTTGTCCCCAGATCTACAGTGATTATTGTTAAAGTTCCTTTTCTCAACCAGTAAAATCTTTTTCATCATATGCTATCCAAATGTAGAGGGCGCTGTTGTTCATGTATTTCAAAAGTGTTTCATAAAGCAAAAGACATTCAGCTAATAGTTTAGTATTTGTTTTTCAAAATCTAGCTATAAATTCCAGTGGAAGTATTAACATATTAAGTCTGAATTTAAATTTGACGTAACTGGAAAAATCTTTATATAGATCATTAAAGTTGTATTTGCCATTAAGGATATACGTATATTTAATTATTTCCCAGTTCTAATTAATCTATAATTTATTTTAAATATTCTGATTACTAGATATTATGGAAATGTTTCAATTTTATATTATTATAATTATATGATAGAGTATCCTTGTGCATAAGAGATGTATGCTGAAAAATTTAGGGATGTCATTACTTTCAAATGGTTCAGAAAAAGATGAAGTAAATAGCAAAAATGTTGATTCTGGGTGGAGGACATGCGGCGAGTGCTTGCTGTACTATGTATCAATGTTTTTGTATGTTTGACATTTTTCAAACAAAACATTTGGAAGAAATACTGATTGCTTATTTCATTTTTAGTTTCTATGGTTATTTTGTTCATTATTTTTCTATGAAAATATGTATTCAAAAATATTTTGCTGAGCATGCTACTTCTGTATGGTGAACTTTTAATGCAGTCTTAATATAAAAGTTTATCCTGATTATATTGCTTTCATTAATTGCTTGAGGTTCAGTGGGGAAAATAATTTTAAAATAAAAATTTATATTCACTCCTATGTTTACAAAATGAGCATATAATAATGATTTATCTTATTTTTGAACATTTCCTTGAGAACTGTGATTTCACATAAGTTCACTTTTATTTTATGACATTATGGTTGCTATGAAAAACTTAAAAATAGAGTAAAAAAAACCCAAACCAAATTATAGTCAATTCTGTGTCTAAACACAAAATTTAGGTAAGACATTGATATAACTTACAAAATCAATGTGAAAAATTGAAAAATTTAGATGCATAGTGGTTTCTAAAGCATTGAACAAATGTTACATAAAACTAACCAGCACCTTGCCAGTAATGGAAAATGCTGTATAAGAATTACAATTTAAAATGCAGTAGTTTAGAAAACTCAAACCAGACACTGCAAGTTGATTATATTCTAATATAGTTTTCTTTCTTAATTGTTTACATTTAATTTATTCCTGAGAATAAATAATTTCAATTTTTTCTTTTTATGTTATTTGTATATTTAATATATCTAAATATATGTTATATTGCGATGCATGATGAACAGGCTTAATAAGAAGTTAAATAAGTTAAAGTTTATCTTTAGTTAAATAACATCACAGTTAGGATCATCCAGATGATTTCTTTTTTATTTACACTATTAGGCACCATTCTCTTTTTCTTTTTAATCTAACTTGCAGAAAGAAAGAAGGAGAGAATGTTAGTGACTAGTACATGTAAAAATGTATTCTATGTATAATCATGAAAGTAAATCACTAGAAAAACATAAATATTGCTTAAGGAAAAGTTTTAAATGTAGCTCAGGAATAACTTTTCACCACTTGAAGTTATTTTAAAATCGAAATAAGCATGGCAGGAAGCACAAGAAGAAAAAGCAGTTCACTAAAATGTCTCATAACTTGCTCTTTTGAATGGGGTATCTGAAACTTTGTCTGGTTAAACTGTATCTAATCTTGCACAAGCAGGCATTGTCTGATTTTTATGGTATCCATGCACGTTCAAGAAGTTTTCCACCTTAAAAACAAGGAAGGGGAGTTGAGGGGGGTACAGCCAATCCATAACTGAGTAACAGTTGCCTTTTATGATTGGCAAGTTCTTTGGGACCAAGATACCCCCCAGCCTGACTGACTAGGAGGCTGAGATGCAGTTCGGCCCTGTCTTTATGTCAAATCACTGCCATCAAAACAATGGCTCATATTACATGAAAATCTTGTGCAAATGAGCCATAATGGGAATGAATGACAATCTCGTAAGACCATGCAGCAGGGCCCTCCTTTGATGTGAAATACTGTTAATCTTTCTCAAACATAGCACACTAAGTATACTTGGCAGTGAGAAAGTCCCCATAGTACAGATTTGGAGATAAACAAGCTGTAAGTGAAACAGACACCAATAAAAAAAAGTTCCATATTGGTCATAAATTTCCATTTACTTGAGCCATGTTTCTGTTGTTTTTTGGATTGCTTTTTTGGTTGTGGTAGTTATCTTTTCTGTTTAGTCTTTCGCAGAATATTTATACATTACATTTCCTTATTTTAAAATCGTGGTTACAATTCCTTTACAAGTATTAGATGTAAATTTTAAATAGCTGATGTTAAAAATTATTTTTAAAGAGATTCCAAGGGTTACAATAATTTGAAAATGTCTGAAATGCTTTATTTAAAGCTTTTGTCATTAATCATAGTGGACTCAGACTGATGGCTTTATATTATGTTGTGCCATAACACGAAAGAGGGAAAGAATGAGGGGAGGGTGGCAGAGAGAACTTTCAAGCATGTTGTTTTCTACTGCAAGAAAAGAATAACTTAGGTGTTTCTATTTTTAAGGTGGTTTAAATAACCATCTAAGTATCTATATCTCCCAAGGAGTTATAGATCAGCTTTTGGATCACAAACAGTCTTTTCTTTCACTCTCTAATATTAAAATCAAACTGTTTTGTTGGATAGCCAAATATGTAAGGCACATGTAGTCTAATGCAAGCTGAGTCAATCATGGTAATTCAGTGCTGGTAGGAAATATGCCTCTTCAGTTGTGCTCTGCTTTTGAAGTGTTGCCTAAAAATCAGCCTTGGGCTTCAAAGAGAGAGGGATTACAGCCTTTATCCAGCAATTAATATGGCTGGAACTCAGAATGTCAGTGTCTAGCCATGCTTCTGGCTGGACAGTAGCATAGCAGGAATTCGTTCTCCATCAAGACATGGAGTAAATCATAAAAATGAATAAACAAGCAGTAAAATATTATTAATGTGTGGCAGGAAAGAAGAGAGGGAAAAAATATACCTTCCACTTCTAATGACCTGCCTGGTTTTTGACATGCAGACAAGCCCTCCCAAAAAAGTGATGTCCCCAGACCTTTAACCAGCCGTTCCACCTAGATCGTTTTAAACTCCCACCAACTGCTAAGCAGAAAGAAGTGCTATTAGAGAGAAAGCTATTCCTTTCACCGTCTAACACAGATCAGATGACAACCTCTCTAAGTCCCTCCTCTCTGTCAGAGTTCAAGGGTTCAAAAATGGTCAGAATATCAAACAACAGAAAAGCAGCAGGATTTTGCAGGAAGAGTTTAAGTACCTTAGATTATGCAGAGTGGTCAGAAGAGACACTGGTGGTAGGTTTTATTTTTTCTTCTCAATCTCATTTTAAGTGCCTTCTGATAATAGCCCACAATAGTGATCCCCTTCTGCTATAGGGTGGCTGTAGAATGCAAGTCCCTAAAATGCCATTCATTTCTATTTCCTATGCTAATATGTTTGAGATTGAATATTAAATGACAAAATGTCCCCACCTTCATAACAATAGGTTATTTGGGATTTATATTTCAACATGTTATGTTTAGTTTGGTCTGAAAGCAAACGGGTGTCATGTTGTCTAGGAATTGTGAACAAAAATGAAGAGAATCTATCACTGAGTTTGAGGAAATTTCTCCCTTCTAATAGGTAGGACCCTCCCACCCCCATACACTCACCCAGAACAACCAAAAAGTCTTATCCGTTAAAATCTTATATGGTTGTTTCTGCATGTTTCTTTATAATTTTTCTACTGACTTGAAAGAAAGCCTACATGCAAAGTATTTACAGAAGAGTATCATTGCATGCTGACAGTCTAAGCAATGTGTTGCATTAATAAGCAATGTTTTGTGTAGAAGACACTTGAAGAATGATCACTATAAAATCTAATATTAACAAAAATTTTAATATGTATAACTTCTTGATATCAGATACATATTTGCCTCTAGATCACACATATAAATATAGAATTGAGATCACAAAGGCCTTTGATTTTCCATATTCTTTTTGCATTTATTTCCTTTTTTACCTTGCCTTGCATTTGACACTCACAGTAAAGGGCCTGACAGAGTGTTTTAGTTCCACATAGAGTTAGAAGGGAGAAGAAAGGATGGTTGATGGATTGAATATTGAAGGGAGGGGAAAGTGATGCCCATAGGCCTCATTCTGTCAAAAATGGGGACTGGGATGTTCACAAACTTAAACAGAATCCATTTTACCCTTTCCATTTTTGCCACCTTGTTGTTTTGCCATAGAATAAACAGAGTCTTTAATGTTGGAAGAAATGAGTAAAGGAAAGATAATGCACGAAATAGGAAAACAAAATTCTTCAGCCATTAGAAAGAAATAGGAACATGAAAGAAAGCCAGCTTTTAAGATTTCATCTCATATTATTTACTAACATAAAATTCCCTGATAGTACAATATCATTATCCAGTAAGCTTGGGGTTTCCCCAATGTCTACTTATAAAAAGCATACCATGGAATATCCCTACTCCATATTTAGTTATCAGCAGAGTCTAGTTGTTAGGTATAAACTATTTAAAACTTCATTCAAAAAGCCCATAACCTATTTAGGGTTTAATGTTACTAGACTCATCCACAATCACTATGTTATTCTCACTCCCATCAATGCCCTTCAATGACCCCAGAGGTATAAAATTATAGATTTATATAAATATATTATACATAGAAAGATTTATAATAAATCTACAGATTCATTAAATAGAATCTATTTAAATGTACCACCTTCTTAAAATATCTTGTCAGGTAAAATTGTTTTGTTGTTGTTCATATGAAATTAGCATTTTTTATAACAATATGCACTGGAAAATAATTTTTTAAAAAAGGAAACAAAAATACATTTATTTCTTATAAAGTTGAAATTTCTGCAGGGTTCTCAGTATTTCCTAGCAATCCTATTTATTATTACTGGTTAACTCATTTCTAAGTCTTCTCATCTCGTATTTTTTTTAATTTAATTTTTTGAATGAATAATACATTGTCATATTAAATAAAGAATTGTCCATCAAAATAAAGAATCACTTCCTCCATCTATCCAGTTTCCCCAACTCTTCAGTCAGGTAAATTTTATGATTTCGATACATTCTTTTATTGTCTCTTTATGTATATACAAGAAATAGAATCAATCACTATAGTCACTCCTGAAATATCTGCCTGCTGCTCCATCCCTCATTCGCAGCTTCACCTCATATATCATTGCAACCACAATGCCCTCATTTTCCACTCATCTACTAACCTACTCTGTGCACATCCTTCTTCTCATTTTCCTCCTAACAACAGAAAAGGTGCTTTTCATCCTAGTGAAATCCAGTTCTTCCACGTGGGGTTAGGCTTTATCCTTCTCACTTTTGTCTCAAAACTTTGCTCCTTCGCCTCTCCCTTTTCCTCCTACATCTCCACTGTCTGCTTCTCCAGGTTCTGGAGCTGGCTATTTAAATTTAAATGAATTAAAACTAAATAAAATTTAAAATTTAGTTGCTCAATTGCATTAGCCACAGTTCAAGTGCTCAATAGTCACATGTGACTAGTGGCTATCAAATTAAATTGCTCAGATATGGAACATTTCTAGCATTGCAGAAAGTTCTATTAGACAATGTCATTCTAGAGCATGTTTGGAAAATGAGAGAATGTCCCAATTTCATTACTCACTAAGTGTGACCTTGGCCAAGTTATTTTCTCTACCATGCTTCAATTCTTTTATCTAGTAAAATGAGAAAAAGAATAGTATTGATTTTGTAGGTTATTGCATATGAAGAACATGTATTATGTAAATTGGCATGAAAAATTGAATATAAATATAGATGAGGACATAGATATAGGTATGGATACAGAAATAGATATATAGAGATAATTATTTCAAAACAATTAGTTTTCTTTCCATAATGAATATTTCAATCTCACTAAGGGAAGCTACTATTTTTTTTTTTACCTTGGGCAATTCTAATAAGTTGTACTTATATCCCCAAGTCCTCCTAAGTATGGACCCACATTTATGTTTTCATTTCACTTGACACATACTTTTATAATAAGGTATTATCGCATAACATCTGTAAATGCACAGACCGTAACTTTGTGTTTTGAGCACTAAGCAAAGGTCCAGGACACATAATAAATGTGTAATAAATTTTGTTGCATTGGATTAAATTTAGTTAGAGATACTTGATTAATGTTTTCTGCATGTGAAAATTCCTCTTACTTCATTTAAGCTATATCCCCATTTATATGTCCAAATATCATGTTTTCTCTTTATCATCTATTCTAGAGTTTGTAATCCTATAAATTTTATTGCTTTCTAAATGTTCAAATCTGCATTAGCCCACTTGAATTGCTTTATACTCTTTTTCAATGTAAAGATTATCATTAAAAGATCTACTTATAGTCAGAAAGTTACATTTGCCTACCACTAGTAACCAAGATAATTATGTATCTTAAAAATCTTCGGTTGTACTTTCAGACTCTAATATCTGAAATGCAATAATTAGAAAGGGAAGAAGCAAAGAAAAATAAATAGTAGTATAACTATTATTCTTTGCTGTCCATATAAAGAAAGATATATTTCCCTACTAGATGTTGGCACTGATATATTTTAAACAAGTATGTTTAAAAGTTGTTAATTTTCTCTTTGAATATATACGTATATACATATTCAGTAAAAATATGTTGGAAATACTAATTATTACATTTTTCAGATAAAATATGCCCCTTCAGCAATTTAACTATTCTTAGAAGTAAATGCACCATAATTCTCTCATGTCACTCTTAGAGCTTCACATGTTTATTAAATGCCCAAGGATATTTATTAACATTAATAAGTATTAATGTTAAATGACATATTATTTTAAGTAAACCATTTTGCAGAAACACAGATATACACAAAGGGTAAAATAAGATGTGAGTATTCACTTAAAAATTTATTTCTTAATCAACATTTACAACTAAAATTAAGTATGTTATTATACACATCATCCCAGGTAATCCCCAAGAGAGTTTATGCATTTTGTGTACTAAAATTTTATTTCATGCAAAATTTGTTTGTACACAAATTTTTATATACATGTTGACCACATAAAGACTTGTACCTTATAAAAGGAGGATTTCTAATGTCAAATAAATCGGGGTACATTCATAAAAAGGAACACTGAGCAGCCATTAAAGAAGAACAAAGTAGATAGTTAGAGAGACAGAGAAATAAATAGATAGGTAGGATATAGAGGACAATCTCTAAAATATATTGTTAAGTATTTCAAAAATGTCAGAAGATAGTGAATAGTTTACTACTACTTATGTAAAAAAATAGAAATTTATCCACATATGTTTATCTGTTTGAGGTTATTCTGTCTATTAGTGGAAAAGAAATTTGGTTCTATTTGAATTTTTACCAGTTTTTTAAAATACTTTAGTTTTTATAAAATGAGTACATTCAGTTTTGCTAGTCTTGAAATAACAAAACAACCATAAAAAGACTTCTACTCATAGCTCCTAACCTATCAAATTCTGTTCCCCAAAACTACATTCTTTACATATCTCTTCGTTTTCATTGTTTCTAATTAAATGCCTTAGACTTATATTTCATAACCTATCAATTTTTATATGATATATTGACTTTACATTATGGTAAATATCATCTTACATAAACATTTCCCATGTCCAAATCCTTTGTGATTTGTACACTTTTTTTAGATATATATGTTTTGGGTTATATAAATATTATTCCCTGCTGAGCCAGATGATCATCAAACATGCTATCATTATTTTTCATCTCTAGTTTTACTTCTTATGTTGCATAAAGTTAATATGTGCCTTTTTTAAATTAGCGTATTGGTTTCCTTGTTGTACTATTTGTCTAAAGTTAATTACTCCTAAAATTTTAAACAGAATTATAATACTTATCCCAATACTATTTTCCACATGGTCAAATCAAATTAAATTAAAATGATTTTCCCACATAAATCCTCCTCTTTACATCCTCTGATCTCTTGTGAAACCTGATCTGATTGTTCTTTAGGCCAATTATAGAGCTTTTATTTTGGAACATTTCTCTGCCACTCTACTATGATGGAGCCCATGTTTCTTTCTTTCTTTCTTTCTTTTTTTTTTTTTTGAGACAGAGTCTTGCTCTGTCACCCTGGCCAGAGTGCTGTGGCATCAGTAGCTCACAGCAGCTCACAGCAACCTCAAACTCCTGGGCTCAAGCAATGCTTCTGCCTCAGCCTCCCGAGCAGCTGGGACTACAGGCATGTGCCACCATGCCCGGCTAATTTTTTTCTATATATATTTTTAGATGTCCATATAACTTCTTTCTATTTCTAGTAGAGCTAGAGCCAGGGTCTCGCTCTTGCTCAGGCTGGTCTTGAACTCCTGACCTCGAGCGATCCACCCGCCTCGGCCTCACAGAGTGCTAGGATTACAGGCGTGACCCACCGCGCCCAGCCCCATGTTTCTTTCTTGATTAACTTCTATTCTAGTGGAACAACAGTACTGGATTGAGAATAAGTATATGGAAGATTATTTGCTGAAACTTTATACGTTTGAAAATGTCTTCATTCTTACCTGACCAGAGTTTGGCAGAGAATAGATTTTTAGGTTGAAATTATTTTCATCAAATTTTATATGCTAGGTACTTGGTAGACCTTTCTAATCTGTTGACTCATGTCCTTCACTTCTGGAGGAGTTTCTTGTATTATAGCTCTGTTTTTTCTGTTCTTTGTTTTTAGAACTCCTATTCATGTTGATATCAGACTTCCTGGAAAATATTCTAAGTTTCTTTTACTTCCTAGTGTTCATTTTTTGTCTTTTTATATTACTTATCACAGATTTCCTCCACTTAATCATTTAGCCCTTCTAGTTATATGTTTAATTTGTATTTCCAAGGGCTGTTTTTCATTCCCTGATCATGTTTTTTTTTAAAAAAATAACATTCTTATTTCATGGAAGCATTAGTTTCTTTTGTTTCTTTGATGATATCAGTTTTTGTTTTTTTCTGTTCCCTAAATCATCTCTCTCTTTAGCTCACTTTTATATGTTTTGGTCTGTGTGTTATATTTGAAGCCTTTTCTAAAATGTCTGGAGATTCTTAGGTTTTCGTTCATATTTAAGAGTACGTCTCCAAGAAGTTGAATGCTCTGCTTGGTGGGAAGTGGGTAAAGATTAGTGAAACCATCTTTTTTGTTGTTAGAAGCCCTTGCATCTTTAACTAAATGTATGTTTGGTGGAGATTTTCAGCTGTAGTCAATCTCCTTACTGGCGAATATTAACCCAGCTACTGGGAATCTGGTGGCCAAAGTGAGGTGCTTTGTCTGGGGATACCACCCTTTTACTTTCTCACCCACATGCTGCTCTGTGCCTTGCATCCCAAGTCTTATCCCCTTCTTTGTGGTATCTGGAGCCTCCAAATTCTGAGCTTGCCAAGGTTCTACAGAGCAGGTAGCTGTACTTCTCATCATTATCTCTCTCTGCAGGCATGTAGGTTTCTACTCTTTCTACTCTGCTGAGTCAGTTATTACCCTTCCATCAGCTTTCCACCTTCTAAAAACCCACTGACATCTTCTTTGTAATTTCTTCTTTCACATTCTTTGCCTTATGATTTTATTTATAAGTTTTGCATGCCTGTATTGCAGTTGAGGAAAGAATGGTGGTAAATATGCTTTTGTTTCCCATGTTTAATTGAATATACATGCATATTTTTAAATATGCAACAGGGCCCCAGAAGTTTTAGAAGTACTCATATAATTT
The DNA here is from genome assembly GCF_020740605.2 of Lemur catta. Lineage (NCBI taxonomy): Eukaryota > Metazoa > Chordata > Mammalia > Primates > Lemuridae > Lemur > Lemur catta. The sequence goes on along the minus strand of NC_059128.1, from coordinate 178,457,123 downwards.
TCACCACCAGAAAAATACTGAAGTAAAGAAATCTTCACAGTCTGTGAAAACCTTGAAGTATTTATACTGGGAAAATTTAGTGTACAATGTCATATCTAGTACTATAACAACTCCATGTCAATTTCTCCAGAAGCATATTTTCAGTACAAGAAAATGATTGTTTTCCTACACCTTCTCGCAGGAGCATAAATCAGTTCAACATTTCCAAAGGATAATTTGAAAATATATATGAAGAACTTGCAAAAGAAACATAACCTACTGATCTAGTGATTACCTTACAGAAATTTGTCTAGGAAAATCTCAGTATATCTATTTAGTCAGAGATAATTTGGTTGCAAGTTAAATGAAAGTTGATCACAGGAAATCTCCTAACACAGTTGCTAGAAAGACAACCAAGCTTTAAGGAGCCACATTTTGACTCATCCCTGTCTTTCTCGGTGCCTCTCCAAATGGCACTATCAGCCTTGGATCTACAGGATTATCTAATTTGGTTCCCTATGACTAAATGGCTCAGTCTCCAACTCTCAATCCCACTTTCTGGGAGAATGAATCTGATTGGCCTGGTCAAGTCAGCTTTTATGGTCAGCACCCAAGAGGGACTTAGTTGGACCATCAGAACTATCTGTTCTAAGACTACTAGGACTGGGAAGGTTATTTTAGAAAAAAAATCGTGAAGATCTGGAGAAATTTATCAGAGTTTCCAACCGAACAATAGAAGGACTCCAGATAGTATCTAGAATACTAGCTAACTAGGTGAGTTGATCCAGTCTACAATGACTAGTTTAGGTTCAAAAATTAGCTTGAACCATGACTCAAATACCATTGAAGTTGTTTTAATTTCAGTTTGATATTGATCCAGCAAATAAGGGATACAAAGGATAATCATCAAATCTAGGAGCTAATTCAGTGAATGCAGCTCCCATTGCCTTCCTGGATTCTCAAAATTTTGCTCAAATTTCAAAAGGTTTTGTAGCACCCTTAGAGTGAAAAACCAGATAGGTCAGAGAATCACAGAACCTTAGGCTCGCTTTTTTTTTTTTTTTTTTTTGTCCACAGTGGCTGAGCTAGAGAAGATGAGAGAGAAGCAGGTCAGCACTCTGGGCTTACCTTATTACTAGGAAGAAAAATGTAATATACCTAACTTACATTTTTGCACAACCTATTCAGCATTACCACCATGTACCTCCATGAAACCTCCAGGTTTCATTTCACATGGCCTAACCATGGCCACCACAATATATAACATAAATGAGCAAAGAGACTGTATTGAACAAAGTGGGTAACAAGTAACTGACACCAGACTTAGCATAGACAAGAAAACTAAGATTGCAAAGACTGTAATATATTGGAGAAAGAAACTGCTATTCAGTTCTAGGTGACTATATTTTTGCAGAAAGAAGTATTTCTTTACTTCTTGTTTCTAAAAACAAGTCAGATATCCAGATTCTTATGTGACATTTCTGGATTTTGAAATGTTGGCAACTATCAAGATTTTTTAAAACGTCATGTTGGCCAAGAAGAAAACACGTCTGTTGATAGAATCAGGCCTGCATACAGCTGATTTGTGAAGATATCTCCACATACCCTAACACGCATACACACACACACACACACACACACACAAACACACCCTACACAAATGAGTTTTGGATTTTAATAAGTCCCACAGGACAAAATCCAATATAATAAAGAATAAGAAATTTAGCCTCATACACAAATTTTCCTCAAAATCACAGAATGTTAGAATAGGAAAGAATATAGGAATTCAATTATCATAACTCCATTATTTTATAAATGAGACAACTTATGTTTATTTTAACAAATTGTTAAAAACTTAAAGATAGTAAATATTTTATGTATGTAATTATTTTTGGATTTTTCTTTGAAAGGTGCTTAGATTCGTTAAATTCTAAGATTCATATCTAGGTATCATATCTCTACAAGCATTCTAGCTAATTCTTATTTTAGTTCAAATCATAATTTATCAAAAAGCTTTATTTACATTCCTTTCATAAAACTAAGCAGATTTATTTCAATGTGCCATCAAGAAGGCTTTTTATAACTAAAGCACATAATAATAGTGTGATTATTATGGAATAAATAATGCCAGCATTAGCCTCTATGAATTATTGGCAAGGTACCCACCTTTGACCACTCACTTCACTTTACATGTGAAACTGGTAAAATGCTATATTTATTTCAGGGTGCATTTGTCCAGGTGATTTTCAAACTTGGTTCTTGTGCCCAGATTTTTTTAGCTCGTTTGACTTCCTACATTGAAATTTATGGTGCATTTCCCAATGCTCCCTGCTGTGTCCCTCATCAGGTCCTGGCTACCAGGCCACTAGGAAAGAAGTGAATGCTGGAAAACCCTGTGGCTGTTCTTAACTAAAGAACTGCAAACATGACCAAAGTTCTCTGCAAATGCTCCTAGATTGTCAGAAGAAAAATAGCAACAAGCTGCAGCCATTCAATGAAGCAATATTTTCCTTATTACTTGCAAAGTCTTTTATTTAGCCTCAACAGTATCATATTTGAAATGATTTTATGACTGGGGGCAATACTTGGCTAGCCATCTGTTCTCTCAGATTAGCTGTCAGATGAGCAGAGTGTTTTTGGACAATGTTTTCAAATTGCTTTAAAATACCAACAAATTCAATATTTGTTCATGGCAGTAGGGAATATTTTCATATTTTTTTCCAAAAAAGGCTGGATTTTCCAATAATTTTACATTGTCTATTTAGTCACTGGTGCAAATAAGTGGATTCTAGCTAACATTTTAAAAAAGAAAAGAAAAGGAATAAAAGTGGTCAAAATGTCGAGATGGGTTTGGTATACCAGAGCTGTCTCTACGCTTGCAATTATAAAAGCAAATCTTTAATTTGGAGATTTCTGCCTATCCACCATTACAAGCCCCTTCGGGGCAATGATCTATCAAGTTCTGACTGTCTCAAACTGTTTGTGCCAGGGTCCACATCGATCACACTCACACTTGCTGCACTTTTAGCCAGAGAGCCAAGAAACAATAATTTTCAATTAAGAAACTGGAAGACTTGGAGTTTGATTTATGGTGCATGACTAATTATCAAATAGCTGGCCTAATGAAAATTAAGGTGCTGGTTACTACAAAGATTTAACTTCATTTTCTTGAAGAGATACTGATATGATCCAGAATGTAATTTATTGAAGTAGTATGATGCATTTTAAAAGTCATAGACATGTAAATGAGATAATTATCATTTTTAAATGACAGGGCTAATTATTGATATTATGATGAATTTTATATTCAGAGTACATATACACCTGAAATAAAAGATTATCTTGGCTTGTAGTAATGATTTTTTGCTTCCTTCTTATGCTCCAGGAAGATCTAAAACTGTTGCACATATTGTAAGGATTAAAAAATCATGTTAAAAAAAGAAAATTAAAATTGAAAATTACTTGATGTAAATTATTCAGAATGAGTAAATAAATAAAAACTTTAAAACCATGTAAAATATTATCAAGTGAATGTAACATGCCATATGTATGTTTTATATTATTTATAATTTTTCTTGGATTGCAAAATAGAATTTTGAAATGCAGATACCTAAAATCATAAAAATGCAAGTTTACCTTTGTTCCATAAATGAAATAATTTAATGCTATATCATGTGTAATATTCTCTACCCTATTAACATGCACTATATTTATAAATATTCAACTTTCTACCCTAGTTTTTCTCTATTCCACTTCTCACATTCTCCTGTGCAACCAACCTGAACTATCCCTTGTTCCCCAAACATCACATTCATTTCCTGCCAATCTTCCTTCACTCACATAGCTCTAACTATCTATAAACTTCTCAAAAACCGTATCTCCAAATTCTGCCATCTTTCAACTCCAATCTTAAGTGTCATATCCTCTATGGGATGAGCAAAAATTTTATCTTTATCCTTTCACTCCACCCTGGAAGGATGTCTCCTTTCTTTTAAGTCCAATAGCATTATATGGTCATTATTATATCAGGGCCTCTCAATCCTGGCTGCTACAATGGGGACTTGTAGTCTTTTGGTTTTTTTATTTGAGTGCTGAATAATTGGTGTTTTCAATTTGTTACAATTTGTCTCCCTGTATACTTATATGCATTTTTCTAAATGTACATTATACTTCAATAAAACATATTATTAAAATTTTAGTGTTGTGACTCCATCCCAAACCAATTAAATCAGATTCTCAGAGGGATAGAGCTTTGGCCATTGGTATTTTTAAAAAGTTCCCTAGATGATTCTAACATTCAACCAGATGTTCGGAACCACCGATCTATCTGATGTCTTGGGAAGTTCATCTTCCTTTCCAGAGAGACAGTTACCATTAATAAGTATCCAACAAAATGTGAATGGATGACCAAAACTATAGAACCCCTAACCATGTACATTCTTTCAAGGATTTTTATGTTTGACCCTTTTCTAGGTGATGTGCTTCTATTTTATAATCACTGCATGTTTCCGAGTTGGCCAGATGCTCTTACGAATGCTCACTCCTAAAATGTGATCCATTTCTGTGGGGTTGATATTGTAGTGTTTGTAATTTTACAATTCTTATTGTAACCTTATAAAAGTTGCCTTCTCCCTTTCTGATTGTGCACTTCTTGAGACCAGGAGCTGGTTCATCTTTTTTCAATAAATGTTCATAATAGCACTATTCTGATGTTGTTTGGCCAACTCTAAGGCTACTATCCAAAAGGATAGTGAGGAAGAAAGAAAAGAGTAGGGTAAGAAAGAGGATAATTTATGGCTCTCTAGGTTTCACTATGTTGTTTACAATGGCAAAAATATTAGAAACAATTTCCTAATAATTTAAATCATAATATATTAATAACCAAAAATGTTTATTGAAATAGCTTATCTTTAGTGAAATTTATTTTCAGCTGTTCTTTATATTGCTACCAAATTTGTTGATACAGACACTAATTAATAAGTTTACACTGGAATAAAGCATCTCAGTGACAGACCTAAAATCTATTTGCATTCTACCCTATATCTAGAGCTGTCTTTCTAAAGTACAAACTTAATTGAGTTCTTACCCTATTTCATAATCTTTACCACATACCCATCTCCTAAGTTACTGCTACTCAAATTGAGGTTTGGGGGCCAGCAGCATGTGTGGAAGCTTATTAAAAAGACCAAATTTCAAGCCTCACTCCAGAAACAACTGAATCATAATCTGCATTTTAATGAGATCTCCAAGTGAATCATATGCACACTGTAGTCTGAGAAACTCTCATCTGAAGAATAGTAAAAGGCCACACCCTTCATTATCTGTCTCTCATCTCCATCTTCCAGCTTTATCTCCACCTAATTCTTCACACCCAACCTGTGGTCTCATATAGGGTTTCTAAAACAAACAAGTACTTTCCTGTTTTGCAATCCTGTTAGCTCTATTTTGGCTGCCTTCTCACACATTGACCTGATAATTCACCTGGTGACTTTCTTAATTCAGATTATTCTCCTCCACTTTGATGCAAGACCTTCCCTGACTCCTTGTGTAAAGTTAGGGTCTTTTTTTCTTGTTTGCAAGGATCTATTTTTAAAAGTTACCAAGTTGTATTGTAAATAGTGTTTGCATTCCTATTTTTTCTTTTAACTGTGAACTCCTTGAGAGCAGAAATTGCATCTTGTTAATTTCTGCATTCCTCTTATGCTGTCAGTGGGAATGTAAATTAGTACAGCCTTTATGGACAACAGTGTGCAAGTTCCTCAAAAAACGAAAAATAGAGCTACCATATGATCCAGCAATCCCACTGCTGGGTATGTATCCAAAAGAAAGGAAACCGATATATCAAAGAGATATCTACACTCCCATCTTCATTGTAGCACCATTCACAATAGCCAAGAGAAATCCACTTAAGGTGTTCATCAAGACATGGATGCATAAAATGTGGAATATATATATAGTGTAATATTATTCATCCATTAAAAAAAGAATAAAATCCTGTCATTTGCAACAACATGGGTGGAAGTGGAAGACATTATGTTAAGTGAAAAAAGCTAAGCACAGAAAGACAAATCTCACATGTTCTCACTAGTATGTGGAAGCTTAAAAAAAATTGAACCATGGAGATAGTGAGTAGAATGATGGTTATCAGAGTCTAGGAAGGGATGGAGGAAATACAGTGGGAATGGTTAATGGGTGTAAAAATATAGTTTGATAGAATGAGCAATATTTGATAGCACAACAAAGTGACTATAATCAACAATGAGTTAGGGTATACTTTAAAATAACTAAAGAATAGAATTGGAATGTCCTTAACACAAAGAAATGTTAAATGTTTGAGATGCTGAATACTCCAAGTCCCTGATTTGATCATTACACATTGTATGCCTGTGTCAAAACATCAAATGTATCCCACTAATATATACAACTATTATGTACCCATAATATTATAATTAAGAATAAAAAAATTTTTTAAAAGAGAAAGCTCCAAGAAAAACCTTTTCTCTGGCTTGAGGTTTAAAAAGGGGGTTGGAGGGTCACTGCAAGGCAGAGGCTCTGGAAGGAATCCCTAGGTTGCCCCCTGCCTTTTAATGTCTGTGATGGTTAATTTTATGTGTCAATTAGCCTGGGCTAAGTGATGCTCAGATAGCTGATAAGACATTATTTCCGGGTGTATATGTGAGAGTATTTCTGGAATAAATTAGCATTTGAATCATAGACTGAATAAGGAAGATCCCCCTCCCTAATGTGAGCTGACGTCATCCAATTCATTGAGGGCCCATCCATATAGGAACAAAAGGTGAAGAAAGGGCAGATTCTCTCTTCTTGAGCTGGGAGACCCATCTTCTCTTGCCCTTAGGTATCAGAGCTCCCGGTTCTCAGGACTTTGAACCCTAGGAGTTATGCCACCGACTCCCTTAATTCTCTTTGAATTTGGACTGACTTAATCCACCAGCTTTCCTGGCTCTCCAGCTTGCATATAACATATCATGGGACTTGTTGACCTCCATAATAATGTAAGCCAATTATCATAATAAATCTCTCATGTAAAAAAATCCTCCTTTCCTACCTAACAATAGTTTAGACATCAAGAAATGAGTCAATAAATGCTTTATGAGTGCTGGACAAAAGGCCTAGGAGAGACCATTCCTTAATGCAAAATGTTGCAGAATATTTATTTTACACATTTGAAAACACTTTGATTGTGGTTATTTATTTATTCATCAATAATGGAATAAGATTTATATAGAAATATAGAATCAGAAGTGACTTGGAATATAATTTAATTATCCATTCATTCTCTTTCAAAAAAGATTAACTTTGTATATATTTTGTACACAAACTTAACAAGTTATTTCTAAGTATGATGATGAACTAAATAACATAGTTAGTATTATTTTCAAATACATCCCTTACTGAATTGTAGAAGTAAGTTACATAATGCATTTAGCATAGTATTGGTATAAAGTGATTAATAATAGATATATTATCTTTCTCCAGCCTCTCTTCCCCTTAAGCTAAATTTTTCATGCTGCAATTAAATTCCCATTGTTTTTGTTCAATGCTTAAATAAAAATGTAAAAATATAAAATTAATTTCCAAATCTCATTTTAGTTCAAAAGTAACAGAGCACACAAGTGAAAATTTTACTCACTTGTTTTATTTCCCTTGCCAAACCACTGACATAGTACCACTTTCTGTTTGATGCTTTGGCATTTTTATGACTAGACCTGTACCCTAGCCAGTTTATCTACTCTAGACTATCCTTTCACAAATTTTAGATTCCATTGGTGTATCAAAGTTTCTAGGTTTTTAAACTATATATAAACTATATACTTTTATAGTGTATAGATTTAGGTAATTGGCCATTAATCAGCAGATTGAAGATATCAAGAGATAAGTTTTGAAGAATGTTTTATTTTTCTTGATCTACTAAGCCTGATAGAATCAACTATGTATTTCAAAACATGTAGTCTAAATTCAGATGTAATGAAGTTTTAGAAATGCCTTAATCAATTTATTGCTGTTTTATTTTTCTATTTATAAGTACACAAAAGTGATATATGATTACTTTAAAAACTATGTCTAAATAGATTTAAAAGAGCTGTTTACACAAGTATAAAATAAAATATACAAGGAATAAGAAATCATTGAATCATAGTTTAATTATCCTGAACATATAAAATAATGTTTTGGCTGATAATTAATCACATATTAAGTTTAACCAAATACAGTAAAATTTTGAAATGTAAACATAAACATTGTGTTTGACTTTTGAGTCCTATCTCTGAAAAGAAAGCCAATAATCCTTCACTCTTAGTACTTCACTTTTCTACTTCTAGACTGTTATATAAGAAGGAAAGAAAACTCTTTTGTACTGAGTCAGATATTTCTATATTTAATTAATTTATTTGGGATAGCAGCTTAATCTATACAGTGGCTATTGCAATAAATAGCAACTTAAAGCTAACATTTACAATGTTCACTGTACATTAGACACTACATTTATTGTGATCTACTTATCACAGAAACCTTAAGGGAAGGTACTATTATTATCCTCATTTTTAGAGATAAGACAATGGACACTTACAGGCATTAGGTAATTCCCCAAAGTCACATATAAATGGAGGAATTGAGATTTTCCACCCATATTGACTGACTCCAGAACCGTTTTCATCACTGTGCTATTATTGCTATTCCCAGCTAACACACAGCCCCATGAAGCATGTTACACAAGCACAAAGTTTTGATGTGGTACACTCATACATTTGTAACTCTGTACTCTAAATAGCAATAAGAGTACCTTACATCCAGAAAACATACGAATCATCATAATTTTTACCTAATGTAACTATAATATTAGATGTTTAATCCTAAGAAATAGCTCAAAATAAGTGCTCTAATGGAATGTTGTCTGTAATTAATAAAAATTAAAAAATAGTATTCCACAGTAGGAAAGTAGTCGAAGAAAATAAACACAAACTCACTGAAATATTTGGAAGCAAATAAAAGCACAATTATAAAATTATATCAGCCTTTCTAATGTTTATAATACTATGTGAAAAAGGCAGGCTAAAAAGAAAAAGGGAAGGAAAATTTTAACATTTATTAAGCACATACTATACGTCAGACACCAAATATTTTATACAAAATATTCCTTTGTTTAATCATCACCATAACAACGAACGGAGAGGACAATTACCCCTTCCCCTGCTTTTCCAGATAGAGGTTAGGCACAATGAGTTAAAGCTTTTGCTAAAGGTAGCACAGCTAGGAAGAAATGGTGCAGGAACTTTTACTCAGATTCTTCTCTCACATCTCAAAGTATATTCTTCTCTATTATCCCACGCTGCTCCTCAAAATGGAATGCACATTTTGATTACAACTATAGAAAAATGTGATTGTTAATAAGGAAATCTTTGTTTAAAACCTGGAAAATGAAAATAATATGCTGAAATAATAGGATTATGATATTTTTCTCTTTTCCCTCAGTTTTTTAATGGTGATCAATAGTCAAAAATATACCTATATCCATAATTACATTCAGTGATATATTAACACCTGGTTCTCTTTGCTTTTTATGTATGTGTTACTCCTGCATAAGGCAGAGAGAGGGAACAAGAATGTTTTAAAAGCCATTTGTGGCTCAAGCCACACTCCCTGCCCTGACTGGACATCTGCTTGGAGGGAGACCACAGAGAAGTCAAAGAAGCCACATTTAAGGTATATGTTTAAGCAGCTCGCTGAATTGCATTTTTGAGAACTACAGATTCTCATGCAGTCTCTAAGTCTTCTATCTTGAACTGATACTGTGGTGTATAACTAAAATACTAGAATAAATTAAAGTTAGAAGGCTCCTGCATCTTATTTGCTAAATCTAATGGCTGAGTCATGCTTTTGCAGTGCCTTGATTGACCTAAGACTGTAGCAAATCGAGGGTCACCAGGGAAGGGAGCCTCCTTTTAGTACCACAGATTATTGCCAATGCTTGCTACAACTCTGACAGGTGGGTAGTATTTTTCCTATTATAAATAAGGAAACTAAGTTTCACAGGTCACTTGACAAACGTATGAGAGAGAATTCTAACTTTATTCTTTCTGTCTTGAGAGCCCACATTCTATTCATTTCACTGTGTGATTGCAGGGTAGGAAACAAGAAGGAACATTTACAACCCAGGGATCCAGGCTGTAGATTTTAGAAGTGAAGGAAGAGTTCTTCTGACAGGGTCATTTGGGGAAGACAGCATGGAGCGCCGCCGGAGAATGTTCTTGAGGAAAGATATCAGTGTCAGAAAGAGCAAATTGTACAGTTTGACTGAACTAATTGCTGTGCGCAGGGAAGAGGTGCTAAAAAGTTATACTGGAAATATATAAGACCCCAGAAGCTGGAACCAGGGTTAAACTTGGGGCCCTGTGCTTCCCCTACTTAAATTTATATAGGACTTAGCTAATTAATAATCTATGTGCTATGTATACCCCAAATCTTGTATATTTTAGCATATTACTGACCCTACTAACTCATTTTCCATGTGAAGGTCAATCTACTTTTCCATTATATCTTGAAAATTAATTACAGTATAACAATAATTTGTGAACAAAGTTCCCATATTTTAGTCTTCAGTGGCCAGGCAGTTAACCTAAATGTGTGAAATGTATGGAGGCAACTGAAAGAGTGGTATGGATTTCAGAAAACTAGACAATGAATTTTCCATCTAAGGCATTCAAATTCAAACTTTTAATAAACATGGCATTTATCATGTAATAATGGTATATTATGCGTTATTCTAATTGCTTTACACATATTAATTCATTTAATCCTCACAGCAACCCCATGAAGTGGGGAAATAAGAAGCATTCTCATTTTACAGAAGAAAAAACTGAGGCGTGAAGAGGTTAAGTAAATTACTCCAAAGCTAGTCAGTAGTAGAGCCAAAATCTGAACCTAGAACTTCTGGTTCAAGCATGTATTGCCTTAAGCACCGCAGTATATGCCTGGATCTCATAGAGTGCTATTCATGATAAATGATTTCTTCCTTATAACCATAAAAAATTTAGGATCAAATGTTGGTAAAACCTATGTTTCAGCAAATTTTTCCATCAAAAGGTACAATCTGGTCAACAAATATTTATTGTGCACCTACTATATTCAGAGTTCTAGGTACCATCCATGCAACCCTCCTGATCAAACCCGGAAAAACATGCTCACATGCTTACAACCTTTCAAGGCCATCCCATGACTAAATCTACTGACTATCACTCAACACTATTAAGGCAAGAATGAAAAAAAAAAATCACACATCCAACTGAATAAAATTACCTGTCAACAAAACAGAAATTCCATTTAATAGCTATAATTATAACATAGATGATTGGTTGTTCATGGGAAATAGAGTGGTTTTATAGAAATTATTTCTGTTAATACATCTATTCATAAAAATTACCACCCACCCCATCCCTGGTTACCCAGTGAAATTGCTTTAGAGTCTAGAGCAGTGTTTGCCAAAGCCACCTGTTTCATATTCACCTGGAGTTAATTAGTTAAAATGTAGACGTATGTACAACTCTCCTATATCAGAAACTTTTGCAATAGGACTCAAGGGTGTGAATGTTTAACAAGCCGTCAACATTTTGCATACTCCCCTAAGTTCGAAAACCACCAGTGAAACAGTGAGATGAAAGATGGGAAAGGGACTTATCTGACTTCCCAGAAAGTGTTGAGGTCTGTAAAAGAGTAATTTGTACTAACAGATAAATTCATGGTCCCTAAAATTAGACATTTAAGGTTCAAGTGTGCTTCAAATGTAATTTAGTTCACCATATTTTTAAATGCAAAAATGTCATTATACTTTGAGAAATTATAGCAAATAATTTAGGATTATGGGTTTATATTTAAAATTCTAGAGAAATGAATGTATCAGTTTGAATTTCCTTCTTCAGCAACTATCAACAACAAAACCAAAGTGTTTTAGACAAATAAAAGTTTATTTTCCTTTAAAACAGTAAGTCCAAAAACAGGCAGTTGCAAGCAATGATCCAGCTGCTCGACTTTGTCATGGGGTAACTCAAGTTTCCTATCTTTCTGCTTTTCCACTCTTAACATATCAGTTTGTAGCCTCATGGTCACAAAATGACAGTTTTTGCTCTAGCAAAGCAGAAAAGCAGAAAAAAAAGAAGAACACAGGGGCAGGCAGTGCCAGTTGTATAGGTCCCAACTCCCTCCCACCAGATGTCTACTTAGGTTTCATTCATCTCAGCAGTATCATAAGATCATACCACAAGAGACTGAAAAATTAAGAAACAGGATGCCATGATTGGTTTAGACCAGGAATTAGCAAATTACATCCCATAGGCCAAATGCTGCCTGCTCTCTGCTTCTGTAAATCAAATTTTATTTGAACACACCCTCACACATTTTTTAGATCTATGGATGCTTTCATGCTACATCAACAAAGTTGAGTAATCACAAGATAAATCTCCTGGCCCACAAAACCTGATATATATAATATCTTATCCTTTATTAAAAAAAGTTTTCTGACCCCTAGTTTAGACGAATAATGATCCATCACATGAACCTGGGCAAATGGCTGCCCTAGGGGTTCCCCGGGGCAGAAAATATACTGAGTAGACAATCGCAGTGTTTGCTACACTGTGTGCTCTCAGGGAACATTCTTTGCTCATTGCCCATCTGTAAAAAAAGAGGTGCCCCTCATGAAGCTGTATCTACCTCAAATCCTTGTTAGGATCCACTATGAAAATATATGTGAAATATTTAGCACAGTGTCTACCACATAACAAAGGTTCAATAATGTTAGCTATTAGTGCTAGTATTTACATAAAACCTGCTGTTTAGCCTTTCACTTTCCTGAACTGCCGTCTGAACTGCCTTTGCCTTTAGAAACTATTGAAAGTTGCTTTCATTCTAAAAATTATAATTACAGGAATTGTACTTGTCTAACAGTCTTTCTAGTGGTAGATTATGGTAATGTGTACTTGAAAACAAATTCTGGATATGTATGGACATAGCACCTGATTAAATTTTCTAGCACCTACAAATCAACTTAGACATATTTACTGGATATTACCTGCCTTAAAATGCAAAAAATCCTCTTAATTTGTTTCATATATGCAATACAGTGAACGGTACATTACGGAAAATCTTCTTTAAAGAAAATTGGTGTTTTTATAAGTCCTCTTCCTGGCATGCTGCTGTTTACCAATAGCATCCCTATCAGGCCTTGGATAAATATTTCAGCAAGCCACACTTAACCTTTAGAGTTGTCCTGAAAACACTCTTTGCCAAAAGATATTTAGATTTGTGAGATGAAAAAGGCTGCTATATAATTTTTCCATATTTGCATATATTCCTTAGTCCTCATAATCAATGAGCAAACATTATCTTAAATGTTTCTTTCCTTATGAAATAAATGAAAAATATATTACTAATAGAACAGTTTTTTAATACTTTAATATTAAAAAAATGTTCTATTAGTAATATATTTTTCATAATCACAGAAAGTTGAACACTTCTACTGTACGATTTTTTTTCAATGTACAACACTAATTTTCTATATTAAGAAGACATGGAGATCTACTTTTACAACATAATCTGAAACACAGAGGAAAAAAATGTTACATGCTGAGCAATGAAATTGAATTTTTTTGACTTTTGAAAGAAACTTACCATTTTGTTTAAGTCTTCCTTATTTTTAACTTAAAAAAATAGAAATCTACAAAATATTTTGGTAAAGTCTGTGGAACTCTGCAGGGGTATAAGGAAAAGAGTGAAATTACTTCTCTCCGTTAGATGAATAACTCACCAACTGGCTCTATCCTCATTTAGCGCCAATGAAATAATTATGAGGACACTTACATGAAAGTGATTGTTTTAATTCACTACAATCTCTCATGCTTGTTTTAGAATTATGAATTAAAACTCAGAGATATTGAACATAGATGATGAGAAAGAGTTGTCCAGTGATGTTGGGCTTGCAGCTAAGTATTTAGAGATGACTGCTTTTGTGCCACAGGCAAATATTCTCTTACAAGACAGGTGATCCTGAGAAGGCAACTTCATCAGTGAAATATTGCCTTGAGCAGGAATTTTGGCCTTAAAAAAACACCACAATAAGCATCTCCAGATGGCAACACAAACACTGTTATTGGAAAATAATCCACTACTCAGTCAAAAAAAATTACTGGAATATTTGTCCCATCACCAATCAACAGAAACCCTTAGGAATTCAAACCTGTAGCGTAAAACTTAAAAATGTACGAAGAAATTCTTTGCATTGAGACATTCTGTACCAGTTTATTCTAAGATTACCCAAGAGCCGGCTCCCTTCACAATGTTTCTCTAAGCAGTTTGCATTTCTTTGGTGCTGTGAGTCTGACCATCACTACTAGGTTGGCAGAGACCCCCATTTCATCGTGAATCTTTTAAACTTTTTGTTAAATGCTTATATACGTAAGCACCGTAATAGTTATATATAAAAGAGCTTTTGTAAATATTTATATATTATGCTGTCACCACCATTCTTGAATCTGTTCCCCAGAAGCTTGATGCAGCCTCCCCAGGGCTTCTAGTGTCTTTCTGCTTCCCCAGAACCTCCGTGGTGGTACCCAATCTACATCTTCTCTTCCTGGGAAATTCTTCTGCTCTGGACCCTTATTCCATCTTTTGTTATGTTCTATTCCAGTCAGCACCTGCAAAGTTATCCATTGGACTATATCCAGCTCTATAATTTTAATTCATCAACAGATCATTGATTTGTGCCTCCCACAACAAAGTGATTAGTCTTCATCTGTTATCTCTCCCAGTGGCATTTTACATATGGTCACATTCAAAACCCAAATAATAAGTCTATGGTGGGGAAATGTCAGATACTGATAAAGGTAAGTGGGCAAGATATACCGTACTGGGGGCAAGAGAGCCTTCTTGACATCTCATAAATGATCAGCCGGCGCTGTATAATCTAGCTGTATATAAAACTACACATTTGTTAAGCTTCATTTAAGTATTATTTACCTACCATTAAAGTAACCTACTTTAAGTGTACAATTCAATGATATTTAGTCAACTTACAGAGTTGTGCAACCATCACCACAGTCTAATATTCACAGCAACACTATTCATAATAGGCAAAAAGTAAGAACAAATTAAATGTGAATGGATAAACAAGAAACAAACAAAACCTGGGCTTTTTAATGCAGTCACTGCAAATTTCACTGAAGTTAAATCTGATGGATATAGTTTATTAATTTATCTGTAGATTAGGAGGAAAAATTTTAAGCAGTTTGAAATTCCCCTCATTCAGAGTAAAGTTTGTACTTTAATAAAAAGCTGAGGTTTACTATTTCAATGTCACTGAAATATAGCAGAAGATAATTTTACCATCAACATTTCTACTAGTTCTATTTGCATAATGAATGTATCGTTATATTATGTGAAAGGATCATTCGTTCTTTCAGTGAATATGAGTACTTTTACCCGGAGTAAGAGACTTGGAAAATCGTCTTCCAGAGTCATGTTATACTATTTCTAAAAATACAGGATTCATCTATGTGGCCATCCAATTATTTCTAGGGAGAATACTATTTATGCTTTGTAAACTTAAATGATTCATAGTTGTCAAAGAAAGAGATGATGGAAATAAATGTAGCACTTGGAAATAGTTTTATGTGTCTTATAGGATCAAATTCTAAAAAATTACTGTAATTTCAGTGCTACTAGTCACACTCTTGGAAAGTCCTGTTCACCAAAATCTGGCCAAATTTTGGCTAAGCAGAAAGCTTTTATTGGATGGAAGATGTGGGTCTTTCCATTAGAAAGAAATAAAGATACAAAAACTATAATTATTATGCATTCACTTCTCCCACATATGTGTCAGATGGCTTGTATTAAAGAGGGAAAGGAAACCCCACTGGAAAATACTTCCATCTACATATGAAATGGCCTATGCCCCAGCTTTCTCTGGATCAAAAACCATATGAATCAAAAACTGAGTTTAATGTTGTTTATATTTTTCATTTCTAATTTTAAATCCTCTCAAAACTCTATTTGTATATTAGATGGAATTTTATTGTATTTTATCAAGACTAACCAAAAGCAAGTCTACTCTATCCAGGGAATGACTTTACTCTCAACCCTTTTAAATCATGGCATCTAATTTACCTCTCTAAGAAATCTGTTTGATTAAATATTTTGTAGTGGAGACTCATTCACATCTGCAAAAATGGTTTTGCCCCTAGCTAGTGTCGAGTAGTGGTTTTCATTAGAAATTATGTTATTAAAGCTGTGGTTTAAAGAGAAATTCATCTGTATTTTGATAATATGTCCTGTCTTTTATGAGTATATAAAGAGCAAAAATATTAACATTGTGGATACATGAAGAAATAAAATATAGAGCTCTTCTCAGAATTTAATACCCGATAGTTAATCAATTCTCTTTGTCATTTGTATGAAGAATTTCCAACAAATTTTTAACAATTCACCAATCAATTTTGGAAACTAATCTGGCCAATTTCAGTCCCCAATCTCTCCCAGGTCCATAATTTTATAAAAGTCACAGGTTAAAGAGATCAATAAGACCCCTGGAAATCCCACTATCCCTTCATTATCCATTTGTACAGAAAGTTACAGATAAGCCAAGACTGGAAAGTACAGGCATAGTTCCCCTTAACCCTTTCCCAGGAACTGACTACATATATTTATCTGGTAATCAGTACCTATGCCCTTCCCTTCCTCCCTGAGCAAGATCCCAGGACAGGAAATTTTACTATTTTTAAAAAAATCATTCTTGCTTAAGTTACCTAAGAGCATGGAGAGTGATGTCAAATGTTGACCTAGACTAATTTATCCCCCCAAAGCAAATTACAATAAAACTCTGCCTGCCATTGAAAAAGTAAAAGTCCTTATTATTTGGAATGATTTAAAGGGTATTATAATATTTTGTAAACATCACGTTTTCTTTTTATCAGTCCTTTCTTTGGTGCCTATCAAAATAATATTCACCTCATTTTGGAGGCAAGCAGAGAACACTTTACCTTTAAGACCTTAGAATGGCATCTTGCAAAATGCTACAATATTGTCAAAACACTTTCAAAGTAAATTTCTTTTAAATTAGCCCAATAATTGATAGTAATAAAACACCTTGAAATAAAAAAAATAATACGTCGTAAGGAATGTCTATCGCATACTATTTCTGTCTCTACTTTCCTACTGCATTCTGTTAATACCAATGTTCCCATTTTACTTTTGTTGACATCTGTGTTAGAGAGTGTAAGGAAGTCTCTATGATATATTTATTATCCCCATGTAGTAATGTTTTCACTCAGCTTCGAAGTACACTATGATTCTTCTTTAGAGAATAATGACTCAAAAATTTTTCCTAGTCACTTTTTAAAAACATTTTGGTAAACAACAAACTTTCACATTACAAAGTATAGAAGAATAGAATCACAGAATTTTGACCATGACGTCCTATAACTTATACATATTATGCATACAAAATCAATTGTATTTCAGGAGACGATTGTTTTTAATGTTCTTTGTGATTTTATACCACTTTTCCTTTTCACACTAAAAATCTTTTTCATAAAAAGATATTGTTCTTCCTGTATAGGAAAAATATTTCTGACTCCCTGTCATTCGGGCCATTCCTTAAATTATATTTCTCACTGCAGTGTTAGGTTTTCTAAATGACCTTGTGCCCCAGTGGCAAACATGTCTCTTATGCACTCATTATGCTTAGGAATATTTACTAAGCATTATTTGTGCATACAAAACTGTACTGAATATTGGACAGAATACAAAGATAAACAAAACATTCTCCCATCCACCAAGAAGCCTAACATTTCTTAAGGGAGATAATACGGTGACTACATAAATTACAGAAAAGTTGATTTGTGATAAGTATCATGTGCCTGGGACAAACCAGAGCCACAAGAGTTCAGAAGGTTACTATCATTGTTTTTGAAAAAGAATATCAAGTCATAATTTTTTTGTAAACCCCTATAGGGATCAGATTTATGTTCAGAATTAGCACGCTTGAAGCTCTGACTCGGGTGAGGCAAAGGAAATATATGTAACCTAAACATTTGTACCCCTGTAATATGCTGAAATAAAAAAAAAATTAGCACTATTATTTAACCAATTAGGGAATGGGAATGTAAATGAGAAAACACTCAAGGATTTCTTCCTAGCACTAACTATGAGGGGATTGTCATAAAAACCATTTAAGAAATACAGATGCCTATTCAGTTTTCAGATTTCCAAAACCAGAGGTTTTATAACTTCCATTTATACTCAGTCCTGGCATATAAGCAAATGTGTAACTACGAAGTCTTCACGGTGTCTCAGTTGCTGGAATGTAAAGCCACAGCAGAACCTGCAGACGTGTAAAACAACCAGGCAGCATTCTGAGTCTTCCCTTCTGTGGCTAAACTGCTCTTACTCCCAACTCTTCCCCAGAGATTTCATCCTGTATTTATTTAATTACTGTTTCATCTTTCCTAAACCACTTTTGTAAAGCTCCTTATATCTCTCTTAAAATGCAATGACTGAATATAGTATATTAAAATTCTAATAAGAGCCTCTGTGCCCACTAGAAATATCATAATCAGTATAAAACTACATTACTAACCGTTTTTTAAAACTGCATTTGCATTTCAACTCCTAGGAATATATCCTATAAAAATCCCCATACATGGACAAAAATATTTAGTTATAGCATATTTATACTATTACATTTTTTAAATAAATATTTGAAAACAAGAAAATGATTACATTATTATGTTGCATACATGTTCAAAAGAATGATATAAATCTATGTACTGTCATAGAAAGATGTCCAAGACATAGAAAAATATGCATATTTTACACAGCTATAAGTTTGTGTACTTATTCATAGAAAAGGCCTGTAGGACACTTACCAACCTGTTATCATTGCTTTTCTGTGGGGATGAATATGGGATTGAGAAAGAGGGCAAAGAGTGACTTATTTTTACTGTAATATTTGTGCATTGTTTGACAATTTTGCATCAAGCATATATTCATTGTGTCATATTTTATGATCACATATAAAAGATCTCATTTGGAAGGAGTCTTCTAATACACAAGCATAAGTTGCAGTCTGCTGTAGAGACCATCTATGTTCTCAACAGCTTAAAACAGAATTGGTGAGAAAATATTTAAAATAATTCATAAAAAGCTGGAAAGAATTTCAAAGCAAATTTGTCTTGTCACTCTATAATTTTCTAATTCTCTATTTCTAAGGAAAAATTTTCAGTATTAATTAAATTCAGAAAATATAGAATAGCGATTAAAATGGGGTCAGGTTAATTGGAAAAATCTGGAATCATTTTACAAAGGTAAGTACATGTTGGAAAGTCACTTCTTAAAAAAGTTTACAAATCCTTTGAACATACAAAACTTATTCCTAAGTTGGTCTCTTAAGAATTCCGGGTATAAGGGTTGGAAGAAGGATGTGTACAGAGAAGAGAATAAGAAATAGTACAGAATACGTTATGACTATAATCTGGGAATCTTCAAACTGCTGGACAATCATGTTAGGTCCAATTCTTATTGTATGTTAATTGACTTGAGCTGTCGAGTTAACAAAGGTAGGGAAGAGAAAGCATCTTTTCTAATAGGAAGAAACTCTGCCTATAGAGATGCTGGAAGCATTAGCAAAGTTGCCTTTGGTGATTGTAGTTTAGGAGTGGCAGCAGCCTCAGCCGCAACCCAAGAAGGATAAGCATCAACTGCCTTACCATAGTAAATAGAGGGCAAAATAGACGATAAGGCAGATTTTTTTTTTTTTGCTTTTTAAAAGATATTTATTAAGAAATGTAATTCAATGCAAGCTTTGAGAATTAAAAATCTATACCTAGAATATGTGCATATTTCTAATGAGATCATTGGGAACCAAGTTCTTTGTCCTACCTCAGTGAAAATCCTGGAGAACCACCATGAAAGGCAGTGACATGAGCTGGCACTAGCTTTGAGTAAGTTCAGTGTCCCAGGTGGAGTTCAAAAGAAAAAAAAATAATGATGTCTATGTTTTCTTATTTCCTCATATCTTGTATTTTTTTATCAGCCACTCATTATTTATTATTTAATTAATGGTTTTTGTTTTAATAAAAATTATATTACTAAAAAGAGTAAGCATGATCTTTTTCAGTCCATTTCTACATCTCTCTCATCTGTTTGAAGCAGGACTAAATTACAAAGATATGCACCATAACATGGCACCATCATTAGGCAGGGGTCATTGCCTTAACTTCCAGAGAAGGCATTTAGAGAAACAAACCCATCTTCAAGACCAGCCAGCCTTGAAGATCCATGTGCTCAGTCTTCCACGTGTCTACCACATACATGGCTGCTGTGGAACCACCACCTGCCTGTGGTCTGAGTAATTCCCAGCAGTGAAGTATCAGATCAGGGTCATTTCACTCTTTTGTTTGGTACCTTTGCAACTGGCACATACCTTCTTCACCCCATTCTTTAGCTTTGCTGTTAGCATACAAACACACACACACACACAAACAAACACACACACAGAGGAAGAAGGAGGGGGAAAGAGGTGGGGGGTGGGGTGAGAGAACCCTAGTGACCTAGTGGCTTTGAGGAAGTTAAGATTAGCCCTATAAATATCTGAGAATATTCACACCTGCTTTTCTGGCTAATTCAATAAAATTTGTATCAACATTATGGCACATGGTGAGGGAGAAAAGGCTTATGGAAAGTTATTGCTATCTTATCAGTATTTGAAACAGAAATTGTACATAGAGCTGTTACAGATACTCCAAACTCTCCAGCCAATTCAATCCAATTTTGGTCAACTTCATGGCATGGTGTGGTAGGGAAGAGGAAGCCTGTTCCAAGTTTCTTGCTATTTTATCGCTATTTCAAGTGGAAATTGTATCCAAGATTTATTACAAATGACCAAACCATTTAGTAACATTAAAGTAAGAGGATTTAAATATGAGTTTATTAAGCTAACTTAATTTTTTTAAGACAGGTAGAAGAAAGCAGATTATTGCAACAATAAAGCAGCTTCTAAATAAAGAGGTTAGGTACCAATACCACCGAATAAAGCAAGTTCTATCTTAGAACTGGGGACAAAAAGATAGTTATGATGTGGATTACTCCTCTAGAAGACAAGCTATTTGCTGTAGATCATTGTTGGTGCATAACCTGAAACAATCTTGTAAACTAAAATGCAAAACTACAGTTTGGAATTATGAATCAACATATTTCTTAAGTAATATGCACATAAACACAATTTAAGAAATGTCTTATAGCCACCCAAACATTTTTATTTTTTTCCAATCTTATGAGACATTTTTCATCAAAAATAGCCTTTAGTTTAGGCACTGCCTCCCCAATAAAAGCCTTCTGCAGATCCAACAATTCCAATTTGAATCTCCAGTGAGTAAAATATTATAGTATTTTTTAAATGTTAGAAGAAAGAAGAGCTAATCCAAACACCTCTCATAGTCTCTCCTCAGTGACTTTCAGTTTTAAAACTATGATCTTAAACCATGTAAATCTGGAATTCACAAAGGAAAGTTTTGGGGAGGAAAAGATTTTGAGACTGCTTTCACACTAGTGCAGTGAATCTACTTTCTAGCAAAGCTTCCAGAGAACACAACCTATGTTACAGAAATAACAGTTGCAGAAATACAACTTTGGGAAAATTAACCCTTCCACTGCAGAAAGACTTCAAAGTGCAGTAAGAACTGACACTGTGAAACATAGTATTAGGATGTAGTTATACGGAAAAGCTCCATGACATGTTTTCACCTAATGGAGGACTTAATCCAAACCTCAGAATGAGTAAATTATTAGGTGTTTGATTTTAAAAAAAACTTAGGAAAATATAACTTTTAAACTCATCTGTATCAAAAATGAAATTTTACCATTTGTTTTTCACTCATTTGCACTCAATTAATCAAAAAATGTTGAAGTTTCTTGTCAGTAAAAGAGATGGAAGTCTTTCAAAATAAACATTTAACACTATATTTGCAACCTAGTGGAAGAGGACAAGTGTTTCAATCAGCAAGCATGACCTGCCCTGATACAGTTTTCTTTTTTCTTACTCTTCAAAATAATACAGCCCAATATGTTTTCATATAAATTTAAAAAGATAGCCAACTCATTTTAATCCTCAATATCTAAGTTGGCAAGTGACATTTTACATAACTCATTGTATACACATATATTTAAAAAACAGAAAAACTTCTGTAGGCAATTTGGAACATAAGGAAAAAATAACGTTTAATGAATAAGCATTGGGTATCCACATAACATCAGAGAAAAATATTCTGACTAGTACATAGCATAAAGTAGAAAAATTAATATAACACTTGGAAAACATGCTTTTTGTAAAATATTCTATCCCTTAGATCCCATGTGATGTTGCCGTTGCTATGGTAACTGTATTTTGTTCAGCAGGAAAATACTTAGGTACAGAATGCTTACATTTACTCACCAAATTCTCAGTGAAAAACATTACAAATAGAAGTGATGAATTAAAATTTTCAGTGGATAAGCAGTCTTATCCCTTAATTTTAAAATTACCATCAAATAATTTTATCAAGCATATTTTATACAAATACTGTTCTTCATGAAAATCATCTTATAAACAAAAATGGCTGAGCTAGAAAGAATTTTTAACCTCACAATTTATTAGTTTGCATGGAGGATAATATGCTAAAAACATTAATTATTTTAATCTATTCTTAGCTAAAATTATACAAATATTTTTTAATTTCAGTTTTAAACATCCAAAGGCTGGTTTCTACCCTCCCCTATAATGAGTCTCATAAAACCTGCTCAATAGCACATATGTTGAATGAATACCTCAACACACTACATTTGCCAACAAAGTTCTAAAATCAACTTTGTAAATGTCATGATTCTTAATGCTATTGTGGTATAAATGAAGAGCATTCCTTGAGTCCATTTGGCTAGGATTGCTAGCGTACTTTGTTTCCCCAAGAGAAGAAAGAAGAGTAGTAAACCATTTTTGCAGAATGTCATTCTCTCACAACAGTTTATGAAAGAAACATCTGTGACAAGAATCTCTAATGCTTTTCTCAAAGCCACAGCTGACAGTAAAAGAGCATTGCTAAAAGTGGCAAATCAATCCCATTCCGCCCTTCTCAGAGCATGACACCTAATTTGCTATGTCTCACATGTATTTTCCTCACATGTGCTGAGAGACTGTGACATTGATGTGGTGGCTTTCATCCAAGCCTCAGCTGAATAAACACTAGGGCCATACAGTGGGCAAACTGGCATCCTTAAAAACGTCTTCTGTCCCGGCAAGTTAACTTCACCTCAGGGAAGCATTTTTCTAAGTTTTAGTTTGCAATTTGGGTACGTAAATGGAATCTCTGAATGCTGTTTGGAAAACCTTAAATCACCTGACACACATAGAGCACATTCTGTATTTTTTAAACCAGTTTTCCTGTGTAATGCAATTTTTATATGACTACTTGAAAACATATGCAAACACAACAGATGAAAATGAATAAGAGTGTATAGGATTTTTAATCAAATTACTTCATTGCAGAATATGTACTTTAAAAAAGAAACATAAGAAATAAACAGGTAAGTCTAAAATATATGTTATCTTTAATAACCTATTTATTGACATATAGTACATTATAATACATACCAAAAATATTTACTAATCTCAAGTATACAGATTGATGAGTTTTGTAAACTGAATGTATACACTTGTGGTCAAGTAATAGAACACTATCAGCATACAGATCGCCCTTTAGAAAGGTTATACCTTCCTAAAACATAAAATTGTCATTAAGTTTAACACAAAAATCTTTAACAAATGGGAAATCTTCATTTAAATGATATCAAGCAAATAATTAAAGTTCTAATAAAGATTATGAATAAACCATAGTTAATGTAAGATATCTCTGTAGTTAATGAGGATATCTCTTTTTGTGTATCTTCTGTGGGGCTGCAAGTGATTCTTTTTTAATCTCTCAACAATCAGGGAAATCACCAATTACCAATACCCCCAAATTATGCCAATTTGTTTTACTCCATTGAAGTTTTATAAAAACACAGGGGTAGAAAAAAATGCAGGGGTGCATGTCATCTCTGCCATGAGTTGTTTTGATTACTCGATTTGTCTTCCTTCTAGAGAACTTTAACGTGAATTCCTTTTTTCAATTTTAATTATACTTAACAAGGGAGAATACATATACTATAATTTTCTCTGTCTCTCAGATTTCTCTTTAATATGATAATTTCCAAAGCAAAATAATCCATTTTCAAAAACCTAAATAGGTGCAGGGTAAATGTGTTCAGTCTTGCTCTTGGACCCATAGGGTACACTTAGCTGTTCTGTCTATGACACCAGGTAACCTACACAGGCCCATGACCACCTGAAGCAGTCCAATCTCTATTAGCCCCACCCATATTCCTGAATGTCAGAATATCATTTTAGTAGCCCAGCCAAATACCTTCATGTAATTTTCACGTGCATACACACCTGAAGAGCTCAATATATTCAGAACTAAATATGCTCTATCTTAATTAAATAACTTAAAATTCCAAACTTCAAAGTTATCTTTGGCAATGTTTTCTTTGTCAACACTTACACTCAAATTCAAACAGTGAGGTTTACCACTTCTACCTCTAAAATGTCTTTTAAATCTGTCTCCTATTGTTCTTTCTCACTCCACTGAAGTCCTTATACTTTTCAGAACATGCTATTATATATGTCATTTCATCTTTCTAGAATGACTTTCCCCTCATTTGTCTTGTAAATGCCTTCTTAGCCCCAAAGCCCATCTTGAAATGGCTCCTCCTCCGGATGCCATCACTGACCCCAGCCCACGCTATGAGTAGAATCCTCTTTTGCTTCTGTCGTAAAATATGTCTCCTTACATCATCACGTGATCTTGTATATATGTCCTCTACTGCAATAGGAACACCCAGGCTGGAACAAGCCTTCTTCATCTTGATATTTTCAATACCTAATATTTAACCTGGGCTATAATATATGCTAACCAAACAATGAAACAGTGAAATACGATAAAATATTTTTTGCCTAAAAGGCATGGAATATCCAGAAGATCTCTTTGAGTAAATCACAGTCTGTCTGGGTCTACTTTTCTTATCTCAAATTGAATGGGATGCATGGCTGATACAGCAGAGAAGTCACCGCAAAAGTGAGCCCCAGTCTTTCCAGCAGCACTCGAGAAACACCATGAATGCAGAGTCATCAGAGGCTGAGAGCCTCTGAGCATGGAAGATAAGATAATTAACTAAAGGGGCAACCAAAGCTTAGGACACGTTCATTGCTCAGAGGACCGTGCACAGTGTCTCTCATAAGGCAGAAGGGCCCACTGCACTGTAGGAAGGATGAATTCAAAGCAGTTTTTAAAATGACAATTTTCTTTTAAAAAGGAAAGAAATGAATGGGTTGGATTAAACCTTGTCTCATATTTGATGAATTGCTATTATTAAAAACATAATCTTAAAAAATGTGCATGTTTCACATATTCCATGCTGTTTGTTTTATTGCTGTCCTGGGGTGCTTTCTTTCAATAACTGTACCATAAGTGCCCCTGGACATAAATGTGAATCATGAGGTTCTAATAAAACTTTAGCCTACCATTGCACACGTATACCTTAGAATGCCCTATGTTAAGGTAACATGTCTAAAGGTAAATATTAGACATGATG
Source organism: Lemur catta (assembly GCF_020740605.2). NCBI lineage: Eukaryota > Metazoa > Chordata > Mammalia > Primates > Lemuridae > Lemur > Lemur catta. The sequence goes on along the minus strand of NC_059128.1, from coordinate 178,431,425 downwards.
GTATAATTGTGTTTGAAAGATCTAATACAAAAGGATTTGTTTCCCATACAACAAGAACAAAAAAAATCAGAGATAAAAGGTCAGAGAATTTTTGTAATTAAAATCTAGAGCTCTTCTTCACGTATGATACTTGAAAGTTAGCACAGATCATAGCCTTCTTAACCACAGCCACCATCCCTGATCAATAACAACATCAAGCTTCAAGGGACTTTATATCTAACATTGACTGTAAAGAAATCTTTCCACTCCATCCAAGTCACAGAGTCTTAGAAGACCATGTTCAGTTTGAAGAGTACTTTCTTTCCAAGAGAGGAGACCGCGGCAACAGCAAAGGCATGGAATGCACAGAGAACTTCATCTGGATCACTTTTTGCCCATAAATGGGGCTCTGTTTTCTGATCTTCAGAATCAAGGGTATTATCTTGGTATAATTTTTTTAAAAATACTCTGAGATGCTGAAAGCCTTAAGTATTCATCATCAACATGAACCGAGTCAGAAGGCAACTTCTCAGAGCCACAAACACTTTTCAGAGACAGGTGACTCTTTAGACCTGCTTCACAACAAAATGCAGAAGTTCATATGGGAATAATGTATTTACATTAATTTTAGAAGATCCACAATCCCTTAAGTCCATTCACACACCCCATGTTAAAAGTCCCTAATATAAGTTACTTCAAAATATATTTCAGCAATTACTATATGATTCTATACATCAAATAAACCTTCAATCTCTGTTTAAAGAAGGAAATGTTGCCTAAGAACCTTTTTTAAAAGTTAAAATAAAGTTTACTTATCATCTCTGAGACTCTGTTTTCTTATTTTAAAAAATCTCAAAAGAGGACTAGATTTGATGATTTCTAGTGTCTTTCTAGCTCTCAGATTTGGTGAATCTAAATGCAGAACTCTGGGAGCCTTGCACAAATCAATCAATATAAAGAATTAAGTTAAAAGCTCCTAAACAGAAAAACCAGTTGTTTATACATTCAATAAAAATTTATTGAGCATCTAATATGTACCAGGCTCTACTGTAAATACTGAGAATACAGTAGATAACAGTAGTAAAGAGAATAGCCAAAAATCCCTTATTATATGGAGAAAAGTAGAGAAGAGAAAAGATAAGCAATAAATAATACAACATATAACATATGTCATTTTTTAGATAGTGATAAATGTTAGGGAAAAAATAAAGCAGAGGTGAGGAATATGAAATTCATAAGGGTCAAAAATATAGATAGGGTGGCTGATGACTTTTCAAAAAACACATGAAGGACAGCAGCATATAATTTCAGTAAATGTATATGAAATAACTCAAACCAGACTTCTTATGAGGACAACTTAAAGAGCAGGAATATTTTTTTTAAATGTGCTTAAAAATATCAAGTAAGCAAATGAGGAAAAACGAGGTCAAAATATTAAAGACCTAAAAACCCAGATAGGTAAACCCAGAAAATGAAAGTTCTCTCTTAAAGAAGACTCTATGATCTGAGGCCACAGATTATTTCTATAAATAATTAAAATGAGTATAATGAGATATTACAACTAACTTAATGCCATTTAATTTGAGAATACCAATGAAATGAACTAATTCCTTGAAAAAGTTTGGAAGAAGCTGGTTTATTTAGGATATCAAGTCTGAGAGCAATGATTTTCCCACCAAGAAAACTCAGATCTAGATAATTTCATTGATAAACTATGCCATATGGTCAAGGCAGAAGTAATTCAAACTTCTAAAACTTTTCCAGATAATAGAAAAACACTTACACTCTTCAATTTACTTTATGAGCTCAACCAACTTTGACAGGGACAGAACATGAAAGGAAAAACAACTAAACTCACTCTTATACGTAATAAGAAAAGTTAAAAACACAATACTGGCAAACTGAATCCATAATTATATAAAAATGATAATTCATCATGACCAAATTGGTTTTATATCAGAAATGCACAGCTGATTTAACTTTATTTAATGTAATTTACCACATAAACAGTTTAAATAATACAATCATGCAATAATCTTAATAGATGCAGAAAATACCTTTGGTAAAATTCACCATCCATTTGTGATAAAAAAGACTTAAAAAAAAACTTTTAACTGGCCAAAATAGAAGGGAACTTCAAAACATTGAAGAATAGTGTCTACAAAAAGCCTACAGTAGGCCAGGCGCGGTGGCTCACGCCTGTAATCCTAGCACTCTGGGAAGCCGAGGTGGGTGGATTCAAGGTCAGGAGTTCGAGACCAGCCTGAGCAAGAGCGAGAGCCTGTCTCTACTAAAACTAGAAAGAAATTATATGGACAGCTAAAAATAGGGTGGATTCAAGGTCAGGAGTTCGAGACCAGCCTGAGCAAGAGCAAGAGCCTGTCTCTACTAAAACTAGAAAGAAATTATATGGACAGCTAAAAATATCTATAGAAAAAATTAGCCGGGCATGGTGGCGCATGCCTGTAGTCCCAGCTACCCGGGAGGCTGAGGCAGTAGGATTGCTTAAGCCCAGGAGTTTGAGATTGCTGTGAGCTAGGCTGATGCCACAGCACTCACTCTAGCCCAGGCAACAGAGTGAGACTCTGTCTCAAAAAAAAAAAAAAAAACCTACAGCAAATATCATAATAAGTGGTAAAACATTGCAAATTTTCACTTTGAGGTTGGAAACAGGACAAAGATATTCTCTATTCACAATTCTATTCAACATTTTAATTATGTCATAACCAGTGCAGTAAGATAAGAAATAACTCATCTAAGAATTGAAAGGAACAAATAAGACTGTCATTATTCTCAGCTAACATGATTATTTACATAGAAAATCCAATACAATCTACATATAGGTTACTAAAATTAATAAAATATTTAGTAAATTTGTTGAATAAAAATTAGTACGTAAATTTAATGCACATTTATATGCCAGCCACAAACAAAAATGGAATTTAAAATAGCTTTCTTTAACAGATCCATTTATGATTACATCAAAAGATGACAACTACTTAGGAAGAAATCTAATAAAATATGTATAAGGCTTCTACATGACAAATTATAAAATGTCAATGAGAAACATTAAAGACTCTCAAAAATTGAAATATATCTATTGTTTATGGGCCATTTGTATATATTATTGACTCAATGTTGAAACTATGTTAATTCTTCACAAAATATTTTACAGATTCAATATAATCCCCATCAAATATCAACAGGGTGTTTTGTGTAACTTGGTGAGCTAATTCTAAACTTTATATAGAAATGCAAAAGATCATGTATAGCCACAATGCTCTTAAAGAGGAAGAACAAGGTGGAAGGACTTGCTCCACCAGCTCTCAGTTGAAAGAGTGTATAATCATAGGTAAATAGAAAAGAACAAAACTCCTATGACAAAGGTAGTATGCAGAGCAGTTGGAAAATAATCATATTCAATAAATTATACTACAACAATGGGTATCTATTATTGAAGAAAATGAAGATCCCAACCTCATACACAAAATAAAAATCAAATCAGGATATAGATATTTTTGTACATGTTTTAGAAATCTTTTTCTACTCCACGGTCATAAAGAGGCTCTTCTTAATTATCTTCTGGAAGGTTTATGGTTCTTCTTTTCAAGTTATGCATCTGTCTTAGTCCATTTATGCTGCTATAACAAAATACCTTAAACTGGGTAATGTGTAAATAATAGACATTTATTTTTCACAGTTCTGGATGATGGAAAGTCCAAGATCAAGATGTCAGCAGATTCAGTGTCTGCTGAGGGCTCACTTTCTGCTTCCAAGATGGTTCCTTGTTGCTACATCCTCTAGAACGGATGAACACTGTATCTTCACATGATGGAAGAGAGGAAGGGCATGAAGGCCTAACTAGTTCCCTCCAGTCCTCTTATAATAGCAGTAATCTCATTCAGGAGGATGGAGCCCTTATGACCTAATCATCTCTCAAAGACCCCAATTTCTACTCCCATGATCATGGGGAATAAATTTCGACATATAAATTTTGAAGGGGCACATTCATTCTAACCATAGCAAGTCCTAATAGAGAAATGCATTTTCTTCACCTTGGGAAAGGAAAAGATTTACGAAGTAACATACACACAGACACACAGAGACATGCACACACACCACACACACACACACACACACACACTAACCAAATATAAAATAACCAAAAAGTAAAAATTGATAAATTTGACTTAAAGTAAATAAATTCTGTTTCTCAAAGACATTACTAAGAGGGTAAAAAGATAACCTCCAGAAGTGGAAAAGACAATTGTAACAAATGTAACAAGTAACAGGCTAGTATTGATAATATATAAATAACTATAAATCAAAAGAAGAAAACTGATAGGAAGATGGCCAAAAGACCTCAATGTGCATTTCATAAAATAGTATATGCACATGGCCCATGAACAAAAGAAAATCTGCTCAACTTAATTATAAATCAGGAAAATGTCAGGAAAATGCTAATTAAAATTATAATGGAAAGTCTTATATACCCATCAGATTAGGAAAAAAAACAGAAGCCCCAAAATATTAAATGTTAGCAAGGATGTTTAACAATAGAAATTATCTCATGATCCTGGTATGAACAAAATGGGCACAAACACTTTGGACAAAAGTTTGGCATCATGTAGTTAAGTGAAAGAATCACTTTGCATGTATTGTAACATAGCTATTCCAGTTCTCCTGTACACTCACCCAGAGTAGTATGAATAAATAAATTTTGGTATATTTGTGCAATTGATTAATATAACCAATGAGAAGAAACAAGTTAGATTTATTCACAGAAACCCGATTAATCTTACAAACATAATGGTGGATAAAAAATGTGAAAAGCCAAATATTTATACTATGATTCCATTTATATAGAGTTTGACAACAGGGGAAAAAAATAGAGTATATTGGTATAAGATTCATAGATAAATCTTGAAAATTTAAGAAAAATGCTCAGTGTAGTGATTAAAATAAAAGTTAAAATACATGGTTACTTCTATTAGGAAGTATTATCAAGAAGGGACACAGAAGGAGCTTTGAATGCTTAAAAGTGCAACTTCATGCTTAAGTGGTGGTTACATTAATGGATCATTTTTAACTTATTCATTTTTTTTCCATTTTTTTAAATTTCAAAATATTAAGGGAGTACAAATGATTTTGTTATATGGATAGCTTACATAATGCTTAGGTTGGGACTTTTAATATGTTCACCATCAGAATAATGTTCATTGTACCTGATAGGTAAAGTTTTACTCCTAACATCCCACCCTTCCCCCTTTTCTTGGTTTCCAATGTTCTTTACATCACTTTGTGCCTGTGTGAGCCTGTATTTTAGCTCCCAATTAGTAGAGAGTACAGGCGGTGTTTCCTTTTCCATTCCTGAGATATGTCACTTAAAATAATGGTCTCCAGTTCCATCTAAGTTGCTGGAAAAGACATTATATTTCATTTCCTTTTATGGCTGAGTAGTACTCCATGGTGTATATATACTGCATTCTCTTTATCCACTCACAAATTGATGGGCACTTAGGTTGATTCCATCTCTTTGCAATTGTGAATTGTGCTGTGGTAAACATTTGAGTGCAGGTATCTTTTTGATAAAATGACTTCTTTTCCTTTGGGTAGATACCCAGTAGGTGGATCACTGAATCAAATGCTAAGTCTACATTTATTTCTTTGAGGAATCTCTATACTGTTTTCCATAGAGGTTATACTGATATGCAGTTCCACAACAGGGTATAGTGTGCATGTCTCTCTGTACCCACACCAGCATCTATTATTTTTTAACTGTTGAATAATGGCCATTCTGACAGGACAAAGGTGGCATCATGTTGTGGTTTTAACTTGCATTTCCTTGATGATTAGTGATGTTGAACATTTTTTCATATATTTCGTGGTCATTTGTCTATCTTCTTTTGAAAATCTTCTGTTCATGTCTCTTGCTCACTTTTTAATTGGGTTGTTTACTTTTTCCTTGCTAATTTGTTTGAATTTTTATAGATTCTGGATATTACCCCTTAATCAGATATATGGTTTGTGAATGTTTTCTCTCATTATGTAGGTTGTCTACTAACTCTGTTGATTATTTCCTTTGCTATGAAGAAGCTGTTAATTTAGTTAAATCCCATTTATTTATTTTTGTCACTGCTATATTTGCCTTTGGGATGTTAGCCATAAAATCTTTGCCCAGACCAATGTCTAAAAGAGTTTTTCTAGAAATTTTACAGTTTTGTGCCTTATATTTAAGTCTTTTATTCATCTTGAATTAATTTTTTTTATCACTTAATCTTTTATTAAGTACAAACACCCTTTTAACATGTCACCTAGAGACCATTTCAGTCACTGCTCTGTTTGGCTGCCAGTCTCTTATCCCTCTCTTCAGCAGTGGTGAGGTGGATAGCTTTCCCTCGGGGAAGAGAAATCCATGGTTTGTTGCCTTTGCCAATAACAAAAATGTTGGAGAGCCGAGTGGCAAAGCTGTTGCCATTGGCATCTTTCACATGAACCACATCAAAAGACCCAGGATGTCTTTCTCTGTTGATGATTACACCAATTCTTCCCAGGTTAGCACCTCCAGTCACCATACACAGGTTACCAGTGTCAAACTTTATGAAATCAGTAATCTTGCCAGTCTCCAAATCAATCTGAAGGGTATCATTCACTTTGATGAGTGGATCAGGATAGCGGATGGTACGAGCATCATGGGTCACCAGATGAGGGATTCCTTTTGTGCCCACCAAGATTTTTCTCACTTTGCACCACTTGTACTTGGCCTCCTCAGGTGTGATACGATGAACAGCAAAGCAACCCTTGGTGTCATAAATCAGACGGAAATTCTCTCCATTCTTGTCAATGCTGATGACATCCATAAACCCAGCAGGGTAGGTTATATCAGTTCGGACCTTGCCGTCAATCTTTTTTTTTTTTTTTTTTTTTTTTTTTTGAGACAGAGTGTCACTCTGTTGCCCGGGCTAGAGTGAGTGCCGTGGCGTCAGCCTAGCTCACAGCAACCTCAAACTCCTGGGCTTAAGCGATCCTACTGCCTCAGCCTCCCGAGTTGCTGGGACTACAGGCATGTGCCACCATGCCCAGCTAATTTTTTTTCTATATATATATTTTTAGCTGTCCATATAGTTTCTTTCTATTTTTTAGTAGAGACGGGGTCTCGTTCTTGCTCAGGCTGGTCTCGAACTCCTGAGCTCACACAATCCGCCCGCCTCGGCCTCCCAAGTGCTAGGATTACAGGCTTGAGCCACCGCGCCTGGCCTGCCGTCAATCTTAATGAACCACTGCATGCAGATCTTCTTCACTTCATCTCCTGTCAGGGTATACTTAAGCCTGTTTCTTAGGAAAATGATGAATGGGAGACACTCTCTCAGCTTGTGGGGACCAGTGGATGGACGAGCAGCAAACACACTGGTCAATTTATCCAGCATCCAATGCTTTGGAGCTGCCACACGCTTCAGATGTTTCTTGGGACCGCGGGCCATGGCTGCTCTAGGAACAGAAAGAGGTTGAATTAATTTTTGTATATGGTAAAAGATAGGGCTTTTTTTCAGTCTTCTGCATGTGTCTATCCAGTTTTCCCAGCACCATTTATCTAGTAGGGCTTTCTTTCCCCAATGTATGTTGTTTTCTGCTTTGTCAAAAATCAGTTGGTTCCAGGTAGATGGTTTTATTTCTGTGTCATGTATTCTATTCCATTGATATATGTCTCTTAAATACATGATACTTTAATAACAGTACAATTCTGTTTTGGTTAACATAGCCTTGTTGTATAATTTGAAGTCAGGTAATGTGATGTCTCCAGATTTGCTCTTTTTGCATAAGATTGCTTTGGCTATTTGGGCTCCATTTTGGTTCCAAATGAAGGGTAGTCCTATTTTTTCTAAATCTGTGAAATATGACATTAGCATTTGGATGGAAATTGTGCTAAATCTGTATAAAACTCTGGACAGTGTGGACATTTTAACAATGCTGATTTTCTCAATTTATGAGTATAGGATATTTTTCCATTTGTTTGTGCCATCTGCGATCTCTTTCATCAGGGTTTTGTTATTCTCTTTGTAGAGAATTTTCAGCCCCTTGATTAAGTATATTCCTAGGTATTTCATTATGTTTGTAGCTTTTGTAAATGATATTGAGTGCTTGATTTGACTCTCAGCTTGACTGTTATTAATATATAGAAGTGCTACTGATTTGTGTACATTGATTTTATAATGTGAGATTTTGCTGAATTTCTTTATCAATTCTAGAAGTTACTTGGTGGAGTGTTTAGGGCTTTTTAGATGCAAGATCATATCATCAGTAGATAAGGATAGTTTGACCTCCTCTTTCACAATTTGGATACACTTTATTTCTTCCTCTTGCCTGATTTCTCTGGCTAGGACTTCCAGCACTGTGTTGAATAGAAGTGGTGACAGTGAGCACCCTTGTCTTGTTCGAGTTCTTAGGGAAAATGCTTTTAACTTTTCCCCATTCAGTGGGACATTGGCTGTGGGTATGGCATATATGGCTTTATAATTTTGAGGTATGTTCCTTCTATGCCAGTTTGTTGAGGGTTTTTATCATGAAAGGGTGCTTGACTTTATCAAATGCTTTTTCTGCATCTATTGTGATGATCACATGGTCTTTGTTTTTGCTTCTGTTTATGTGTTGAATAATGTTTATTGATTTCCATATGTTAAATAGTACTTGCATCCCTGGGATGAAAGCCATCTGATCATAGTAACTTATCTTTTTGATGTGCTGTTGAAATCAATTTGCTAGAATTTTGAGGATTTTTGCATCTATGTACATAAGGGATATTGGTGTGTAGTTTTCATTTTTTTATTGTGGTGTTTCCTGGCTGTGGTATCAAAGTGATACTGGCTTCAAAGAAAATATTAAGGGGGAATCCCTCCTTCTTGATATTATGGAATAATTTCTGTAGGATAGGTACCAACTCTTTTTTGTAGGTCTGGTAAAATTTGGCTATGAATCTATCTGGTCCAGGGCTATATTTGTTGTAATTTTTTTTATTACTGCTTAAATCTCATTATTGGTATGTTCAGTACTTCTATTTCTTCCTGATTCAGGCTTGAAGGCTGTGTGTTTCCAGGAATTTATCCATTTCCTCTATGTTTTCTAACTTGTTTGCATAGAAGTTTTTGTAGTATTCATGGAACTTATTTTGTATTTCTGTGCTATCAGTTGTAATGTCTCCTTTTACATTTCTGGTTGAGTTTATTTTAGTCCTTTCTCTTCTATTTCTGGTTAATCTGGCAAGTGTTCTATAAATATTGTTTATCTGTTCAAAGAGCAAATGTTTTGTTTCAGAGGTCCTTTGTATTATTTTTTGGTTTCCATTTCATTTAATTCTCCTCTGAACTTTGTTATTTCTTTTCATCTGCTGGATTTGGGCTTGGTGTGCTCTTCTTTTTCTAGTTCCCTGAGATGTGACATTGAGCTGTTAATTTTGCATCTTTCTGTATTTTAAAGGTAGGCATTTAGGGCTATGAAGTTTCCCCTTAGGACTGCTTTTGTTGTATCCTATACATTTTGAAAGCTTCTGTCCTCTTGGTCATTCAATTCAAGAAATCTTTTGATTTGCAAATTAATTTTGTCTTTGATTCAAGCATCATTGAGCAGCAGGTTGTTTAATTTCCATGATTTGTGTAGTTTTGAGTGCTTGCCTTGGAATTGATCTAAGGCAAGTGGCCTTCTAAGACCATGGTCTAAGAAGGCAAATGGTATGGCTTCTCACCTTTTCTGTGAGACAATTTGCTCATACTTAAGTGGGTAGTAATAATCTCAGGCAAAACCAGACATGAAATCTTAGAATAGCAGATTTCTTAACCACTATGAAATAGTGTCACCTTAAAAATAACTTTGACAAATGAAATGAGAATTGACAGGAGTTTTGTGGCAAGAGATATTTCTCCACAACAGAGAAGGTGTCATACCCAGTAAGCAGAGTAAAGCATTTCTAATAATAGAAATAGTAATAACAGTAATTATTCTATGTATTGAACACTTATTCTATGCCAACCATGGTTAAACACTTAATATATAATATATATTGAATTCTTAACATAACCCTATGAAGTATGTGCTATTATCTTCATTTTGCTGTTAAAGAAACAGGCCCTATGAGGTCCAGTAACTTGCTTAAGGTCACAACGGGTTAGGAGTAGAGCTGAAGTTCATCCTCAGGTTGATCAAAAACCTATAGCATCATACTATATGACTAATCTATCTTCTTTTCTATGAGGCAAAAAGAGACTTAGGCTATATGTTGATAGTATAATTTTTTTAGAAACATATGGGCAGACAGAAAGGAAAAACAAAGGTCCATAGTATCATCTTTGGCATTTTTCTATAAAGTACATTAGCATGTTAGTAAAGAAACAGTTGTTGGCAAAGGAAATATCTAAGTGCTACCTTGCTTTGCTGTCTCATTCAGACAGTTAATTCATTTTATCCAGTCTTGAATAAATTCTCAAGATACACTAAGCTGTTTTTATGAGCAAATGTCACAAAGTGGATTTGAATACTTCTGAATTTAAAAAAGTAAGATACCTTTTTACAATTGATTAATGGTGCTGCTGTCTAAAGTATTAATCATGGCATTTGAAATTGATACAAGTGCAATCTTTATGATTTTTAAGAAAGAAATAAGAAAAGAGCAACTGAGGAAAAAATATAATTATTATTTGGTCAACTTGTAAGTAAAAACTCTAAACAGTTAATTTTCAGTTTTAATGTTTTCCGTTTATTTGTAAGGACAAATAAACAAGCCAACCAGAAAATAAGATGAAAAATCAGGAAAGATATATGATTTGTTAAGAGATACTGGCATTTTGTGAATCATAGGGTCTCTCTTTCTTTTTTGAGGGGCAGGAATACAATCATTTTGAAATCCTAAAAACAATTATTTATGTTGCTGTATTTAATTGCATTGCTGACAGCCAGTATAATATTTAATATACAAAATCAGCTGCTGAATTACATGTCTCCATGGTTGGAAACGCAGCATTACTTTGCTCTACTATGTGTCTTATAATTTTCTATGAATTTTTTTGTTATTGTTTTCCTGGATAATTTGAGACACTGCATTTAGAATTATCCTTCCAACACAGAGATTTTTCGAGAAGCTACACTATTCTGTATAATACTGAAATGGTAATACATGTCATTTATCCATTTGTCAAAACCTGTAGAAGTGTACAACACAAAGAGTGAAACCTAATGTAAACTATGGATTTTAGTTAACAACAATGTATCGATATTGGGTTTTAATTAATAACAATATATCATCAGTTGTAACAAATATACCACACTGATGCTAGATGCTAACAGAGGGAAGGGTGTGTGGTGTGCTTGTGTGTATATGTGTGTGTGTGTGTGTGTGTGTGTGTGTGTGTGTGTGTTTGGAGGGTGGTATATAGGAACCCTGTACTTCCTGCCAATTTTTCTGTAAACCAAAAACTGATTTTTTAAAAAGTCTGTTAAGAAATTAATTTAAAAAATAAACAAATTGTAAATCTAACTACAGATTAAAATTTACAGAATTTTAAGCAAGGCTTGCTTAAAATTCTTTAGCAACTCTTCTTTGCCTACAAGATAAAATAGAAATGCTGTAGCTAGTATACATGTTTTTCATTTTCTGGCCTCTTGCTAACTCTCCCATATTACTATAACACCCTCCATACTTCCACTGCCCTTCAGCTACACCAAATTATTTGTTATTCACAAATGGGCCATGCTGTTTGGTCTGCCACACCCTTTCTTCCAGAGTTTCAGCCACTTTTCATCTTTCATATCTCCATTCACCTATCAATCCTTTTTTGCAGCTCTTAGGCCCACCCCCAACAGAAAGCTGCTATGTCCTCAGTTAGTTAAGCCTCCTGAAACCTTGCTCTGGCTTCTATATTAGTACTTCTCCATTGTATTGCAATTATTTACATGCTTTGTACTATTTCCCTAGTGGGTATTAAACATGGCTTATATTTTATTGAATAAAAAAGTGCATGGGTAGCCAAGCATGGTGGCTCACACCTATAATCCTAGCACTTTGGGGGGCCAAGGGAGATGATCGCCTGAGCTTAGGAGTTCAAGACCAGCCTGAGCAAAAGTGAGACCCCATCTCCACTAAAAATAGAAAAATTAGCTGGGCACAGTTGTGTGTGCCTATAGTCCCAGCTACTTGGGAGATTGAAGCGGGAAGATCACTTGAGCCCAGGAGTTTGAGGTTGCAGTGAGCTATGATGATGCTCTATGATGATGATACTCTACCTAGCCCAGGTGACAGGGCAAGACTCTGTCTCAAAAAAAAAAAAACAAGTACATGGGTGATACCCAGCTCACAAAGTTGTTACCAAACTATGTAAAAAATGGGTATAAAACCCTTTGTAGGCTATTAGACACTGTGGAATTGATATTTTTATATTTATCTATTTTATATCCAAGTGCTCAGCATGCAAGTCAAGCCAGTTCATTCTACAATAAAATTTTGAAAAGAGTCAAAAATTATATATTTTTCATGATTAAGCCTGTAAGAATTGCAAAGACTATGAGCAGGATTAGAAATATAAAGATCACTCTCTGACATCAGAAAGGCTATCACCTATATTGTGAGACAAGACATATGGAAAAAAAGTCTCAGAATAACAAATGATGCAGGCCTGCCTATGACTGAACAAGCTTTTGGTGCTATAGGAGTTACTACTAACTGTACTAAGAGTGGGCAAGCCATACTGAAAAACCTGGTTTTGAACTAGGTCTTTCTTATATATGAAGGGTCATAGACTTTTAATTGAATGGGTGTGTGCAGAGGCTCAGGAAGTTGCTGTTATGCTCTTTTTCATTAAAGTTGATATGCTGTGAATACAACTTCCTCTTTGAAATCTTCTCATTCATTGATTTCTATAGCATTGACCACATGATAAAACCCTATTTAATTTTCTAAGCTTAGCTCAAATGCTACTAAAAACATCCAGGGAAGTATTCCTTTCTCTCTCTCTCTCTCTCTCCCTCTCCCTCTCTCTCTCTAAATTTCCAAGAGTGTCATATAGTTTAGGATCAGGTCCAAAATTACATGAAAGGATCATTCTTCCATGGCCTCCAACCCCCAATAATCCAAGTGATATAGATGTTTATTTATTTACTTATTTTTTAACTCTACATCATAAAGGACTCAGGTTCCTTTTACTTTTCTATTCCTTTCTTGCTTCTATTCTAGGCTATTTCATCAGCTAAGGTGGTTTGCTGGAGTTCTAACCACCTTGCTCAAGGTTCAAACAGCAGGAAACAGGAAGGAAAGAGGGACAAAAGGGATGTGTGTCTGTAAAGAGCTTTCCAAGAAATTCAACGCAACAATTTTGGCTTTCATTTCATTAACCAGAGCATCACATGGCCACATTAGTTATAAGTAAACTTGGTGACAAAGCCATAATTAACTACAATGATGGCTGGGAAATTTGTAGGCCAGAATAAAATTGAGGTTTGGTATTAAGAGGAAGGGAAGCATAGACACTGTATGGGTAGCTGTTAGTCTCTAACACAAGCACATTCTTTGTGTGTTTCTTGGGACATTTATCATTATTTTCTTTTCATGGTAGTTTTTTGTGACAATGTGTTCTTCCCTTCATGAGACCCTAATTCCTTGATGGAATGGCCATAGCCCATAAATGGTTAAAGAGTATTAGTTAAGTCTGTGAAGACAGAGAACTGGATGGAATCAGAGGGCATGTGCTATGGAATATTGGGAGACAGAAATACAATGCAGATTAAGGCTAGATTGATTATAAAATTAAATAATAAATAAAGATATCATTTTTAAAAGTTATAAGCATGTACTTCAATTTCTATGAAAGATATACCCTATTAATGTTTAGAAGTTACACCTCAATTTACTTTGAAATTTTTACATTAATGCAGTGGCAACTATTGGTCTCATTTTTTTCCCAAGAGAGTTAAGTGAATATGACATTAAACTATCAAAAGTTAATACGGAAAATAAGGAAAGTTAGCTGATGGGAAATCTGGTTATCAGAAAGTCTACACAAAGAAATGGCCTTTCCATACGATAAGTTCCTTCAAAAAGATGGAGAACACCATATTTGCCATTTCATACAAAATCTCCTTGATGGAGATCTGCTTTGATATGTTTTTTCTTCATTAAATAGATATTTTTGGTTTTTGTGGGTTTTTTCTTAAATATACAAATTCTAACACTAAAAAGTTTTTCAAAACCTTTTTGATCATTACTTTATTCAGTATAGACAAAGTACTCTAGTTTCTTATATCAATAGTCTTTAAGTTTTCAAAAGTATGGACCTTAAGGATAAAATATTTTCACCTCCTCTTAATATATTAAAACTTACTCATTTCTAAATTTATTGTATATGTTATAAAACTATATGAATATAGAAATTAAACAAAGAATGATATAAAATATATACCACCAAAATTTCACTATTTCCTTTTTACCTTGCAATGGATCATCTTGCATTCATGTTGACATACCATAGAACAAACCTTATTATTAACCTCCCAAGGCCACCACCCTGGCCCTTGAACTCCTTCTCTATCTTGTCAGAGATTTGGGAAGACTACTAAGGTTAAGCAGTGGTTTTCAAACTTTCTGGACTCAGGACCCCTTGAACTCTTAAAAACAATTGAAGACTTCCAAAAGTTTTTGTTTATGTGGATCCTACCATCTGACATTTACCATATTAGCAATTAACACTGAAAAGTTTGAAGCATATTTACATATTAATTCATTCAAAAACTAAATTAATAAACTACTATTACTATTGAAGTAAATAGTATCTTTAAGAAAGTAACTATATTTTCTAAAATTAAACAAATTAATGAGAAAAGTGGCATTGTTTTACCTTTTTGCAGTTGCTTTAATATCTGTCACAACTAAAAAACTAGGTACACGTATCTACTTCTGAATTGAGTTCATTGGTACATTTTATTTAGGTTGAGGAATATGAAAAAGTCTTGCTTCACATAAATGTGTAATTGAAAAGAGAAGTTAAAGGTGCAGATCCTGTTTCAGTCTTCTACATGTGGCTATCCAATTTTCCCAGCACAGTTTATTGAATAAGGATTTTTCTTCCCAGTGTATGCTTTTGTCTGCTTTGTCAAAGATTCGATAGCTATTGAGGATGGTTTTATATCTGGGTTCTCAGTTCTGTTCCATTGGTCTATGTCTCTGTTCTTATGCCAGTATCATGCTGTTTTAGTTACTATAGCCTTGTAGTATAGCTCGAACTCTGATAAACGGATGCCTCCCAATTTGCTCTTTTTGTTTAAGATTGCTCTTGCTATATAGGGTCTTCTCTGGTTTTATACGAAGCATAGAATTATTTTTTCTAGATCTGCAAAAAATGATGTTGGTATTTTAATAGGGATTGCATTGAATGTGTAGATCACTTTGTGTATTATAAACATTTTAAAAAGCTTCTGCACAGCTGAGGAAACTATCATGATAGCAAACAGACAACCTACAGAATGGAAGAAAATATTCACATGTTACACATCCAATAAAGGCCTGATAACTAGAATCTATATAGAACTCAGGGAAATCAGCAAGAGGAAATCAAACTACCCTATCAAAAGTGGGGAAAGGACATGAACAGAAACTTTTCAAAAGAAGATAAACTAAAATTTTCACATGCTACACATCTGATAAAGGACTGATAACTAGAATCTATTTAGAACTCAGGAAAATCAGCAAGAAAAAATCAAACAACCCTATCAAAAAGTGGGCAAAGGACATGAATAGAAATTTTTCAAAAGAAGACAGAAAAATGGCCAACAAATATAAGAAAAAATGCTCAACATCTCTAATCATCAGAGAAATGCAAATCAAAACCACAATGAGATATCACTTATCTCCAGTGAGAATGGCCTTTATCAAAAAGTCCCAAAACAATAGATGTTGATGTGGATGCAGAGAGACAGGAACACTCATACACTGCTGGTGGGACTGCAAACTAGTACAACCTCTGTGGAAAGTAATGGGGAGATACCTCAAAGTGCTACAGGTAGAACTACAATTTGATCCAGCATTCCCATTACTGGGCATCTATCCAAAGGAAAAAAAGACATTCTATTAAAAAGACATCTGCACTCGAATGTTTATAGCAGCACAATTCACAATTGCAAAGGTGTGGAAACAACCCAAGTGCCCATCAATACATGAGTGGATTAATAAAATGTGGTATATGTATACCATGGGGTACTATTCAGCTATAAGAAACAATGGTGATATAGCACCTCTTGTATTACCCTGGATAGAGCTGGAACCCATTCTACTAAGTGAAATATCCCAAGAATGGAAAAATAAGCACCATGTGTACTCACCATCAAATTGGTTTTA
The DNA here is from genome assembly GCF_020740605.2 of Lemur catta. Lineage (NCBI taxonomy): Eukaryota > Metazoa > Chordata > Mammalia > Primates > Lemuridae > Lemur > Lemur catta. The sequence continues at coordinate 178,415,080 of NC_059128.1, read as the reverse complement.
TCTGATCAACACCTAAGTGCACATGTAGTAATAACATTCATCGGGTGTCAGGCAGATGGGAGGGGGGAGGAGGGGATGGGCATATACATACATAATGAATATGATGTCCACCGTCTGGGGGATGGACACGTTTGAAGCTCTGACTCAGGGGGTGGAGTGGGGGCAAGGGTAATATATATAACCTAAACATTTGTACTCCCATAATATGCTGAAATTAAAAAAAAGATTATAAAAAAGATATTGGCGATCTAGCACCTCTTGTATTATCCTGGATAGAGCTGGAGCCCATTCTACTAAGTGAAGTATCACAAGAATGGAAAAAAAGCACCACATGTACTCACCATCAAATTGATATTAGCTGATCAACACTTATGTGCATATACAGTAATAACATTCATTGGGTGTCGGGCAGATGGGAAGGGGGAGGAGGGGATGAGTATATCCACTCCTAATGGATGCGGTGCTCACTGGGGGATGGACACACTTGAAGCTCTGACTAAAGTGGTCCAAAGACAATATATTGCAATGTAAACATTTGTACCTCCGTAATATATTGACATATAAAAAAATAAATAAAAGAGAACAACTCATGGATCCCCTGAAAGGATATTAGGGACCCTCATGGGTCCACATGTTGAGAATTGTTGAGATAAGGTAGTATTTAGCTACAAAGTGTTAAAAAGCCAATAAAGAAAACCAATTATTTTAAAAGGATTGCTTTCATTGTAAAAAGAAACACAAAATTTGCATAAATAAACTTGTTACTATTTGTTTGGAAGACGCAATTTGACAAGTTTATAGAGCATGGTTTGTTATACTGGCACCTCTTTGCTTCCATTTAAACAAGGATCCATAAAGAAGTCCCACTTATACAGTTCTGAGAAAGAAGAGAGTTCTGTCAGATATTATTCATAAAATATTTTAAACACCTATTGCCCACTTAATTTTTAGAAAAGAAAATGTCTTTATTTACAAGCCATTTCATATCAAAGAGGTAATGAATGTGAAAGTGCTTAATCTTCCCTTCTCCCCATCTTCTAACAGCCACTCTATAAGAAAGGCCCTTCAGAAAAAAAAAATAATATTTTGAGGAAAAGTCTTCTCCATTATTAAAAATGTATGTAAATATATACATACACATCCACACCCTGAAAATGTCTTAGGAAAAATAAATTTCTGTTTAACTGACTGGATAGTCTTTTTAAGGAAGATATGCAGGCTTGGGCCTGTTTTCACATTTAATTATGATTCAGTATAGCTTATACAGTTGAAGGAGGCCCAGTGTGGCACAAACAGAGCCTGGGAGAGGACAGAAAGTGTCATGAATCTCTTGGAACACATCCTGGGCTTTTCTTGGGTGCTGAGGGTAACTCGCAAATTCTATGGCTGAGCCCACCATCGTTTTCAAGGGACATAAGCTTTGCTCAGATATGTCAGATTATATTCTATGCAGTTGGGCTGAAGGAACATGAAGCTATTCCTTTACCTTCTTTTAACTGATTCCTCTCTTTCTTTATGAAGTAACACCAATGTCACACCTAGTTTATTAGTTTTCTATTGCTGCTATAAAAAAACTACTGCAAACTTAGTGACTTAAATAATACAACTTCATTTTACAGTTCTGTAGATCAGAAATCTGATACAGGTTTCCCTGATCTAAAATCAAGGTGTCAGCGGAGCTGCCCTCCTTTATGGAGACTCTAAGGGAGAATCAATTTCCTTACATCATTCAGCTTCTAAAGACTACCTGCATTCCTTTGTTTATACCCTGTTCCTCAACCTTCAAAGCTAGATATGTAGCAGCTCTGAAACTTTTGTCATCATATGTCCTTCTGACCATAGCTGGAAAAGGTTATTACTCTTTTAAAGACTTATATACAGTTATGCATCCATAACAACATTTAGGTCAATGATAGACCATGCGTATGATTGTGGTCCTATAATGCCATATTTTTACAGTACCTTTTCTATGTTTAGATATGTTTAGGTACACAAACACATACTATTGTGTTAAACTTGCATGCAGTATTCAGTACGGTACCATGCTGTTCAGATTTGTAGCCTAGGAGCGATAGGCTATACCTGATAACCTAGGCCTGTAGTAAGCTATACCATCTAGGTGTGTGTCATTACATTCTGTGATGTTCGTACAACAAAATCACCTAATGATGCATTTCTCAAATTGTATCCCCGTCATTGAGCAATGTATGACTGTAATTACATTGAGCCTACCCAAGTAACTCAGGATAATCTCTACATTTCAATGTCTGTATCCTTAATCACATCTGCAGAGTCTCTTCTGCCACGTAAGATATCATTTTCACAGATTCCAGGGACCAGGGCATGAACATCTTTGGGGGCTATTATTCTGATTTAACATACCCAACTTAAATAAATCTCACTGGCTTTATTTTTGTTAATCTTCATTTTTAAATTGTCAAAACAAAAAATGGCAAGCTAAAAGAGAAAAAGAAATACATGGAAAAATAAGATTAATGTTATCAACCACAGTCTGGAAAACACATGTTTAAAACTCTATTATCCCACGTATATTTAGGCTAAACAATAGAATTCCATTATTGATTGTGTTTATTATATAATCAATTTTAGTTTAAGAAACACAAATGTCTGCACTTCACAGTCAGCTCATGTATCATTTGGTCCACTGGTTGCCATGGAGATTGCTCATTTTAAGTAAATATTAGATAGCATATGGATCTGCATAAGATGATGTGATGTGAATGGGCATGCATTCTGATGTGTATTTTTTATTCCTTAAAAAGGTGTTATTTTCTTTTATCTTTTTTAAAATCTGAACTTTTCCCTCATTAAATTCTGCTTTACCAAACTTTTTGAATGTTAGAATGACATACATATATATATGTATTTTATTTACACATTAAAATGACACCAAGAAAAGGGAAACTTCATTTCATGCTGTTGATCAAATTTTTGAAATCAATATAAATACAAACTAACAAATTTAGACAAATTTTCCATAGGTTATCATAAGTGATGTAACATTATTTAGGGGTTATATTCAAACTAAAAAAATACATATATTAAACATTATATATTTAATTGAATATATCCAAGCATTGTATGTAGTTCACCAATCTAAAAAATTTAACATTAATTTGCTGGATGTATCAGGTGTGAATCATGTAAAAATTACAAAACAATCATTTTATAGGTAGATTACAATAATTTATTATTAGTGCAGATATCTCCTGGTCATTCCCATATACCTTGAAGAGTGTGAGTAGGAGCAGGTTACCTAGATCCTCCAAGTGAGGTTTTATTTTTTATATTAAAAAGCAATTTAAATTAGCTTGAGTAAAATGACCATTCACTGATATCTTTGAAAAAGGAAAGCATGAACCTGAACCTCAGACAGCTGAACTGCCAGACTTGAATGTTGCTGGATTCTATTTCTCTGAATGTTATGGCATCTTTTCTCTTTATGTCAGCTCAGATCTCTCATCCTACAGACTGGTTTCCTCTATGATAGGATACATGGTTACTGGGCATTCCTAAATCTTACCACTTGTAACACCCATCCATACCAAAGGCCTGATCCTGGTCTCTTAGTCCTAATTCAAAAATATACCAAGAAAAGAATCTTAATGGCCCTGCTTAGGTCATGTTTTCTTTTAACCAAGAACTTATCAAGGTATAATAAATCTGGGAAAAAGTTAGTGAGGAAAGTAGGTTCAGGAAGAAGTAATTGAGATGTTTTGTACCTGTTACTTTTGGAGATCATCCATTTGGTGACATTGGTATCTTAAGAAGAGGGTAAAAGATAGACAGATAGCTCTAAAAAGAGACAACTATGAAATTGGTGATGATTGAATACATGGGAGGAGATGGAGAGCTCAGATAATGTGGGAAAAATATAATAAACAAGACCTTTTCTGAGTCCTAGAAGTCAGATTAATAGGAAGCTTTGACCTGGTATACTCTTCCCAAATAGGTCTGCATAATTGTGAAGTATAACATATGCTAAAAAGTATATAAAACATAAATGGACATAAAGGAAGATGTCAGACTAGAAGAAGCCTGCCTGCACATGAGGCTGTCACGGAGAGAATTGAAAGTGACGAGTGTATATTCACCTTCAGATTGGTTGTCTAAGAGGGAGCGTTGTGAATCAAAAGAGAGGTGAAAAGAGGCACCCAAAGTGAAGGAGAAGAAAGACAGGTGACCTCCTCTGCAGTTTTGAAGTACCCAGGGAAGACAAGCACACATGTGGAGAAGGCACAGAAGAAAAAATCCTAGAGCTCCACACTCCCACCACAATCATTGCTATCTGAGCAACAGATTGACATAGAGAACTAGGTGGAGACCGTGCAGAGGCATTGCTCCAGAGAGAGGGCACAGCAGTGATGTACTGGCTCAAGAAACCTGGGTGCTGCAACTGATTCCATCTTAAAATCCTAGAGCCAAAATATTGCGTCTACCCAAAGGTCAGATCCATTGCTGCTGCCCATCCCTCATTCCTGCCAGTCCGGGAGGAAGGAGTGGGGAAGTGGGCACTGTTGTGAGTCCTCTGGGCAGGAGCTGCACATGGTCACTGCTGCTGGGGGACCTGAGCAAGCTGACAGTCACCTGTGCCAGCCAATGTGGGCAAGGATGCACTCAAGCTGGCACCCAGCCAACAAACGCAGCTGCCTGAAGATCCTGATGAAGTAGCCCTCAAGCCAGCACTGGCTGTTAATCACCACTGCCCACAGGCATGGGTGAGGCTATGCTCAAGCTCCAACGGCCAACAAATGCCATCGTCCACAGATCTAACATAGACAGCTCTCAAGCCAGCAAGAGGAAACAATCATTGCTACCTGTGGGTATGAAGGGAGCTACGCTGAAGCCAGCACCCTGCTGACAAACACTGCTATAGGTGGATCTGAGTGGGGCAGCCCTCAAGCAGGTGGTCAATCACTGCAACTGGAGGGTGCCAGTGGGTCTATGCTCAAGCCACACCGGGCAAAAAAATGGTACCACCTGCAGATCTAGGTCGAGCAGCTCCCAAGCCAACACAGGTAGAAAAAGGCTGCTATGCACAGATCTGAGTGGAGTGGCTCTCAAGCCAGCCTCAGGTTAACAATTGCTACTGCTGACAGAACTGCATGGTGGCATTCACTCATTCTGCAACATCAAGTCTGCCAGTGACAATCACAGGGGAACAATGAGGCAGAAGACACAGGAGAGCACCAGTGTTTAACACTCAGTGGGCATCTGCCAAAATTGTGCTGGGTCAATCTTCCAGATGAGTACACAAGTGTGCCAACCAGGAACTTCTTCTTTGCAGTAAGTAGGAGAGTTCTCAGTAGAGAACTGCAAGCTTCTGTGAATTGCAAGCTTAACTCGCTTGAGCTGAGAGAAGAAATTTCAGATGAGAAGGAACCAGAATGAGAACTCTGGCCACTTGAAAAAACAACCTGGTTTGACACACCTAAAGGATCACAATAGGTCTCTACAATGGACATCAATCTAAAAGAAATTTTCAAAATATGAGAGATGCATTTCAAAATATGGATGGCAAATAAGACGAATGAGTTAAAAGAGAAAACTGAAAACTAAAAAAAAAAAAAAAAAGGAAGCCAAAGATGTTTCAGAACATGAATGAAAAAGTGAAAAAACTCACCAAACAGATAGACATATAACAGAACTTAAAGAAATGAAAGAGTCATTTAATTTCAAAATACATTAGAAAGCTTAAACTACAGCCTAGCCCATTCAGAAGAAAGTATTTCAGTGCTTGAAGAAAAGGCCTTCAAACTAACCCAGTCAGTGAAAGTTGCAGAAAAAAAAAAAAAAGAAGAATGAGTAGTATGAGACTATGCAAAGTGGGTCAATATAAGAATTATAGGTATCTCTGAGGGAGACGAAGAAAAAGCAAAAAGCATAGAAAAGTTATTCAAGAGAATTTTTGAGGAAACTTTGCTGGTATTACCAGAAATTCAGATATCCAGATACAAGATGATAATTGGAAGCCAGGAAGATTCATGGCAAATGGGACATCTCCAAGACACACAGATAACCTGGCCAAAGTCAAAATGAAGGAGAAAATTCTACAAGTTGCAAGATGAAAGCCACAACTAACCTGCAAAGGAAAACCCACCAGGCTAACAGCAGACTTTTCAGCAGAGACCTTACAAGTCAGAAGGCATTGGGGCCCCGTTTTTAATCTTCATAAATAGAACAACTGCCAGGCAAGACTTTTGTATCCTGCAAAGCTAACTTTCATAACTGACAGAGAAATAAAGACTTCCAATCAAGCAAATACTAAGGGAATTTGTCACTACTTGACCCACCCTACAAGGAAATACTCAAAACTGCATTATACATGGAATACACAAGAGATAAGCACCAATGAAAGTTAAAGTTCACAGATCTAAGAAAAACAATAGCACAAGAAAGAAAACAAAACAACAAGGTATCACCCAACATGCTGAACAGAGCAGTATACCACATACAAATACTAACACTGAATGTGAACGGTCTGAATGCTCCACTTAAAAGATATAGACTGGCTGAATGGATAAAGAAAGATACCTCAAGTACATGCTGTCTCCAAGAAACATCTAACTCACAAGGACTCACATAGACTCAAGGTAAAGGGATGGAAAAAAAATTACATGCAAATGGAAACCAAAACTGAGCAGGTGTAACCATTTTCCTATCAGATAAAATAGTCTTTAAAGCAACAATGGCAAAAAAAGACAAATATGGTCTTTGTATACTGGTAAAGGGACCAATTCAACAAGAAGACATAACAGTCCTAAATATATCTGCATCTAACACAGGAGCTCCCAAATTTATAAAGCAAATTCTACTAGAGCTAAACAAAGAAATAGGCAGTAGCATTGTAATTGCCAAGGATTTCAACACTCCACTGACAGAACTGGACATATTATCAAAGTAGAAAATTAATAAAGAAACACTGGACTCAAATGAGACTCTGGAACAAATGGACCTAACATACATTCACAGAACATTCTACCCAAAAAACTACTGAATATACATTCTTTTCATCAACAAATGGGACATGTTCAAAGAATGATCATATCTTAGGCCACAAAACAAGTCTTAGCAAATACAATACAGTTGAAACCATACCATGTACCTACCATCTCAGACTACAGTAGAAGAAAACTAGAAATCAATTTCAAGACAAACACTCAAATCCACCAAAATTATGGAAATTAAACAACCTGCTATTGAATAATAACTTGGGTTAATGATGAAATTAATATGTAAATCAAAAAATTCCTTAAATTGAATGACAAAGAAGACACAAGCTTTCAAAATTTATAGGATACAGAAAAAGCAGTGCTGAGGGGAAAGTTCATAGACCTAAATGCCTACATCAAAAAGGCAGAAAGATCACAAATCAACAATCTAATATCACATCTCAAGGAACTAGGAAAAGAAGAATGCACCGAAATCAAAGCCAGCAAAAAAAAGACAAATAACAAAGCTTAGAGAAGAACTAACCAAAATGGGAATAAAAGAATATACAAACCATCAATGAAATAAAAATTTGGTTCTTTGAACAGGTAAACAATATTGATAGGCCACTAGTCAGATTAATCAGAAATAGAAGAGAAAGGACTGAAATAAGCTCAATCAGAAATGAAAAAGAAGATGTTACAACCGATACCACAGAAATACAAAATATCATATATGAATACTATGAAAAACTCTACAAACACAAACTAGAAAATGTAGAGAAAATGGATATATTCCTGGAAACCCACAGCATCCAAGCCTGAATCAGGAAGACATAGAATTCCTGAACAGATCAATAATGAGCAGCAAGATTGAATCAGTAATAAAAAAATCCAGTAACTTAAAAGCCCTGGATGAGATGGATTCACAGTCAAATGCTAACAGATGAAGAAAAAAAACTGGTACCTATCCTACAGAAATTATTCCATAATGTGGAGAAGAAGGGATTCCTCTCTGTCTCATTCTATGAAGCCAAAATCACCTTGATATCAAAGCCAGGAAAGGACATAACCAAAAATGGAAACTGCAGACCAGCATCATTTGTGAATACAGATGCAAAAATCCTCAACACAATTCTAGCAAATCAAATTCAACACCACATCAAAAAGATAATTCACTATGATCAGGTGGCTTTCATCCCAGGGATGCAAGTATTATTCAACATGTACAAATCAATAGACAAGATTCAACACATAAACAGAAGCAAAAACAAAGACCATGTGATCATTTCAACAGATGCAGAAAAAGCATTTGATAAAATCAACCATGCTTTCATAATAAAAACCCTCAACAAACTAGGCACAGAAGGAACATACCCCCAAATTATAAAACCATATATGCTAAACCCACAGCCAATACCATACTGAATGGAGAAAAGTTGAAAGCATTTCCCATACAAACTGGAATAAGACAAGGGTGCCCACTGTCACCACTTTTTCAACATAGTATAGGAATTCCTGGACAGAGAAATCAGGTAAGGGAAAAAATAAAGGGTATCCAAATTTTGAAAGAGGAGGTCAAATTATCCTTGTCCATTGATGATATAATCTCTTATCTAGAAAACTCTAAAGACTCCACCACATAACTCCTAGAATTGATAAATAAATTCAGCAATGTCTCGGGTTATAAAATCAATGTACATAAAGCAGTAACATTTCTATATGCAATAACAGTCAAGCTGAGAGCCAAATTAAGGACTCAATACCATTTATAACAGCTGCAAAAAAATAAAATACCTGGAAATATACTTAACCAAGGGAGTGAAAGATATTTACAAGGAGAACAACAATACACTGATGAAAAAAATTGTAGATAAACAAATATTCCATGCTCATAGATTAGTACAATCAACACTGATGAAATGTCTATACTGCCCAAAGTGATTTGTAGATTCAGTGCAATCCCCATCAAATACCAACATCAAATTTCACAGATCCAGAAAAAAAAATTCTATGCTTCATTTCAAACCAAAAAAAGCCTGAATAGCCAAAGCAATCTTATGTACGCAAAAAGAACAAATCTGGAGTCATCATATAACTTGGCTTCAAATTATACTACAAGGCTATAGTAACCAAAACATCATGGTATAAAATAGAGACATAGACCAGTGGAAGAGAACAGAGAACCCAGAAATAAAACCATCTACCTACAACCAACTGATCTTTGACAAAGGAGACAACAACATACATTGGGGAAAGGAAGCCCTATTCAGTAAATGGTGCTAGGAAATCTGGATACCCCCATGCAGAAAAATGAAACGGGACCCTTATCGCTCAGCACATACAAAAATTAATTCAAGATGGGTAAAAGACTTAAATATAAGGCATGAAACCATAAAATTTCTAGAAGAAAGTAAAGGAAAAAATCTTTTGCACATCAGTCCAGGAAAAGAGTTTGTGACTAAGACCCCCAAGTAACAGCAAAAATAAGTTAATGAAACTTAATTAAATGAAAAAGCTTCTGCATAGTAAAGGTAACACAGCCTACAGAATGGGAGAAAATATTCACAAACTGTACATACTGCATTATATATATTTATATACTATACTAAAGGGCTGATATCTAGAATCTAAAAGGAACACGAACAAATCAGTAAGAAAACAAACAAACAACCCATTATAAAGTGAACAAAAGACAGTTTTTCAAAAGAAGATAGCCAAATGTCCAACAAATATTATGAAAAAATGCTCAACATTACTAATCATTAGGAAAATGCAAATTAAAAGCACAATGCGATACCAACTTACCCCTGTCAGAATGCCATTATTAAGAAGTCAAAAAAACAATAGATGCTGGTGTGTATGCAGAGAGAAAGAAATACTTTATATACTGTTGGTAGGACTGCAATTAATATAATCTCTATGGAAAACAGTGTGGAGATTCCTCAAAGAAATAGACGTAGACTTCCCATTTGATCCAGCAATCCTACTACTGGATGTCTACACAAAGGAAAATAAGTCATTTTATCAAAAGGACACCTACACTTGAATGTTTCTTGAAGCACAATTCGTAATTACAAAAATGTGGATCAATCTAAGTGTTCATCAATTCATGAGTGGATAAAGAGAATGTGGTATATGGGTCTATATTATAGATATCATGGAATATTATTTAGCTATAAAAAGGAATGAAATAATTTCTTTTTCAGAAACTGGGATAGAGCTGGAGATCATTATCCAGAGTGAAGTATCTCAGGAATGGAAAACAAACAGCACCTGTACTCTCTAATAATTGGGAGCTAAACAACGGGCTCACATGGGTACAAAGAGATATAAAGGACACTGGACACCAAGAACAGGGGAGGATGGAAGAGGGTGAGGGGTAAAAACTTACCTTCTGGGTACAATGAACACTATCCTGGTGATGGGTACCCTAAAAGTCCTGACTTAAGCATTATATAAGGTATCCATGTAACAAATGCATTTGTGGCCCCTCAATATTTTCAAATTAAGAAGTGAAAAAAAAGACTATGGAAGATTTAAAACCATAATTATCAAACTTGACCTGGGGACATTAAACTACAATGACAGAATACATATTCTTTACTAGCATACATGGAACATTTAAAAAGATTAGTATATACTGTGCCATATGTAAATGTCAACAAATATCAAAGAATTTGAATCACACAGAATATTGGAAAGGGGGACAAGGGAGTCTCTAGAGTTTTGTGATTGCTTTATAGTTTACTGTAGATGGCAGCAACATTAACACTTTATGATAATTTATCATATAGCTATGTTTCATGCACATTTTTGTATGTGATTTATGTTTCACAGTATTTTAAAATAGATATGAGTCATACCAAGTAAGGTCTCTGACCACAATGTAATTGTTAAAAATCATTCAGAAGCTGAAACTTAGAAAATTTTCCATATTTTCAGAAATTAAACAATATATTGTTAAATATTACATGGGTCAAAGAAATATAAAAGAAATTACAAAATGTTTTGAACTGCATAATAATATGCTATTAAGCAAAACTTATAGGATGAATTTAAAGCAGCATGTAAAATAGTATTAGCATGGAATTCATGTATTGGAAAAGGGAAATGTCAAAAATTAAGCATAGGAAATACCTATATAAAGTAGTTAGAAAAACAATCATCAAATAAAACCAAATAAATGTGGAGGAAGGAAATAAAAATAAATGTAGAAAGTAATAAAATGTATAAAAACATAAAATAGAGAAGACCAACAAAACTCAAATTGTGTTTTTGAAATACCAAATCCTGTGATAAAACTTATCAAAGAAACAGAAAGAAGCAAGCAGAAAGGGAGAGAGAGAGAGTATTTCAGGAATGAGCAGGAAAAATCACTGCAGATGCTACAGATATAACACAGATAAAAAGATGAACAAATTTATAGAAAAATTCTGAGAAAAGTATATCTTGAACAAAATTTGACTCAACAAGTAATGGAAAACCCATATAATCATTTAAAGAAATCAAATTAAATGTTAAAAATTTTCCCACAAAGAAAGCTACAGGCCCAGATAGCTTTATGAATGAGTTTACCAAACAATCACTGCAGGAAAATTCCAAACTGCTATGGAGTCAATTTGTCCACTCCCCAAATTCATATGTTGAAACCCTAACCCCGAGTGTGATGGTATTTGGAGATGGAACCTTTGGAAGGTACAGTATTAGGTTTAGATGAAGTCATGAGAGTGGGGGCTTTATGATGGGATTCCATACCACAGATTATGATGAACTTGCTTACAGAGAGTCTGAGTTCCCTCTCTCAATGTATTGGACATGCTCGCTCTCTCTCTGCCATGTGAGAGCACAATGAGAAGGTGGCCACTGTCTGCACATCAGGAAAAGAGCCCTCACCAGAACCCAACCATACTGGTACCCTTATCTAGGATTTCTAGCTTCTAGAATAGTGAGAACATAAATTTCTATTGCTTAAGTTACACAGTCTATGGTATTTTGTTATGGTAGCCCAAACAAAGACAGATTTATACAAATTCTTTCTAAGAATAGAGAAACATGTTGTCCTTCTCAACTCATTTTAAAACAAACTTGATACCATATCTGAAGAACAGCATGAGAAAGGAAATTTAAAAGCCAATTTAAGCCTCATTTAGAATGCAAATTAATTTTAAAGTTAGCAAACCAAATTCATTAATATATAAGACCATAATATATTATGACCAGCTTGACTTTATCCCATGATTCAATATTGGTTTAACATTTTTTTTAAAAACCAATTAGTGTAATTCACTACCATATCAACAGAAAAGAGGAAATAAACATACAGAAGAATAATAAACATACATAGCTTAATACATACAGAAAAAGCACTGATAAAATTCAAAATCCATTGATGAGATGCATTTTTACCATGTTTGAAACAGAAATAAGCTTTCTTAACCTGATGATGATTATTTTAAAAAAACCTATAGCAAATATTATGTTATACAACTGATGCCACAGAGATACACGATATCATCTATGAATTCTACAAAAATCTTTATGCACACAAACTGGAAAATGTGGAGGAAATGGACAATTTTTTAGAAACACATAGCCTTCCCAAGCTCAATCAGGAAGAAATAGAATTCCTGAATAGACGAATATCAAGAACTGAAATTGAAACAGCAATAAAAAACCTTCCCAAAAAGAAAAGCCCTGGTCCAGATGAGTTCACACCCGAATTTTACCACACATACAAAGATGAACTGGTGCCCATCCTACATAAACTATTCTCCAATATCGAGAAGGATGGAATTCTCCCCAACACATTTTACCAAGCCAATATAACATTGATACCAAAACCAGGAAAGGATGCAATAAATTGTGAAACTTTTAAAGCTCTCCCTTTGAAATGAGGAAAAAGGCAGAAATGTTTGCAGTCAGAACATCTATTCAATAGGAGAAAAGAGGAAAGTGAAAAAATGAGGAAATAAAATCCAATAACTCCTATGTTCTTAGAATTATATAGTTTTTAGGCAAATATTTCATTATTCTTATAAGAATAATATATAGATCAAAATGCAATTTTAGGAGCTAGATACACTATTTACAGAAAAATATTTAGGTCTTCTTTTTTTCTGTCATTCAAGCTGAAGTAAAATCTTACAGGTATATGACCAAATATAAATATTTATTGACTCAAATAAATGTTGAGCACTATACTGTGAGAGAAATTGTACTACATTCTGGGGACAAACGTAGTACAAAGAGGCAAAGCATAGACCCTGTTCTTGAGAATTTCACAGTCTAGTAGAGAAAATGGCCCAGTAAAATAACAACAACAATAATAATACATTTTGATAAAGAGAAGTTATTGAACCATTGAAAATAACTCAAGAGATTATGAGGGAAAAATATGCCTTGTAAGGACCTGTTTCTTGAAGAACTAATTCTTCAATCTTGAAAGATTTGTTAAGTGTGGAAGGTAAAAACAGGAAATTCCCCATCCTCTTATCATGTGAAAATATTACTTCATGCAGGTAACATTCACCATCTCATTAACTCTAAGGCAATTCTTATTTCATATACAAGGAAACCTAAGCCCAGAGAATTCATTATGCTATGTAACACAAATAACATAGCAATAAATGGTGAACACAAGAGTGAAATGCAAATCTCTCTGACATCAAACTTTATGCACATATGCACATTCATGTATGTCAGGCAATGGAGTTGTGTAGCTAGCACTTCATTAATTTTTATTTTATTAAGGCTAGATAACAATTGACAAAAAGCATGTATGTATTTATATATATATTTTGTACATATAATAATAATCCAATAATTATTTAAAAAATAATTTCACAAGGAAGAATACCCAAGGAGAAATTACGTGATGGAATACTTACAGTTAAAAGGTATATGGGACTTCCACTTCTGTTAAAGCAGAACACTCTCTCACTGAAGATAACTAAAAAAATTAGATGAAATATTTTTAAAATATTCTTTTAAAAGTTTTAAAGAATTAATAATATAGTAATCACCCTCCCAAGATTCAGAGAGGCCTGCATGGGCCTTGGATTGTCTTCATCCTGTATTTGCCAAACATGAAGAGACAGGTAATGAGTTAAGCAGAAGGGTGGACACCTTGATAAACTAATGCCAACTAGGCTTGAACTCAAAGAGCTGCATTCTAGGAGTTACTGAACACTGAAGTAAGCCATTTCTGTGATGGACTGCTGCCTCACTTCAACCATTTATGCATCGCAAAATAGATCAAGCTGCGAATTTAGATTAAGGTGGTCATTAATTGCTAGTGCTCCCATGTGCCAGGAAAAAGTAAAGAAAATCCTTTTTAGAGGAAAATGTCCACCACAAACATTCTCTACAAATAATTTTTCAAACACAATGACCAACATAAAATAGAAGATAACCAGATACATGTGAAGACACAAAACTATTTGATAGGCTACTACTCATGTCATCTCCAAAACTAGAAGGGGAGCTCAGTGGAAATAAGAGCACAAAAGTAGATCCTAAGTCTTACTGGCAGCTTGATTTGTTCTGAAATTTTCAATTACCATTAGCAAAAAATGTACAAAGTGTATCATCCAAGGCCTCCAGACAGAATTCCTAGTAGCTTCAAACAGTCATCTAATGATCTAATTCCTCAGTTACATATTAACTCGAAGGACTACTGGAATATATCATTATCATCATATTTCTATGACAAAGCCTTTAATCACTGTTTCTAAGTAAAATGAAGTTTCAGTTGAAAATGTATAGGTTTCCAAATGAAGCAAGGAGTTTAGAAGTTTTCCCTTACTTTTAAAAGAAACTACAATAAAATCAAAGTTTACATGAATATTCCACATATGGATATAATCAATGGATACTCCATAAAAGTTTTAGAGAACTCCATTTTTCTACTCACTTTATGAGATAAGACAGATATATTTAGTATGGAATTTCTTTATGATGAAAATTCTATATTAACGTTATTTTCTATTTTAGCTAAATTATGATAGCGATTTATTTTACTTTATGGTATAAGCAAGTTCACTTGTCCATGACCTATAGAAATATCATATTGAAGTAAATATAATGTAAAGTAAAACCATTTATAAGTTTCCAAGGCCAGCTATTTTCTTAAACAAAAAAAAAAGGAAAGAAAAAAAAATTGTCCTCGATAGTTTGTTTTCTAAGTGTGTAAAAGCCACCCTTTAGTCAGACACGAGAGTGATCCAAACAATTTCATCTTCTGTTAATTCAGCTTAATTAACTTTGTGTTAATTCAGCTCACTCAAATTACATGTCAACTAATCAAGTGAGTTTTTACAAATCATTGCTTTTTTTCTTTTTGCTAGTTAACTAGGAAATGCCAGTCAGAAGAATCACAGATTCATAAAGTCCTTAAGTCCTTAAGTTTCTTTTATCATTCCACCCACATGACAACTAACTTCTTTCCAACTCAGAGGTCTCTGTGTATAAGAGCCTGTTGTTTCAGACCCATTGTCAAAGCCTCTCTGTTGCCCTATTTCCAAAGTCCATCTTTTCAAGGACATACCATACACGGAGCAACCTATTTAGAAAGATATGACTGTGATATAAGTAGAATAAGGTATATCATCAAAACAGAAATAATTAGTAAAAACTCTGAGTGGAAAGAATTTAGAGCTTTGTCAACAAAACATGAGAAACTTTTCAAATAGCCCAGAAATATTAAAGAGTAAATTACTCAATAGTGTCATTACCTCATGAGTAACTATTTACCTCAAATTGATTTATTTTCATTTTAGAGTAAAATTTATCTTCACAGAAGTTACCTTTTATAAAAAAGTTAAAATAAGATCTAAAGTTCTTTTTTTTCCCCTGAAAAATATTCTTTTTTTTCCCCCAAAACTTTGAGTAGTATTTGTTTGCCTAGCAAAGTTAGGCTCAGAATTCTTTGTCTACTCACTTTTATATTTTGCATTATAGAAGTGAATTCTATTCATGTTGAACGATACATGCTGTTATGTTACATTGTATGTTTCATTTATTTATAATAAGGAATAATTTAAGAAAAGTTTTTTTTAATTATCATTCTACTTTGTACTGTTTCAGGAATTCAATTTTGTTCTCCTACAAGATAATGAGTATTAGTTTTGAAGCCTTGAGAGATATGACAGCTGAAAGATCCTGAGCTCAAAAATGGAGAATCCACTACAACTTCCATTACTGAAAGTTCTACAAATATTCTTGGAATTTGATACTATCATCCCTGTTACTAAAACTAGACTTTTATCAGAAACATTTGATCACAAACCAGCTCTGTTTCTAACTTTATTAGCACTTAGGCATCCTTCAAAAGCTTGAAATCAATAGTTCAACAACTTAAAATATTTTATTTGTCAAAAATAAATCCCTCAGGTAAAAGAAAGAGTGAGCAAATTTGGAAATAAAAAATAGTACTTTGCTTTAAAGGTGACGTTGTAGGAATGAAAATAGTAATGTATCAATGTTACTTTAGGAAATGGTATAAATCAATAAACTAAATTTTCACAGAAACTAAAGCCAAAAAATAAAAAAGAAAGAAACCTGGTTATAGTCTAATAGCCCTATAAAACATTACCTATGTTTAAATCATTATGTGAACAAATGTCAAACAAGTAACAATTTTTGCAATTCAGTTTACCCTTTGTAT
The DNA here is from genome assembly GCF_020740605.2 of Lemur catta. NCBI lineage: Eukaryota > Metazoa > Chordata > Mammalia > Primates > Lemuridae > Lemur > Lemur catta. The sequence goes on along the minus strand of NC_059128.1, from coordinate 178,398,463 downwards.
CATGGTGGGTGAGGATTTAATTTTTAAACTCCATAGAAGTTGTATAAATGGGGAGCAGCAAATGAATAGTCCTTAGTTATGGTGAAATTTCCTTTATTTAATATTGAAAATAATGTATATATAGTTACAACATTTAAGAAGGATTTGTTTTACAAAATTAAAATAGGTGTAGGTTTTCTGAGTTTTAGTACATATACTCATTGTACAAAGTTTTGACAAAAGAGTATAACAAAAAACATGAACATTCATTCAACATCACCTGTAATACTACTACCATGGAAGATTCACTTAACATTTTAGAAAACATAATTCCAAACATCTTGAAATATATACATACATATATAATTTTTAATTAGCTTAATCTAAATTCTGCATTTAAGTCTACATGGTTCCCTTGAAATATTTTACAAAGAACTTTTCTTGTCAATACATATAAAAATACAATATCATTTTTAGTAAACAGGGTTTTCTATTATATGAATACACCAATTCATGGATATTTAGATTATTTGCCAGCTATTATAATATTGCTATTTTAATATTTAAAGTCATCTTCATACACGTGTTCAGTCATTTACTGAGAATAAATTTCAATAATTGTATTTGCTGATCAAAGTATGTACAAAAGTTAAATTTTATGGATATAGATATATAGATATAGATTGTGGAAAAGGTAGTACCAATTTACATGATCACAGCAGCTTAGGATAGTGGATATTTTACTTCATCTTTGCTAATACCAAATTTTTTTAATTTTTCTTTTTTTTAGAAATGCCCATTTGCATTTCTTCTTACGAAGTTTTAAAGTGAATTTTTGATGCATGTTTTGACTCAGCAATTTTGAAATCTAATAAAAAAGAAATCTTACACAAATGTTATACAAATTTGGCCTAAGAGACTAACACAAGCGTGTACAAGTGAAATATATGTCTAGAGCTGCTAGCGAGACCATAGTTGCATTTGATTACCCTAAAAATTCTGTTTTAAATCAGTCACTTGCAAATTAGCTTATTCCATTCATACTTCTTCACCATTAACTGCACTGACAATTTTTAAAAAGAAGAAATGTATGATGCTGTTTTCTACTTTTTAAAAAGTATTTCATAATTGAAGGCACCCCCCTTCAATATATCTATAGAAATCTGAAATGTATTTTTCTTTTGATATCACATAGCTATCTCTTGCATATGATTCCTGCTTCATGAGTAATATTTACGGCCAAATTGACACTTACAGGTTACCAAAGGCAGGGTGACAACTTTTCATCCATCTTGAACTGGAGTCAAAGACATTAGGAAGAAAGATACTATTTCCATGCCATCTCAGTGGTCTTTAACACTGCTAGATCTCACCTATCTATGTGTACCTCTAGGGACTTCTAATGAACTTATTTCCTCCATTGTGCAGATATTCTCCTCTTGCTTCAAGATGTGAAATAATCACTGTACCAGACACATCCCAGACAAGGTCCTGATTTTTCCTGACGTTTTCTGCTTAACCAATACGTAGAATTTTTGTCTTCTTTAAAGGACAGCAAGTATTCACAGTTTAGATATTTGAACTACTAACTTGGTCTGTTTTCATTTCACCCATTTAAAAATAATTCCACCTCATCAGAGGAAGGCAACAAAAGAACAGAGCTTCCTCTTCTGTTATTAGTCTCCCTCTTCACACACCTCAGAAGCAGCAGCAAGACTCATAGCTTCTTTTCCAGATTTCCAAAAATATTGCTTCTGGAAAACCCTGAGAAAATCAGAATTCACAGAGGAAAATCCCATTTAACAGCCATTCTTTGGGCCATTACTTTAAGGCTCTAACAGGGGCTCAATCACCTCCTGAGTCCCTTTTCTTATGAACAAAAAATGTAGAATAGTCTTGTCCCTTTCCAAAAGTCCATTTTAACTAGAAAATGTCTGTTTTTCAGACATCTTTTTCTGAAACAAGTACCTATTCCAACATTTACCTCCCATTCACCTCTTCCATGAAAAAAAGGTAAAAAGATTCACTATATAGTATATATTTGCTTAAAATTAGGTATTTAAAACACATTTTCTACTCTCTAAACTTTTTGTTTTAACTTTTTTTTACTTCTTTGTATTAAGATTACTATTTATCATAGTTGAAAATGTTAGCTGAGTTCATTTACTCTCAACCTGGAAAACTTCAGTGTAATTGGAAAATGTATATTTTAAACACATTTTTTTCATTGTCAGAGAATGGAAATTTTATGTGGAAAAACAGTTGGATAACCAAATTCTGAATAACTAATTTCCCTTAAATCAGAAATCAACTTTTATAAATTGATTACTTAACTAAAAGTAACATAAGTATAAAATCCATTAAATTGGATGTGTCATTGAATTGTCAGGCTGCTTCATAGGAAACGATGTCCTAGAGAATAAGGAAAGAACAGTTTGCTTTATAGTATGAAGGAAAGCCCGATTTCTGTGTTCTTACTTCCAAGAACATGAAGGTGCATCTTGACTTTCTAGTATGTTTGACTGTTTATTCATATGACTTGGTTTAATTGCTAATTCAGTGTTTTTTCTGAGGTACTTAAAATTCAGTAACGAAGACTCACATAATGAAGTATTATGTAGACTAATTAATGAATATATAATGCCACACAATGCCACATAAAGTTATTGCAAATGCCAACTGTTATCATCATACATGTCAGACTTAATTTTGTCTCTGAATCCACTGAGCTAGGTACCTAATTCTGTATTCACTACTTCATCTAGTTTACAGAAATGGCCACAGTTCTTCCCTACCACCTCAGTGGAGAAACCTCTTACTTAGTAGAAAATCCGAGAGATAACCTGGATTTTCAATAAGGAAAACCATACATCTAATTTAAGTGATAGTTCTGCCATTTACTAGGATTCTGATCTTGCCTAACCCTTTTGAAACTGAGTGTCATAAGTTTTAAAATGATGACAATAATATCCATCAATTCAACAAATATTTGCTGAGTATATGTCATGCTTCAACCCCTGCTCTGGCACTGGACATACGACAGTGGACACAACACAGCCCCTACCTCAAGGAACCTAGAGGGAGGAACAGTGAGTTAAGTGCTATGAGGAAGACAAGAACTAGTTACCATGGAAACGTATTAAAGGATCAACTCTCAGCATTGTGGGAGGATTAAATTAAATAGTGTTTATAGAGCAACTGGAATAATGCATAACACATTGTAGATACTATTAATTGGCTCCAGACAGTTTTAGGATTCTGCTTTGAAATTCCTTCCAGAACCTCTACATAATATATGAATGACTATTGATAAAGTCTTGCTCTTTGAGGGTGGATTCAATTTTTAGAAATGTCAGAAGTCATTTGTTGGCTTGGTCTGGTGAAATGAAGTGGAGATCTGGGAAGAAAATAGCTCCAAGCCAATGAAACTGACTTGTACTCAAGTAACTCTCTTTAGACCTCAGATTTTAGGCAGCAAACCCACATGGATGCATACATTCTGGCATATCTGGTAAAAATCAAGCTTATTCTTTAAAAATCAAGTGTCATATGTAAATTGCTTGACTTTAAAATACAACTATCTTGTATCTACAGATATTACAATTCATTTGGGGAATAATTAGTGATAAACTATTGAATTTCTATATTTAATAATTTCAAGGATTTTTATAAGTCTATATTTATTGAAGATTTCCATCCTATAATAATTCTGAATTACATGGTCCTCTTTTCTAAAGTTATTTTTAAAAATATTTATTTGCATTGACAAACATTTATACTAGAAAATAACATGTGTATCACTTTCTTTTAGTGCTTGAAAAGGATGTAATTGCTCTGGAGATATTAATAGACTATCAATTTTTGAAGGAAAAACAACCTTTGAAAATTACCAGTAAAGGATCCAGAGGAATGCTGATCATATAGCATTAACTTGTTCAATGAATTAATATTAATATATTTTATGCTGTACTTTGAATTAGTTAAATAACTAGTATATAACTATACTCTTTAAATCAAATATTAAGCAAAATCACCTGAAAGTACAGTATATTGATAACTACCAGATAGTATTTAAATGAGTGTGTATTCATAGTTGATTAATAGGTAGCATAGTCTTATAGTAAGATTAGTCTTATAAAATTTAGATTCTTTATTTCTAGAAAGAAAACAGTATTGAAAGTCTGAAGATGTACTTTTTACTATACTAGAGGTGCTAAATACGTATTTTTTAAATAATAAGTAAAATTATCCACATTAAGTTTTCAGCCACATTTGAGATGTAAATTGGAAACCATCATTATTTGCCAGTGTGTTTGTGTATTTTACACTTGTACTAAGCACCATACAGTAGAATTACAGCATCAAAGGTAATCCCTTCAAGGAGTTCACTTTCTGGAAAAGAAAACATCTCAGGCAAATGCTTGCTGAGCAACATTTTTAACCAAGGTGACTGATGTCAAGGAAGGATAAACTTTCTCTTAACTTAGAAGGATGAGTGAGGCAAGATTCTTTCTCCATCAAAACAAGCCAAGACCAGAAGAGAAAGCAAATGGGTTCCAGGTGAGAATGCTCTTAGGGATTTTATATGACACAAAGGAAAGCAGAACACATTCATTTTCTTCTCCTCTCAGCTGTTCTAATGGCATAAAATGCTGCTGTCCTACCTGGCATCTGCAGATGATTGCCTCCAGGTGTTTGCCTGAAGGAAGATCCTGAAAGTCAGTGCAAGCTGGAAACCTTGCCTCCAGGAGCAGATGCTGGCCTGCACAAACCTGCAGACCTCTGCAGGTATATTTTGAAAAAAAAAAAAAAAAGTTGAAATCAAGTTTCTAAAAACAAGATGGCATAAATTAAGAACTTGAGAAACTACTTGTAGGACATTTTATATTCATATTTAGAACATTTTTTCACAAAGCCTGTATGGCTCATGAATAAAACCGTGGGTCCTATTTCTTCTCAAAGAAGAAACAACCAGCCATTTATGCCAGACATTTTCTATCTGCCATGACAACTGCTTTAGATGCTGAGGACATAAAGATCTTAAAGGGACAAATCCATTTAGGATGAAGAAACAATGGCAAACTCAAAGACTGAATGATGATAGAAATCACTATCTTATATTATCCATTTGAAACTTCCTTCTCTAGTTTAAAAAAATTATTGACAAAAATAAGAGGAAATATCAAAATGTCATATTTACAAATACCTGAGTCAGCTTCTTCAAAAAACATATCTTCAAAGAACACTCCTGAAATGGCCTGGATTAAGCTGGAGATAATAAAGCTAAATAGATGATTAAGTTTTCTGTTAAATAGAGATGATTGCCATTTATTTGTGCATTTTGTTTGTACCCATGAGAGTGCCTTTGTACTATTTTTCTATTCTGTCACAAGTTCTAATAGAGTTAATCAAAAATCACAGTGGTAGTCAAATTCTTACTTTGTTGCAGAATATTAATTATATATATGTATATTCATGGCCATACACAGTTTTTAAGAACAATAGTTAAACCCTTCTCCAGTTATGATGAAAAGAATAAAGATTTGTTTCTTCTTTATGCCTTTTCCCTAACAAACTTTAGATCTTTTGTCACTCAGTTCCAGATATTTTTATTCTTTCATTTATTTATTATTTGTTAAGGGCAAATTTTCATAGTAGCTAGGAGCAGGAAAGGAAATTCAAAACAAAAGAGATTCTGATTCTGACTGACCTCAAAAATCTTCAGATCTGAGTAGGGATGATAAAACATGGATAAAACCCACAATGTAAGTTGGAGTACAAATAAGAGAGTGTCAGGAGCCAGCTTAGCCTTATACAAGCGCCATCTTAAGCTTACATACGTCTTCTTCCTCCTCCTTGCACAAAGAAAGCGCGCGCAAAGCCTGTAACACCCCTCCCACTCCCTCTCCTCATATCACATCATCACCCTTCCTCCTATCAGCAGCTGCCACAAGTCTTATTCCTACCCTCCCCCGTTACAGCGCATATAAGCAGCCATCCAGCAATAAAATTTTGAGGCTTGATCAGAACTTTGTCTTGCCTCCATTCTGTGTGTCTCCTGTCTCTTTTTTCTCACCAGCAGCAGGTAGTCCTCCTCGCGCCCCTGCGCTGTATGCCCCGCTGGTCGGGACAAGAGAGATTCTGGTGAAGTGTTAAAGGGGTAAGAGACTGAAGATGTTACTTCCAGGTAGAAGAAACCACAGGTTCACAGAGAAGGTGGCATTTAAACTGAGTCTTAAAGATGGGTAGGATTTAAAGATGTGAATGTGACAGAGGAATAGCATTATAAGCAGAAAGAACCCCTTGATATATGTTTCCTTTTTTTGACAAAATATCTAGAATAAGCAAAAACGGTAGATTACAACTTTTATGGTAATTAACCATTGGCAAAAGGGGAAATTGCCAAAAATGTTCTTTAAAACTCTAACTTGTTTAAACAAAGATATAGCAATGTGCTTATATGCAATATATTAGAAGTCCTAGCCAGCACAATAAGCCAAAGAAAAAAAGAAATAACCAGTATAAGAATAAAAAATAAAAATAGTCATTATTCATGTATGACATAAATGTCTATCAGAAAAATTTAACAGTAACTACAAACCAGCATACAAAAATAAATAATATCCTTTATAATAGCAAAAACTAAGATGTAGGCATAATAGGAGTTGGCGTAGTGTTAATAGTTCAAATATATTAAATGCTACATTCCAGGCATACACTATCTCAATTACTCTTCACAACAACCCTATTAAATAAGTGCTATTATTGTTCCCAAGTTAGAGCTAAATAAACTGAGATACATCTAGAAAGTGGTAGAGTCAGGATTTCAGCTCAGACACTTGGATCAGAACCCACACTTCTTTTGTTTTAATTGATACATAATAATTATACATATTTATGGGATACATGTGGTATTTTGATACATGTATACAATGTGTAATGATCAAATCAGGGTAATTAGAATGTTCATCACCTGAAACATCGATCATTTCTTTGTGTTGAAACATTCCAAATCTTCTCTTCTAACTCTTTTGAAATATATAATAAATTATTGTAAACTATAGTGTATTTTAAACTACACTAATGTAAATTATTGTAAACATTACTGTGCTATTGAACACTAGAACTTATTCCTTCTATCTAACTGTATTTTTGTACTCATAGGCCAACCTCTGTTAATGCCCTTTCCCCACAACACTTCTCAACTTCTGGTAACCATCACCTACTTTCTACCTCCATGAAACCAACTATTTTAGCTCCTACAGGTGAGTGAGAACATATGGCATTTGTCTTTCTGTACTTGGCCCATTTCTCTTAAGGTAATGACCTCTAGTTCCATGCATATTGCTGAAAATGACAGGATTTCATTCTTTTTATGGCTGAATAATAGTCCACATTTTGCTTTATCCACTGATCTGTTGATGAACACTTAGGTTGATTCCATATCTTGGCTATTGTGAATAGTATTGCAATAAACATGGACAGGCATGCAAATATCTCTTCAATATACTGATTTCTTTTATTTTGGAAATATACCCAGCAATGAAATTGCTGGATCATATGGTAGATCTAATTTTAGTTTTGTGCAGAACCTCCCCACTGTTTTCCATAGTGGCTGTACTAATTTACATTTCTATCAACAGTGCACTAGCACAGAACCTGGACTTCTTAAGACTGGTCTGTTCTACAGTAGGAAAAAAAATCCCATTAATAATACCAGTAGAATCAATAAAGTTGTTAGGAATAAATCTAACAAAAGAAGAATGAGGCCTCTGTAGAGAAAATTATCAAATTTTACGTAAGAACATTAAAAGCCCTTAAAAACTAGAGAGACATACACTGTTCAGGGTTGGAAAGACTTAATAGCATAAAGATGCCATTTTCTCCATTACTGGTACATGGTTTCAATACAAATCCAACCAAAATATAAACAAGTTTTGATTTAATAGTCTTATCCTTAAATTAATATGAAAGGGTAAAGGCCAAGAATAGCCAGTACAAAAAAGATAGGACTTGATCTAGCACATATTGAGAAAAAAAATCATAATATCATAATTAAAACAATTTGGCATTTGTGTACAAATGGATTAACAGATCAATGAAACAGGACTGAGAGCCTGGAAAAAACCCTACACACATATGAAGATTTCAAAGGATAAAGGAAAACAGGTCAGAAAAATTAGCTATCCATATGAGACAAAATAAATAAGATTTCTAACCACTCACACACCAAAATAAATTTGAGATAGACTAAAGACTTAAATGACAAAAGAAGAAAATATGGTGAAAAATGTATGACCTCAGGTATGCGAAGGTTGTTCAAATAAAACAATAGTATCACCTATCAAAGAAAGAAGATAAATGTATCTGTTTAATAATTAAAATGCCTATTCCAGTAAAGGCACTATAAATATTTACAAACAGGAAAAGGAGATTGGCAATGCATATAACTCACTGGTTTTTTTGGTACAAAAATGGCTAAAGGATATGAATTGACAATTCACAGACTAGAAACCTCACACAGTAAACAAATCTATTTAATGTGCTCAAACTCACTAGAAATCAGAGAAATACAATGTAATTAAAATAACATTGAGATTCTATTTTATGCACTTTAAACACTTAAAATTCACCAGATGTGGAAGGACACATAAAGTCAATGCCATCTATGTACATTTTTAAACATGAAAACCAATATGCTGTGTTATTTACAGATTATATCTTAAAATGTATAAAAAACATGAAAAGTAAATAAACACACCAATATCAGAACAGTGATTCCCTTTGGACAGAAAAAGCGGCAAAGGGGATGGAAAAAGGTAAAAAAGGAATTTTAACTACTTTTAAAAATGATTTGAAGTGCTGGCCATGGTGGCACGCTCCTGTAGTCCCACCTACTCTGAAGACTGAGGTGGGAAGATCATTTGAGTCCAAAAGTTCAAGTATGGCCAACTGTCAACATCTGTTATATCTCTGTGTGGCTATATACATGTTTGCTATATTATTTCCATACTGCTCTGTAGCTTTGAAAAACTTTTTAAATGTTTTTGAAGTTCAGTGATAACTTTCCAAAATTACAGTATTTCCACAGATTTTTCATGTCTTCTGATTATTCATATGAATGTATTTGCTACTTCAGGTCATTCAACCCAGGGAACATAAAGAATGAAATTTAATCCTTAACCTCAGCAGTCTATAATTTGGTTGGAGAACTATACATGTAAAGAAAGAAAAGACCAATTAGGCAGTAGGAAGATCTTGCAGGTAAAAAAAAAAAAAAAAAAGAGGCCGGGCGCGGTGGCTCATGCCTGTAATCCTAGCATTCTGGGAGGCCGAGGCGGGTGGATCGCTCGAGGTCAGGAGTTCGAGACCAGCCTGAGCAAGAGTGAGACCCCATCTCTACTAAAAATAGAGAGAAATTATCTGCCCAACTAAAATATATATAGAAAAAAATTAGCCGGGCATGGTGGCGCATGCCTGTAGTCCCAGCTACTGGGGAGGCTGAGGCAGTAGGATTGCTTGAGCCCAGGAGTTTGAGGTTGCTGTGAGCTAGGCTGACGCCAGGGCACTCACTCTAGCCCGGGCAACAAAGCAAGACTCTGTCTCAAAAAAAAAAAAAAAAGAAAAAAAGAAAGAAAACAAAAAAGAGACACAACTTAGAAGCTAGCTGAATATATATTACTTATGTCTTTTCTCTACTTGCCTGTCTAAATTTCTTAGAGGAACCATGCTAATCTATTATCTTTCCCCTCACTCTAACCCCATAATTTTCATTACTCTGTATTTCTTTCCGCATCGATAGCCTAAATACTAACTTCTTTTGCAAGTGTAGTACCATCGGGCATCAAAGATGTCCATGTTATTTTTCTTTACTCCCATTTTTGTTTGACTGGGCCAAACCAGACTCACTAGGAGTAAGACAGATGGTTTGCAAAATAGTGAGTCATTTCCATGTGTATGAGCAATAAGGGATTACTTTTTATAATTTAACAGAAGTTTCCATTTTCCAACTATGATGATAAATGATAGCCACCACACTTCAAAGCAGCATTACAGTTATGCATGGTCATTCCCTTTTAGAGTAAGCTCAAAGTGAAGACAAATATTTTTAAAGGCAACTTAATGTGCATTTGTAGCAGACATACAATTATAACTGGAGAAGGGGAGAAATAAATTATTTGAAAGAATTTTGCAAAAATATTTTATTTTTCTAAGTATGAGTAGGTGTTTTGTAAGAATAAAGAATTCCAGAAAAAAATTCCAGAAAGAAAGAAAGCGGGGGGAAGGAGAATAAAAGCTAAAAAGAGAAAATTGGTGGCAGCCCATCTAAGAGTAGAGAACAGGATTTTGGAAATAGATGTGGACATTTGTTATGAAAGTTTGGGATCTAAATAAATGCACCTCTTGTATGGTGGCTCTTAAATTGCTTCTCAGCTATATCAATGTAAAGTAAATCTATTACCTTGACATTTAAATTATGTTTATAACAGAGTTTGGATTCCGGTAAAAAACATATTTATGTTTCTAGAGTGCAAGATAGAACTAGGAATTTAAAACTACTGTATAATGCAAATTACATACTTAGCTTACTACACAACTTTCACAACTTTTTTCTAAGAAACAATTTCTGAGGATGTTTTTAAACATATGAACACCAGCATGGAATTTGTATTCACAGAGATGTGAATATTTTTACAACCCCCTATCCCACTTTGTATTGCATTGTTACAAAAACATCAAATGCAACATTCTCACGTTGGAGAGACAAAGGCTTTCCTGACAGGTCCTCTCCCCAGAACTCTGGCACAAGTCTCAGGATGTGGGAAAGAGGAGACAGGATGACTGGGCTTTCAAACAAAATGAGTAAAAACCTTGTTAGATCCAAAACTATGCTTTGCAATCTCAACCAACCACTGTCCTTAGATGGAACTCACACTTCTTTCCCAGGAAACATTGTAATCCTTCAGAAAAATATATCCCAGTGGATCTGCCTTTCTGAAAGTTATAGCTGGCCCAAATACAATTGAATTTAATAAAATCTTCACTACATATTTGTAAAGGAGATAAGATAGGAATAGAGTAGATAGAGGTACAGACCTCAGGCTGGGGGAGAGGAAGTGGACAAAATACTTGAATATAAAATGTTGAAATCAGTCATGATTCTAAAATATCCAAAATTAAGGAATTGCCTCAATTTTTATTTTCTTTCTTCCTTGTGAAAACACACATGATTTCTATCTTTTCTATTGGATCTTTTCTCCTAGGTCTCTGCTTTCAAACCTGAAAAGGTGCTATTGGCAAAATGGTAAAATCTACATAATACGAAGAATGCTCATTAAATAAATATTCAAAGAAAAGACTAATGTGATTTCTACAAGGAAAAAAGTACCTAATATTTCACACTCTATGAGAAGTTAAGTAAAATTTTGGACAAAGGAAAAATTATATATATTATTAACATTTTTATAACGATGTTCTGTTTCCCCACCAAAAATTCTTTTTGGATTTTTATTGTTCAACTGTGTGATGACAGAATTTGATATAATGCAGGATTTTTCAGCTTTGGCACTATTAAAATTTTGGCCTGTATAATTTGTTCTTGTCCTAAAATCTACTCTTTTTTGCAAAAAAAAAAAAACTAAAATCCCAGAAGGAAAAAAATAGATGGAAGAGTTAGTATCTAGTTGTAGTGAATTCTTATCATTTTATGTTGCCTTGGCATCCACTTTGAATATAAATTGGATTTTCTCGTTCCAGAAGCAGGGCTCAGTCACTCATGACACAGTTTCCAGTTCTACATCTCCTTCTAGTTCCTCAATGTGGTCAATCCAGATATCTGCCTTATACAACTTCCTCCTGGTGACCATCTCCCTTTGGAACAGGTACATACAGGCTGTTTGGCCCTCCTGACCCTCACGCTCTGCACGGACTATGCAGATACGCTGCAGTGACTACCTCTCAGTCACTGCGTGACCTCCAGGAACTCATACCTGTTTGTTTTAGTCCTATCGATTAAAACTCTCTGTGGAAAACATGTTTGGTTTTCCCCAATAAAGGCATAGTCTCACAGGTTTCTTTCTCACTCTCTCCACATACTCCCTGACCTCCATATGTGTGTTTGTGTGTGTGTGCGCATGTGTGTCTGTGTGTGGCCTCAGGTGTGCTGTGTACCCCCAAGGACTTGTAAGTAATAAAATCTTTGTTTCCATCTTTTGTCTCTCCTGACCATCTAAGGGGTGCTCTCCATCTTAAAGATCCTAAACTAAAACACTAGTGAGTTCATATAAGAGCATATGACAAGGATACAATTGTCCTGTGCATTGCAGGATGTTTAATAGCATCCCTGGTCTCTTCCTCCTGATTCCAGTAGCACTGTCCCCCACTCCTCATCCCCACCCCACACTGTAAGAACAAAAATGTCTCCAAACATTGCCAAATGTCCAATGAGGGACAAAATCACAGATGTGATGTTTCATTAAGGATAGAGAAGAAAGAAATATTTCTTGTGTGCCTATCATATACAAAGCTATGAGTTATGAGCTAGCAAATTGTGAAAATATAGTGTTGTTTAGTTTTAAAGAGGTTACAATGTACTTGGAGATACAAATTTAATTGTATGAACCCCTAAAGAGTAGAAGACTATAAATACAAATTTAAAACTACATATATATAAAGCCACAAATATATATGTATGTATATGAGTGTGTGTATACAATTTTAGCTGCATCTTCAAGGTTGGGTTTAAAGAGGAAACACAGGGTAAGAGACATTTCGCCCTTCTCTTCAGAAAAACAGGTAAAGCAATTCTGGAAAGTAGAATGTCAAAAAAAAAAAAAAAACTAGAAAAAGTTCTTCTCTTTCCATTTTTGAATAGAATTTATTCTTAATTATATTGAGAAATGAAAAATACTTCTCCATAGTTACATTCATTCTTCCTTCAAATTTTAGTCATACAATTTTTAAAGACTTTAAAATAATATTTTGTAGTCTACAAATTTTACGTTATAGTTTTCAGCTTAGCAAAAAGCAGGCTAACAAATGAATATCTGGGATAGTTAACAAAATAGAACATAGTGTAAAGTCTCTCGTAGTTTGATTTTTTATTTTTACATAGGTGCAACTCATATATTACACATACCAAATATTAATCTACTTTGGCTTTTAAAAATTTCTTTATCTTTCTGAATATTGCTGTTCTTAACCTTATATTAAGTAATTAAATGTTAATAACTAACATTCAAAATAATTAAATGTTCATAATTAACATTCCAACCAAAAGAGATTATACTATACAGGAAAGATTCTCCATTACTTGGTCTTATTACCTGCCATTTATTGAGCCCTTGTCCATTATACTAAGGATTTCACAATCATTCATCTTCTCCACCCTCAACTCATTCTGATAGACAAGTGTAAAACATGAAGTATGTGAATCAGGTAATCACAACATGTGGAATTTCCACATGAAGAAAAGTTACTTTAAAAAAAAATAACATTAAAATTCTGGTCTCACTTTATGATGGTAGATGAATTTAGAAATAAACATTTAGGAAAAAACAGAAAGTTTAGAAAAATTATCTAGTAAGTTGTGTCAAGTTTTAATAAATTTTAATAGATTTACACTTTTTATTTTGTCTCTATCCTTCTTTATTGCATTTTCTTTGAATGTCAAAATATGCTACAAAGAAATTTTCAATTAGCAGATATCCTAAAGCTGGCTTTGTTTTATCTGAAATTAAGTGCTCAAAAGTTCAATTTAAAAAAAAAAGAACTAAGATTCTAGAAACTTAAAATCTTTATCTTTTTTAAAGAATCAATGAGCAAAATCCTAACCAATAGCATCTTTGAGTTTAAATCGTATAAAGTTGGATCAACCTTTATCAAATGATCCAATGTCCATTACATCCTACAAATATTGTCAACCTTCTTATTATCTGCTCAGCCTCTCAATTTTAATATGGCCAAAACAACTGCAAAAAGAGGCAAATTATGTCTGTCCTTAGTAAATGCAAAACATGTACTAAAAAGAGTTGAGAGTAAGCAATAATTTTGATCCATTTACATAATAAATTCAGGAGGAGATTGGAACATGCTGATAAACATTATCCAAATCTTATAAAATTTGATTTACAGGTATATGTTTATTTTATATTTGAGTATATGTTTCCTCAAAAGCAGGGGGATAGTAAAATAGCCTCAGGAGGATCAGTTCATGTATGTAACTTCAAATATTAGTTATGCAAAGGCTTGATAAAGAATTAAAAGAGAAGATTAATGTTGCCTAACATGCTGTATCATGATGTATGCAATCCACTCCATATACAGCATATTACACAATATTAATTGTCTAATTACACACATCATCATACATTTTTCAATAGTAAAGAATTTATCACCATTACTAGTGGAATTGTTAGCCTCAGAATAAGTGACTGTATTTATAATTGTATAATTACTATTCAGTGCTAAATATTTATTAAGAAAATTTAAAAATAATTTTGCCATTGCCTCATTTGTTTTTAATGAACAAAGCAAACACCACACAAAGATTAAGAAAGCTTTGAGTATTTAACACTAAACTCATTGATTCTCAATTATTATTTGCCAATTAGAACCAGAAATTATCAAGGATTGTGTTAGACATGTATAAAATGTTTCATGTAAAATGCTATCTTACTGTTGCATCTTTATTCAACATCAACTTCCAGATGGGAACTATTTTTCATGGTTCATAAAGCCAAATCCAGCTGCTACAGTTGGACCTACATAAGGAATCCACATTTTATTGCCTTCACAGTGCTTATAAAACAATTGCTGTTGTTTCTTTAGCCGTGGTGTAACTCACTCTTCCCTGTGTAAATGAGATACCCAAAAAGAACTTTTAATGTCTTTATAGTTGATTACATAGTGATGCTATGCATAACAGGATCCTGATTTTACAACATTTTTTAGATATTTAAACTAGCTTAAACAACAACAATCTTCAACAGTAACCGTAGATTGAGCGAATTACCAAAAGTGTTCTAACAATTTCCTATTAAAACTCACAATGGTTATTAAATACTTCTGTAATCTTAGCTTTATTAAGAGACAGGAAGTGCACAGTTTCCTTTCCCCCCTTGCTCAGCTAATCTGGCTCTTTGATGGTCATGCGTTTGGAATAACCATGGGGTTTCCATCACAGCATAGTCTTCCCACAGCTAAATGGAATTAACCCTGTCAAGCCTCAAAAAAGAAAGAAAAGAAAAGGAAAAAAAAAAAAAAGCAAGCATCTCATTGTTACAATGGAAATATATTTGGAACTTTGAGTGAATTGCAGTTATATTAAAATACAGTCAATTTGTGCTTAGGACATTTTCAGTGGGACCACCAATAAAAAAGAAACATCAATTTCAGAAAATGGGAATTATTCAGCTTGTAAAATTACCCGTGGTTATTCTTTTTTGCTATCTATAGATGTCAAACGTTTGGTGTCTTCTCGATCACATTCATTAAATACTTTTTAGATTCTGAATTAACATCTGCTATCCTTTTTTTTTTTCTTCAGAAGAACTCAAATCCTAGAAGGAAAAAAATATAGATGGAAAAGTTAGTACCTAGTGAGTTAATATAAGAGTATGACAGGGAAGCAAGTTTTCTATGACTTGGGAAGCACAGACTATAGTAAACCACCAGATAATCCCTGTCCTGCTGAGTGGTTGCCCCAGAGGTCTGATACCGCGCCAAAGCCTCTTACGGATACTGAGACAAAGCTCATTTCAAGCAGAATTCAGCTCCTAAAGCCACCGTACTGCTCCCTGACAACCTCCAGTTGCACTGACTCCGTATTTGTGTTTCCTGCTGTTTATATTTACTTGTTCCTGGAGCCACAATAGCTACAAAAACAAATACTTGTTATGCAATGCTTTGTATCAAGGCAGGTATAAGTGCTCTGCTCCCCATTTTACTTCTACATAAATGTGCAAATAGGTTTTTAATATATTCTGAGATTAATTTGGTAATTATAAACCAGTTTAGAAACACGCTTTAAACAACAGGTCACACAGTCACCATTTCTATTCCAGAATAATTCTGTTTTTGACCCTTGAGCAAAGATGAGCAAATGTGTATTCAAAAAGAAATTCATTTGAATCGTCCACTTCCTTCGCCCTGTCAGGTCCCAATTGATATTCTGTTTGGATTTTTACTGTGATCTTTTTGACCTTTGGCAAGGGATTGTGCTGATTTATCCGATTTAAATTTTTGAAATTAGATTTTAAGTTATTTTTAAAAATTTGACTAAATAGAATATAGGTAATTTCAGGAAGGTATTTTTATTTCAAGTCAGCTCTATTCATTCTTCATAAAAATAGGATTATGCCTATTGTGGCTGCATAAATACATAGCCTGTTTGGTGTTTTTAGTTTCTCTAGTATAAGAATGTCACCGAAATCCTCTAATGTAATCTGACAGAGGTAACACAGTACCTTTTTATAAAAGGAAACAAAGAAGATTAACTTAAATGTAATTATATGTAAAATTTAAAAATGGACTTCACGCTTTTTATCAGTCAAGACTAAAACAATTAAAAAAAAACAAGACTATTATAAGACTAAGGATGTTGGGTGGTGATTGTATTTCACATTATTTTAAAACTCTGCACTCAAAAAAATCTTTGGAAAGCAAAAGAAAATAATATTCCTGCTATTAAATTAAGATATAGATTTCTTTAAGATTCACCTTTCTACCAATACTGTAATTATATTATTTTAAACTGGAAAAGATATGTTTGAATATTTCTTAAACAGAAGATATTATATCAAATGTTAAATCATTCCGTGAGTACATCATGGATGTGATGGATATGAGCACATGGATATGAGCTTTGAGTACCTAACTGGTTATCAGGATATATAAGCCTTGTTTTTCTTTTTAGTTATTTCTTTTATTTTATTATTTAGGAAGTTACTCAAATCCAGTATAAGTTGATATAAATTTTAAAGTTCACCTTGTTCCTTTGTAGAGGTGAATATTCAATTTTGAAGACTCAAAACAAAAATAAACAGAAATAATAATTAAAATAATAATCTTGTAACCCACATTTTTAGTCTTGATTCTGTGAGAAAACCATAAGCTTGTTTTCATAGACATTCTCTTTCTAACCTATCAGAGACTGCTTCATTACTAGTTTTATAACAATCACAAACACCAAAAAAATTGAAATTATTGAGGGAGAGAAATATAAGCATGAATTTTCAGCCCAAAAGAATGTGAAAATGTATTCATAAATAGGCATAAATAGGCAAGGCACTGTCTGCCATCCCATACCATTTGTTTATAGCTTTAATCAACATATTTGGCAACTATTTATTTTATTTAAACAATTAGTGTTTGTTGACTCCAGAAAGATTACACCATTCAGGAGATAGTTTAAACCACAGTTTTAATAATTTCCTTCTTCAAATTTTTGAGACAAAAAGTGAAAATTTTGATAATATCCTTTTCAATGGAAATGCAAATCAATTGGGGCGGAGGGATGAAAAAGGAGTCAGCTAGTAGACTAGAAAGTGATTCCATATTTCCAGACTGAGACTTTAAAAATTGACAAAAAAAAATTTACAGAATTGTTATACCTCTGGAAATTATTCACTGTTTTATTGTGTGGACACATGAACATATATAATATTAAATATTATGCCCTTTAATTTTCTTTTCTGTTGTTTTGTTGTTGTTGTTCGTTTGGTTTTTGGGTTTTTTTTGGAGACAGTGTTTTGCTTTGTTGCCTGGGATAGAAGGCAATGGCATCATAGTAGCTCATTGCAACCTCACACTCCTGGGTTCAAGAGATCCTACTGCCTCAGCCTCCCGAGTAGCTGGGACTACAGGCATGCGCCACCATGCCCAGCTAATTTTTCTACTTTTCATAGAGATGGAGGTTCTCACACTTGCTCAGGCTGGTCTCAAACTCCTAACCTCAAATGATCCTCCCGCCTTCACCTCCCAAAGTGCTAGGATTACAGGCATGAGACTCCATGCCCAGCAGCCCTTTAATTTTTATGCTCATCTTATGAGTACAAAAGGGAGGTATACTTGGGAAAGAATTAGACCAACAGTTCTCAACTGGGGGCAATTTTGCCCTTTGGGAGACATTTGGCCACATCTAGAGACCTCTTTTGTTTACTAGAAGTCGGGGTGAGGTTCTACTGCATCTGGTCAGTAGAAACTAGGGATACTGCCAAACATCCTACAGTGCACAGGACAGTTCTTCACAACAAAAAATTACCTGGCCCAAAATGTCAATAGTATCAAGGTTAAAAGACAAAAACAATATAAAATAAAGACAGGATTCTCAATTGTGATTTTCTTTTTCTATTGTTTCCCTTCTTTCTGAAAGATGATAAATAAAACCCATGATAATAATAATTGTCACCATTATCACGGACTTTATTTTATTGATGTCTCCAATACTCCGTCTGTGGTGATATTTCAGAGTTTCAAGATTGTTCTTGTGGCTATCAACTATCGTTTGTTGTGTCTTCCCTTTCTCTTCATACTTTAAATCACAGATAGCACTTTGCTCCAGTTCCCCATTCTTAATTTTAGACACTCTTAGTGGCAAAACCAGCAATTTTCTGGACCTAGCCTGTGAGATAGCTTGCACTTCTAAAATGGGAGGAGGAAGAAAGGGAGAAGCCAGGAGCCATAACGCCTTCTTAGAAATTGCCTGGTAAGCTGGCTTTACAAGAATGTCCCTGATGGAATTGATCAAACCAGGTGAGAATGTGGTGGAACATTCTAAACTCATATGCCATCCTGTGATTTGGATGAACTTTGTTTCCTCTCATTTAAAAACAAAGCCAAGAAAACACATGATCGTCTAGCCTAGTGCTTGCCAAAAATATATTCCTGGCAATTGCTCCTCAAGAAAAGACTTAAGTGGTCAAATAATAATAGCAAATATAAAACTCTTTAGAGATTCTCAATACACATACATTTAAAAGAAGTAAAGATTCTGAGGCTGGGCATGGTGGATCCTGTAGTCCCAGCTACTCAGTAGGCTGAGGCAAGAGGAGTTTGAGGTTGCAGTGAACTACAATGATGCCACTTCCCTCCAGCCTTAATGATACAATTAAGGCTGTCAATCTCTATCAGTCAATAAATGTTTATATAAATAAGATTCAGAGAAATGCTGCAATAAAAGCCTCAAGTTTTGATTAATCTTGTGTTTCTCCAATTTGACCACAGAAATATTTTATTGTGGTTGACTGTATTGTCTTCATTGTACCTGTTAACATCTGAGAAGTGCTAGCCAGGTTTTTCTACTATAGAATTAAACCATTAATATTTCCTTTCATCCCATCTTGAAGAGCATATGAGATTGAATATTTTATATGTTATCATAAAACACAATCTTTTTTTACTTAAGATAATAAAGAATATCCCTAAATGTTCAAATTCCACCTAGCTAGTGCTACATGCACTAATTGCTAAAGACATTAGAGAAGTTAAACTCCCTCAGATAATGCAAAATACTCTCTAATTAAAAACATTATTTCCAGTCAAAGTCAGACTCTATAAAGCCATCTCATTTTGTGTTTGCATGAAACTGACCAAGGAACACACAAACCTAAATGGTCAAAATTACTTCACTCACTTAATACTCCTGTAATTGAAATGATTTTATTATTGCATACATGTAGAACTTAAAATCACATATTCGCAAACAATATGTGGTTATTCTTCTTTTCATTTCATTTTTCAAATTTATATCATTTCTCTATCATTTTTGCAGTCTATATCAAATATGTCCATTTGATCTGCTTCTGAGTGAAAACGAGTTGATAGACTAGTAGTTACAAAAGTCACAAATGTATCAAGTATTGCCCCACCTCTTTTATGTAGTAGCTTCCACCCAACAACGTTGAATGGTAGGCACAATTATTATTTCCAGTTTAGTAGAATTCAAGCCAATGGCACCTTATTTACTACTGTGATAGCTTTAACTAGAACAAGCATTTTACACTTGGCAGATGTTTAGCAAATATTATCTCTTTTGCTTCTCACAAAAAAAAGTTTGAAAGGTAGGTAATTACTCCTTTCGTTTTACATGTGAAGAAATGGAAAAAGATAAGTAACTTGCCCAAGATCACAGAGCCAGAAGAATCCCAAAAGAACATCAATGCAGGGCTGTTTTTTTCTGCAAAATGATGCTATTGCATCCTTTCCAGGGCTCTGGGAAATTCTTCAGATTTGCTCACAAACACTTTTCTAGGAGAGCTGAGCAACACTTGCTAATCTTTGAGCTGCTGTTCCTTTGTCTTTTGGTCAAGACATAGAAGAGATAGTTAAGAGTAAGAATTATTTGGATGCCTGGAAATACTTAGCAAGTAAAAATGACCTGCACAAGTAATGCATTATATTTAGTAATTGAAAAAGGTCTTCCTGCTTTTGTAGCTGGAATTTTCTTGTATAAATTAACTTTGTTTCACCTTTGTTCAATGTTCTCTGCTGTTTAGTAATTTCTACAAATTGCAGCTATAATAATAATAATAGTAATGAAAACAATAAAGAAAAACAGGAAGATGAGGAAGTAGATATAAAAATCATTGAAAATTCATCTTGGATTTTATATCAAAACAACATAGTGATATTTGCCTTTTTATTTGCTGGAAGATGTATTTTCAATAATTTGCTTCCTTCACCTAGCATAGAGTTTACCACAGAAAGTATGTACAGTAAAAAGAGATAAACAAGGTTTTTGTTTGGTTTTAGCATTTTGTGTAAGAAGGCTTACAAAATGCTGAAGGAACTCTAAGGAAATTTTATTTTTCTCACTTAATCCAATTTCTCACAGGAAATTGTCAAAGAAAAAAATAACATATATTAATTTAATTCTTAAGCTGCTTCCTCTGTTAAGTAGTATTTTGGTGCCCTGAAATATATTCAATTACAAAATCAAGAAAATGAAATGTTTGTACACAAAACTGAACAAACAAAATAAATTGACACAAAACACATTTTCCTATCTCTATACAAACTGTTGATGAATATTTTAAATTCCAGCACCCAGATGCATTTTAAGCTAATTTGCTTAGCTTCTTACATTTATCTTTATCATAATTGTTCTATAAATTATTCTTATAACTGATAAAATGTGTAAATACCTGGTAGTCACTCAACTATGGCCAAATTATATGCTGAAGTTTAGAATAACAATAAAACAGCAATAGTAACAATGTTAGTAGGTGACATTTAGTTAATGTTTGCTTTGTGCTAGCCACTGTGTTAATTTACTGTACTCTTCATAATAATTCCATGGGGGAAGTATTATTATTATTATTGTCATTGTTATTCTTAATACTATAAATGAGATAACTGATGCTCTGATCATGCAGCTGGCAGGGGTAGAATTAGGAATTGTACCCAAACAATGTCAACCTCAGAGCTAAAGCTTTTAACCACTACATATACTACACCCAGGAAGGCCTTGACCTTGATATTTCCCTTGTGTTTCTCTGTGCTGTCAGAGTAAATTGGTTTGCCAGGAAAATTTTAGAATTCACCAGACCCACTGGAAGAACTTCAGACTAGGAATGCCTTAAGACTATGCCATATCCAACCTAACTCCCGAGAATCATTCCAATTTAAAGTCACATCTTAAAGCTTCCCAGGAGCTGTCATACAGGGGGAGGAAACCATCAGTCAGTCACCTGAACATCTGTAACACTGAGCAGCCATTTCAAGAGCCAGAGCTTTGCCCATTGCATTTTAGGCCCTCTCTTGGGAACATAAGGTCACCCCGCTGGTTCATAAAGTTGAAAACAAGCTCTTAGTCAAGTGATGGATGTGGCATCATTGCACAAGATGTTCCCTGAGTAATGTTATCCTGTTCTTGGACATTAAAAGGAAGTTAACTAAGAGAAAAGAAACACATTCTGGGACTCAGGCTAGCCAGTGATCTGTATATTTACTATGTTCATGTAGAACAGCAAAAATTTCAGGTGAATTGAAGATATCCTAGAGTCATAAACTGGAAACATCTTGCAGTGACCAGAATCAGTGAGCATAAGAAGAAAAGAAAGGCTAAAGAAGAGTGAGAAATGGGAATAAAGGAAGAAAGAAAGAAGGAAAAGAAGGAAGGAAGGAAGGAAGGAAGGAAGGAAGGAAGGGAGGGAGGGAGGGAGGGAGGGAGGAAGGAAGAAAGAAAGAAATGCATATAGGGAGGAAGGAAAGAAGGAAATAGTGAATTGAAAAACTTACAAAATTTGAGTTTCATAATCCCACTATAGAATCAATTTGTATTTTGCTAATTCTCACGTGAGCTAATTCTCATGTGAGCAAAAATTTTGTCTAGTCTGACATACTCCTGGGGTGCCTAATATGTAGATGTGACCAGTGTGATAAGGTACTATAAATAATAGATGTGACTTGTATTTCTAAGATGCCATTTTATTGATTTAAGTGAATCTATTTTAATGCATTTATAGAAGTTTTATATATCTAATTTAAACATATGGGAGCTGAATTTTTACTTTTTCATATGTTCCCACTTTAAGAAAAGTATATTTTCCTTAGAACTGAGTAAAATTGATGTGTGAGTATATGTATGTGTGTTTTCTGCACACAGTCTCTATACTTTTTTATGTGGTACTTGCTATATGTTGGTGCATTGACCCATATTCAACAAACAAGAAGATATATTTATGAAATACATGTACAGTCATGTGTCATTTAACTATGGGGATACACTCTGAGAACTGTGTCACTAAGCAATTTCATTGTCATGCTAACATCATAGAGTGTATTTACACAAACCTAAATGGTATAGCCTACTATACACCTAGGCTATGCGATATAGCCTATTGCTCCTAGGCTACAAACCTATACAGCATGTTACTGTACTAAATACTGTAAGCAATTGTAACACAGTGGTAAGAATATGTGTATTTAAGCACATCTAAATATAGAAAAGGTATGCTAAAAATAACAGAATTATAATATTATGGGACCACCATCATTCATGTGGTTCATTGTTAATTAAAACGATATTATGTAGTGCATGACTGTATTTGAATATTTGTATGTTAAATTACATTTGTAAATAAAACAGGAGAGCTTATTATTTAATGAAATTCAATCTACATATATTATAAGGTGAAAATGGCCCCCTTATGTAGCCTGTTACCTAATAGATATAAAAGATCATTTGTTTAATTAATTAATATAGCATAAGTTTATCTCATCTTCTATCATGTTTAGCTGACAGAAAATAACTGGCTATTAACTAAGTTTAACACCACCTCAGATATTTACAATTGTTGCTTCTTCTCTTTGCTTTCCATGAACCAAAAATAAGGATGCCAATTATCATAAATAAAGACATTTTATAGATTGGGATTTTAATTTTTATGAGAAAATATAGGTATTATGCCAAGGAATTATGAATACATAGTTTTGTACTTTAAATCCTCATTAATACATATTAAATTATTTTTGAATGCTAACAATTTATTTGTTTTTAAAGTTAAATATCAAACACCTAAGAGAATTCACTAAATAATCTAGAACAATGTGAGGCAGGGAGAGAAAACAGGTGAAGGGCAGGCAGAAACAAGTTCAAAGGGCCTTACAGTCATATAGCCAGGGGTGTGGAGTTTTAGTCTAAGCACAGGAGAAGGCCATAGAATATGTTTTATTTTTTTAAGTCACATTCATTGAGATATGATTTATCTTATACGCACACACACACACATATATGTATATATATATATTTATATAATTTGGAGTAGAAGCTCCTCACAGGCTACAAAACACATGTATTAATACAATTCTCAGAGTTAAAGGGAGGAACTTTGTGAAGATATGTTTATTTTGTTATTTTTTTTCTAGGGGGATACAATGCATTCTATGAGATTGGGACTCTCTCTTTCTATATACATTTATACATATATAAATGTAATAAATTTCATTCCTTTCATGTATAAAAATTTGATGATTATAGAAAATATAGTAATATAAATATGTATAAGTACCACAATCAAGAAATAGATCATTCACATCACCCCCAAAAGTACTCTGTGTCCTCCACCCCTTAGCAATCACTGATCCTATTTTGTCCCTATAGTTTTTCCACAATGTCATATAAATGTAATCATGTAGCCCTTTGTGTCTTGCTTTTTTCATTGAGTATGACGCCTAGCAGACTCATCCATGTTGCCATATGTGTCAGTTGTTCTTGAGTGCTGAAAGAATTCCATTGTTTGAATTACTATGATTTGTTTATCCATTAACTAGCTGACGAATAATTGGGTTATTTTCTGTTTGGGCTATTATGAATAAAGCCATGAAGAGCTTTTAAAGAAGGAGTGACATAATTTAACTTATACTTTTAAAAAAAATTTTCTGGCTTCTGTCTGGAGAATGAATTTCAGGGTGCCTAAAGTGGGAGGCCAGAGGCAGGGAAGTCAGTACATAGTCCAGGTGACAGAAGATGGTAGCTGGTACCAGCACAGGTGCAGAGAAATCAATAGAATCACAATAGTTATTTTGAAAGCAGAATGTAGAGCATTTGCAATAATGAAGGAGGAAAAATCAAAGATGCCTCTTTAGTTTTTGTCTGGAGCAACTAGATTATTGTTCACCTCTTCATTTCCAATTATCTATCCCCATATCAATTTGGCATAACCACTCCATGGGTATCAGTTAGTGAAATTAAATTTGAGACATCAAACATTTGAAAACATAGAGTTTTCTATGAAATAAACAATATATCATCTAGTTCCATAAAAACAAATCTTTGATGACAGACGGGAAACTTCTAGAGCTCTATAACAAATTTCAACAACAGTATCAACAAAACATAATTTAATTTCTCTTCAGAGTTATACTTGAAACACTAAGATTAGATCAGACAATTGGGGAAATTTAAAGTCCTATCACAGTCACATTTTGGCCTAAATATTAATTTAAGAAAAATATTAGAGCTGTGAAAGACTCGCTTTCACTGGGATATCTGAAGCAGCACATAATTCTGTGAGAGATTACTCCTAGGGTGGCCCTAATTCCATTAACAAAGTGTTCCTCTATAAGAGAATAAACACATCCTCATAAAGCATCTCTCTTTAACTCTGAGAATTATAGACTTGTACCACACGGTCTGTAAGGAGTTTCTACCAAAAATCATTTTCTACTCCCAGTTAATAAAGATTGTAGACAGATCTTTTTTTATCTTGTACTCAGTAATTACTGAAGTTGAACCCATTAAGTAAAGAATCATATTCTTGTTTGTTCTAATATCCAAAACGCATAATCATGTAAAACTGAGATTTTTGTACCTGTCACCCACACCCTCTTTTCACTTGGAGCTGCAGAGAATCAAGTCTGTGTACCGATACTTTACAAAGAATTTTGGATGGATTCTACTTTCTCTGCACCTACATATACATAGACATAAAATAAATTACTAGCACTGAGGACTGACCTTCATTTCCATCATTCTGTAGGCAGATAAAAGTATACTTTTACTTAATTTTGAAGATTCTTATAATAAATATAAAACTCCATTTAACTCTTTTGGAGTAAAAAAATAACAATAGGAGGTATTTATTTGTCGTTTTCAACAATTAATGATGCTGTTTTTTTAAAGCTGATTAAAGTAATAATTTTAGGGGCTCCTGTGCTATGAATCATTTTAGTGATTAAATCCCTTTGTTAAATTTTTGGGTTTTTATCAAGCATTTCGAAGGTGTGTGCATTGTACTACAAACCATGTTATGCATTGAGGACACAGAGGTAACAGGAAATGGCCTCTGTCCTCCAAAGTTCATTTTGTAAAGAGGAAGACATTGCATAATAATGAATATAAGTCAGTTCAAGGCTAATAGTATCAAATAACTATGCGAATATTTATGCATACCTCACACATACGCACAGCGTCCCAAACTTTACCAAAATACATATCCCTGACACTTCACACCCGTTCTTCACCATTCAAAAGAATATCCACTGCCATATAACAACACAGAGATACATAAAGCATTTTATCAATTTTTAATTTGAAATTTCAGTTATTATTATATATAATACACTTTATAACTATAACTCAGTACACATGTTATTAAAATTTGATTTGCTTCTAGACACGGTAAAACACTTTGGAAATACAAAGACGTATTAAAGGAAAATCCCTGTCAAGGAGGAAAATCTAGAAACGAAAATAAACTTACATACAAATAATGGCAATGCAGTGTGCAAAAGTAATATGAATAAGTTATGACAGAGGAAAAAGTGATAATTTTTGAAGAAAAAAATGGTTATGAATGGCTCTGTAGGGCTTTATAGCTAATCCTTTGTAATAAGTCATTTTATAATATTGACCTGTTGTATTCTCTAGCTTACATTTGGAAAAAAAAAAATATCAACAACCTTTATACATATGTGCCCCTACACATGTGCACAGAGTTTTCGAAATCCTAGATGCCTTCTATCTCCAATCAAGTAGAGCATTTTTCTTTCATCTTATGCTAAACATTGTAGAAGGAACTGCAAATACAAAGACATATTAAGAACTAAATGTTTATATGAATGTAACTAGAATATAGGCTTATTGATACATGCATGAACATGAAAACTCTCTCAGAGAAGCCCTCCTGACCAGACAATCTAATTGTGCCTTCTACCACTGTCTAATTAGCCCACAGTATGTTCCTCATAGAATTTAACACTTCCTGAAATTATATTCTTAATTTGTTTCTTCTTTTTCTTTTTTTTTTAAATCTGTCTCCCCAGTTAAAATTTAAACTCCAGGAAGGCAGGATGTCCCCATATTTCCCTGCTGTGCCCTCAGTGCTGAGAATCCTCCCTTAACCTACTTGGTGCCCATGAAATTTGTCTTAAGTGGATAAGTAATGAATGTACAAAGAAATATGTGCGGGTATTAGTCCCATAAGCCCATATGCCCCAGTCCCATTCTTACCAGCCACTAAAGTTTGAATTTATTGCATTTTTAGAAAGCTTGTGAATTTACTTTCCAAGTATAAATGACTGAAAAATGCATAACCAAATGAGATATACAAATTCTGCTGACAAACATAAATGGATCCTGTCTCCTGTTTATCATAATGCTTACATGCATCCTCTCTATCTATAAAAATAGTTATGTCATTAAATCATAGTAAATATGGCAATGGTTTATGAGACTGGCATATAGATATAACAATATTTCTTAAACTTTACCTCACAACTAAATATCTGAATTGATGTTTTATTTAGCAAGGTGAATAATCCAGCTTAACTGAAATTATGATCATATATTTACCCATATCTTAATTATACTGCAATAATGTCAAAGCCTATAATATGAGCAGAATTTTTATCACGTCTCTAGTTTAGCTACATTCTTTTCTCACCCAGCCCCCAGGAAAATATTCATGAGGTAAAACTGGCAATACAACAATAATTATTTGAAAAACATTATATGAGGTGAGTTGTTGCTTCTCTACTGGATGCCAGTTTAAATTGAGCTAATTTGTTTTACCAGTAGCTTAAGAAAACCCCAGCACAGCGGCATGACAATTATATCCAGGTGCAAGGACTTAATTCAACAAATTTTAGGTGGATCCTTCCAGTCTTCACGGTAGGCCCTGTTCTCAGCTGTGGCTAAGAACAGATGCCTTGAAAAGCCTCCGTAAACATGATCCAGTCAGTCCTTGAATAGAGATGTTGAAATATTTTCCAAAAAAGTAATAACGAATATGATATTCTTATGACCATAATTCCAATGTACACATCATTGAGGAAAATGACCTAGTAGGAATTATGTTAAATCTATGAACAATATAAGGGAAGAAATTTATTCTTTTGAATTATTTTTCTTTTATATACAAGGTATATATACACACATTTTATTTTTTTAATTGTAAATGTTCACATAAATTTTAAGAGAATATATAAACATATAGAAACAAACTAAAGCCATTAACACTGATATATATGCAGCAAACAGTTTCTGAAAAGACTTTAATGATGCTCCAGACAGGAAAAATATAGGACGTCAGATTTAAAAAATGAGCCTCTGAATGATAAATCCACTTGTTCAAGTTCATGACAAGCAGCTTAGCAGGGAGAGGAAACTATAGCGTAAGAGCCTGCAACTTTGCTTTTTTAAAGTCATGATTTTTTTAATTAAATAAATTTCAGGTTCTTGTTGCATCTGATTCTCAAATAACTCTCCTTAAATGATCTTGGGCAAAATGAACAAAAACATTTCATGATTTCAGGGCTAGAAACATATAATCATGTATTTTTTCCAGCATACTTATAGATAATAATTTTTTCAGAATCTGTTGTTTTCTTCACTCATTACTGATGAAGTTACAACAAGAGAAAAATTATAACTTAATATTATAGCAAACTGTCTTTTGTTAATTGCTAAAATACTGATGTACAGGTATACATTGGACCCAGACACAATTAAAATTTACTGCTGATTATTAGTATAACAAGACTAGCAACTATTAAGTATCATCTATATACATTTCTGTAACCTTTAGTTTGCCAATGTTGATAGGTCTAAATATATTAATGGATGACTACCAAAATTATCTCAGATTGGGAATTTTATCACGAGATAGTTATTTTGGCTCCTCTGTCATTCCTTATGTTACGCCAACCAAGAGTACAATTTTTAAAAAAATTAAATTTTTCTTTAAAGCTTCTGATAATTTCTCTAGTAAAACTCTAGGCACAAAGCTTTATTTGATTAAGAATAATCTGCAAGCATTAACAATACTAATTAGAAGCATGCCAGACAATTTGAATTGAACAATTGGATAATGCTTATTCAGATGTAGTGTGAATAGTCTGGACATTTTGAAAAACATCCAAATGGGACACAAATAAAAAACTGTCAAAAATCTAAACCAAGTTCAGCCAGGCATACAAAACCAGTTCCCATGAACTGAAAGGAAAAATTAAAACCAGTCAGAAGTCCTGATAAATTTTAATGCTAGATAACAACTTTTGCTAGTGGATCCTAAAGAAGGCATTAATAAACTTTATTTAATAGATAGACTAAAATCTCTGAGCAGAGATTTTTAGATAATAATAATCAAGCAATTTACATTCTCATTATGCTCAATTTCCTCATATGTGAAAAAAAGTAATTTGGATGCGATATTCAACTCATAACAAGCAACATCACAATTCCGTCATGATATCCATATCCAAATAATAAAAATTAACTCAAAGAATCAATCTTTAGTTGCTTCATTATAAAATATTTCAGTTATCATATAGAAAGTCAACTTATTTGAAGAAGAGAAGATACTCAACACTCAAAACAATTTATAACAACATAACAACATACAGATGGTCCAAAACCAAATATTTCGACATTCATTTTTTTACTTTCAACAAATCTTTATTGAACTCTTATACACAATAACAGTCAAGTTATAAAAATAAGTAAAAATTTAATTTTGATCCCATAGAAGCTCAGATTCTCATAAGGAACAAAACTCTACAACAGACTAAATCATTAAACTGTATTAACTACTCTAACTAAAAATTACATTTATCTAAATATTATTTTTAAAGTTTACTTTAAAAATTGTATATATTTAAAGTAGTTATCCAGGTTTAGATGCCAGTGTTTTCCTACCATAGTAAACAAAAATGTATTATTCTATTCTGTACCTTGAGTATTTGATGAGGCCTGAAAATTACAGATAAGTGAATTTGACTCTGTAAACTGAACTCTGATAATTACAATCACCTAAAAATATTAATAATAGGTTTCCACACAAGAATTTAACCAGATATAAGAGAAATAATTCTCAATCTCCTGTGATCCTTATTACTACACTTATCATAGAGCATTAAAGCCTATGAGTGACCTTGGCGATGACCTAGGACAAAGCTCCCATTTCTCAGGTCAGAAAACCAAGGTTGGGCAACAATGTAGCCAACTAATTAGTGACACAGATTTAGGTCCCAAATCTGCTATATTCTAGTCCAAAGAATACCAGTAGTACACTATGCTACTTCCCAGCTAAAATTTATGATTTTTTTCTACATGTACAACATAGGTGCTGAAGGTGTAGATAGAATTAAAAAAAAAAAGTTTCAAGCTGCTAAACTTTACAAAGTTAAATTGTATCATGTGGAAATTGTTTGACCATCTGTCACCACCCTCGATCCCAAGTTATACTACACAGTGCTATAGGAAAATTACTCTTCATTTTGATAAACACAGGAGATAAATTTTTAGAATTAAAAAGTATTGTAATTGTTAAAACTGTTAAGTGTCCCAGCATTTCTTAAGCACAGATAGATAACAAGAAGCAGTTGGGGAAAACAATTTCCTCTTAAGAAGAAAAAGAAAATATTGTTTTCTGGTGTAAAAAATTAGTTTAACTTCTTAAAATCACTAAAAAATTATGTTGATGATATTAAAGTGCTACAAATACCTAAAAGTCATGCCTAAAGTAAATATAAAGTGTGTCCTATTCTTCACGCTTTTACTTTTGTATAATACTGGGTAAAAATGTGAAACATTGGAAAGATAAAAATCTCTTGTAACTTATATGAAACTGGTGGAAATGATGATAAAGTTGTGGAATATCATTTATCTGTGGATTGTTAATATGATTTTTAGCACAGTTTAACAAAATAGGTTAATTTTAGTTTCAAAGAACATTGTTTTTAATTTCAATTTTTTTCTGATTATACTTCACAATAGATAATTACAAGTGTAATCATTATTGGTCATTGGCCATTAATTTGTTTCAGCATATGTACCTCAGTGGGCAGTAATTACTGCTCAGCCTTCAATAAGATATCATTAACAAAATGAGAAGACCAGAGAAAATATGTTAATTACTGTAAGTGCTCCATTGGCTCCTCCCTGGAATAAACAAGTATAACAATTAAGATCACACTTACTTTTTGCCAGACTTTATTATGCAGTGCAAAAAAGAAAAAAGAAAGGCAATGCTACATAATTTCAAAAAAAGATATTTTGGTGGATTAATATTATTTTCCCTTTCAATTCATATCAGCAATTTTTAATAACCCAAAGATAGACAGCAGCTCTTGTACCAAGCAGCAATTTCATAGAAGCTCATTGTTAATAATGAAGGAAAATAATTAATTGACTACAGGACCCTATTATAATTAAGATGAAAAAAATCTCAAAATTATGGAAATGTTTTAATATTTTTAAACTATTTGTAGAGCAAGTTAAATTGATTTCCTATTAGTCCATGTATAAATAGACTAGGGAATGTTTTAAATGCTACAGTTAAGCACTTAGAATATATCAAACTCAACGTCATTTGTTTGGGTAGCCAGTGTAGAGTTCTAAGCATTCCTTCCATGGTATTTACAGTATGTTGCTAACCTGAAAGCATAATCAAAATATCTGTCAACACAATTCTCTCTAGCTTTTAATCTTTATTAATGCAATTCATCTCTCAGAACTTTCTAAGCATATTAATTCTTCCTAAGCATTTGTCTTCTACATCTTCAGATATATGTCTACACATTTCCTGTTGCTGTTCATTCAGCCCTTCTCTGCGACTGGGTTCGCCGCACATCTCAGATCCAAACTCTGCAGCTGTTCCTGCCTTTCCTTTATTGTTCTGAGCAAGGCACATCTCATTTTACCCTCATTCTTCTGTAGTTTCAGGCCTTTCCAATTTCCCTTTCAACTGCTCCAGCTGTACTTTTTACAACCCAGCTGTTGGGAGCCTTTTGCTGAGACTCTCCCTCTTCCTAAAGAGTTCTTCCTGACCTCAGGCAACTCCAAAAACAGGTTGCTTTCAGATTCTCTGGTCTTTCCTGACATTCTCTTAGGCCAATTCAAGCCCATGAAATCCACATTGACCTGAGAAATTTTAAGTCTATTTGGACTTGATTGTGATCACTTATAATATTATACAATTGGACATAAATAACCAAAACTTTTCACATATCCTCATAATCATGAATATTTATGCAATATGAATTTTTCTTAAATTCTAGGATGTGTATACTTTAATAATATTTGTAAATAGTATTGTCTGGAATAGTAACACCAATAATAATTGATGTCAAAAGATAACAAGCTAAAAAGGACCACAATGGTTCAATATAGACAATATCCCATTACTTTTTATAATACATATTCAGAAACCTAAGGAGATATATGTGGTCTTCTTTGAATAATCAGAAGAGTCTTCATCCATGGTGATAATTTAGAAGTTTTCAAAATTAACAAATTATTATATACTTCAAAATATCACTAGTATCAATACAAATATGAAATAATTTCTGACTTACAAACTTATCCTCCAAGAAGCTTTCTTAGATATTCTAGATTCAATCTCCTTTATGTTACGAGAATACTGAGAACTTCCCTAAGGGAACTTACCATTCTGAAGGATAGTTCTTTGTTTGCCTGCCTGTCTTCCCCAGTAGACTATGAAGTCTTAAGAAAAGTGGATTTTGTATCTCACATAAAAAATATGTTTAATGGATTCACTGACTAAATGGCCTCAAATGCTTATAAGTTAAAAAATATCGAAGTTAACAAGTAATTGGGAGACAAGTTTAGACATTGAGAATTTTGTTTTAGCTACTTTTAAAGAATGTGAATTCATTTTTCATGTGATTTATTTTTGTTTCTGTTGTTTATAATTATTATGTCAGCATAAATATCTATTAGTTTTGAAAACTATCATATGTTTCTTTGAGTTTAGACAGGGCCATTCTGAGTATAATATTTAGAGACTTAAGTATGTATCTGAAAAGTTTCAGATTTCTGTATAACATGTATTAACTTATTTGTTCATAGAAGTGCATTATATCATAGAGGGGCACATTCTCATACCTATAACTCATGTATCTAATAATAGATTATATTAATTTCCATTTTCTGGAAATAACTTTTCTATAGATGCTACATCTTGGCAAGTCTCAAGGTCTTAACTTTTGCTAAAACTTTTTATCTCTCATAACAGAAAAACAAATGAGAATCTAACTAATGAATTTTATAAAAAATTATTTACATTTAATGCATTCATAAACAAGGCAAATAATATAAATTTGAGACGTGCATAACTTAAAAATAAAGGATGAAACCATATATAATTTAAATAATAGAAGGAAAGATAGTAGTTATCATTAAAATAAAATCAATCTATGCCATTTCAGAGTATATCCAAACATTATTTCAAAGGCGCACATAATGCTTATGAGCTACTTGACATGATCATCAAAATAATAAGCAAATTTAGAAAGTTCAAAGATGCCTCAGATTTGATACTTATTTAAAAATATTCTTGATACTTAAAATCAAACTTAAAATTTAAGGTTGCCTTTGGCTACTACCAACCATAAGAATTCATAATTTATAATAATAAGAGTGATCTAATTATATGGCCCATTTCTCCAAGAAATGCATTAAACCAAGGCTGATACATGATTCTGAGGTCATCTCTCACCATCTTCTTAAAACTAGTGTTTATTATTCCCCAGATTTCTGTTCCTTTTATCTAATTTTGTGACTTGTAGTTTCCTGTCCCTGTAAATTCTGTTGAACTCGTTATCACAATAGTTTTTAAGAATACATTTCAATGTCTTAGTTTTTCATTTGTATTTGTTATAAAGTAGGCACCTCATTCTTTATAATTTTAAAAACACCCTTACCTCTCCTTATTCCCTTCTATAACCACAGTAAAACTCACCAGTTACTGAATTGGGGAAAGGCAGAAAACTGAAACTCTCTTTTAATGGTAAATATATGGAATAGATTACCATTTCCTAATACATAAATAAACAACCTTAGTTACTTTTCTTGAATTCCTTATAGCACAAGCCAGTCACCTAGTAGATGTTCAATAAGTACTTGACGATTGATTCTTTAACTCACAGAAAAATAAAAAAGACTAAAAATAAAAAAATTTAAAAATGAAAAAGATACTAAGGGTGACTTTCAGCTTCCACTTAAGAGAAAAATGCCCTTTTTTAAGTACATATCCTTTGACTTAGCACTTCCACTTCTGGAAATATTTTAAGAAAACAACTAGGCTCGTATGCAAAAGTACAAGATTATTCTCAGACTGTTGCATATATTAATGAAATCTGGTAATAACCAAAATGTTTAGAAAGAAATTGACTTAGCAAATAAATTTTGGTACAATCATATAATGATAATCCAATTAAGAGGGAAAGAAGTTTCAGCTACATTTCTGAGTAAATAAACAATATTACAAAACAGAATGCATAGTATATGAGCCTGTTTACACACATATTTGCTACGGCAAAGGAGATTATGTGCACATTAAGCTTGTTTCTTCTCCAAGCAGGGTACATACCTAAATTACATTTCCTATGTAAGTGGAAATGATGTTCACTATTCTGTGGTTTGAAACATGTAAACAAACAAGTCACATGTCATCCCCTTTCTCTCCCTCCTGGGTGGAGGTCCATGGGCCAGAAACTCCAACAGGAGGCAGTAAGGGCCCTGCCCTGAATGGCCACATAGAGCAGAGGGAGAATGCACTGCAGTCACCCCCACCCCTCCCAGTCCTCCTGTCCCCGCTGATGGCAATCACCTGCTGAGAGAACAATAAGATTCTATCTTGTTAAGCCACTATTATTTTAGAGAGTATCTGTTTCAGCAGTTATAATATCCTAATATTATTCATAGAAAAGAGTAATTAATACATCAAAATTTTAACAGTAATGGCAACTGATTTTTTGTTTTATATTTTTCTTGCTTAAACATATATTAATTTTGTGATAAAAACATCTTAAGAAAAGAAAGTCTTTGGTAGTAAAAAGGTCACAAATGGGATTTTTGACCTCTGAAGATACCGCTTCCAAATATGGAAAAATGAATGCCTATCTTTCACTATTCATAATATGTTTATGCAATACAAGGGAAGTGTAGCATTTCACTAATGCTTCCTGAATTGTGCAATGTTATTTAGAAAATAACTTAAGCACAATATATAATTAATTGCTTTATAGGGGCATTTTTGCCTTGGTTAATGTCCTTAACAAAAACCATAAATTATTATCTTAATTGTTGCTAATATGCAACAAAAGCTCTGCTACAAGTCTATTTCCACTGCTCAAATCCCGAACAAATTAAATATATCATCTTGCACCATCTCTTCAACATCACACTTGACTGGATCATCTTGACTAAACATGTCAAACTTGACAAATTCTTTAGCTCTTAGAATGATTTTAACTCAATTTTTAAGCACTCTGACATACCAGTCAAAACTCTGTTAATGTGATTTACAGTTAAATTAAACATAAAAACATCATTAAAATAATGATAAAAGGTTAAGGATTTGAGCTACAATTTCAGAGAAGAGGAAGGCAATGCTGTGCTCGGGCACTCAGTGTAGCCTTGCTCAGCCATCTCTGTCTGGGCTGGGTAGCTCAGAGGATCTTTTGTCAGTGACACCACAGCTAGAGACATACAATCTCCATTTGAGCATTTCAGAGCACTTATATTTGGTGCACAAAAGCATGCTGAAATGAATGACTGAAGTGTCTTTAGTAAGTTTAATAAGCATGTGAAAACAGCATTTTATCTGATCTTTACTTTGCCTTTGCATAAGGATTTTACCCTTTATTCATCCTTTACCTCACTTTACAGATGAGGAAACTGAGGCTTACGTTAGGTCAGTGGCACAGGCTTATAGGGAACAAAGGTGTAACCCTCCCACCTCCACCACCATAATCAATCTCAGGTAGCCTTTTTCACTGTTATCCTTCTCTTCCTTCAATGAAGTCCTTTCCAGGGAAATAGATGACACTAAATTTGAGCTCTTGCCTACCTTGGTGCCTCCTGCTCACTTCTGCCTTACCACCTTCGCCCATCCTGCTTCCCCCATCCAATCCAGTTCAGTCTGCAGATTTGAGTTAAGTTGTTTATTTGTCTTTGAAGACTTTTCTACATTTGCTAGGCTGTATTCTCATCACTCAAAAGCTTTCATCTCTGTAGGCTTGTCTGAAAGCCATAAAACAACCTTTGACCAGACTGTGAGCCCTCAGAGACAAAATATGTACTACATCCAGCCTTGTCTCCCCAAAGCCTCACATAGTGCTTCAAAAATAAATATATGAGTGAATGGATGAATGACAAAACTAATCCACTTTTTAAAGATATTAAATAAAATGAAATGCACAATTTCTGAATGAGTTGTTACAGTATATCCCAACTTTTCTGGTTCTAGAAGAATATTTATTTCAATATCTCCCTACCTACTAAGAACATCTTCCTTACCCTAGCTTTGCCTCCCTACCAATTAAAGGCTTTTCATTGGAGCCTACAATTATCGCAAAACTGAGACTTCAAACATTTTTTTACAAAGTGGTCCAAGTTCATCTTTCTTAGCGATAGATGTGCAACTTACTAAAGGCACTTCAGTTATTCATTCTTTACTTAACATCCATTAAGTTCCAGGAAAATGTGTTTTAATGATGCGTTCAATCCAGTTTCTGCAGTCAAATAAATCAGAGACTGGTTAAGGGGAAAGACAAAGAAAAATGTTAATACAATTTTAATACAGTCAAGAAATACAAGGTATACAGAGATCTGCTGAGTGGAGGTGAGAATGTCAAGGAAGGCTTCCTAGAGGAGTCAACCCTTCATCTGAGCTTTAATAATGAGCCTTTGTTAAATAGACAAAAAAGGAGCTGAAGTTCCAAATACAGAAGAAACGATATACAATGCTACTGAGATGAGGGGGAAAAAAACAGAATATGTGTGGAGAATAACAGGACCTCCACTGCTAATGAAATATAAAAACATGAGAGTCAGAAGACTTAAAAGAGGAGACTGGTAAAGGAGAAAGGGAGGCAGCAGTCCAAGGATCATTGTACCCCATGTTAGGGTTTAGTCTTTGACTTCAAAGAACTATTTTGTATACAAAAATGTGGTTTTGACACAAAGATTTACCATTAAAATAAGTATATGCTGCCTACTCTACCAAGATTTGATTATTTTATACCTAGTATTAAATACTTTTCTTAAATAATCCTGGAAGGGAATATGGATCCCATCATTCAAATTTTTTTCCTAAGATCTTGATTTTCTTTCTAGGAAGAATTAAGGTACTTCTTGAATCCTTTCTGAAGGTAATTACTATATCTAAAGAATTATTTCCTCAATCCTATTCATCCTGTTGGCGTTCTTTCACTCATTGATTTGCTCCCTCCCTCTCACTCTCGTTGTTAACTGTTTCACTTTTTTCTTTCTCAATCATTTTTCCTTAGATGTCATGGTCACAAAGGGGCTTGGTAACTACCTTTGATTTTCCTGAAATGGTTCCCTAAGTCAACAATATGGGACACTGGGTCAGAATACAGCTCTCCACTCATGCATCAGGCCAGATCTTTTTCAGTTGTCATGTTGGCACTCATAAAACACATCTGGGACTTCAGCCTGCCCTGAATCTTGAAAGAGTAGGGCATAAACCAAATTTTGGAATCTTCTGTTGATAATAACCCATTCAATATAACACCTGGAGTGTTTTTTTATTAGAGAGAGTGCTAAGTGGTGGTGATACAGTTTGATGGAGTTGCCCCTGGAATGCAATAAAGAGCAGGGGACAAGCTCCTTGGAGTGTGTTCCTGAATTAAAAGCCAATGGTTTAAAATTTCACTGGAGAACCCAGACAGGAAGAGGAGCTAACTCTATGGCTGTTGGCGACATTGAGTATATCATTAGTCTAGTCTAGTTAGCTATTTACATCCAGGTGCAACTCAAAGTGTTAGGAAAAAAATTTTGCAAAACTTTACATTATGCTTGATCCTGGCTAACTTAGAAAGGCACATTCAAGCCAAAATGCCCCTCCACTAGTGAAAATAAAGTTTTACTGCTAATGAGTTCAAAATTTAAGACCCATGCAAATGGAAGCTGTGTGCTTTATAATTTCCATTTCTCCTGAGTTTACTCTTTGGGGGTGTAGTACAAGATCCTGTCTTTTCTACTTGAAAGCATACAGTATTGGTGGAAATGTCTGAAATACTAATTTTTGTTACTTTACCTGCAATCACTGTTAAAAATAATTATCTAAATAGAAAGTCTTATCATTTTTACATGAATTTATTAGCTGTACTATTAACTTTTTCAAAGTAAGAGGAAATCCAAGATTATTTTAATCAAAACAGTTAAGGGAAATTGTTTGATGACTATACTAAATCCTAGGATGAGATGGTTTAATTCAATCATGCTTTATTAAAGAGGTACTCAGCTGCTCCTTTAACAGTCCCTTTAGTAACTTAAGTCTATAACTTCAATCTGAAAATACACATTGATTTCATTATTTTTCCACCTTTGTACAAGAGCATATTTTGCAAAAATGATGGTTATTCTGGTTGTCTCGGAATAATTCAAATTACTCTTTTCCAAAAAGAATGAATATGTACATTAATCA
The DNA here is from genome assembly GCF_020740605.2 of Lemur catta. Classification (NCBI taxonomy): domain Eukaryota; kingdom Metazoa; phylum Chordata; class Mammalia; order Primates; family Lemuridae; genus Lemur; species Lemur catta. The sequence continues at coordinate 178,360,064 of NC_059128.1, read as the reverse complement.
CTTAGCACATAAAATGAAATTTTATGTTTTCACATTACTTATTACATAAAATGGAATTATTTGTTTTCACGATGACTTATATTTCCCTATCATAGTCAAGATCTTATTTTGAATGTTTTCTTAATTATATGCACTATTGCTGACCTTTGTTCATTGAAAAGCATCAGAATAACTGTGATGAGTTTTTAAATAATAGTGATATTGTCAGCTATTAATATAAATTATAATATATTTTTGATAAAAGAAATCTAAAAAACATAAATTTTCTAACATAAAAAAAGGCTAGATGCTTTCTCAAGGACTAAAACCTCAACTCATAATTTTTTTAAGGAATAGAATGCTTTAGATACCTCTGTATCACCTAGACAACACAATTCAAGTTCTCCTGATGTGGTCTGACCTGGCACAACTCCTAAAACCTAATCCAAGCCAAATCCTATTTTAATTGATTAAAATAAATGGATATTTTTAGAGATAAAAAAGTACACAATATCTGCATTGTAGCTTCTTGTTTATGATATGCCAAAATGGTGCATTCATTTGTGCTATTTGGGAAACTCCATAGTTTGTAGAAAGCTTTGTTTTTAATTAAAGTGTATTATACAACATCAGAATTTTTCTTCATTATTATGTCAAGGAAACATATAGAAATTTGAACTCTGAGCTGTTACTGATTTATTCTGATGCTAAGGGATTTTGCTTCCATGTAAACATTTCCTGTGACATGAATATGGATAGCTTTGTGCCCTGGAAAAGTCCATTATTATAGGTTGCATGTGGTTTCGACTCCTGAACCATGAAGCATATGAGAAAATCCAGTTTGCTGACAAGTGTTTATAAACATTTGGTACACCCCTAAGCTAAAGAGAGAGATAATCACTGTATCTATTTTTTGAAGTAGCCAGCTCATTGTGGTCCCTGCCTTGTTTTGCATTCATTTTTTCAGCAGCTAAGTTGAAGTCTCCCTGCAAGGTTCTTATTAATAGATGTGGACCTTATGCATTCTGGTTCTGCAGCCACCTAACTCTGGGCACACAGATGTCAACATCGAGGAAAATAACTAACAAGTTAATGATATATTCCACCCGAGTGTTTAGGAGTATATGATTTCTTAATTCAATCTTTCATAATCATAAAAATATCCACTTTCACAAGTGATATGGATGATATCTTTAGTTTATTGTTTTTTAAACTTGAAAACAAGCCACAAAGGATTGAATTTTTATGATTTTTTTCAAAAGGCTTTGGACTCTTCTGAATGATAAAATACTAAATACAGTTTCCAAGTTAACTCTAAATTCATATAAAAACATGGCTAAGAAGACTATAATAATAATTGCAATATTTTATGAGCTTTTTGTCCTAAAAGGAAAATAATTTATATATTCACCTACTCATTGATTTCGTTTTTTTCCCAAATTTACCTGAGCCATAGGGTCACCTTGGGAGCTTTTTAATATATAGATTCCAAGACACAGTGGCTCACACAGATCTTATGATCAGAAAATTTGGGAATGACAGATTTGAGTGTGCAGTGGGGACCAGGGACTAGATAGATGTGTGTAATAACATTTCTTCCAGTTTTAAGGTTCTATGGTCTATGAGTTGACTTAGATGCCACAGTTCGTTCTTTTAACATATACATAATACATATTCATACAGATCTAATTTTAGACTTCTCATAGACATAGAAGCCATAACAGAAACTTGTTAGTGATAGATGATAGATACACAGATAGATAGATAAATGTATCTAGATAGATATCAAAACACAGAACATTTTTATCAAACTAAGTCCATAAAGTTATGAGCTGGAACTCACTGTCCTTTTTCAAGCAGACATGTACCTGAAATGTAATAAACTCATGAAGAGGACAAGTGCAAACTAGCCACTAAAACTATTATTTACATATACTATATTAATCGTATACCTACTCTGTATCTTTTTGCCTGCTGATATATAGACAGACTGCAAACTTGCATTTATTAATATTTATATTAACGTATACTATTTATACAGTTATTTTAGCTGTTACATGTTTAAAGTTAGCTACAAGGGAAGTTTGGATTTAGTAAAATTAAATATTGTTTCGTTTTGTTTTGGTTTTATGAGACACAATTTCTCTGTGTTGACCAGGCTGCAGTACAATGACCATTCACAGGTGCAATCATAGTGCACTGCAGCCTTAAACTCCCGGGCTTAAGCAATCCTCCCGCCTTAGCCTCCAGAGAAGCTGGGACTACAGGCATGCATCGCTGCACCTGGTTAATTAAATGTTTTTAAAAGCACAACTTGAAAACTTTGACCTGCTTTATTCAAAAAATTTTAGAGCAATAAAACTAGAGAACTGATAAATCTAAATTTTGAATTAAAGTCACTATTGTGTATTTCTCAAATTATCCTATTCCTAAAGCTAGTCAACATCAGCCTGCAAAGAGTAATCTGAGTGAGTGCTTCTCAAATTTTAATGTGAGTACAAATCACTGGCAAATCTTGTTAAAGTGAAGACTTTTAGTGGATGGGTGGTGGGACCCGGGAGTATGCATTTCTAACCAGCTTACACATTATGCCAAAGCATAATAATAATTTATGAAATACCTTTTAATTAGCAAAGCACTAAACAATGGCTCCAAAGATAGAAAATCAAAAGATCTCCTCTGATCCACACACATTTTATACAATTTAGGAGGAGAAAGGTGTCACTGAAGCCTATTTATCATGATAGCAGTCTGTAGCTCCTGCCTCCCAAAAGGAAGACAATAACTAGAATTGAAAAAATTCCTCATGGGTTTCAGAATATTCTAAAAGGAAGCCCAGATTTGAATGTGTCTTCCTGTTGTTATTGTTTTGGTTTTTTTTTAATATATTCAACTCAGCTGATCAGTAGGACTGTTATTACTTTATATATTTATCATTAACATCATCAACAACAGGGATTATTTATTGCATGGCTACTGTGTTAAGTCATTAGGTCCTACAGGTATAAAAGAAACTTACCCTTAATATTAATGATACTATTTTATTTTATAATTTATTATTTCACTCCAAATAATTCCAACAAACTACCTAGAAAACACACAATAAAACAAGAAACAAAATGTGGAAATGACAGTGAAGTGAAATAAGGTAGAAAACAAAGGTAAAACTAGTTATAAGATCCAGTATTTTAAAAATTCATATAATAAGCACTTATATTAATGTTATAAGTGAGCCAAGATTTGATTCTAAGGCTGAGCTTTCTAGTATCCAGAGCCAAGAGGAAAATGTGGTCTGACACAAGGCTTACAGTTTACTTGAATAAATAGATCTTTCCATGCAACTGATACCTGACACAAATTTCTCTGCTGTAGCTTCACTAAGGAGACTCTGTGATATGATATAAAAGACTGTGTCTTCAACAAAATTTTTTTTAGTGAACACTAGTACCAACAAATATAAGAAAGAAACATGCCTACAGTTATAGGCTTATAAATTGGAAAAATAAAAGCAATTAGTAATAACATAAACCAAAAGATACATAACAATAAAAATCAGCAATATTGTATATTGGGATAAGTTAAAATATATTTGTGCTATATTATATTGCAATTATTTGCAATAATTATTCATTTTTGAGTGTGAATAGTGCATATACTTTGCATTATAATTTTGAAGGAGTATTGAAGAATGTATAAAAATTTTAAACTGAAAAAGATTTCTGATGGCATAATGGGAGGGAAACACAGTCATAAACACTGACACTGGTGGCTTGTAAGCACAGTGAATTCTCTCCAGTGAAAAAATAAATTATTCCCCCACCCCGTGTCCCCTCTAGCTACTCTCAGGTCTTCTCTTCTCTTCCCCTCCATGGTCAAATTTTTTAATAAAATTATCCATTATTGATGTCTCCATTACCTTACTTCCCACTCAATTTTCAACCTCTCAAATCTGGTTTCCACCATATCACTAGATAAAAATTCCTTTCATAAGAATTTCCATTCCAAATTTACCAACTGTAGAACATCACTTTGAGAGTCCTCTATCTCCTATCTGAATGAGAGGGGGAAATGTCACTCAAGCAAAAAATAAGACAAATTACAAATAAAGAAAGAAGGTGACGAAAATTTTGACCCCTGGTTGGAATAAACATGATTATAAGCACTGCTATAGTTTAAATGTATCCCCCAAAGTTTTTGTGTTAGAAACTTAATTCCTAATGCAACAGTGTTGAGAGGTGAGACCTTTAAGAGATCATTAGGTCATGAGTGCTCAGCTCTCATGAATGGATTTATGTTGTTATCATGAGAGCGGATTCATTATTGTAAGAGTGGGTTGATTATAAAGGCAAGTTTGGCCCTTTCTTGCTCTGTCTGTCTCTCACCTGTGCTCTCTTGCCCTTCTGCCTTCTGCCACGGGATGATGCAGCAAGAAGGCTCTAGCCAGACGCAGAACCCTTGACCTCGGACAACTTCTCAGCCTCCAGAACTGTAAGAAATAAATCTCTGTTTCTGATAAATTACCCAGTTTCAGGTATTCTGTTATAGCAGCACAAAACAGACTAAAACAAGTACTATACATGTTTACATGCTAAAACCCTATTATTCTATTCCCATTAAAGTATAGAATAGTCACAGAATAGTTTAATAAAATATAAAGCATAGAATAGCTTATGAAATATAAAATTCATGTCAACATGATTACATATTTATAATAGTATAGTATATAGTAACTTTACAAAAATACTTAAATCACTACTTAATAATGAACATATAGATGAACACTACATTCATTTTTGTATTAGTATACTAATAGAAAGAGGACACATTCTTTTTATTTGGTTATTCAGTCATGCTTAACTTGATTCATGTGTGTCAAATTCACTTTTTAAAAAGACTATTTTTTCTGTTTGAAGAAAGACATGTATGGGCTCTTTTTTGCTAAAATCCCCAAATTCCTAAAATCTCATAGCTAAGTTTCCTAGAAAAGATATGATTATTTATACATAATTGTATTTTCATGTACTAATAATGCCCAGAATATTGTATTATTGAAGTAAATATCAGCCCAGAGCTTCTTAAGTGTAAGACCCAGAACCTGCTTTGGGAAATACTAAGATAAGTAAGACATGATTTTTCTCCTCAAAATAGAGCAGGAGAGAGAACTCAGAACCATCAGAGGGATACACAAAGGTGCAGTGGAGACAGAGTTCAAAACTCCCTGTTATATATCAGAGAGGCTGGAGCTAAAACCAGGGAGTTAAGCTAAAAGCAGTGTTTCTCTACAGGGTTCTGTGGGCGTTTCAGTCATATAAGTCTTTACTGGGGATGTGAAGGGCTGTGCTGTGTACTGTAGGATGTTTCACAGATTACTGGTATCTATTCACTAGATTTAAGTAGCAATCCCCCCCCCACTGCTCAGTTGTGGACAATCAAAAATGTCCCCAGAAGTGGCCAAGCATCATCTGGAGGGCAAAATTGACCCTAACTGAGGTAGAACTAGACTGAGGGTACGAAGCATCCTGAAATGGCAGATCAAATCGGAACTTGATAGAGAAAAATATATAATGAAATTTGTGAGAGTAATAATGAGGATGAAAAATAGAATTCATTTGTTAAATCATCCAAGGGGAAGAAAACAAATATTTGTTCCAGGAATGATTATAGACTCTTTACATCCAAGGCCTAATATATATTTCACAACAAATATTTGAGGTTAGAATTATTAATATTATCCCTGTTTTACAGATTTAGTAGCTGAAGCTGTTGAAGATTTTGTAACTTCCAGTATTCACAATGGCAATAGTAAACAATGAATATGCCCAACAATGGGGAATAATTAAGTAAATTATGGTATGTCCACTAGATGTGATTTCATGTAACCATTGAGAATTATAGTCATAAAGACTAGCCTTTTAGAGATATTCTTCTTGTTATAACATTAAATTATAAAACCAAGTCATAAAACTGTAAAATCACCATATTTACAACTAACTTACAATAATAAGTATATAAAAAAAAGTGTAAAACATACAGTTAAATGCTATCAGGGATTGCATTAAGGTGATGGTAGTATTAATAATTTATTTTTTTCTTTTTTTCTGTAATGTGATATTTATGGACTTATAAGAATATTTTTAAAAATACATAAATTATTTAAACATAGTTTTCTATTTTTTCTTTAATGTCTACACACAAAGATGCCACCATTGACCCCAGTAAGTATGCTAAATCTTGCTAGTGCTCCTCCTTGCTGGTCCTGCAGGATTAAGCTCCCTGCCCCTTGAAAGTTTGTCATACCCGTGTGGCTTAATTCAGCAAATAAAATGTGAGCAGAAGTGACATATCACTTCTAGATGGAGCCATTTAAAAGCCATTTGTGATTTCCTATGATTACAATGGCAAACCTTGAAGCTTCATGTTGAGATGGAGGCATCATAAGATGGTAGACACTGTCAGCCTAAGTCCCTGAGTCATTCGAGCAGGCCCACCTCCCACCCACAACAATCTTTATCGATATGTAGAAACACAAACCTCTGTTGTCTTAAATTGTTGAGATGTAGAGGTCTTTACTGCAGCATTACCTAATGTATCCTAACTAGTACAGTAGTCCATTCTTGTGTTTTATTATCATTATGGTAAAATTTTTCCAAAGCCCAACCAAAATCGTGTATCTGTCTGCCTTAATCAAATACATAAAATCATAAAATTTTATATTAGTTATGTTCTCTAAGAAATTTCAGAAATACCTGTACCAGAAATCCTGAGGGACACAAGAAACTTAAATTCTTATCAAAAGTAATACATTCATGGGTCACAATCCTGATTTCCATACTATCAATGAAATCAAGTGAAATAAAGCCTGGCCTCCTGCAATGAACTGATTTTATCAATTGTTGTGGCTTATAAAGAATGAACACGTACAGATCCTTTACTGTAGGTTCTTTGTTCTAGTAGGTTTTTTGTTACTAACGCCTATCTAGGCATTGAGTTGTTTAGCCATAAAAATAAAACATAAGGAATGGTTGAAAGGAATTAAAATAATTAAGTTTAAAGAAGCAAAAACTCTATAAGAGAAATAGTGATCAAGTATTTTTCATTTCAGTAAAGCACTAAGAATTAGAACTTACTCATTTGGACTCTCTTTTGGTATATATAGCAAAGCAATTTTCTTTACGTGTTGTAGTCACATTTAAGTTGTGGTTTGTACATAATTCACTTTTCATATAAATGAGAGCATATTCAAAATTATTTCTAAAGCAATGTCATCTTCACTTGCATAACCATCTGCTTTCTTAAATGGAGAAGAGGAGGGTGGGTAGGTATGCCAAAAACAACACGTAAGCCTCAGGCTGAAGCATCAGCGCTCTTGCGTGTGCATAGCATGCTGTTCATGGAACAGCATTACACTCTGTGTTGCTGTGGATAAAAAGCTGAGCATGAAAAACATCTGAACACAAAGTTAATCACATAATAGAATGGGTCGATGAGGTATTTCTGTATGGTTTCAAAAATAAATGTTTTAAGTTTCTATCTTGGATAGTTTCAACTTTTTATAAAATATGACTGTCATAAAACATTCTAGAGATTTTTTTCATTTTTAAGGCATTTTAATCTTTTTATAAAATAAATTATATACTATGTTATTTGTTGTTTTCTAGTTTGTGGGTGGGAATATTCAGAGGCTAGGTTTATGTTTATATTAATGCTTATAATACCCCATAGTACCTAATATATAGCCCGTACTCTAAAAGCATCAGATATGTTTAATTGGATTCTTTTTCTTCAACATGGCCATTCTCCCTAGTATCTTCACCTAGACTGCAGATCCTCTTGTATGAAAGGACACATTGAAAACAGTATATAATGTCTTTCAAAAGTATAAGACAATAACAGATAGAAGAAGTATTAAGTTCAGTTTCTTTACAGAGGTATTTACTCTTATTTATTTACAGGAATTGAGATAGTTCAAATGAATATTATGCAAAATATACTTAATAAATTAGAAAACCAAAACTAAACAGAGGATGTAAAATAAATACTGTAGCCAAAATCATTATATGTTTCAAACGACAAAATAGACAATTTAACTCTAAGGTTCATAACAGCCAATGAAAAAAATGAATTTGTAAAGGTACATAGTTCTTATTATTAATAATTAACAGCAGAAAGCATATCAATTCCTTACAGAAATTTCTAATCCTTAAGCTCAAAATTCTAAAGGAAATTCTCCCATGGGATTTAATCTGGGATCTCTGAGAAAGAAATAGACTGAATGTTGCTGCTTTTTGTGATCTTTTTCAATAAAAGCTAAAGGCAGGGAGAGTAACTCCCAAGGTCTAATTTAATGTAAATGGATCTAATTGCCATACTGTCTTCAAACTGGATCCAATGATAAAACATCCACAAAAGTTGATGGAGGATGAGCCTTTGGACTGGTATCTCTGAAAAAATCACTTCTCACAGTCAGACTTTGGATTAAGAATAGCACATGGGAAAGATCACGGGCTTTGGAATCAAGGAGATCTGGATTTAACAATCTGTTTGATCTTGGACAACTTATTTCTCTTCCCTGAGCCTCAGTTTCCCAAGCAGAATTTTTCAGGTGAGAAATAGAGGCAGAACATAAAAATCAACAGACACGTGCCCTGCAAAAAGCATTGCTTGCTACAGAAAAACGAGGGACTAGATAACACCTATTGTTGTTTGAAGAAGCATCTACATACCTTGGGTTCCAGATAAGGAGGTAGAACTGTCATAACTTTTACAATACCTGAAAAGCCTATTTAAGGTTCACATTCTAAGGGAGACCCACTTACCTCCTTCTGGAGGAGAGACAAAGCTAAGAATCTCCTCAGAAAGCAACTGTGGTTGACTTTCAGTAATTACACAAGTATTCAAATGAAAGCCCAAGTTTTCACATGACAAAATTAGTCTACTATCAACCTGGAAACTGTACAAAACAGATTCTTCCAGTTTTTAGTTGCCACAGAAAAATTTCAGTAACATTTCCAAGGGATAATGATTCTGAGCCACTTGCTTTTCCATTAGCATGCCAGAATTGGTTAGCTGCAAATATTTACTATAAGCCCAGACCATTGAACACATGAACTAGGCATATAGACATATTTTGTATTCATTGATGTTTCACTTTTCCTAGTTAATATGGAGTCAATCTCCCTGACAGTAAATTCTACAGCCATTTACATCATGGAGCCATCAAACCAGGTCATCAGAAAGTAGATGGATACCTTTTCTACTATGGATGAGGTGTGAAGGTAGTTCATATAAAAATGTCAAAATACTAGCATATACATTAAACAGCAGTCAAACAAAAGTGATCCCTATTTTCCACCACTAAATATTATCTGTTCTATAAATTATAGAATTGCATCCCTTCCAGACTTGAGAAGTGTGAATCACAAATCAAGTGATATCACTGGTTTCATACAAAACTATTTTCATAATATAATGTTTCTTATAATCAATTCTAAATTCTATCATTTCTCTATTGATACAGAGGGTTCTTCCAAAAGACCTCATGATCCTTCTTCTTCTATATAAGTCCAACTGTACTCAATGTTTTTGATAATACTTTGTTTCAAAATAAACGCAACGTCAAAAGAAACACAAGTAGGGGAAAAACAAGGCCACATTTTTCACATTACTATTTTTATTTTTATTTATTTCTTTATACTGGATTTCCTATTTGCCTCCCTATGCATGTTTTAATCCGAAATTAATCTCACTTCTAACACTCTCCTTCTACCACCACCACCTACCCAACCAAAGAAAAATACTTAAGTAGAGTAAATGGTCTAAATATCCCAAAGGAAATCTTTTCCAGTTTAATCCATGTAGAGAAAAAAAATGTATATCATCTGCTGGTGGCTCAGCAACCTGTGAACTATGTGTTGGTAAACCTGGTCCTGTTGCTAGTGGCAGAAATAATCATGTTTTATATTTACATAAAACCTTTCTTCTGTAAGCATGCAGGGTACTATGAGTCTTTCATCAATAATCTTCATACTATCCCCATAGTTATGAGAATAAATTGAAGTGAGGACTGTATTTTAACCTGAAAGATCCTAATATAAAAAAATTGATAAAGAAGGATGCTGAACACAGCTCATATTGTTAAGGGTATATGGAAATGTCATGGGGCCAGACTCTCATTCCTCGTCACACTACATGGACCATCTTCCATAAGCGAATCTTTCTTTCAATCTAGAGGGAGAGCCATGACTGAAAGCTGAAAAGAAGATTCAGTGACTAAGCAGCAGAGTGGAACCTCAGGGCCTCTGCATTTTCTTTTTAATTCTGTTCCTAATTTGTGATGTGACCCCAAGAAACCTTTTGCCCTCTTTAAGCCTTAATTGTTTTACTTACAAAATAGTATTGTGCAAAGTATGTTGCTCTGCATCCTGGCTCTGGCTTCCAGCACTCATCTTTTGTAGTGTCCTTTAATTAATTTGTTCATCTATTCAACAAATATATATTGAGCATCTTCTCTGTTTAAGGCACTGGGCCAGACACTTGAGACTCTAAAATAAATTAAGACATTATCTCAACCGTACAAAATAAAAGCAGGAGCTCTTACAGGTATAAAAATAACCACATTACAAGTCAATATATATTATGTCATTTACTGATGCAGAAATAATAGAAAAGGTTGAGGATATACAGGATTTCATAGTTTAATTATAGTGATGCTTTGTTTGGGATTCTCCTAAAATAACATTCTTGAGCAAGTAGCCTCAACCCACCCATTGATCAAGAAGCCTTACAGGCCGACACCCAGGTCATGATTACACCTCATTCTGCATAGCTCACACTCAGGACGGTACAGCTGGTAGCCCCACTCATGTCCATGATCAATGACTTCCCTTCCAGCACAACTTCTTGATCTCCCTTTTCTCCTCTCCTCCTCCCGTAACACACACTCACACATATCCACTGTGAATAACACAAAAGTAGCTTAAACTCAGAAAAACTTCAGGTTTTTTTTTAAATGTATTTTTATTTCAATAGATTTAGGGGATACAGGTGTTGTGTTTTGTTTTGATTTGGTTTAGTTTTGTTTTTTTGATATATAGATGAATTGCATTGTGGTGAAGTCAGGGCTTTTCGTGTAGCTGCCACCTGAATAGTATGCATTGTACCTGATAGGTAATTTTTTGATCCTTCACCTCTCCCCTTTTGAGTCTCCAAAGCCTATTATACCATTTTGTATGACCATGTATATCCATTGCTTAGCTCCCTCTTACAAGTGAGTACATGCAGTATTTGTTTTTCTATTCCTGAGATAATTCACTTAGGATAATGGCTTCCAGTTTCATTCAAGTTTCTGGGAAAGATATTATTTCATTTTTTTTATGGCTGAGTAGTATGCCACCATATATATATATATATGAGTCAGATTTTATTTATCCATTCACCAGTTGATGGGCACCTAGGTTGATATCTTCGCAATTGTGAATTGTGCTGCAATAAACATACAAGTGCAAGTGTCTTTTTATTATAATGACTTCTTTTCATTTTGGTAGATACTCAGTAGTGGAACTGGTGGGTAGAATGGTAGACCTACTTTTAGTTCTTTGGTGAATCTCCATACTGTTTTCCATAGAGGTCGTAGGAATTCCATTCCCACCAACAGTGTATGGGCGTTCCCTTTTCACTGCACCAACATCTATTGTTTTTTGACTTTTTAAAAATGGCCATTCTGACAAGGGTAATGTGGTATCTCATTGTAGTTTTAATTTGCAATTCCCTGATGATTAGTGATGTTGAATATTTTTTCATATGTTTGTTGGCAATTTGTATATCTTCTTTTGAAAAATGTCTTTTGCTCACTTTTTAAGGGGGTTATTTGGTTTTCTTTCTTGCTGATTTGTTTGAGAGTTCAAAGACAGAACTATGTGCTACTTGCTTGAACAGTATCTACCATGGACTTGGATGTGTATGCATAATATTAATAATAAAGTTAGCGTTCAATTATTTAATCCATGTTCCATGAACATATGCCATTAAATGGAAAATATCCTAATTTATAAATTCTGAATAGATTCTGAGTGGCAAGAATTACTTTGTTTCCACTATTAGTAAGTATATGTTTCATTTGACTGTCAGACTTAAAAATTATGGTCTACTATTGTAGATTACCATAAATTCTGTTTCTGAGTCCAAATTGATGTAAAACTAATATAATCCATAGCATCTCACAATAAATAAAACATTTTAAATATGTTATAAAAGACACTACATGATTAACTAATGAGCTAGGAAGGAGAGCTACTTTCTCTCAGTTTGTTCCCCATTTTGTTTTTCACCTTTTGACCTAGTTTTTCTTTCTTCTTTTGATAACTGGTTTGCCTTTGATCAACAAGAGTGAATGTTCAATGATCAGAATGCAAGTCTTACTTCAAAGATCAGAACAATTTCTTGATGGCTATTCTGATGAGTCAGTATTAACTGGTCCATTTAGCTATAGTATATGGCTTTATATTTTTCCTATATATATATAAAAAAGGAAAAAGAAAAGTACTTTAAAATATGCCATCTAACTATTGGTAGAACTCCTACAGACTACCAAAATATAAGTGCAATGATGATCATTGTGTCCATTATATGTCATTTACAGTGACAAGATGTCATGTTTTAAGTTTTTATATGATCTAATTTCTAAACTAAGGCATTGTCTTATTCTCAAAAGAATCACAATATACAGATATACATTTATGAATATGGTTTATTTTTCTCAAGTTTTCACCATTTTGCTGCCCAAACTGATATGATTTTCTCATTATTTATATTACTTTCTCATGCTAAATTTTCTAAAGCTGGCTCAGAACCAATCACCAATTCTTATACAGTTTAATAAAACTGTTTATAAACTTATTTAAGGATAAGATAGCTCCCTCAAAACAATCCCAAGAAAACAGATGTAGTAGCTCCTCCACAATAGGTATATAATTTAATCCTTGAATGTCATATCCCAGTATAAAACTTGTTTTCACATATTTTACTTCATTTGATCTTCATAGCATCCCAGTAGTGGGTTAGCAAATATTTTTATGATCCCTATTCTCATATGAGGAAACTGAGGCTCTGTTAAATACATTGAAGGTAATAAGCAACTTAGACTAGAATTCATGTGTCAGGAGTGCACCATACTATATGCTCGATCCAAAATGAACACTAAGAAGATAACCCCTTGAAAAAAGCATTTAATTTAAATGCAATACAATATGAAAAAGAAATAAGATGTATATAAGATTGGAAAAGATTTTAAAAAGTCATTTTCAGACAAAATGATTGTCTACATGGAAAATCTAAGTGAATCTATAGATAAACCATTTACATTTTATATATTTTGTTATTTTATATTTTTAAAACATTAATCATGTACAGGAGCACCATTTTATATACAAGAACATAGTAAACTTATAAATAAATAAATAAAAACTCAACATATAACATTTTCTGTGCCTTAGTGAAATTTTCATTGTCATTTTAATCAGAAATCCCTAAAATACAAATATTCATGCCATTGTCAAATATAAAATAATGACAATATTATATAACAATATAATAATGAATCAAGGAAGGCCCTATATATTTGACATTATTTGCCTTGTATTACCTTAGTCTGAATATTGATACCACAAAAAATAATAATTGTTTACTTTGTTAATATTATTTCAAAATGGTAGGTAGATCAAAATGGCTCAAATTAAAAATACTGGCCTTTCCACATGTAGAGAGATGTGGAATGACAGGAACTCTCATGGACTACTGGTAGGAATGTAAAATGGTACAACTTTGTAAAACAGTTTGGTTATGTCTTAAAATGTTAAAAATACACTTGTAATATTACCTAGCCATTTTATTCCTAAGGTGTTTACCCAAAAGAAAAGAAAGTGTATGTTCATAGAGCAACTTGTACATAAATTTTCATAGCAGCTTTATTTGTAATATAGCCAAACACTGGAAATAACATAAATGTCTGTCAACAGGTGAATGGATAAACAAATTGTGGTACATATACACAATAGACTACTACTCTGCAATAAAAAGGAATGAACTCTATACACATGATACCTAGGACGAATCTCAAATCATTGTGCTAAAAGTGTCCCAATAAAAAAGAATATATACTGTACATTTATGTTTATATAAAACTCTAAAAAATACAGATTAACCTCATTTATAGTGGCAGAAAACAGGTCAGTGGTTGTCTAGGGGGTAGTGGGGAGAGGCGAAAAGGTGAGAGGGAGGGATTGCACAAGGGTATGAAAAACCCTGTCAGGTGAGGCATATGTGGTGATGATCTCAAGTGTATATACATATGTCAAATTTACCAAATTGTATATGTTTAAAATGTGCAGCTTATTGTATTTCAAGTATACCTCATATCAAATCATTTTGTTTCCACTGATGCAAAATGGAAAGCTTTGGAATCAAATAGAACCTGGTTCAAATTCAGCTACTCACTATCTATGTGAACTTGTACAAATCACTTCAACTCTTTAAGCCTCTGCTTACTTAACTGTTAAATGGAGATGATTATTCACACCTTTCTTGGTTGTTGTATGAACAGAAAAATCTGTTTTTAAGTGATATATAGACCAGAGTGGTTTAGCAGAGGGTATATTTCCAACCTAGAACATTCAGAACACTATACTCTTATTTTTTTGACAATTTACAAAAAAAAAATTCGTTCTATATAAAGATATTTTTGTGTCATGCATTCATAAAAGAATAAATCTACAGACTTTGTTATAAATAGGTAACTGAGTTTGGCAAGTAAGAGACTTTAATTTCAGTCATAGGCTTTCAAGGGCATCTAATCTTTTGTGAAACTATCAAGATGCAGAAACTGAAGTTTGTTATCACCCATTGCAATTGTTGGATACATCCACAGAGCAAAAACTCCAAGAATTAGCCAATTCCATTAATATCTGTTTACTTTCATAATGGTAGATGTATGGAAGTTTAAAGAGAGCAGCTTTTAAATTTCATTCATGAAAGGCTCTAATAAAGACTACTAGAAAAAAATATTATTTTACACTACTCTACTATTTGATAGATTCCTTTTTATTATTTCAGTTAAGTTTTCCTATAGCGTAGGCACCAATGCAAAGTAGAAGGCTTTGAAATCAAATAGAACTTGGTTCAAATTTAGCTACTAACTACCTGTGTGAACTTCTTCAAGTCATTTAAACTCTGGTAGCCTCCATTTCCATATCTGTAAAGTGGAGATAAAAAAGGACACATTTCTTTGTTGTCATATGAATAGAATTTGTATTTGTAATGATATTGTGTATAGCAGTTGGTACACAACAAATGGTTACTATTATTACGCAACATTATGAGATAAAGAAATCCCTCTAAAGACTGGTATTTTTTCTAGTCTCTTTCCAGCCAATTGAGCCAAGTATGGGTAGTCACACATATAAAGTATTATCTCTGTATATACACATATATGTTCATTTGTTCAATAAATACTTATTAAGCTCTTATAGAACTATATGGCAAGCTATGATTTTATATCAGATTTTGTATGTTCAATTTCAGAATAATGTTCAGTCCTTTAGAATTCTATCTATTGGAAAAAATTAGCTGGGCATGGTGGCGCATGCCTGTAGTCCCAGCTACTCGGGAGGCTGAGGCAGGAGGATTGCTTGAGCCCAGGAGTTTGAGGTTGCTGTGAGCTAGGCTGATGCCACGGCACTCTAGCCCAGGCAACATAGTGATACTCTGTCTCAAAAAAAAAAAAAAAAAAGGAATTCTATCTATTGAATTCTGATCTTCACAATAATTATTAATTAAATATTCTTCTATAATAACTTCATTAAAATTTCAAAGCATTGTTTAAAGACTGGTAAATTTAGGATATAATACATATAATAAAATTTGTGTATGTTCAAAGAAGGAAATTGGCAAAATGTTGAATTTTTTATTGGGATAATTATACAATTGTTTTGTTAATTATTCTTTTTCCTTTACTACAATACCAAATTTTTCTTTTGAAAACATGTATCCCTTTTTAAAAAAGTAAATCTGAATGAATGAATAAAATATTTACAGCCTATATTTGGCAGTGTCCACAACACTGAATTTAGAGACAACACTTGGATTCTTGCTTGTGCTCATTCCCTGTCACACTATATGCACCAACTTTCATAAGTAAATCTGTCATTCAATCTAAAGGGAGAACCATGACTGAAGGCTGAATAGAGGAAAGATTCGGTGACTAAGCAACAGACTGGAACCTCAGTGCTTGTGAATTTTCATTCTAATTCTGTCCCTAATTTGTGATGTACCTAAAGGAATTTCTCAGTCAGTTTCTGCCTCTCTTACTTGGCTTGTAGAATGGTGGCATTCACAGTTGCTCTTCACCCTGACTCTGACTGGATTCTGAGCAAGCATTGTATATGTAATTAAGCCCTTACTGACTGTTCACAATGATGGCCTAGTAGAGATCATATTCTCCCATTCAGAGCTGGGCATACAAATATGTAAATAACTATGAAATAGTCACCCATTCAGACTGACTAATAAATTGATCAGTATCACATTTCCATTTGGTTTTCACTGGAAAAGTGTTTGAGATCGGTTGACTCATTTTCGTACCACTCTCTACATCCCAGATGTATCTAGCAGTAGTTATAATCCCAAAAGCATTCCCATCAACAATTAGTACTAGCTGACTATGCCTCCTTATCCCTTAAGTATATTAAGATTTGAGAAAAATGGAAAGTAGCTCTTCTAAGAAAATGAGATGTCCTTTCTTGGAAGTGAGGGTCTTTATTCCACATGTTTAATCAGCACTTGCCACAACATGTTTAATATTATATATGAAAATTAAACAAATTAATGTAGCCCAAACTGAGGGATTCTAAATTAAATTTTTAGGATGATTAAATTTGCCATATCATCTCTTCAATTCTCATGCCAGGTTGAAATCCATACATCCATTTTGCAACAGTAGTAAGAAAATTACTCTCAAACTACATACTGTGATATCGAGGAATAAATGTGCAAAGTTTCAAGAATGTCATATAGAGAAACCATAGCTGCTACCTGCTTAGAAGTAAATAAAATTCCAGTGAATTTAGAATTTAGAAATTAAGGCCCACCCTGTGGGTGTCAGGCATGTCATCTGAGTGTCGGTTGTGGGGGACAGAGTAAACAGTGACCATTGCAGAGCCCAGGAATGACAGAGCTCCTGCAGAGAAATAATTCTGTTAATACCTTGCCCTAACTTAGGGGGGTGTGTCCCATGTGATAGCAATAAAGACATTAACGGAAAAATAACAAGTTTTAAAATACATATTTGGTCAGAAAGCCTATCTTTATAGATGTTATTTGCTTTCATTAGGAAAGTGAGACAACTAGTTCATAATAACAGAAACTCCTTAGGAATTTTGGTAAAAATGGTGTCATGTTGACAGTTAGCCGGTCTCCCAGCCTGGTATATATTTACAAATTGGTTCCATATTTTAATTTCTCAAGGACTTCAGATTTCTTACTCATCATCATGTGATGAAACATTTAGTTTGCAAATTAGATTTGGAGGACTCTGTGAATTCACTATTCTTTTAGATGGTACCCAGCTATCAATTTCAAAAGAGAATTCAGAAATTTCCAATTTAGAAGGATATCTAGAAAGGAGTCACAAATACAAGCTTTCCCACTTCCCATTAAAATATATAGAGAAAAAATACCAAAATCTACATGAAATGGAGGCTGAATAAAAAAACAGCTAACATCAAAATTAGGGTGAAAATCCCATGAACTATGAGGGGGATATACTGTATTGATTTTTTTTAACTATCTATACTTCATCTCAGTAAATATAGACCACCTGAAAAAGGGGGAAAATATTAAGTATTCTCCAACTCAGATACCCACAATTTGCATTATACAGGTTTAAGATGGTGCATTTTTAATTAGCCAGAAAACTATTTTATACAGAAAGAGAGACACAGAATGGGAGTGAAACTCTCCCCATCCCCAGTCCTGCAAATGTGCTCACTACATCCACCAAGATTGTGATCCCCCAAACACCCCCCAACCCCACCTTCACCCCCCCACCCCCCGCCCACAGACAGGTACCTGTCTGCAGCCTATTAGGGGCTGGCCGCAGAGCTCCACTGCCCTGCCCACTGCCCCCCTCATGGAAAAGTTGTCTTCCCTGAAACTTAGGAATGGGAGCTGCACAGCAGGAGGTGAGTGGCGGGTGAGCTAGGGAAGCTTCATCTGTAATTACAACCACTCCCCATCACTGTCATCATTGCCCAAGCTCCGCTTTCCCCACCTCCATCCCACTCTAGGGGTGGAAAAATTGTCTTTCATGAAACTGGTCCCTGGTGCCAAAAAGGCTGGGGTCCGGTGCTAAGAGAGCATGTAGAAGAATGGGCAACGGCAAGCTGCATCCTGGGTGTGTGCTGTAAAAATGTTAGACGCTGCAATCCAACTTCAGACTGTAATGCATGGCGGGATCTGTAGTTTTTTAATATATTCCATTAGTTCAGAGTGTTAAAGATCAAAAGGGAGAGGGATAGGAAGGCACCCTAAGGAGAGCAAAACTGTATAGGGTAAACTCCTGCTAGAAACTGGCATAGAATGCTAACTTGCCTTCTGATACCAGGTGCAAAAACAAAACAAACAGAAATCCAATTACCATTCAAATAGACAAGAGCAAGGCCAGGGCTATCCATGTTTAAAAATCTTAAGTGAGACTAGATCTCACCTTGTTAATAAATAAACGTAACAGCTCAACCTGTTTTGTATGAAAATTTAAAATGTAGAATAAGGTAAAACAGGGATAACTTTAAAAACTATTCATTTACTCATTTGTTCAATGAACATTTTTTTAACCTGTTCTATGTAATCAGCCCTGTACCAGGCACTGTATATAGAATGAAAAGTAAATCAGACATTGTCACTCTCTGCATTAAGTTTACAGTTATGTATGTAAGACATATATTAATCAAAAATTAAATACGTATATTTACAAACTACTAATATAAAGTGACGTGTGGAAGAACATAGAAAGGAGACCTATTGCCATATCCAAGACAAAATTTTATAAAATTCTTTGGCGTTCTCATGTGTGCCAATGTATTTAAATAAATTTTCATTTCTATATTTACAAGCTAATGCAATTGTAAAGTGTAATGCAAAATATGTGGTCTTTATGAAAAAAGACAAAAAATCGTAGTAAGGGAACAAGCAAAAAGAAAAAAGGAAATATGTACAGTATGGAGTGAATGCGAGTAAATTAAAGATGTAACAGCAAAATAAAAATCCATTCAGGAGAGAGCAGAACTGGACTCACACTCAAACAATGAAAGCAGCAATATGTGCAACAAAATTAAGAAAGCCCTCTTTGAATTAAGAAGAAAGAGAGGGATGAAAATGATAGAATATTATAGTTTTGGAGAACACAAAACAGGGAACTAACACGTGAATAAGATGCATTTCTGAAAATTAAACTACAACAAATAAGAACAAAAAACAGTCCAAATAAAAAGCACATGATATGGAAGTGGATAGAATATTCTAAACTACAAAAAATGTTGTGTAGCTAGCATCATATTCAATGGTGAATGACCTGAGAGCTTTTCCTCTAAGATCAGAAATAACACAAGAATGCCTGCTTTCCTTTCACTACTTCTATTCAGTATAGCACTGAAAGTTCTAGCCAGAGAAATTGGGCAAGAAAAAGAAATAAAGGTATCCAAATAGGAAAGGAAGAAATAAAACTACCTCTGTTCACAGATGACATATTCTTATACATAGTAACATCTAAGGAATCTTCACCTGTGCACACATGTACACATGCAAAAAAAACAGTTAAAGCTGATAAACAAATTTAGCAAAGTTGCATGACACAAAATTGACACACAAAAGTATCAGTTGTATTTCTATATACTTGCCACAAACAATCCACAAAAAAATTAAGAAAATAATTCCATTTGCAATAACATCAAAAAAAATAAGATAGGAATAAATTTAACCAAAGAGACACAAAACTTGTGCACTGCAAGCTACAAACATTGCTGAAAGAAATTAAATACTAAAATAAATGGGAAGACATTCTGTGCTCACAGATTGTCAAACTTAATATTATCAAGATGATAATACTATCCAAAATTATATACACAGTCAATATAATCCCTACCAAAATCCCAACAGTGTTTTTTGTAGAAATGGAAAAACCAATTCTAAAATTTATATGGAATTTCAAGGGAGCCATAAAAGCCAAAATAATCTTGAAATAAAAAAGAACAAAGTTAGAGGGCTTACACTTTCTCATTGCAAAATTTATTACAAAGCTACATTAATCAAAATAGTATAGTAATGACATAGAGATAGACATATAGACCAATGGAATAAGTGTGACACCAAAAGCACAAGCAGCAAAAGAACAAATTGAGGGGGAAAATACATGCATAATTCCATGTCTTAAAATGCAAGGGGGCATGGGTCCAGTAAAATAAACATATATAATTTCACGTTGATTCTGACAGTAAGATAAATATAGCCTATAGTGCTTTTGGAAAGGTAAGTGTAAAAGAAAGCACTGGTATAAATAAAAACGGGATATCTATACTCTTTCCCCAATACTAGCGAAGTGCAAAGGACAGAGAGTTTATCTCCTACTATGCCTTTTACCCTGCTTAAGTCAGCCACCACCAGAAGCCCAAGACTCCTCAGCACTTGAATCTCATCTCCGTCTGCTTTGTTGATCCCAGTAACTCTCTCCACTGCCTACCCTTCCCCAACTACTGAAAACCTTCCACAGTGTGTAGTATATATTCCGCCACTCTTGATATGTCACAGCAAAATCCCCCTTTTTTTTTCTGTGATAATTATTTTGCATACCTAATTCTCATAACATTTTGTTGAGGTAGGTGTTTATAAGCTGTCTTTCCTAAATGAGGAAAGTGAACCTTGGAGAGCTTAGATAATTTCCCAAGGTCTCTGCAGCTTAATGTGTGATGGAGGTATGCTTTTAGTTCAACTTTATGTGATTCTGAAACCTTGGATCTTGGCCATTAGTCAGAAGTCAGGAGAGGAAAGCTGATGGGGGTCCAATGAATACCTGTTTTTAAGTAATATCATTATTTATATATTTCTGTGAGCATTTGATTAACACAAGCAATATGGATTTAGTAAGCTATTTGCCTCTGTGTTCTGTTTGAAAAACTTTTTCTGCTGGCGAGTGCTACTGGACGTGGGTAATAGCATGTGAGATTACTTAAGCACCATCTCTTTTAACCCAACTTATTTTTTGAAGGTTCCCTTCACCCTCTTGCCTAGCTTTTCCCTGAAGGCCTCTCTTTATGACAGCTCTCTCAAGCAGTGCCTGTTTCATTTTTCCACACTCCTCACTTGGCTAGGAGTCGAAATGCCTCTCTGTTTCATTTTGTTTTCTGTTTTTCTGGCTCTTCATCATGACTTCCAGATCATTCTCCTTTCTTTGCTCCTCCCTGAAATTCTTGTTAGCTTGTTGTGGATCATCTGTCAAATCCACACTGTCCCTCATTTTCCTGTTATGATTCCTGAGTCATGGCCATTCTCTAAAACACAACACATCATAAATCTTGGTGATTTCGCTACCCAATTAGATGTACCTTCTCATATCCTGGCCTTTCTCTTTATTGATCTCGTTTTTCCCAACAACGTTGCCATCTACTCTTTCTCAGGGGTCATGCCCTATACCTACCTACACTGTCCAAGACTGTGGTCACTAGCCATGTGTGCTATTGAGTATTTGCAGTGTGGCTAGTGTGACTGAGGGACTGAATTTTAAATTTTATTTAATTTTAATTAATTTAAATGTAAACACAATGAAACACCAGGCAAGGCCTTATGATCACATTAGAGAGGAAGGATATGTCAGTGCAATAGACAAAATTCTCTTCTGGGCAACCCTGTATTTTGTGTGGTCTTTAAGGTAGTGGTCACTGAAGTCCAGCGAAAGTCCAGCCCTTTCCCTGCTCCTGTCCTGCCAGTGATTGTGCACTTGACTTAGGTTCCCCCAGTCAGAAACATTATTCCACACCCAGGACTTGGTGATGTAATGTGAAGTGATGTAACAATATGGAGATTATTGGAGTTCAAGTTTCACTGCAGCATTGTGAAAACATGGGAAGAATTGTGCCTCTGGTTTAATGTTTGCTGTTGTGTTAGCTGCCTAACCTTTGTTTCTCATTTACTATCTAGCCTGGTCTTCAGCCTTTCCATGATTCTATGAATTCCTGATCTTCATCCAGACAAACAGAGTCCATTTTATTGCTGGTGACCAAGAAGTCTATAATGCAATACAGAAGGCAACATGTGGCATGTAGAGAACTAATGCTATACAAGTACAATTAAGAAACTATCATTATGAAATAGGTGATTGGCAAGGTCCCATTGAGGAAATAGAACTTTGTATTGACCTTTGAGAGCTTGATAGGAATTAAAGGAGTCCAGAAAAAGAAAAAGGGAGAGCATTCCAAAGAGAACATTATCAGGTGAGCATAGAGGTATAGCTGTACATGCAAGTATATACTGGGGAGTGAGGCAAATGAGTGGTGTTAGGGAGTCAGGAGGGTTAAGATATTGAACGGTTATTGAAAAGTCAGATTTTGAAAACTCTGGATGTCAAGAAGAGGAATGGGAACTTGAACTTCTATGTGAGAACAAAGGAGGTTGTGAAAAGGAATCAATATCCTGATTATGAAATAAAACTAATGAACTACATCTGCCATCACTTAAGCTTTTAATAGTAATTTGTCCTGTGCATTCCTACAGTTTATTGTTCCTTTCTGTGGCTAATGGTATAAATTGATTTGGCTAATATCTTTTTCAATCTCTGTCTAATGTGCCCTTGTAAACTACAAAGCCTAGAAAGTCAAAAACTAAATTTCTCTGACTCCCTTGCAGTTACCTTCTAGGTATCAGTTTCTGCCATCAGATGTACCCATGCAAGACTAGAATTTGGGTCTGAAGTAAATCGGAGAGAAGCAATATGAGACATCTAGTTTACTAGTGAAAATTGTGGCAGAGGCAGCATGGAGCCTGAAGCCAGGGACCTTCATGGCAGCTTCCCAGTTAAACAGTTTTTTGATCATGGCAACAACAGCGGCTCCCTTGGCAGCGCAGTTCAGGAGTATGGCTCTCATAGGTGTCCCTGGAAGCTCAACCTGGAGTCTATTTCTTTAACCTTCCCAAAGATTTAGCAAGCCATTTAACATCCTGTAAAAAAACCTTGTTCTGCTCCAACTAGCTACAGTTGATTCTATTCTCTGTAACTATCTTTGACAAATATTTGTTCTAAGTGTACCAGTTTGAAAAAAATTTGCCATGTTACAAATAGCTTCTTAATGAATAGCATGTGTAGATTCAAAAACACTGTAACATACTTCTTTCCTTTCTAAATTGGGAAATATTAAAATTCACAGCATTATTATTACATCTAGTGTTTTTCTGTGCTTTTAATAAAAGAGATTTTCTATTTTTCAAAATCTTATTTAGTAGGGAATATCAGTATAAAAAGAATAAATGTGATGTGTATATAGTATTTTTGGTGTTTCTAAAACATTTTTCTTGATTAATTAGAAAATTATAAAGTAATTAAATTCTGCTCAGGAAATATTTATTTGGCAAGAGTGGGTCTCAATTTTATTCAAGATGATAATATTAACTGATGTATTGATGATAAAATTCACCAAGAAAATTCCATGATGCTGTTGATATAATGAGGGTTTTCTAAATATGTATATATAGAGAGAGCGCCTATTTTCAGAATTCACTCAGGGACTTAAATAAAGTTCTTTTCCCCATAGCAAAAGTAAAACAGCTCCCCTAGATCACTCAGAGTAACAAAAATGTACCACTTGTTTTACAAAAAAGTAATTTGTTTCTAATTACAGAAACATTTCAGTGGTTGACAAATAAAATAGTAATGCTGCTGGTTGTTGACACTGTTTTTTTGTTGTTTTGTTTTGTTTTGTTTGTGAGGCTAGAGTGCAGTGGCAGGATCATAGCTCACTGTAATCTCGAATTCCTGGGGTCAAGTGATCCTCCTTCCTCAGCCTCCCAAGTAACTGAGACTACAGGAGCACTACACCACGCCGGCTAATTTTTAAAAATTTTTTGTAGAGATGAAGTCTTGCTATGTTACTCAGGCTGGTCTCAAACTCCTGGTCTCAAGCAATCCTCCTGCCTTGGCTTCTCAAAGCACTGGGATTACAAGCATGAGCCATTGGCCCCACCCTGACAATGTTTTTAAAACAAGAAGAATTAAAAAAAAAATTTTTTTTTGTCCAATATCTGAATACTACTGCCTTACCCTTCAACATATAGTAAATATTGGGTATGAGGGTATGTTGGTTTCTATCCCATTATGTGGAAAGCATAGAAAACTGATTCTAGTATGTTTTTGCTCTTAGCAGCATGGTTTAATAATTTTGAAAAAGTATTATGAAATGGAACATTAAGCATACTATGTATATTTCAGATTTATAGGACTATATCATACATCACATGTAGATACATTGCTTGCAGATGCATTAGAAAATCTTTACTACAATATGTCCTGTTTTCTACTTGTTTAAAGCAGTAACTAAACACATTCCAATAAGGTCAAACTAATTTCTCCATGCATTGTCATGGTGCTCATTAGATATTTAACACATATTTCTATTGGTTTAAATATTAAGTATCATATTTATCTTAGAATATTGTGTTTTTTATAAGTGTTTTTGGCAAATATGTCAACAGATGTTGAAGAGATGACACCTTAAAAATAGAAACCTGTAGGCAGAAATAAGTCAAACAAAAAGTCAATTTAATAAAGTATTTATGAGGCACCTGCTATGCACATTGCATTGACTTAGAATCCATGGCCATAGAAAACTTCACCTAAACAGCTCAACAAAGAAAAACAGACAAAGAGGGGGAAAAAAATACTCTTAAATCTGAAACACACTCCAAGCTTGTTTGATCATAGTTGAGTTTCTCACACTATGAGCTTTGCACCTAGGCCTCAGGGCCACTTCCAAATATCCTCAGGGAGGAGGAAAATATGCAGTCGCTCTAAGCCTAGATACCTAACTGATAACCCTCCTCTTATAAAATTCTTTTGCATTCTAAAGGTGAGTCTGCTTCCTGGAATATATGCTCAAATGCAATTTGGAGATCTTAAAAACATAATCTCCTTAACTTAAACATTTTGCATTTGCATGAGGCACCAGGGAATATGAAATGATGCCCTAATTGAAACATGACTTAATAAGCAGTCCCTGAAACCAGGAGAGCCCCTGAACTGTAATCCCAGCTTTAATACCACTTGCTGTGTTTCTCTAGTTTAATTGAATAATACACGAGAATGTTAGTCCCCCCATTTGTCGAAAGAAATAAACAGTGAAGGCACCAGTCACTGAAAAATTGAATTATTAAATAGTTAATATTTTGCCATTTCATCAGGATGTACTATATATAAAGTCAGATTTACTGAAAATGGGACTTGCTGTCTGAAAAGCCTCTTCTACAGTGGAAAATTTTAGCAAAATTTACAGATTATAGTGGTCGGTTATTGATTTCTGAACCTATTGGTATATTTATTTGAGTAATATGCTAATTAGTAATTCAATAAATTAAAATGAAATGAGCCATTAAGAAGAACTAAGCAGATCTGTATGTACCAATATGAAAAAATTCACCAAATGTATGGTTAAATGAAAAATATCTATGTATTCTGTACACTGTATTCTATGAATTGTTCTTAAAAAGATATGAGAGATATTCTGACCCAGCCACATGGTGATAAGTTTCTCTGAGTGCCTAAGACAGCATTTATTTCATCTTCATAAATGTAGCATCTCTCTCAATACCTGGTTCAAATTAGACGATAAATAAGTGCCTTTATAAACTATGAATGTCTTCTCTAGAATGCCATTCGAGCATTCCACATATAAAATAAAAAAATTATATCCAAAATTAATCAAAATACTATAAACTATAATATTTATTATTATAAATATTATATTTTTAAGAGATTCTGAAATTGTGAGCCAGCAAAATGCTGAACCAGTATGGAAAGAATTAAGTAAAGTGCATTATAACCTCTTTATGAAATACTATGTAACTATTAAAATTAGTTTTAAAGATTAACAATAAATAAAAATATATAGAACAAAGTATCTATTAAAAGTAAACAAGCATATAGCTTATGATCAAATAATTGCCTTACAAGTTACATAGAGTACAAAAATGTATACATATATATTCACTAAAGATGGGACAGGAATTTTCATAGCAACATTATTTTTATAACAACAGGAATATTATGTAGCCATAAAAAGGAATGAAATCCTGTCATTTGCAACAATATGGATGGAACTGGAGAACATTATGTTAAGTGAAATAAGCCAAGAACAGAAGGACAAAACTCTTTATTTTTTATTTTACTATTAATGTATAAGAGAAGGATCCATTGGCACCATCACATCTTTTAGTGTAATAATTTGCATAAGAAATACATTATTGTCAACCTTCTAAGCATAAAATAAGGATTAGAAATTAATTCAATTGGGACTCAACTAGAATAAT
Organism: Lemur catta; assembly: GCF_020740605.2. Lineage (NCBI taxonomy): Eukaryota > Metazoa > Chordata > Mammalia > Primates > Lemuridae > Lemur > Lemur catta. The sequence continues at coordinate 178,333,475 of NC_059128.1, read as the reverse complement.
AGATCACAGTTTTAAAAGTCACTTAAAAGCATCATGGTCTTGGCCGGGCGCGGTGGCTCATGCCTGTAATCCTAGCCCTCTGGGAGGCCGGGGCGGGTGGATCACTCGAGGTCAGGAGTTCGAGACCAGCCTGAGCGAGACCCCGTCTCTACTAAAAATAGAAATAAAAATTATCTGGACAACTAAAAATATATATAGAAAAAATTAGCCGGGCATAGTGGCGCATGCCTGTAGTCCCAGCTACTCGGGAGGCTGAGGCAATAGGATCGCTTAAGCCCAGGAGTTTGAGGTTGCTGTGAGCTAGGCTGACGCCATGGCACTCACTCTAGCCTGGGCAACAAAGTGAGATTCTGTCTCAAAAAAAAAAAAAGTATCATGGTCTTTTCTAACCATGGTGATCACTTTCAGATTTGGGCAACATCCTTAAACCCTGTCTCTGAAGGTAGCTATATAGCTGGACACCATAGTTCACTGAGTGCCCATTTGACCAGCTCTTACAGCCAATTGGACCAACTTCACCTCGTTGTCTACAAGTGGAGGCAGTAACAAGCCAGCACATAACACTGGGTGTGTCTTTTCTCAGTATCTTTGCGCACAGCTCTGTGCTACACTCTGAGGAACAACATTTCAGTGAAAGAACAGCCTTTAACTTCAGACATTAGTTAAGCCCCCAGGAGCCAAGACCTATCAGCAATAAAGGTGGAATGCCCTGGCTAGAGGTGATGCTGGCAAGAGATGGAGAAAGATGACTATAAAACAGCAGGAACCAGCGATGGCAGTAAGAGCCACAGGAAGAGACACTGTGAGCTGTTCACTTGGTATAATGACTATCCCAAGGTGAATACATAAAAGTAACAAATCATGACATCTCATTATACGCTGGCTTCAGTGTCAGCCCTCAGTCAGCATGGCTGACTGACACAAGATAAAAATAAAACCAACAATAAAATCCCAATTCCCTTGGTCTCTGACACCTCAGAGTGGTAACTGCTTATGGACAAGACAGCTTTGGTCTTTGACAGCATCAATTACTTCAAATAATAAAATGTCATTTAACAAGTGGTTTAAATAGTTTGAAGACTGCAGTAACTACTTCAAAATAAAAATCCTACCTCTTGTGTTTTATCTTATCTGAATACTGCAACTAGTAGAGAATACAGTAGCTAAAATGCTAACCCTGCAAACACCTTCAGAGAACATTTGGAAACTATCAAATGTTCAGTCAGATACCCAAACAGTTTGTCTCCCCATCAAAAGCGAAGGGCTTGTTCCTCTTTTTTCTATGGAAGACAATTTGTGGAAAGCAACTAATATTCCTGTTGTTTACAAAGCAGCATCTCTTCTTCCTATACAAAAATAATATTTCTTTACTTGTTTCATAGAAAACTCCCCATGATCTCTCACTACACACACAATAAAGCTCAGCTCAGGAACTCAAGTCAGTCCTAGGATGCAAGTTGCTATGCTCCATATTCAAGGAGTGAAATAAAAAGAAATTGCACATTTAAATTCAACTGATGGCAAAAGGATTTGATTGTCCAAGTATTTAAAATATTACAAAGTGAAATCACCATTACCAAAATGAAAAAAAAAAAATTCTTCTTGAAAATAAACCCAAGGCTGAAAATTTAGATTGGAAATCATCTAACAAGGGAGTACTCTATAAAATATTCATACTAAATTCATTTAAGGACAGGGTTTTGGAGTTATATAATAATTGACTGAAACTTAACTGTATTTTTCAGTGTCTTTTAATTCTTTCATTCAACGAGTATGGCTCAGGACCTACTATCTACAGATAATGTGCTAGTACTAGAGGATAAAAAGACAAACCAGAAGTAATCAAAGCCTCCACAAGTTTATGGTGTAATAGGTAAATTGCCAGATACCAAAAATTCATGTGATTTTATTATGAGTGACTTCTATGGGCCTGACACTGTACCAGATGCCAAGGATATATATTAATATTCTAGATTCTAGGAGCTCACAGTAGAATCAATCAAACAAGCTATAAAATAACATTATAAGGGCTAAAGCAGAATTATATAAAATATATACTATAAAAACAAAGAAGAAAAATGGCTAATTAAGCCACTCAAAGAAATCAGAGGGAACTGATTACCTCTAGCACTTGGCATTTGAGTTGAACTTTAAAGGATGGGTGGAGTTTCACCAGGGAGAGAATGCAGTTGATGGTAGAGAGGATATTTCAAGCAAAATGAACAGTAGATTATATTATAGAAACATGATAAATTAGGAGGATCATAGATACTGGGATCCAGTTTTTGCCTCTTGACCTGACAAAATTACTTTATTGCACTCCCATTCACTCTCAAAAGTGGTATCTTTTGGGCAATACAGTATACAGTCAACCTAATGAAACTGCATATGATAGTTCAGAATTACTGGGACCTTGGACATATTGGAGAAGATGAATGAGAATAAAGAAGCATTCTAAGGAATAAAGATTTTTTTTCTTCCTGTAGGCAATGGGGAGGCATCAGAAATGTTTAATTGGGAATGTACCAGAATATGTGCATTTTAAAGATAAGACAATTGGCATTTAGAGACTGGACTGAGAAGTAGGGCATGAATAGAGTCAGATGTTATAGAACTTAACAAAGGTATTAATGGACAAGAATATCTAGGTCCTGGTGAAATCAATAAGACCTTAAAGACTGACAATAAAACAAGACAGCTAGGACAGCCTCTTTTCTCATTCCCCTTTAAAGCTGTTTCTAAACTTTTACCATGTCCTTGAAGCCCCCAACCATGTGAGCCAGGCTCCAGGTTAGGGTCTAGAAATATGTCCACTAAGCCCCAGTTTCAAAATTTTTCCTATTTTTCTCTTGTGTCTTCAATCTCCCTCTTCACCTGCATAAGCTTATTAAATATACTCATTTCTCCACCTCTTAAAAAAAGGCTTTCCTCCTAAGGTATTGCTCATTTCTATCACGCCTTTCATGTGTGTGTGTGTGTGTGTGTGTGTGTGTGTGTGTATATGTCTTGGAGAAGTGGATTATATTCACCATCCACAACCCCCTACTATCTCTACTTTTAAGCAAATAAAAACAGTAACAATAACAACCATAATAATAATAACTAGAATGGATTGAGCACTTAACTAGGTGCCAGACAGTATGCTTTACATGCTCTGACTTATCAATCTTCTCAGGATAAACCATAGTGTATGCACTATTACTATTTTTTTTTTACTGATGAAGAACAGATTTAGTAAACTTGAATAACTGAGTCTTTAAAAATCAGGCTTAGAGAGGTAATCAAACTCGCCATCAAATTGGCACTAACTGATCAACAGTATGGTGCTCACATGGTAGTAATATTCTTCAGGGATTGGGGCATTGGGGGTGGGTAAACTCACAACTAATGGACATGGTGAGCATTGTAGGGGGAAAAGCCACACCTTAAGTCATGGTTTGGGTGTGGCAAAGTCATAACATGTAACCAAAATGTTTGTACCCCCATAATATCCTAAAATAAATAAATAAATAAATAAATAAAATAAAAGGCAGTTTCAGGCTAACTTACTGCATTAATGAGACTGTCCTATTGACTAGACTTGTATGGAACAGGAAATAAACTTTCTTCTTTTTCACATTAAAAATAAAAAAGAGCTATTCTCTGAGGAACATCAGTCAAAGGGGCCTCAGCCATCACACTGATGGCCATACACTGATGACTCATACTATAAATAATTCAAGAATTGACTCTTCTCCACCAAGAAGAAAATAAATAAAAAAAACACTGGACCTAAATGGGACTCTAGAGCAAATGGGCCTAACAAACATTTACAGAACATTCTACCACAAAACACTGAATATACATTCTTCTCATCAGCACATGGAACATTCTCTAAGATTGATCACAACTTAGGCCACAAAACATGTCTCAACAATTTCAAAAAGATAGAAATTATACCATGTATCTTCTCAGACAATAGTGGAATAAAATTAGAAATCAACTCCAACAGAAACACTCTATTCTACACAAAGTCATGGAAATTGAACAACCTAGTACTAAACAACTATGGGTCAAGGAGGAAATTAAGTTGGAAATCAAAAGATTCCTCAAACTAAATGACAAGGGGGACACAGGTTATCAAAATCTGTGGGATTCAGCAAAAGCAGTCCTAAGGTGAAAATTCATAGTCTTAAAATGCCTACATCAAAAAGACAAAGACAGAAAGTTCACAAATCAACAATAAAGAATCATCTCAAGGAAATAGAAAAAGAAGAACAAACCAAATCCAAACCTACCAGAAGAAAAGAAATAACTAAAGTCAGAGCAGAACTAAATGAAATCAAAAATAAACAAACAAACAAAATAATACAGAAGATTCATGAAACAAAAAGTTGGTTCTTTGAAAAGATAAACAAAATTGATAGACCTCTCTCTAGATCAACCAGAAATAGGAAAGAAAGGACCCAAATTGAGAAACGACCCAATCGGAAAATGGAAAGAAGATATTACAACTGATACTACAGAAATACAAAATATCATCTGTGAATACTATAACAATCTCTATGCACATAAACTGAAAAATGTCAAGGAAATGTACAAATTCCTGGAAACACACAACCTCCCAAGGCTCAATCAGGAAGAAATAGGACTCCTGAACAGACCAATTACAAGCAACAAAATTGAAGCAGCAATAAAAAAATCTTCCAGAAAAAAAAAATCCTGGCCCAGATGGTTTCACAGCAGAATTTTATCAGATCTATCAAAGAGGAATTGGTACCCATACTGCAGAAATTATTTCATAACACAGAGAAGGAAGGAATCCTCCCTCACTCATTCTAAAAAGTCAATATCACCTTGATACCAAATCCAGGAAAGGACACAACAAAAAAAAACGATAGACCAATATCCCTTATGAATATAAATGCAAAAACCCTTAATAAAATTCTAGCAAACTGAATTCAGCAGCACATCAAAAAAATAATCCACCACAACCAAGTGGGCTTTATCCCAAGGAAGCAGGGATAGTTCAACATATATAAATCCATAAATGTGATTCAACACATAAACAAAAGCAAAAACAAAGATCATATGATCATTTCGATAGATGCAGAAAAAGCATTTGACAAAATTCAGCACCCTTTTATGATAAAAACTCTTAATAAAATAGTCATAGATGGAACATATCTCAAAATTACAAAAGCCATATATGACAAACCCACAGCCAACATCACACTGAATGGGGAAAAGTTGAAAGCATCCCACTCATAACTGGAACAAGACAAGGATGCCCATGGGCTCTTCTCTTCTAAGTTCCAGGCGCATGTTTGGACCTATTGCCTATAGGGTATTTCCACTTGAATAGTATGCTGGAAACCCATACTCTCCATGCATAAAACTGGACCTATAATTATTCCTTCCAGTAGGCCCTCTCCAAAAAACCTTCTGGAAATCTACAACTAGGTACTTGAGAGTAAACTTTGATTTTCTTGCTTCTCTATGTCCCTTTCTTCTTTTTTCAGCCTCTACTACCAACTGTCCTCTTCTGTGGACCATGAGATGTACCTCCAAAATCATTCTCCCAGCCATGCCTTCCTCTCCCTTCACTGCCCAGATTCAGCCCCACATTATCTCTGGACTCTAACATTACTATGCCCACACATTTCAATCTCTCAACATCTCCAATTCCTCCTCAACACACCAATCATAGCCATCTTTCCTATATAGCTCTGATCTTGTCATCCCCATGCTTAAGACTTTTAAAGGCTCAAAGCTTAGCTCAAGTGTCAGTCCTTTTTGAAATTTTCAAATTGTTCTCTCTGCCTAAAAGAGAATTAGTCATCACTACCTCCAGAGTTTCCATCTTCATTCATATGCTAAGACAATATTTAAGACATTTATGATGTGTAGCCCTGTGTGCTGTGTTTCTCCCCCTCAGCCCAGATTGTGTCTGCCCTGATGGTGTCTGGTCTTATTCAGTCGTGTATACTCAGCATCAATCATGGTGCTTAGCATCCATGTTAAATAAGTGTTCGGTTCATTCATTAATTAAGAATGAATAGATGATAATCATACAATATCATGCCCATGTGCTGAAACAAGCACTAATCATACTTTTTTTTTCAAATATAAGGACATTCATAAGGTATTTTACTACAAATATTTCTACTAGAAGGAAAATGGTAGTGAGAAACTGTGGCTGGGATTTCTAGCCTCAAGCAGAAGATGCCAAATCTCACAGAAACTTTGCTACAAAGACATTTTTTCAGACCAGGCTTATATTCTGCAACGGTGCATAGGTCAGATAACTAGAAGATCAGCTGCTCTACGCATTCCTATTTTGAAGACTTATCTGACCGTTTCTAACGTTGTGTCTTTCTATCTATTTTTCCTTTATCCTTTGCACTCCCATCATTGAGAATGTTAACAGCCTTTAAAGAAATCAATATCCTGCCATGAGGCTCTCACAAGGAGTACAGCACAAGTCTGGCAGGTGAGTCATTATAGTGCTGGTTATGGAAACAGCTGCAAACCATTCCCAGGGACATCAGCTGGTATGCAAAAGGGCAGAACGTGGCCTTAAGATGAAACTGAATGCAAAGTCAAAATTAATTTAACTTGTATTTTATTTATGACTCAATGAATTAATAATCAAGGATATTTGCATGGGCAAGTTTTTAAAGCAGGGTTCTTTGATTCAATTAGTATTTCCCTTCAAAAGATACTTAAAATGTTGTCATAATGGAGCACATTAAAATAAAATCCAAAAATCCATCTGTGAAAATTCTTTATACCTAAGACAGGTATTACCAATTCACATTAATGAGTAGATAGCAAGTGACACCATACTTCCTTCCACAAACTAAAGTCTATCCATGACATTTTGTTTTGATGAAATTCTCTTGTTATAAAATTAGAGCCTCTGACCTAAAGCAATATCCTTAAGCATCATTTTTCTAATTCATGTCCAAGAAGTCTTTTCCAATTAGAATCTAATAAAGTTCAAGAGTGATGAACAGGTAGGAATATAACACTGTTTATGTATCAAGAAACTGAGACATATCAAGTAGTTCTTGATTTCCCAAAAGATGCAACTAATATTACTAATGAATGTGAAGCATCTTGGAGCCACTCCACACCTTTAATTTTTGTTTGACATGTGTATATCAAGATTTTTTTCCAGTTATTTTCACATACATTCATATACAGAAATAAATGACCACTTTTGAGGTTTTTGTATTTATATCATGCTGAAAACATTATTCTGAAACTCATTTTCACTTAATCTTGTCTACAGTTAAGAACAACCAACCAAGAATCAAATGCTGTTTCTGTCCCTTTATCACCTGTGTAAGCCAAGTCACCCTTGCCCCCTTCAGTCTGCTCTCTACACAGTGTCAGCATGACTCTATTGAAACATAAGGTAAATTGTGTCACCCCTATGCTTAAAATCCTGCAATGGCTCCTCCTCATGCAGAGTCAAAGCCAAACTTCCTCATTGTTTTCTCATCTGGAAGGTAGGAATAATATTACCTCTCTTGCAGGGTTTTATAAGGTTTAAATGAAAATCTTGTACAACAGTCGGTGATACATAGTATGAAGTCTACATGTATTGGCTTATTCGTATTATCGGAGGTTATCATCTCTCTTTTTCTTCTTAATTATGGAATATTATTCCAAATTCTAGAATCCCTAGGGATTACCTTCATCTGGAATACCCTAGGGATCTCCTCTCTCTCTTTAATTTCAAATGCCATTCACACACTGACAGCTCTCAAGTTTATGTCTCTGAGCTGGACCTTTCCTCCCAACTTCAAACTCACATATAAAGCAGCCTATTCTACACCCCTAACAGGATGTCTAATACACATCTCAGACTCAGCATGTCAACCTGTGCTCCTGACCTTCCCCTGCCCAGCCATTCCTCTTGCTCTCCCACTTGATGATCAGGCTAAAGCTCTTGGAATCTTCTCCATATCTCTCCTATCTCTCTCACCTCACATCCTATCCATGAGGAAATTCTAGTGGCCCTAACTTCCATACACATATATCCAGCATCCATGCCCTTCTCACAACATCAACCACCACAACTGTGCTCACACCTACAGTCATTCTTAACTTGTTACTTACAATCGCCTCCAAACTGCTTCCCTTGCTTTCACCCTTGTCCCCTTCAGTCTGCTCTTTACACAATGTCAGCATGACTCTATTGAAACATAAGGCAAATTGTGTCACTCCTCTGCTTAAAACCCTGCAATGGCTCCTCCTCATGCAGAGTCAGAGCCAAAGTCTTCACAACAGCTACAAGCCTTACCTACAAAATTAACCTCACTTCTGACCTTATCTTTTTGCTCACTCTGCTCTGGTTAAATGGCCTCCTTGCTATTCCATGAATCACCAGGGATGCTTTCACCACAGGGTCTTTGGACTTCTTCGAACCCTAAGTAGATGCTCTTTCCCCAAATATCCACATGGTTGCCTCCCTCACATCCTTCAGGTATTTGTTCAAATGCCACCTTCTGACACACAGAGTGGTATAATAGACACCGGAGACTTAAAAGCAAGGAGGGTGGGAGGGTATGAGGGATGAAAAATTACTTATTGAGTACAATGTACACTATTCAGATAATGGGTACACTAAAAGTTCAGACTTCACCACTATACAATATATACAGATAATGGAATTCAATTTGTACCCCCCAAATCTATTGAAATAAAAAGATTGCCACTTTTTGATTGAGGCCTCTCTGATCATACTATTTAAAATTGCAAACCATTCTTCCCATGTTCCCACCCTCACCTTGCATTTCCTCTCGTTCCCTGTTCTCTTTTTTACCATAATACTTATTATAATCTTTTTCAGTACTTTACTTTTTAAATTTTTGTTTCTTGCCTATATCCCCCATTATAATGTAAGCTCCTGACAGAAGATATTTTTGTATATTTTGTTCAATGCTTTATCTGCAGTGCCTAGGATAGCACCTGATACATGCTATTAATATGAGTAGCTATTCAGAAATATCAATAATAATGAATATCAGTAAATATTTGATAAATAAATTTCAAGGTGCTATGATTTATTTACCCATTCCCTTGATGACTAAACATTTAAATTGTTTCCTGCAATGTACAAATATGTGTCAACATTTCCCTAGAGTATATTATCAAAAAGTAGAAATGCAGTCAAATACTTGTACAAATTCATTTTAACAGTTACTGCCTACTTGGCCTCCAAAAAGTCTCTAACAACTTGTATTTCAAAGAACAGTATATAAAATAACTCCTTCAAAATCCACCTCTCATATTTGTGGTTTTTAATCTTCAGTTTCTTTTCTGTGGAAGATCCTCTCTGTTCTCAGCCCCCCATTATTCCCTGGTGAAATTTTACACATCTTTCACAACCCAACTCAACCACCATGCCTCAGAGGTAATCAATCCACTCTCCCTATTCTGAGTAGAAACCAGAAATCTGAATTTTTATTTGGCACTTCAGGTGACTCAACCTTTTTTGATTCATAGCACACACCTGAAGGAATACAGTTGTAAAGAAATACTAAGGAAAGTACTAGGACCAAGCATTGTAGACTCATACGCTTACATACTATCCACCATTCTTACAGGTAAGTTTGTTAAAAATCTTGGTATTATTAGGTAATCTTCCCAAAAGTTCATGAATATCAGCTAATTGACTCAGTAAACTATACTTCAACACTACACTTGAAGATAAGGAATTTACTGATTATAATTTATCCCAGTTAAATTAAGTTAAAGAACTCAGAATAAAGTTTCTTGTTGTTTTAGTGCTATGTCTCAACTTACTGAAATATGAGGCAGAAGAGTTCATGCAGCTTTCAGATGGGAGGGAACAGGGAAGGGGGCATACTGTCCAACACCTATACACATCAAACACACAGAATATATAGAACAGATGTTCTCATAAATCCCCATTTTATAAAGATGAAAAATAAGTTTCAGTGTGGTCAGGAAACTCACTCAAGTACACACAATCCTAATAACTGGTGGAATTCAGATTTTTAACCCAGATCTTTCTGGCTCAAAACTTAATGCTTTTGTTCCAATATACCACATTGCCTCCCATATACTCCAAAAAGTATAACTTAGTGTGTAAAAAACAAATTCTGTTTCTTGAGATGAAAAGTTATCTAACACTATCATTTAATAGTTGTGTAATCTACTGGTCATCTTTCTGGGCTTCAGCTTCAGATGAAAAGTAATGTATGAAAAAAAAACAACAGTGCTTACTAAAAGGAAGCAATATCAACAGGCGGTATCTGTCAAGAGATGCCAAAGATGATGATTTCATTGGCCATTCACCAGTGCCCCCAGATAAAGACTGTCATGCACATGGTCTCTCCAAAACGCAATGCCAGAGAAGTGCTTAGAATGAGAGCCATATTCTGCTTTGGTACTAGCAAACAATGAGACAAAGTACTTAAGACTGGTATCATAGTGTCTCAGTCAAGTCTTGGCTCTACCACTTTACTAGCTATTAGAAATCTGAAAAATGTTCAATTTCTCTCAACCTTAGTATCTCATCCACAAAATGAGAATAACAGCGTTAGGTCTATCTCGATGTTTCCCAGCCCTGGGCCCCAGTGTCAAGAGTGAGTACTGGTACTGAGCTGAGCCAATGAAGGAATGATCACAAATACAAAGCAATACCACATGCACAGTTTATTACAGGAAAGAAAGAAACTATACAAAGTAAAAGTAAAGAAAGAAGCTACATTCTAGAGAGAGGAATGGTTCGGTCTCTACAAGTGGAGAAAGACGTTCAGGATTTCCAGGTGGTTTCCTTTTATTGGCCTGGTTGGGGGGAGAGTTTACAGGAGGTGTGGGCTATTACCAAATGATTATCAGGTGTTCTGTGTTTTCCTGCAGTCCTTTCTCCTGACTGGTGCCCCCCCAACTTCTCCGCCCCCTAGAAACTACCCTACTGGCCTGTATCTTCCACCTGCAGGTTTGGTCCCTGCCTAACAATAGTACTTCACTCATGTGGGAATTAAATAAGCCAATGCACCTAAAGTGCTAAGTGAACTGCCTGCCAATCAACAAATCTTGGTTATTATTACCTATTGCTACTATACCACAGTGTAGTCAAGTAGTCAATACAGACATTTAAATTTTCAATTCATTTGCAAACAGAAACAAAATTCAATATGTTTATTTATCATGGGCCAAGCCAGCAGAATGTGTGTGTTCTACTTCCACTCCTGTAAAGGCCTGGAGTTTGACTTAAGGTTTCAGTTTGTGTTTATTTGGTGTCACATAACTATTATCTAAATAAAATCTTCAGGGAGCAAGTAACTTTGCATTCTGTGTGAGAATAGAGATATATGATCTTATCTAAGTTGACGAACTTGTTATTTGTACTTTTTACTTTGAATAATAGTACTTACAATATTCAATTTAACTATATAACAAAAATATTGCTTATCTAATATTATAATCACTCTCAAATTTTTATACTCCATATGACAATATCTATAAGAGGTTTTCTTTTAAGCATTAAGATACTGTAAGCAATCATGATTTATAATAAACTGATACCTGTTTTCATATGAAAAGGTTCTATGAAATGTTAGTGGTAGAATCAAAGCTTATGCTATTTAAAAAAGCAAAGACATATATGTACATTGATATATTTTTAATAAAGAAAAATTCATAATACCATCATTTTAAATAAATCTAAGAAATCTGATATTTGATATTATATTCTACATACTGCGTAGGGATTATTGAATACCCACACTGAACACTATCTTTGTAAAATATGCATTTAATCCTCATACAAGATAAGAGTTTAGTTTATATTTTAAAATCAAAGTCAATTATGTAAAAAAAAAATTTTCCAGTAAATTCTATTCACCGGAAGCCCTAATTAAGCAACTGAATTAAACCACTGCTTGATCTGGTTAATTTTAAAACATATATGATCTACATTCAATATTTTTTGGATGAAAGAAAATTATCATTTAACTTAGGTTTGAGAAAGCAAGTAAATTTATTCATTCCTACAACAAAAAGTTTGTAGAAAGAGGCATTATATTTATACCTCATTAAGAGGTACTATGGTGTCCCATGACTTTTTGGAAAGCTCAAGTATTTTGAGATCCATTTTTCTGAAAGATAATAAGTGATTTTGAATTAAGTTAGGAAAATAAAACGGTTTAAAGTTACCATTCTTGTTAGGATGCCAATAATGTGAATCAGCTACCTGATATCTGTAAACCACAGAAGGTGCCAAAAGTGTGTTAGTCTCCATTTCAGAAGCAAACTTGCTTAATACAAAGCATGTGTAAGAGTAAACAAATAATTCACCTCTAGAGTTTACAAAAATAAATCTAAGAAAAGTAAACTTTTCATATTGTTAGCTACTGTTAATTACAAATTACTTTCATCTACCATCTCAAAATACCTTGGAAAATAGATGAAAGCTATTCAAGACCTAGTTCATTCATTTTATCTAACTTTATCAAACAATCTGTGTTTGCCCACTTAACTTTCTATTTGTAAAATGTTGCAAAGCAAGTTTATATTAGAACATTAGGTTGCTTTTGTAAACAGCAAGTTTCTCAGTTGTCACGATGGAGGACAAATGGAGTATCAAATTAAATTTTTCATATTTATTTTCTTATAAGACCCAAACTTACATTTCAGTGACTTTTATTCAAACTCACTACTGCTGAATTGCAAAATGTTGTCTTTGTCCTTAAGACCATGACAGAGAACTTTAACTGCATTCAAATTGCCTGCTGGTTTGTGGTATTTCAATAATAAAACAGCAGGATTGAAGGCTCATGATGAGAAATCTGACTAATTACCTGTTAGATGATAGATGGTTGTAACTCGGCAGTGCCAGTCACTGAAAACAAAACACTTCGAGATATCAATCAGCTTCCTGACAAATCCAATTTCCCTCACATTCAGTGGACAATAAATGGGAATTTTATCTCTACATCTACATAGCACAGAGTTTTAACTTTAAAATATGCATAATGATATTTTAATAAAGCACATTTTTAAGTAAATTAGTATTTAAATACCTGACATATTCATATTTCAATCTCACAGCTTTTAAATAGATAGATGGTGGAAATAATTAACATTGTAAATCTGTATTGTATTCCATTGCAGAGGGCAAGGTGTACTTAATAGTAGTTTTCCTATTTTCTTTCTACATTTACATTTAACTCAAATTATTCACAACAACTCTAATGGCTGTGTTCACTCTTCATTTTTGTTTTAAATTTTGTGGTAAATGAGTTGGATGAACATTCTACATGAGATTCAGAAAGCAGAATGCCCAATTAACAGTGCCACATACCAGCATGTGGGCAGAGTTTAAAGCAAAGAGGGACTGAAGCATGGAAATTGAAAGCAGGCCCAGAGAAACACCTTTTTCTCCCTTATAAGGAGTGATTACATAGTCAACATTTGAAATTTATGGTTAACCCTAATAAGTTGTAACCCTCAATATTTTATTCTGTGTTAAAACCAAGAAAATTCAAGGTGACAGAAGAATGGAGAATGGAAGAGAGATTGTTCGCATCTATTTATACAAGAAAAATGAATTTTGTCTGCGAAGATCAAAAAGTTTGATAGTACAAAGTCTGCAACTAGGCACTTTCAAATGATGCAATTTCATTACAGGAAAATTTGGCAATACCTATCAAAATTTAAATTCTCAGAAGCAGAAATCTACTTTAGGAATATTTCTAATAATTATCCTCAGACATCTCTATTAATGCTCACTGCAGTATTATCTTTAATAGCAAAAAAATATTTTAATTGGAAATAACTTAAGGTTTCTCTAGGAAATTGGTTTAATAAGGTATATACATTCATTTGAAAATTGATGAAAGAGTAAATTTTAAATGTTCTCACCACAAAAAGTGATGTGAGGTGATGAATATGTTAATTAGCTTGATTTAATCATTCTGCAGTGTTTGTATGTATATAAACATTGTTTTATGCATCATAAATGTATACAATTTTTGCCAATTAAAAAATAAATGATTTTTAAATGTAATGAAAACAAAAATAAATGCTATTTTGTAAATAAATAAATAATACTATACATATATCCATGCAATAGAACATGTAGCCAAACATAGTCTTTTTTTTTTTTTTCCCCAAACATAGTCTTTAAAAAGAATGAAGTACACAGATATGTGCTATTTTGGAGCACTACTCAAGACACAATTTACATGAAAATAAGTCAATTACATATGAACTTTTGAAAAAGATATAAAAACAAATACATATTTGATTGTGAATAGAAAATTTATGGATTAATACACAGAAAATTGCTAGCTGTAGATGCCTTTCAGAGAGAAGTCTAGAGGCCTAAGATAGAAGGAATCCTTACGGAATTCCTATTTAATAGTCTCTTGCATTGTTTAAAATTGTATTACACCATTTATCCTTTTTTCAATAATAAATGGACAAATGAAGAAAGAAAGAATACATACATACATACTTACAAACATTCACACAGTGGATCTGTTTTACTCCAAAAATCCAATTCTTTCTAGCTGTTCCACAGTCAAAAACTTAGAGGTGGAGGAGGAGGCAAGTTTTTTACAGCAGCCTGAATCTTGCATTTTTCTAACATAAATATGAGAACAGAAACAAAAGACATGGCCAGGGTTGATACTAATAAACTGAACTTGAACTTGATCATCCCTGAGGCTGACTGCTTGGCTGTGGCCTAGTCTATGACTAAGAATTGTGACTGATTGAGGGGTACAGTATCTAATTCAAGTCACCTGAGAGAATGAAAGGTCATTCTGGCAGGAAGTGCACCAGGCTTATACTCCACCTACCCACCCAGGCAAATAAGAGGATGTACAAGGACTAAAGAGTTTAGAAACGTTCAAAAAGTAGGAAACTCATCCCCAACTGAACCTATACTAGAATATTTTGAAGATATTGGAGATATCTCCTTTTTCCAGGACAGTAAAACACATGTTGGTATACACACACACACACACACACACACACACACACACACACACATTCGGTTTTATCCTTTCATGCACTCCTTGCCGGGCAAGAATTAGACACCTGTAAAAATCAGAGAAAATCTAGAAATGACCAAATGCGCTGTCAGGGCTAATTTTGTCAATAGAAGGAATGTCTTCAAACAACACATGATTAAGATATATATCTCTCCACTAAAGGCATCAGCACATTAAATATTAATACAAAATCAAAAGTATAAAGTATAAAAACCTTTTGTCCTAAAGTGATGGAAAATTGAAATAGAGATTACACATATAATGACAAGCCACTGCGGAATGATGAGATACAAAGAGCAGAGATAAACTCAAAGAGGAAAGAGGAGATTTGAAGTAAAATTTTTATTTGTTTCCAAATTTTACCCAAAGCCAATCCAGGCCAAAAATTTTTAGGTACAATAGGGCTACAGACACTTGAATCAATAGCTAGAAAAAGAGTGATTCCTTTTACCTTGTACCATCCTTTATTTAATTAAATTTATATATACATATATCTTTTTTCAGAATATATTTAAAGATTAACTATGAAAACTAAAAAGTATTACAAAATGATATTAAATAAGAAAAATAAAAATAATTTTATCTCATATGTGGATGTAAGCAATTGATATTCTTACATTTCTGGTGGAAAATCTAAATTGTACTTTTTTTTAGTTTCTACAAAATTAAACCTATACTTCCCATATCAACCAATAATTCCACTCTTAAATTTATCTATTCAAAGAAAATAAAACATATATCCAATAATAACTTGTACTAAAATGTTCATAGCACATTTATTCCTAATATCTCAAAACTTAACAAGTATATGGAGAAACAAATTGCATATTTATACAATTGAATACTGTGCAGCAATAAAAAGGAATGAACTACTGATATAAGGAAGATTATGCTGAGAAAATAAATTCATATGCAAAAGAATGCATACTGTATGTTTTCTTTGATATGAAATTCTAGAAAAGGCAGAAGTAATCTATACTGACATAAAATATATCAGGATTTTCCTGGGCTAGGACTGCAGGGAATTAATTGGAATGGAATGATGAAATGTTTTTTATGTCTTGATTGTGGAGCTTGTTACATAGGTATATAAAGTTGTGAAAAGCTCTTGAAACTTTTCAAAACATGTATTTAAGATGAGAGCATTTTATTGTATGTATATTATACCTCAATAAAGTTAATTTTTAAAACAAAAAAATGGCTATGCTAATAAGTAAAACTGTTTGGAAATTATCTGCCCTTATAGTTAAGCAGAGATTTGGAAGCAAAATGGATTAATAAAAGTAGTTTAATTTACTGAGTGGTAGAAGTGTGGCTAAAACTTTTCTGTACTTTATTTAGAACTCCATTAAGGTTGCTAAATATATCCTAAGTATTTATAATACGTGAAATCAAAACACATACATATTTATATTATCATTGGCAAAGACATAGAAATAAAATATGTTTTTTCTTATTTAGATTTTAAGTCAACAAATATTTGGCAAGTCTACCTTATTCAAATTCTATATTGATACATTGATTCAGAGATATAAAAGACTGAGATTCTGTTCTCAAGGAACTTTAAATTTAGTACAAGAAATGTATGTTCATCAAGAATACATTTAATAATTTAATTGGGTTTAAAATGGATTAACGGAAGTCCTTATTATTAATCCATAATTAGTGTATGTTTTCAGAAAATGTTGAAGTTGCACCTGTGTGAAGATTGATGCTAAAGGAGATTATCAACATATGAAGGCTCAATTACAAAAAAGTAAGACTCAATTAAGGAAAAAATATTAATATAAGATATTGAATAAAATCATGAATAGAAAAGAAAAATATAAATAAAACACAGAAGGAAATCAAAAAGAAGTAAAAAGGTAAGACTTTTTATTCAGGGTTCCCAAACAAATAAAACGCAAACTAATAAAACAAGCATATTTGAGGAACCAATTATTAGTATTGTCAAATTATACGTACATGTATTACACAATGTGCCTTCATAGATAGTAACCAAAAAATTAATACACAGGTTAATCCAAAATTCCATGAGGCTTTAACATAACAAAAGTATTTTGAATCTATAATAAAGTTATTCAAGTTTAAAGGTCATGCTTGTTTCTCTATGATCATTTGTAACTCAATTTTTTCTAAAGAACATAGTTACCAGAATACACTTATTCCATCAAAAATGCCAAAGTAACAATACATAACAGAGACCTTCAGAGAATTGGAATCTGGGAAGAATCTTCCAACTTTGTAACAGGTCAGTGACATAACTAATCAAAAATCATCCAAGAGGCAAACCACTAGGCAAATCAAGATCTGAAAAGATGGATGTAGTTGAAAGACTGGAATAAACAAAGTTCAAAATTATCTTTGTCCTTTTTAAATTCTAGAAGAAAATGTAGGAAAGACTCTTGCAGACATTGGTCTAGGCAAAGAATTTATGAAGAAAACCCCAAAGGCAATCACAGCAACAACAAAAATAAACGAATGGGACCTGATTAAATTAAAAAGCTTCTGCACAGCCAAAGAAACAGTCACGAAAATAAACAGACAGCCTACAGAATGGGAAAAAATTTTCGCATACTATACATCAGATAAAGGTCTGATAACAAGAATCTATTTAGAACTCAGGAAAATCAGCAAGAAAAAAAATCAAACAACCCTATCAAAAAATGGGCAAAGGACATGAATAGAAATTTTTCAAAAGAAGATATAAGAATGGCTAACAAACATATGAAAAAATGCTCAATGTCCCTAATCATCAGGGAAATGCAAATCAAAACCACAATGAGATATCACTTAACTCCGGTGAGAATGGCCTTTATCAAAAAGTCCCAAAACAACACATGTTGGCGTGGATGCGGAGAGACAGGAACACTCATACGCTGCTGGTGGGACTGCAAACTAGTGCAACCCCTGTGGAAAGCATTATAGAGATACCTTAAACAGATTCAGGTAGACCTACCATTCGATCCAGCAATCCCATTATTGGGCATCTACCCAGAAGAACAAAAGTCATTCTTTAACAAAGACACCTGTACCTGAATGTTTATAGCAGCACAATTCACAATTACAAAGATGTGGAAACAATCCAAATGCCCATCAATCCACGAATGGATTAACAAACTGTGGTATATGTATACCATGGAGTATTACTCAGCTATAAGAAATAACAATGATACGACATCTCTTTGGTTCTCCTGGAGAGAGTTGGAACCCATTATATTAAGTGATGTATCCAAAGAATGGAAAAACAAGCATCACATGTACTCACCAGAAAATTGGTTTCCCTCATCATCACCTAAATGCACATCGGGGAAGGGTACCAATTGAATATCAGACTGAGGGGGGGGAGGGGATGGGTGTATGCCTACATGATGAGTGCATTGCGCACCATCTGGGGAATGGTCATGCTTGAGGGTGCTGACTTGGGGAGGTGGGGGGTGGGGGGAGGGGATGGAGGTATGACTACATGGTGAGTGCCAGGCGCACTGTCTGGTGAATGGACACACTTGAGGCTCTGACTCAGGGGGATGGGCGGGACATGGACAACGTATATAACCTGAACTTATGTACCCCCATGATGAGCTGAAATTAAAAAAAAATTATCTTTGTCCTTTTTAGACACACATATTTGATATCCCCCCAAGAGGCAGCAAATATTTAATGACTCCTGAAAAGTGCTAATGAAATGCCTCTGTACTAGTGCTGGGGTGCAAAAGCACAGGCTCATGGTGGACAGTGAGGAAAAGAAAAAGGCTAAAAAGAATTCAAAGTGTTGGGAAAATTAAGGACAATTTGAAACACAGTGGGTTAAAATGTAAGCATTTAGGGGTAGACTGGTGCTAAGCTAATATTGATTTAAAGGGCATAAGAAATTATTGATAAAATGATATGGAATCTGGAATTTTCCTGAAAATAATACAGAATTAGAGAGTGGGGTGAGAGGGTGGAAGAAATGTGAGTGGCCATTAATTGATAGTTGTTGAAGTGGGGTGATGACTACATGGGAAAAATTCCTATACCATTTGCTCAGTTTTTTATACATTTAAAATGTTCCATGATATCTTTTTTAAAAAAGCAAATTAAAATGTAAGTGAAAATGAGGAAGGCAGACAAAAGAGATGCTGAAGTAAGATGTCTATATAATTTATTGTCCAAACTGGGGCATGTTGGGAATGAAAGGGAGCAGTATTAATAATTGTAACAGCTACAGACCTCAGACAGGGCTATCTTCAGCAGTCTAGGATATATGGTCACTATATTTATAAACATCAGGTTCCAAACATCAGGCTAATGGGATCTAAAATATGTTACAAAACAGGAAATGGAAAGAACAACTTGTATTTGAGAACATTTAAATCATTAGCAACCAGTTGTTTTTCAAGTCTCTGTGAAGAAGCAGTCTGAAATGATTGCCATGACCACTGATCCTTCTGGACCATAAGTCACAAGCTGCCGGGGTTGGATCCAGCTTGCAAATGTGTCTGTTTTGTTCTGCAATGTGTTGGACCACAGAGGCCTTTTTTTTTTTTAAAGAAAAACTTTGAGTTATAATAGTGTACAACATTTCCAAGCTGAAAGATGTCATATTATTGTAAAATCCGGTTCCTAGCTTTCCTTAAAATTTTGAGGGGTATTAGCACTCAGTAGCATTGTCACATGTCAGCAAATTGACTGGAGCACAGCATTGTGTCTCCAATCCACCCCGCATCTTACCTCTCCCCAGGGATTTCTAATATTGGACTGCTTTGCTCTCATTTCTTCTTTGGCTCCTACAAGCATCTGGATTTTCAACCCTCCTTCTAGATCAAGCTCTCGATATTGAAACAATGAAAGTAAGGTTGGCAGCAGAGGCTCTCATTTTATAAGCAATTGGAAATATAAATCAACACACCCAGATAATTAATCTGGAAAATTCTGAAGATTTGTAGGGATATAGTCCTACTCCTCTTTAAGTAAGCCCAACAAAGAAGAGAATTCTATTTAGAAGGTTTCTCTTTGATTTTTCTACATTTCAGATCATTTCATAATTCCAAAAGTAATTTAGCCTGAACTTATATATGAGTTCAGAACTTTCAGAAATTTTCTTAATAAAAACGACAACAGCCAAACTTTGTCCATTGGCAAAGTGCACAGAAGCTCCAGCTCAATAACTGCTGTTCACTCTGCTTCTTTCAATAATCCCAAAACGTCAATGGGTGTGCAATTGTTAGCAAATCTTCATTAATTACAAGCCTCATAAGCAGCTGTGCAATGTGGGAGGTTGGGAAGAGACAGCTCCTTTCTTCCTAACAGAGAGTTTAGAAATAAAAGGGGTTTTCAGCTACACAGTATTCCAAAATAGGATGAGTTGTTTTTAGAGTAGAGAGACTAGCATCAGAAAGCAAAGGTGCTCATCATGGACACTGGTACCCACACAATAGCTGAGAAAAGACCTTCACTCTTTAGCACAAAGAAAATGGAGAGGTACAGGTAGTTTCATGATAGTGATGTATATGTTTTAGAAAAAAATATTTCTGGCAAAAGGCTTTGTGACCTGAACTGATGTCCCTGTTGAGGTGAAGAACTATGTTTGCCTGCTTAGCATTGGTCCTAATCCAGACAAGAGGGGCCAGTTTGGAAGATTTTATTTCCTACTGGTTTCTGTGATGAATTTTCCACTGCAGCCAGGCTTATGTCCACATTTGTCTCCATATGACCATTCAAGATGCTTCTGCCCTCCCCCACTATCTCTGGATTTCCACTGAACATTTCATCTATATTAGTATTTTTAGGGTAGGCATGATTGAAATTCTTGGAACTAAAATATTAATAGAAGAATGAAAATCGATTTAGACAACTATCTTAAACACTTTGTAGTCATTCTCAGAATTAAAAACCATGCAATGATTAAGAGAAAGAAGTTAGAATTTAAAATAACAGCATGAATCCCAGCACATATTGTTCAGTGAGAAAGTTGCATAATGTATAATGTTACCATTTTGTGATTGGTAACATTATATATTAAGTTATCAATCCCAGAATCCTCTCTTCCTATTGTTTCCTTCAAACCCCCTCTCAAGAGATCTTTATCTCCACAATCCTATCTTCCTGGCTGTTCATGTTCAGTCATTAATAACCTCTATGTTATGAATTCAATGATCAGTTCTCTTTCCTCATCTGAATTGTTCTGCCATCAATATTTGACATAGCTGATCACCCCTCTCCTTCTTGAAATACTTTTCTTGAAATACTCCTTCTTGAAATACATTTCCGCTCCACACAAATGTCTGAAGGCATCTCTAACTTAACAATCCCAAAACTGAGATTCTGTTTTGTGTACACACACATACTCCAAAAATACTTCTCTTTCCAATAATCTTCCACACCTAGGTTAATGAAAACTCCATTATTCCAAATATTCAAGGTCAAAAACTTGTTGTCAATCTTGGCTTCTCCTTTTCTCTCACATCCTAAATCCAATCCATAAGAAACCTCTCCACCTTCAGAATCAATGCAGAATTTTGACTATTTACCACTTTTTCTGCTACTTCTTTGTTCAAGTCTCTGTGATATCATGCCTGAATCATTGCCATAGCCTCCTAACATCTGCCTGTCAACCCCCTTCAGTCTCGTCTCAACACAGAAGCCATAGGGATGCACTTGAAATATGTCAGATCAAGTTACTTTGCTCAAAACCTTACAGTGTCTTCTAACACACTGAAAATAAAATCCAAAGTCCTAAATTTATTTTAAAAAGCCTAAATGATCAGTTTTCCAACTCTCTTTCCCAGTTTCCCAAATCCCTTAATCAATGACTTCTCTCTCTTCTCTCCCCTGTTCACTCTGTTTCAGATTCACAGAACTTCTTGATAATTTAAGAACATGCAAGTCAGTTGGTGTTTCTGTTTATAATACCCTTTCTCTAGATGGCCTCTTTTGAGTGTTGGCTCAAATATCATTTTCACATTAAGCTGTTCGATGACCACCCTATTTCTATCCTGTATATCTTCATGGTTTATTTTTTTGCATAGTACTTATGATTTTCCCAAGTACCACATAACATATAGTCATGTGCCACATAATAACATTTCAGTCATTGATGAACCACATGTATGACAGAGGTCCTATAAATGTATAATGGAGCTGAAAAATCCCTATCACCTAGTGATGTCTATCCATCTATGTTGTAGTGCAACACATTACTCACATGTTTGCAGTGATGTTGGTGTAAACAATCTACTGTATACAGGTCTACCTCACTTTATTGTACTTCACCTTACTACCCTTCACAGATATTGCATTTTGTACAAATTGAAGGTTTGTGACAACACTGCATCAAGCATGTGTTTACGTTGTGTCTCTTTGTCACACTTTGGTAATTCTCACAATATTTTAAACATTTTCATTATTATATTTGTTATGGTGATCTGTTAACAGTGATCTTTGATGTTACTATTATAATTATTTTGGTGTAATGAACCATCCCATATATAACAGTGATTTTAATCAGTAAATGTTGCATGTGCTCTGACTGCTCCACTGACCAGCCATTCCCCTGTCTCTCTCCCTCTCCTCAAGCCTCCTTCTTCCCTGAGGTACAACAATATTAAAATTAGGCCAGTTGATAACCCTGCAATGGCCTCTAAGTATTCAAGTGAAAGTAAAAGTCACATATCTTTCACTTTAAATCAAAAGCTAGAAATGATTAAGCTTAGTGAGTAAGGCTGTCAAAACCTATGACAGGCTGAAAGCTGGACCCCTTGTGCAAACGGTCAAATTGCAAATGCAAAGGAAAAGTTCTTGAAAAGGGAGGGGCCAAGATGACAGACTGGAAACAGCCTGCACACACTGCTCTGAAAAAGAGGGTCAAGAGTTGCAAGATGTTCACTTATGAATGAATGGGTCATCCTAGAGAGATGATTGTGAGTCATCAGAAAAGAAACTGGAGACACCAAAAGTGAAGGAGAGGGAAGCTGGGTGAACTGCTTGGCCAGATAGGAAGGTACTTGGGGAAGGCTCCCACACTTTGGGTAAGGTCAGAGGAGAGAACTCTGGGGCTTCATCCTTTCCCTGTGGATATCGCAACCCAAGCTGTGAGGGGCCCACCCCTACCATGGCAGCCTCTAGACTGATCAGAGAACTGGCTGGAGACTGTGCATCCACACTGCACCGGACAACAGGCACAGCAGAGTTTCGCTGGCTTCCAATCCAGGTTGCTGTAACTGACACCATTCTGAGCTCTCAGTCCCAGAGCATCCGGTCTACACAAAGGTCGGCTCCACTGTGGCTGCCTCCCCATAGCCACTGATGGGCCAGGGAGGAAGCTGAGAGGGCAGGCACTCTCATGTGTCCGTGTGTCCAAAGACTGGGTGCCATGCTCCAACCCTACCTCCACTGCCCACAGTCTGAAGCTTCCACTACTACCACCATCTGGATAATGCTACCAGCACCACCACTTGAATAGTACTGCAGCAGATGCCACCACCAGTTCTGGTCAGAGGAAAATCCCCAGCCACCACAATTCATTTGTAGTGTGCTTCACTCCTTCATGGCCTCATGAACTGTGAACTGCCCAGATGCTGCAGCCCTGCCCCTCCCATGAGCTACTGCTGTCCTGCATGTTGTGCCCTTCAACACTACCACCCACTGCACCCACCACACACCCAATGCCTCAGTGGACCTACCCACTTAGTGCCACTCAGTTGCCTCGGCCTTGTCCACCAGGTACTGGAACGTCCATCTCCCCACATGCTGCACACTGTGTGCCTCCATGGCCCCATCTGCTGCCACAGCCCCACTCACTTCAGCCACACCTCTCTGCATGCCACCACTGCACTTGGACCTGGGCAGGGCAAATGCCCACAACCCTGGTACCCATAGCCACCATCTAAATGGCCTTGCCTCACCATCACTGCCACTTCTGTTAGGAGATCTGAGCAGAGCAAAAATTCCCACAGCACCCATCCCCATGGAGCGGGACATGCCCAGCCGCCTGACTGACTTTCCAACAGCAGCCTGGGGACCAATCCACCACTTTGCACGAATATCCTCCAGCACCAGTTTGAACTCTTGACAGCCACAGAGGAATGGACAGAACAGCTGTATTACAGGCTCTCAGTGCATCCATCTCTCTCCTGCCAGGTCAATCTTGAAGAGGTAGATAGAAGTGCACCATACAGAGATCTCTCTTTCTTTTCAATAAGTAGGAGAGGTCCTAGCAGAGGAGAACACAAACTTATCTCTCCTGAGCTGAGAGAAGAGGATTCAGATGAGAAGGAACCAGCATAAGAACTCTAGCAACATGAAAAACAAGCTGTTAGACACCCTCAAAGGATCACAGCAAGTCTCCAGCAATCGACCCCAACCTAAAGGAAATTGTTGAAATGTAAGATATGGAATTCAGAATATGAATCACAAATAAGATGAATGGGATTGACAAAAAAGTTGAAAACCAACAAAAAGAATCCACCCCCCCCCACCAAAAAACCTGAGGGTATGAATGAAAAAAATGCTCTAAAAAGATGACTAACATAACAAAAGATATAACAGAATGTTTATCACAGCACAATTCACAATTGCAAAGATGTGGAATCAACCTAGGTTCCTGTCAATTGATAAGTGGATAAAGAAAATGTGGTATATATACAATTCAGTACTGCTCGGCCATAAAAAGGAATAAAATAATGTCTTTTGCAGCAACTTGAATGGAACTGGAGACCATTATCCTAAGTGAAGTATCTCAGGAATGGAAAAACAAACATCATATGTACTCTCTAATAATTGGGAGATAAATGATGAGCATACATGGGCATAAAGAGATGTAAAGGACATTGGAAACCAGGAAGGGGGTAGGGTGGGAGGGGTGAGAGGTGAAAACTTACCTATTAGGTACAGTGGACACTATTCTGGTGATGGGCACACTAAAAACCCTGACTGAGGCCTTATAGAAGTTATCCACATAACAAAAATATTTGTACCCCCTTAGTATTTAGGGGGTATACAAACAATATTAAAAAAGAAACAAGTGAAATCAATTAAGGTGGATAATTGTCTTCAGAAAAATAGCATTTAGCCACAGTATGTGGTCAATCTCCAGACTACAAATATATTGCCACAAGGTCACTAGCTATAGATAAATTGATGATTAGAAATGTTTTCAGCCAGTGCCACAGTGTAATGGTTTGTGAAAGAGAACAGACAGGGTATGGGGCTGGTGATTTGAAATAGACCTTAGTGGCCATAGTCCTATAAATTTATCCATTATAACAAATAAAAAGGGCACATTCAAGAAAAAAAAAGATATAACAGAACTTAAAAAAATGAAAGACTCATTTAGGGAATTTCAAAATACAGAAGAAAGCTTTAACGACAGACTAGACAAAACAGAGAAAGAATTTCAGAGCTTGAGGACAAGCCTTGCAAATTAACCCAGTCAGTAAAACACATAGAAATAAAAACAAAGAAGAATTAACAACCACTTAGAGAAATATGGGACTATATAAAACAGGCTATATAAAACATAAAAATCAAAGACATCCCCAAGGGAGAAGAAGAAAAAGCATAAAGCACATAAAACCTACTGGAGGGGATAATTGAGGAAAACTTCCCTGGTATTGCCAGAGATTTAGATATCCAGGTACAAGGTGGTCATCAAACACCTGGATGATTCATAGCAACTAGGACATCACCAAGACACAAAGTCATCAGGCTGACCAAAGTCAAAATGAAGGAGAAAATCCTACAAACTGAAAGATGAAAGCAACAACTAACTTACACAGGACAAGCCATCAGACTAACAATAAACTTTTCAGCAGAGACATTACAAGCCAGAAGGAATTGGGGTTCCAGTTCTAGTCTTCTTAGACAGAAAAATATGCAGCCAAGAAATTTGTGTCTTGCAAAATTAAGTTTCATAAATGAAAGAGAAGTCTTTCTCAGACAAGCAAACACTAAGGGAATTTGTCACCACTAGACCTGCTCTACAGGAAATGCTCAAAAGTGCTTTATACATGGAACAGAATGATCAATACCAACCAGTGTAAAAATACCCAACAGTTAAAGCTCACAGCTTTTATAAATCAGTAGGACAAGGGAGAAAACAAGACAGCAAGGTATCATTCAACATGATTTACAGAACAGTATCTCACATCTCAATACTAAAATTGAAAATAAATGGTCTTAAAGTTCCACTTAAAAAATAGAGATTGGTTAAATGGATGAAAAATGACAACCTAAGTATATGCTGTAGCTAAGAAACTCACCTAACTTGCAAGGACTCTCATAGACTTGAGGTAAAGGGATGAAAAAATATTCCACACAAATAGAAACCAAAGCAAGCAGAAATAGCTATTCTTATATTATATAAAATAGACTTAACATCAATAATAGTTAGGAAAGAAAAAAGTCATCATTATATAATGATAAAAGGAGCAATTCAGCAAGAAGATACAGGTCTCAGCAAATTCAGAAAAATTGAAATCATATCATGTGTCTTCTCAGACTATGTGGAATAAAATTAGAAATCAATTCCAAGGGTAACTCTCAAATCTACACAAAGTCATGGAAATTAAACAACCTTCTGAGCCATTCTTGGCTCAATAACAAAATTAAGATAGAAATCAAAAGATTTTTCAAACTGAAAGACAAAGATGTCACAAGCTTCCAAAATCTATGTGATACATGCAAAGCAGTGCTAATGGGAAAGTTCAGAGCCTTGAATACTTATATCAGAGAGACAGAAAGATCACAAATTAACAATCTAATGTCAGACGTCAAGGAACTAGGAAAAGAAGAACAAACCAAACCCAAAGCCAGTAGAAGAAAAGAAATGACAAAGCTCACAGGAGAACTAAATAAAATAGAAATGAAGAGAAAAACCAAAACAAACAAACAAACAAACAAAAAAAAAACACAAGGCATCAACGAAACAAAAAATTATTTCCTTAAAAAAATAAAATCAATAGACGACTAGCCAGAAATACAAAAGAAAGGACTTATATAAACTCAATTAGAAATGAAAAAGGAGACATTACAACTGATACCACAAAAGTACAAAATATCATTCATGACTACTATAAAAAGCTCTACTCACACAAATTAGAAAACCTAGAGGAAATGGATAAATTTTGGAAATACAAACACCACCCCACCAAGCCTGAATCAGGAAGAAATAGGAAACTCAATAGACCCATAATGAGCAGTGAGATTGGAGCAGTAATAAAAAACCTTCCAACAAATAAAAGCCCTGGACCAGAAGGATTCACAGCTTAATTCCAACAGATCTACAAAGCACCAATTCTACTGAAACTGTTCCATAACTTCAAGGAGAGAATCCTCTCTAATTCATTCTCAGAAGCTATTATCAACTTGATACAAAAACTAGGAAAAGACACAACAAAGAAAGAATACTACAGACCATTATTCCTTATGGAAATAGGTGCAATAATTCTTGACAAAATACTAAGCCACTGAATTCAACACCATATCAAAAAGATAATTCACCATGGTCAAGTGAGTTTCATCCAAGGGATGCAAGGATAGGCCAATATATGCAAATCAATAAATGTGATTTACCACATGAACAGAAGTAAAAACAAAGAAAATATGATCATCTCAATAGATACATAAAACACATTTGACAAAATGCAGCACTCTTTCATGATAAAAAGCCCTCAACAAACTAGGCATAAAAGCAACATATAGTAAAATAATAAAAGCCATATCTGACAAACTCACAACCAACATCAAACTGAATGTGGAAAAGTTGAAAGCACTCCCCTTAAGATTTCGAATAAGACAAGGGTGCCCACTATCACCACTTCTATTCAACATACTACTAGAAGTCCTAGACAGAGCCATCAGGCAAGAGAAAGAAATAAAGGACATCCAAATTGGGAAAGAGGAGGTCAAACTATACTTGTTTGCTGATGATATGGTTTTTGTATCTAGGAAATCCTAATGACTCCACCAAAAAACTCCTAGAATTTATAGATAAATTCTACAAAGTCTCAGGTTACAAAATAAATGCAAACATATTAGTAGCATTGACAAATAACAGTCAAGCTGAGAGTCAAATCAAGATCTCAATACCACTTACAATAGCTACAAAGAAAATAAAATACCTAGGAATATACTTAACCAAGGAGGTGAAAGATCTCTACAAGGTTAACTACAAAACACTGGTTAAAGAAATTATAGATAACATAAGCAAATAGAACACCCCATGCTCATGGATTGGAAGAATTAGCCTTGTTAAAATGTCCACACTTTCCGAAATGGTCTACGGATTCAATCCAATTCCCATCAAAATACCAACAGCATTTTTCAGAGATCTAGAAAAATAATCTTAAGCTTCACAGGGAACCAAAAAAGAGCTCAAATAGCCAAAGCAATCTTAAGCAAAAAGAACAAATCTGAAAGCATCACATTACCTGATTTCAAATCATACTACAAGATTATGGTAAACAAAACAGCATGGCACTCATATAAATGTAGAGAAATAGACCAATGCAACAGAATAGAGAACCCAAAAATAAAACTCTGCATCTATGAACAATTGATTTTTGACAAAGCAGACAAAAACATACAATGGGGTAAAAACACTGTATTTATAAAAGGTGCTGGGAAAATTGGATAGCAACATACAGAAGAAAGAAACTGGATCCCTATCTCTCTCCATATATAAAAATTAACTCAAGATGGATTGAAAACTTAAATGTAAGACATGAACCCATAAAAATTCTAGAGGAAAACACAGGAAAAAATCTTCTAGAGTTTGGCCCAGGCAAAGAATTTATGATTGATTAAGACCTTAAAGGCAAATAAAGCAACAACAGAAATAAATAAATGGGATTAAGTTAAAATGTTTCTATACAGCAAGGGAAATCATCAATGAGTAAACAGACCACCTACAGAATTGGGGAAAATTCTCCAACATCCAATGGAAAATTCTCCATCCATCTATTCTCTGTACATCCAACAGAGGACTATTATCCAGAATCTATAAGCAATTCAAAGAATTCAACAATAGCAACAACAACAAAAAAAATAAATTACCTCATTAAAAAGTGGATAAAAGACATGAATAGAAGTTTTTCAAAAGAGGATAGACAAATAGTCAAACATCAAAAAATGTTGAATATCACTAATCATCAGGGAAATGCAAATTAAAACCACAATGAGATACCATCTTACCCCTATCAGAACGGCCATAATTAAAAAAATCAAGAAACAATAGTTGATGGCATGGATGTGATGAAAAAGGATTGTTTATATACTGTTGGTGAAACTAAATTAGTACAATCTCTATGGAAAACAGTATGGAGATTCCTCAGAGAACTAAGAGTATACCTATCATTCCATCCAGCAATCCCACTACTTGGTATCCACCCAAAGGAAAACAAGCCATTATATAAAAAAGACACCTGCACATGAATGTTTTTCACAGCACAATTCACAATGGCAGAGATATGGAATCAATCTAAGTGCCCATCAATTAATGATTGGATAAGCAAAATTGTATACATATACGATGGAGTACTAATCAGCCATAAAAAGAAATGAAATAATGTCTTTTGCATAGACTGGGATGGAACTAGAGATGATTATCCTAAGTGAAGTATGTCAGGAATGGAAAAACAACCACCACATATTCCCACTAATAAGTGAGAGCTAAAAGATGTG
Source organism: Lemur catta (assembly GCF_020740605.2). NCBI lineage: Eukaryota > Metazoa > Chordata > Mammalia > Primates > Lemuridae > Lemur > Lemur catta. The sequence continues at coordinate 178,303,791 of NC_059128.1, read as the reverse complement.
TACACACAGTCATACAGTGGTGTAAAGGACATTAGAAACCAAGAAGTGGGAAAGGTGGAAGGGGGCAAGGTATAAAAATTTATCTTTTGGATACAATGTACACTATTCTGGTGATGGGTACACTAAAAGCCCTGAGCTCAGCATTATACAATTAATCCATGTAACAAAAATACTTTTACTCCTTAATATTTTTAAATAATAAATAAATGTTAATAAAGTCATGGATGACAATTAGTGAAGAGTTTTCCAAAAGAAACCAGAATCTTTAAGGTTATCCTCCCAGAACTTTTGAGGCAGGTACCAGGGAAGCCAGAGTCTTCTTTTGAGATCAAGGAGTACTGTAATTTTAAGGACCTCATATTCCTTCAAGTATTTTACATGTAATGTGAACTTGTATTAGTTCAACAAACTTCTAAATGGCTACTGTACCCAGAACACTAGTGCTATGTTTCAAAGGAATAATAATTTTTTTAAAGAAAAAGAAGAAAAGGTTTGAAGAAAATTAAAAGTGCTATTCCAGTAAACACATAAATGAGAAAGAGAAATAGCCATATTGCTGATATGGAGAAAGTTTTAGTGGTCTGGATAGAAGATCAAATCAGCCACTACATTCCCTTATGCCAAAGCCTAATACAGAGCAAGGCCGTAACTCTCTTCAATTCTATGAAGGCTGAGAGAAGTGAGGAAACTGCAGAAGAAAAGTTTGAAGCTTGCAGCAATTTGTTCATGAGATTTAAGGAAAGAAGTCATCTCTAGAACATAACAGTGCAAGATGAAGCAGCAAATTCTGATGTAGAAGCTGCAGCAAGTTATCCAGAAGATCTAGCTAAGATCACTGATGAAGGTGGCTACATTAAACAATAGATTTTCAGTGTGAACAAAACAGCCTTATATTGGAAGTAGATGCCATCTAGGACTTTCATTACTGCTCATTGACAATGCAACTAGTAATTCAAGAGCTCCAATGGAGCTGTATGAGGAGCTTAATGTTGTTTTCATGTCTGTTAATGCAATATCCATTTTGCTGCCCTTGGATCAAGGGGTAATTTCAACTTTCAAGTCTCATTACTCAAGAAATACATTTTGTAAGGCTATAGCTGCCATAGATAGTGATTCCTCTGATAAATCCAGGAAAAGTAAATTGAAATCCTTATGGGAAGGATTCACCATTCTAGATGCCATTAAGAACACTCCTAATTCTTGGGGAGTAGGTCAAAATATCAATGTTAACAAGAATTTTAAAAAAAAGGTTGATTCCAACCTTCATGGATGCCTTTGAATAGTTTAAGACGTCAGAGGAAAAAGTAACTGCAAATGTGGTGGAAATAGCAAGAGACCTAGAATTAGAAGTGGGGCCTAAAGATGTGACTGAATTGCTGCAATCTCATGATAAACCTTGAAAAATAAGGTGTTGCTTCTGGATGAGAAAAGAAAGTGGTTTCATGAGATGGACTCTACTCCTGGTGAAGATGTAGTTAAGATTGTTGAAATGACAACAAAGGGCTTAGAATATTACGTAAACTTAGTAAAGCTGTGACTGGGTTTGAGAGAATTGACTTTAATTTCAAAAGAAGTTCTACTGTGGATAAATTGCTATTAAACAGCATTGCATGCTACAGAGAAATATTTCATGAAATGAAGAGTCCATCGATGCAACAAACTTCATTGTTGTCTTATTTTAAGAAATAGCTACAGCCACCCCAACCTTCGGCAATCACCACCCTGATCAGTCAGCAGCCATAAACATTAAGCCTCTACCAGCAAAAAGATTATGACTTGTTGAACGCTCAGATAATTGTCAGCATTTTTTTAGCAGTGAAGTACTTTTATTAATAATTAAGATATGTGCTTTTCTTCCTTAGACACGATGCTATTGCATATTATTGTAATAGACTACAGCATAGTGTAAACATAACTTTTATATACACTGGAAAATCAAAATATTTTTGTGCCATGCTTTATTGTGATATTGACTTTATTGTGATGGTCTGGATCCAAATCCATAATGTCACCAAGCTATGCCTGTATAGCACATACAATTATGTACAGTATATAATATTTGATAATAATGAATGACTGTTACTGGTTTATGCATTTATTATACTATACATTTTATTGTTAATTTAGAGTGTACTCCTATTTATTAAAAAAAAGCTAATCATAAAACAGCCTCAGGCAGGTCCTTCAGGAGTTATTCCAAAAGAAGGCATTCTTATCATAGGAGATGACAGCTCCATGTATGTTATTGTCCCTTAAGACCTTCTAATGGGACAAGATGAGGAGATGGAATACAGTTATATTGATGATCCTGACCTTGTGTAGGCCTAGGTAAATGTGTGTGTTTATGTCTTAGTTTTTAACAAAAATGTTCAAAAAGTAAAAAAAAAATAAATTAAATATTTTAAAAATAGGAAAAAGCTTGGAAGAACGATATAAAAAAAGAAAATATTTTTATGTAGCTCCAGAATGTATTTGTGTTTTAAGCTAAGTATTATTACAAGAGTCAAAAAATAAATTTTTTAAAGTTCATAGATCATAAAGATTACAGTAAGCTAAGATTAATTATTAAAGGAAAAAATTTTTTATAAACTTAGTGTAGCCTAAGTGTAGTGTTTTTAAAGTCTACAGCAGTGTACAGTAATGTGCTAGTTCTTCACATTCACTGATCACCTGGAGCACTTTACAGTCCTGCAAGCTCCCTTCATAGTAAGCATCCCATAGAGGTACTCCATTTTTTTTATCTTTTATACTGTATTGTTAATGTACTTTTTCAGTATTTAGATATGTTTAGATACACAAATATTTACCATTGTGTCACAATTGCCTACAACATTCATTATAGTTACATGTTGTACAGGCTTATAACCTAAAAGCAATAGGCTGTACAATATAGCCTAGGTGTGCAGTAGGCTATACCATCTAGGTTTGTGTTAAGTACACTCTATGATGTTCACACGTGCAATCACCTAATGATGCATTTCTCAAAACATGTCCCCATGGTTAGGCAATGCATGTTTTCACCTATTTATTTAGTTTTATGTTTGTCTGCCTTCCCTAGAATGTAAGCTCTATGAAGGCAATATTTTTTTTTCATTTTATTCAATGCTGACTCTCCAGTGCATGCAATTAATATTCATTAAATAGAGAAACTAATTTATGTAATAGTATATATGTTCTATGAAATATGTGTGTATCTCCAAACCAAATTAAGCTTTAAGGACAGTAGTGTGAGTAGGAAAAGGGTAAAGGCATCATTGATTGGCAGTGTGTGAAGAAGGCTGTCAAAATTGTACTCTTTCCTTCTAAGTATTGTTTCAGATTTTAAATGTAATATAGTCATTAATTATTTTTCATATAACGGGAGAGTGATTATTTGTTAATAACAATATAATGCATCACAAGAGTATACTATAGATCAGGGCATACATTTAAATTCAACCTGGGAAAATCAGATTATCTCTTTCACAGGAATTGCATTCAGAATTGGGTCATTGAGAGACTCAATCAGTCAGAGAACTGTGAGAACTAGAACCACAGGACACATGGAATTTGAGGCCATTTTCAACCAATGCCAAATTTAAAGAGAATTTATGAAGAGATAAAGGGGCTATAAATAATGCAAGGAAGCTTATGTGAAAAGGAAAACAGGACACTAAGTAGAGCAGATGTGTGGAGACAGAGATGCATGTGGCCTCCTACTTTTCAGTGCCATTCACATGTAAAAAATACAGTTTGTTTCTTGTCCATGCTATTTCCTTTCAATAAACATCCTTTAACTTGAACTACTTTAAATAGACTATGGCCTGGTGCAGCGGCTCATGCCTGTAATCCCAGCACTTTGGGAGGCTGAGCCAGAAGGATTATTTGAGGACAAGAGTTTGAGATCAGTCTGAGCAATATAGACAGACCCTGTCTCTACAAAAAAATAGAAAAATTAGCTGGACATGGTGGTGTGTGTCTGTAGTCCCAGGTAGTTGGGAGGATGAGGTAGGAGGATTGCTTGAGCCCAGGGGTTTCAAGTTGCAGCGAGCTATGATGACTGCCAATGCACTCCATCCCAGGCAACAGAGCAAGATCCTGTCTCAAAAAATACATACATATATACATATATAAATAAATAGAATTCTATTCCTTGAATATTGAAATCTTGACTTAAATACAAAATATATTTTCCATAGTACAAACTGAGGCAACGTCCCATTTTTTTTAAAAATTGTGCTCAATGTTAACTGAAAATGTGCTCAATGTTAACTGTTGAATATATGCTTTTTTTTTTCTTTTTGGGGGAAAGAGTCTCACTCTGTAACATAGGGCTAGAGCGCAGTGGCGTGATCATAGCTCACTCCAACCTCAAACGCCTGGGCTCAAGCTATCCTCCTACCTCAGCCTCCTGAGTAGCTGGGACAACAGGCGCACGCCACCACACTTGGCTAATTTTTCTATTTTCTGCAGAGATGGGGTCTCACTTTTGCTCAGGCTGCTTTGAAACTCCTAAGCTCAAGTAATCCACCCACTTTGGCTTCCCAGAGTGCTAAGATTACAGGTGTGAACCACCACTTCTGGAAGAATCCATGCTTTTAGTAAAAGGGTAGGAGAAGGCTAAGACCAAGACAGATTCTTGCCTCTGTGGGAGTCTTCAAATGCATACAAATTTGAATACCCTCATTATTTTATTTTAAGGTTCATTGCTATTAAAACTAGTCTTTATTCAGCCAAAGCTCCTTAATTCTGCCATACATTTTTATCAATTAAAACAAATGTTTTCAGCCTCAATATCACAAATCCTTGATGAGGAGAGTTGCTTGTAATTTGCTACTAATAATGAAGTACCTAAATTTATTAATTGTTTTCCCTTTTTATAAATTCAAATGATTTATAAATTCTCATATGCATTCATGAATAGAAGAGAAAGTAGTGGGATTACAGGTAGCTCCACAGACTTACACATTGTCCTCTGCCTGGTTTACTATGTCCCAATTCATAACCTGGAATATCCAAAAGGAGTGTCTGACACAGATGTGAGCCTAATATTGCCATCCTCCCATTACACAGATTGCTTGCTCAGAAAGGCATTATCTAGCCCCTGATGCTAAGGTAACCAACCAAAAAGTATCTATCACATTGTTCCATCTCATTTAGTATTAATCCACTTATCCAATACTTCTTATTTAATTCTTTTTTCTTTTCCTTTCCCACCAGAGAAAATACGTTCTTTGAGACCTGAAACCCAAGATGTCTGTTTTGTTCATCACTAACTTCCTAGCATCTTAAAATATGTTGTACCTGTCACAAAATAAACTCTCAGCAAATATTTGTACACATAAATAAACAAGTTGCATAATTTAATTAGCAGGCCAATCTAGTTTCCACCCCTACATTTTTCATTCCTAAACTAGAATCTCCTATTCTTCTTCTCATGATTGGTTCCTGCACATCATTTAGGACTCAGCGCAAATGTCACCTCCCCAGAAAGGCCAACACTCATTACATTAGCCTCTTCACCCTCCAAAACCCTCTCTAGCCCATCACCTTGTAATTATTTAAACACAGCACTTATGACTATCTGAAGTTACCTCTTCTATGTATTCTTTTTGTGTTTTTGTTGCCACCCTTCCCCACACTAGAATGTAAACTACATGAAGAACTTTGACTTGCTCATCACTGTATCTCCAGAATGTACGTCCTGATGCATAAAAGGCATCAAAAAATGTTTATTAAACACATGAGTGAAAGGTTGAAAATTGCAATTTTAAAATACATGCCCAGGTATTTTAAATACATGGTCTCACTGTTCTTTAATATTGTGATACAGACAACAAACAAATTGCTGCATATGCAAGTCATTTTTTAGCAATTAAAATTTCACACAGAATATATATCAAAATATTGCCAAATTATATTTCTAGATGTGTTTAGAATCCTGTCTGTGTGTAAGTGGCTTATGATCAGTAAGTGGTTCAATTTTGATTACCCTCACTTGGTTTCCAAGAAAAAAAAAACTTTTTTTTTCTTTTCTTTTCTTTTTTCTTTTCTCTCTTCTTCCTTCCTTTCTTTCTTTCAGAGATTCTCACTCTTTCACCCAGGTTGAAGTGGATAGCTCACTGTAGCCTTGAATGCCTAGGCTTGAGCAAAGCAATCCTCCTGCCTCAGCCTTCCAAGTAGGTAGGACTATAGGCATGCACCACCATGCCCGGCTATTTTTTTTTTTTTTTTAGTAAAGATGGAGTCTCACTATGTTGCCCAGGCTGGTCTTTAACTCCTGGGTTCAAGCTATCCTCCCTCCTCCACTAATGTGCTCGGATTACAAGCCTGAGCCACAGAGCCTGACCAAAATCCTTTGACACAATTCCTAAAGGAAGAAAATTTCCAATCCCAAAATTCCCTCCTATGCCTACATAACCAAACAGAACTAAGTCACACTTCACAACAGTCTCAGATCTAAAAGGGAAAAATAAATCCTCCTCTGAGCCAGAAAATCACAATTACCACAACCACAAGTCATTGGTTACTGAGTTGGCCCATAACAAACTGATTGGATCTGTCAAATACAGAGATATTCACTAGATCAGTTCTGTCTTATAGTGCTGCAGTTCTCCCCCTATGTAACTGTTTCCAACTAATTTCTAAGCATCTGTAAGATCTCTCTTACATTCATCACCTTCTGTTAATCAAGCTTCATTCAGTCAACCATTTGGTCAGTCAGTCAACAAATATTTACAGACATCTAGTATGTAGAATGCATATTGGGGCACTAGAAACATATCAGTGAACAAAGCAGACAAAAATTCTCATGCCCATGTAGCTTACATTCTAATTGCATCAGATTCACTTTAAAGATAGGTAAACATAGAGATGGTGAATAGTACATGTTCGATGGAGATGAATATATAGAGTCATAGATACAACAACAGATGCAATGGTTAATATATAAATACATAGTTAATCTACATCTCCCAGGACATTCATAATATAACTAAAGAGCATATTTGGGATTTGAAACACATATGTTGCTTTCCAGTTGTTTTCCTATAACATTATGTGTGCTTGTTATCCTCGCTATGGCCTTCCCTTGGGCAGAAAATATGTTCTTCATTTTCTTTGTACTATGTTCAGGGGGCAAGTTGTACAGTGCCCCCAAATAGATTATGAGTTCATTAACTGATCATTTGTTAAATAATACATTGCATGTATAAGGTGCTTTTTAACTTTTTAAAAAGCATTTCGCTCATAGAAGTAAAAAATAGAACAAGGATACCAGAGGTTGGGAAGGGGAAGGGGAAGAGAGGGAGAGCCAGAGATTTGTTAAAGGTTACAGAATTACAGCTGGGTAGGAGGAATGAGTTCTAGTGTCCTATACCACTGTGAAATGAACTATAGTTAACAATAATATATAGTTTCAAATAGCTAGAAGGAGGATATTGAATGTTCCCAACACAAAGAAATGATAAATGTTTGAGATAATGGATGTCTTAATTACTCTGAACTGATCACTCTACATTATATATATATTAGCACTATAATGTTCATAGTGATCATCACTATGTGCCTCATAAATACATACAACTATTATATGTCAATTAAAAAATTAAATATTTTTAAAAAGCACTTTCATGTATATTGTTATTAAAAATAACATGTGCATGTTCTCATTCTAATGCTAGAACAAGAAGACTGTGAATTGCAGTAAGAGGAATGGGAATGACACAAGTAGTATGTTTGAGAAAACTAGCTTTGTTTGCTAAGAGGCCAACCAGCATTTTGGTTTTTTTTTCTGAGCCTTTAACAAAGTCCAGACTCTTGAAACTACAGGCATCAGGCAGTTTTAAAGCACAACAATAGAAGCAGGAGAAAGGAGATGAAAACTAGGGTCCAGAGAAAAACTCAAATCCAAGGGAACAGTCTGGGGCTTTATTCAATGATGTTTAAACTTCACTTTGTTAAAATGCAGATTTCTGATCACCACCCCTAATCCAGGCACCCTGATTCATTAGACTTGAGGTAAAGCCCAAGAAATAAAATTTAAACAAACACCCCCTAGATGATTCTGATACAAGTCCTCTGAGAAACACTGGTCTAGAGAGAGCTTACCCAATTGCAAAGGTTGGGCTAGGCAATGTCAGTCAATTCAACACATGCCATCCAAGCTGGCCATATTCAGATATAGTTTGGTAGCAAAGGTCTGTTACAGCAGGCATAACTCAGTGATAAGATAAGCAATTATTTCTGAGTTTTGTGAGAATAACCACTCCTTCTGGAGATGTGTGGACCAGGATCTAGTTCCAGGGAGAAAAGAACTGGATGTACCTAACATCTTAGTCTAGGGCCGGTCTGTACCTTAGAGGAGATTTGAGTCCCAGGCAGGAAAACCTGGTTATAGCAAGCTCAGGAAAGAAAACTACGAATTCCAATTTGTGGGCAAAACAAAGTTTAGGAGGAAGATAATTTTGCCTCTTCAAAGGTCTCATTTGCTCTCATCCCTAATAGTCCAGATCTAGTTAGAAAATAAGGAAAGACAACATAAACTAAAAATAAAGGCCCCCCCATGAAAACCCAAGTCTGAAAATCATGATTTAATCCCAAATTTCATATGGAATTATAGCTGAGGATGCTGATGTGTTTTCAAACTCCAGAAAAAATGGCCCAGGAATCAAGTATGAAGGGCAGATGAGTTGTGGAAGAAGGAACAATGAGGCAGGAGTTAATTCTGAACTTCAAAAATCCACATTTCCCACCAGGAAAGTGGATAGCCCAGCATCACACTATAACAATAATCTCTTTTTAAAATCTATAACTATCATTATTTTTGCCACATACTGAGAGAAGTTCTGTCATAATCAATGCACAAAACAACTACAAGTGGAATGTAACAACTAGATCTTTCCGTAGATGTCAGAACAATTAAATGGCAAACACTTGAGTTAATGCAAGTTTAAATTATTAAATATTTTTTCTTGCAAGTTGTCAGGAATAGATATCGAATATTTAAGGGTGCTTGGAAAAATATTAGCCCTTATTTAAACTAGCAAGAATAATTTTATGCATATGAAAAATCAAGCCTGAGAGAGGTTGATTGGTTTGTCCAAGTATACACATAAGCTGTCCAGGATGAGGGAAATAAACTTTTACCTTTCTAATTTTAAAGTCCAAATATTTTCATTCAGTTGACTTCTCTGCTGATAGGTAAATGGGTATTGCAACACTTTGGTGAGATTTTTCTGTCTTTTTATCTCATTTTTAACCATTTTATTATGAAAAAATCAAATATATTTGGAAATAGAATATTATTATGAATTCCAACATATCCATCACCCAGAAATTAAATTTTTGGTTCTTCTTAAAATCACTCATTCCCCCTTCACCCAAAGCTATTTGAGGCAAATTCCAGACATCATATCATTTCATCCACTAATAGTTCAGCATAGATTTCTAAAAAATAAATACTCTCTTTCTAAAAAATTGCCACAACATATGGCTTCATATAGTTGATTATATAAGAAAACACTATATTTAAATCACAATGCATAAATTCATATTCATTATTTTATTGATAATTGGGATGTTGTTCTAAGTCATTTGAAGCTAAAGTCCAATGGCTTTTATTGACAGTTTTTCAAATACAATAGTTGAAAAACCAGTAAAATTTCACGTTGTTTTTTTTTAAAGGAATTTCTAGTCATCACATCTCAAACTCAGAAACTTTTGAGAGAATTATTTTGTTCCATTATAACTACTGGACCCTGGGAATTATGAAATTCCCCACTTGAAGCTTCCATTTTCATTGATTATGATGATAATCAACTGAATTATTCTTTTCCTCTAGAGAACTACAGAGCTTCTTGATTCCAGTGGCTAATAAAGGCTCTGGTATTGGAAGCAGCACTGTGTCAAAAGGAATAAGAATAATGATCCAAAAGCTCAAACCAGCCAGTGTTTCAGAAAAACACACTGGTTGCCTTCAAAAAGCTACTCTGCTTTGTAAAAAATGTTAAATATATATCAGTTAAAAATAAATATTTACGTATTCAATAATATGATATCTAGGATGTGCTTCAAAATAATACTGAAGGAGAACAGTGAATGGAGGTATAAACAAATCTAGATTGACCAAGAGTTGATAAATGTTAAAGTTGGGTGATAGAGGTTTATTATATTATTCTCTCTAGTTCTGTATATGTTTAAATTTGTTCATAATAAAAATAAATTTATAAAGAGAATAGAAATCACATGAAAGAGACAAAATGTACATCCTTTGGAAACTCTTCTGCCCAAATCCACTCACCCAAATAGCTAGCAAGTACTAATCAGACTGGTGTGTATTACATCACTCTCCAATTGACTCAAAGAACAGCAACAAAGAAAACAAAACCCAGAAATCTGAATAATATATAAGCTGACCTGTTATTTCTACTTCTTTGATTAGTTATAGGTTAGTCCTACTTAGGGCTTTTATAGAACTTGAATGCAACCAGTTTCAGACAACATGAATTATTCCTCGGTTTCATGGGGTGACTATCAGATGTTAAAAGAAGAACATAAAATTTTCTTGGAAAATATTGTCAGTGAATCAAGCCAGCCTCTGGGAAAGGAAAAACATGGCTTAATATTTTAGAACAAATTGAAAATTCATGACCATTTAGTCAGTATGCTGATACTTTTATAGTAAATATTTTAAAACTGAATAAAAATGAATAAGTGAATCATAATAAAAGCAAGAAAGAGGCTTATTTGTTAGGGATGAGGGAAACTGTATTTAAATAAAAGAAGTAATAGAAGAGAAAGGAATTCTGCACAATTCTGCAAAGTGTAAATGTCCTGGTGACTAATCGGTGTCCTTTTTTCAAATATTTCCCTGGAGTTGTTAAGAACTTGGTCTCTGCTTGGTCTGATCCCCTTCAACCATGAAAATGGACATCCTGGGAGCTAAAAATCCCTGATCAGCCCCAGGGTCCAGCATTCACAGAGCCTAAACCCATCCATGGGAGCCCAGGCTAGCAGACTGTAGATGGGCACTGAGACAAAATTGTCCCCAAAAGACAAAGGCCTAGCGAGGACTCAGGTAATGACCTTGCAACACCACTGCCACCATCCTGAGAAAGGTCTTTTAAAATTTCATATTGCCTTAGGTTCCAGGGCAAGGATGAGGAAGAAAAGAAGGAAGAAGAATAAGAAATGTGAAGGTATAAGGGGTGGACAAAGGAGAGAGGGAGGAAAAGTTTGTGATCTATTTTGTTCGTATTTAAAAGAGCAAAGATACCCAATATCTTCTAAAGAGAATACAAAAGTTAAAAATTTCTCCACGAAATTTTATTTATGCTTCTCTTATGGCAAATACCATATTTTACCTTATATTTTGTTTAACTATATTTGTCTCTCCAATTATATTCCTAAAGGGAAGAAAGCATTTGGAATTTATTTTTGAAATGCCATAATCTATATAACAATGACTATGTTTGTCTTTAATGTTTGTTGGGTTAATTAATTAATCAATTAATTGATCCATTTGGGTGCAGTCAGCTGATAGGTAAGTAACAAGCACCAACTGCTGAACCTGTAGATTGAATAATATACTCAATATATTTAGTTCTTCACACTGATCAGTAATGAGAGTATGCAGGAGAGTTGTTATGCTTTCCTCTTATTTTTGTTGCTTTACATAGTGGGATTTGTGTAGCCTTCAGTGAATACAGCAGTCATATTTTACATCTATTTTCATATGGCCAGAACCTAAAGTTCACACTCTACCAAATGCATGCCCTTAAACAGTTGAATTCAATATTGCTTCCATCCTGTGTGTTCTACCCCTGCTTTAGAAAAATTTGCTTTATAATTCAGATAAACAAAATATTAGAACAGTATTTTATGTCATTTTCAAACTAAGAGAAAGAGGGGTTTTCTCTATCCTCCCTTATTTAATAGAGTGCTTATTACTGAAACAGGTCTCAGAAAAGAAAGACCTTAACAATGAGGTTTTACAATAGGAATTGTTAGTCAGTTGCATTTATATCTAAATCTGTTAAGTAGATTAACTAGATTTAATTTTTTTCACAAATAAAACCTTATCTTTAAAAGATTTTTTTTTAATCTATAAGCAAGAGTAAGCCAAATCACTACTTTGAAAGTTGTGTAAAAATTTAGGGAGCATCTTGTCGAGGACACTGAAGTTCACGAGTGAAAAAGCTAAGAGCCAAGGATATCAACTGACTTTACCAGGTCAGAGAGTGAAATCATGACTGAGGCAGCACCAAAAATCACATAACCCCCATAGAATATTGTCTAAATTGTACAAATCACTTATTTGAAAACCTATGCAAACACACATAATGACCTTAAAATTTCAATTCAATTATTGTCTTAAATCTGTAAATATTGATTCAGGAACCATAAATGATATTAGATGATTTTTTTTTAATCTAGCAAATTTCCTAAGGTTTTTCCCAGCCAGAGTGTCATACACGTAGTCTGGAATATATCTTAGACCCATAAATTTCAGCCTGCCATACCAAAAATAGCAGAGCCCTCAGAAAGATTTATAGTACATAAAAGAAGTAGCACATAAAATAGAAAAACAGCACTGAAGTTATTGAATGCTGATTAACTATTGCCCTCAACACCAAGTACTTTTCAATCCAGTTAACACACATTTTTGAAATTTTAAATAAAAGTTAGGTATTACAAGCCATAAAAATAGATAAAAACTATAAAAGAAAGCAAAACAGTTTTGAACATGGAAATTTTGTTTATTTACCCTAAATGGGGTTCCCTTTCATTTTTCTTTTTGTGTACAGGTATCTCTTTTTACTAATACTTTTAACATAGAATTCCTGAAAGTTTTTATTTGTGTATGTTTATGGAATTAGTGCAACCATTTAAACTTTCTAAAATTCTCCTTTATAATTATTTAAATACTACAAGCATATTACACTTTATATAAGAATGAGCTTCCTCTTTACCCATATCTTATAAAATAATCCCTACATACTTCTGGGACATAAATATATATATATATATATAAAATGTGTGTATTAAGTGTTCACCATATAATTATTGGTTAAAAATAAATTACTGACTTCAGAATAAACTCATTACCATCATAGTTCTGAGTAAAATTCTGTCTAGAGTGATCTAAAATTTCCAAAAGAAAATTAAAATTTGATTTGTTCTTTCTCTGTTAAATATTAAACAAATTTGCCTTGTAAAGTACTTTTCTGGATATTTCTACCTCTTATAGAATATAACTAGAGAATTTTTTTATACTGATCTATGGGTATTGACAAATTTATATTCACATTTATGAAAACAATTTGACATTTTCAAGAACTGGTATTTATTCACCATATGTAGTGATACATGTGAGTTTTATTTTTATATAGATTCTTTCAAATGGGTTTTTAATTCAATTAGCTAATTAAAGGAAATTAGTTATGACAAATAAGATAATGTTCAAGTTGTTGAAATTTGCAGATAATTGTTTCCACTTACAGAAAATTCTCTAAATTTGGGTGGGTGTTTTCAGTTTAATTCTAATTTCACTTTGTTCTTTTTCCAGAAAATCACTTCCCTATCACCTGTGGAATTCCGTTATAAATGGCATGATTTTCTTTTTCTTTTAAGGGGAGAGTCCAAGAGAGAATTCGCTTCACAATGACTCTACTCTGCCCTGTGAATATTAGGCAATGATCCTCCGAGGAAGGCTTTAGAATTTAGAAAACGTATTGGTACTAGAACCAAGAACTGGCGGATTTTGAAGACGCTATTGCTGTGTGAAATTCTACTTTAAGCTAGTTATTATAAGTATAATTTATTTTAAAACAAAAGGGAAAAAGAAAGCTACTTTTGATGTTACCAGCGAAGGTCGGTTTCTGACGCCGCCTAGTACTGTTCATTTCTCCTGGCCCCACCAGTATGTGTGTGCTGGGGGTGGGGTGGGGGGTGTCGTTGTGTCCTTCTTAGTTAACAACAAAAACAATATCAGATCTTGGGCTAAGGATCTGACCAAACAGAAAGTGTGATATGAATAAGATAAATCTAGCTTTAGGAAGCAATGACCCCCCTTGGTTGACTGAGATGATTAAAGCCCCTCGTGCTTAAATCTGCAGGGAAATTGTAGCAAAGCGGTTCCCACATGAACCAATACTGGCACTTACACCAAGAATCCCCCAAACCGAGCAGAAAGCGCGGACCCAAGGGGCAGCTCTAGAGGGAGGAGGGTGAGAAGTTAGTAACGATGCTTTGAGAAACCGAATCGCTGTCTCTCATTCCATTTCTCCTTTTCCTTTCATACGCCTCCCTCCCAAAAGAAAAAAAAAAATACATATCCACTGCCGCCTAAGTAGCTTGCGCTTTCTTTGCATCATTTAGTGCCTGATAATTGACGATGCCGGCCGGTCGCCCGTGGCCTGGGCTCAGGTTGGAGCCGCCGCAGCCCCTGACGTCAGCGGCCGCGCCGCCTGCGTCAGGTCCCGAGCAGCCCCCGGGTGGCCTGGACTGGAGCTGCAGGGGACGCGACGGGAGAGGCCCGGGCAGGGCCTGAGGAAACCTCAGAAGGGGCAAAAGGAACTCCCCTCGGCCCGTCAGAAAGTCCTGCGGCGGTTAGAATGCCAGCGTTTGTGGCTGGGGGACTCTTGGCCACCCCAGATCTGGAGGCCCCAACCCGGCGTAGGCTCCTGGGGCTAGACCAAGCTGGGCTTTCTAGAAAAAGAGGCCAGGGGGAAACGCAGAGCAAGTTTGTAAACAGCGAGCGTTTCCTTTATTCCACTCTTACATGAGTCAACGTAATATTGTTTTCCACAGACTCCAAAAATGTGGACCTTAAAAGATAAGTAGACCCACCGTTTCTGCCTCACTTGACCCGACTTGGAAGTTGGTACTCCCGTGGAGTTTCTCGTCTGTGCGCTGAACGCTGAAGATCAAAACCTGGGGGAGGAGGATGCTAGCAACCACCACTGAGGGGAAATGAACTGGACCTCGCAGTTAACTAGCCACAATCTTTGCTCTCTCCTTGCTCTCCTGCCTGCCTCCAACCTTTCCTTCTTTTCCCACTCTTCTCCTCACCTTTAGACCACATTGTACTACTCTTCCACGCTGAGTTCTCAAGTTTGTGGAAGGGCTTGATTTGCCAAAGGGGGTCTTGGCCTCTATGGTCCAGAAAAGTGTGTTCAATCCCCACAGTTGCCCATGTACTAAAGGGTTGGGGGACTCGAGTTTGGGGAGCCATCAGCCGGTGCTTCGGATCGAGTCTACAGAACTCCGTCTGGAACAAACCTCGTAGCTCTCGTGGGCCCTATCCTACCTGGATTTCTTCAACTTAGGCTTTTGGAGAATGATTTCTCTCCCTAGAATCCCTAAAGTATCTTTTTTTCATGATAGCAGTTGCCCTTGAGGACGGAGGGAGTGGAAGGTGAGACTCCCCGAGTAAAGATTTGAGGACAAAGCTGTTTTTTGTACTTTTTTTCCCTGGAATAAATTCGGGTCCCAGGAACTGCCTCTGCACGGCCCGAGAAAAACCGGCAGCGGAAGACAACACTCAGGTGCGGAAAACAACCACTGCCACTGCCACTGCCACTGCCATCCTCTCCCCAGGACAGCAGCTGAAAGAGGTCAGCCTTTGGAGTGCTGCAGGGCTGGAGAAAGAACGCGATTTCGCGTCGCCCTTCCGCCTCCACCCAGAGAGTGGCTGGGAACTCCGGCAGGAGCGAATTTCTCCCCCTCTCCAATTGAGAGCAGTTAGCGGGCTCTGTTATTAGGGGACAAACAAGAAAAGCATTTTCTGGGGGTGCGTTTTAAAAACTTAGAACTTTAATGACAACTTAAATAAAGGAACATCTTTCCCCCTAGTAAACAAATACTGGGGGAACCGCCTAACTCTCTAAGCAAGTGGTCTTCTGGTCCTGGCCGCAGCAACGTCTCCAACTCCAGCCTCATCTGTGAGGCCCAGGTTCAGCCGCGGCGCTGCACGCCGGCGACTTTGTAGCCAGCCTGCCTTCCCTTTCTGGGCTCCAAAGTCTGAGGATAAGCTGAACCAAATTAAATCGAGATGCGTCCACCTTCTAAAAGGCTTTAAAAACCTGTGATTAACCCCTCCCCATATGCCCCACTGACTGGCGGATATAAATTGTAACACTCTAGTATCTCCAGCTAGTAAAAAGAAAAAAATACATATGAATAACAACACACAAAAAATGCCGTAGCTGTAACACTGCCTTCACAGCCTTGACTGGTGTTGGGATTTCTCAGAACGTTAATTCATTTAAAAAAGATGATTAGTCTTGTTTATAAGCCTTGCCTCAAAGTGGCCGCTTGAGGGATTCAGGAATTATTCAAAGAAGGGTTTTGTTTTGTTGTTTGTTTCCTGTTGTCTCTCTCTCTCTCTCTCTTTTTTTTTTTTTTAGGAAGTGCCTTTTGCCGGATGTCCTTCGCTGCCCTTTTCAGGCAGCAATCCGCCCGCCTGACACTTGATTAAGCCTCAGGACTTAGAAAGATCATTTCCTCGAACTCTAATTTGAGCGAAATCTGGATTCAGAATGTAGGTTTACACGCCCAGCTCGAATGTCTAATGTATCAAATCCTCGTTAACGAACGGCCTGCTCCGTGGCCGTGTCAGCCAAAGGTCAGCTCCGTGCAACAGGGCAGCGTGGTTCAAAAGCCCTCTTCCACCACCCTGCCTTCTCCACCCAAATCCATCTTTCACATTTCAATAATGGAGCACACGAAGCTCCAAATAGAAATGCTAAGGTTGTTTCTTTTTTTCTTCTTTCTTCACATTAGTGACATGTAAATGGCGTGTCCCAAAGCAACTAGTGAAAATTAAGTTTATTTTTTCCAGGGCAAAGACAGTGGAATTAGTGAACAAAATAATTGTTGAAATGTCCTCAAGAGGCCCGTATATTTAAGAATTGGTGGGGCAGGGAAAAACAAAAAAAACAACAAAAAAAAAGAATTGGTGACTCTTAGAAATCTTAACATAATAATAATAATTTCACAGCATTCAAATGGAAACCACGAGTAAACTTTGTTGGAGACCTTAGTGATTAGAAATTGCTTAGGCAAAGGGGCAATTCCCCTCCTCTGCTGCCCCACTCCCCTTTTACAGACCATCAGAAAGCTTATTCTTAAAAGATAGCTTTGTTGTCCACAGGGCCAGGAAGATACAGGAGACCGGGGCTGGACCCTTTTCACCCTGGCCTCACTGGGGAGCCCCGGGACATTTCTGACTATCCTGGAGTCCTCGGCATTCACATACCCCAGCGGCAGAGGCCAAATTGGCACGGCTGCTCCCAATCAGCCCAACTTTTCGGCGCGCGCCTCAGGTCACGCGTGCGCACGCAGTCTCGGGCCGCGTCCACTGGGAAGGTGGCGGGGCAGGGTAGGGGAAGAACGCGACTTACCAGGTCTGGGGTCTAGATTTCGGGCAAGGTTGGCAGCTGAGAGAGGCCGGGAAGATAGTCCTACCGAAGACGGGCAACTGGGGCAGGGATAAGTCACGAATGGGGAAAGAGGGAAAACGCCTGTGCCGTTTGGGGTCCCCCTTCCCTTAGCCCCGGCCGGTGCTCCCTGCTGCCGCTTCCACAGACTAAGCTCGGCCCGGCCAGGGTTCAACCCAGAGCCCGCTTCATCGCCATCCAGCCTGAGCTGCCGACCTGGGGGACGCCTGGGGGCGGAGGAGGGGCGTCCCCACTCTCCAGCGGAGGAGAGGGTAACCACGCTGCCGGCGCAGAAGCTGGTGGCCAAGCTGATTAGCCGGACAGGTCCGCGGCGCCAGGCCGCTGGCTTGCAGACCCCGGCCGGCTCCCGCCTCCGCCCCTCCCTTCCTTCAAGTCCCTCGCCAAATGAAAAGTGTTCTTTGGGCCTTGGCCTTTTGGAGAAGACGCGGGAATCGACTCTGAGTTTGAGCTTTCTGTTCAGAGGGTGCCCCACACAATTCTTCATCTTTAGCTAGTACCCTGTAAAGTTTAGTTCGCCCTCCCCCATATTCAAACACAAAGGGACCCAAGTCAGGAAGGGGTTTCTTCTAGGGTGGACCCTGTGGCGGAAGTTTGATGGAATGAGGGGTTCTGCGCCCCTTTACCAGACGCTGGGCCCTCTGGCCTCTGGGCCTGAGACTGGAGAACTCTAATTCTTGTACCCTGGCCACTTTCCTTCCAGTCACCTGTAGTTAGGGGGAGGAGGGGTGAGTGTCTTCTACCAGGCCTCTGTGAGCCTAGCGCTCAGCGGTTGTGGGCGAGGGGTGGTGAGACAGGCAAAGAGGCCCACAGCAAACGCTCTTTGGCCATCCTCACGTTATTGAGTTCCCTGACTCAGAAGTTGGGTAGAAAGAAAGGCGTTGTCCTGGCAGGAATGTTTTCAAAACCCCCCTCCCAGCGTCCTCATGTTCAAAGCTTAAGACTTGGAGAATGGTGATTGTCAGGTAAATGATGCTATGGGCCCCGTATTCCAGAACTGGCACGGGTGAATCTGGCTCTGGGTTAGACTGCAGTGTGAACTGAGCAGTGACCCAAGGTCTCTCCGGTTGGCAGTGGGGGAAGTGAGAAGTAGACTCCATGAAATGAGTCTACCTGTTCAGTTGAAAGTAAAATCTAGAGGATTGGAACATGTCTGACATCATGGACCCTGGATTCTGACTGAAACACTCAAAGACATAACTATATAGATGGTCAGAAGAGAGTGTCCAGGGACCCTCCACTGCCCCTCCCCTGTGTTTATAAGTGTTGGCCACTCCACCAGGCATGTACTCACTCTGGAAATGTCAGTACCATGCCCACAAAATACCTCCCAATGTACAGAACCCCAAGAACCTTATCAGGAAAGGAAAGCAATAATCCAGCGCCTGAACCCCGGTTTCTCTCATCAAACTCTTCACTTTCCAGTCTCTAGGCCAGGGCAGTTCTTCCACCAATCACTATGTTTGCACCACCCAAGCACATTTGAGCTTAACAGGATTATCACACCTCACAGACATGCGAGCTGACTACTATTATTTGGAAAGGGTCAAGTGAAAACACTAGAGTAGTTCAACCTAATGGCTCCCAGCCTCCCGAATGGGGCGGTGGGAGGCTGGGGCAGAGTCGGAGAACCAGAGAAACTAGGAGAGGTGAGTGAGAAAGAGTGAGGATGAGACAAAGACAAGCAGACACCCAGACTGGCATCTGGGCAAAGGAAGAATCAGTAGGCTCTAGGAAAACACCCATTGGCGCCACCCTGCCACCTCGGGCCTCGGCTCTGTTTAGGGGTCTGGTCAGTCCAGAGAACGTCTCCTCTCCGAGAAGGTAAAAGATATGAAAACAGCCAGGGTGACAGCTCCCAGCTTGGGAGGGGATAAGAGGAGGAATCATCAGTGGACACGGTGTAAACCAGGAGCCCAGCCAGACGGAGCACAGGCTTGTGGCCCGCTGGGGCCTCGCACAGCCCGCAGTCCCCAGCCCCTGGCGACGAGACTCTGCCAGGCCCACTTGGCTAGCCGTTCCAATGGCTGCGGCCGCAGGTTGCTCGAGCCTGCGGTGTCCGCCCAGCATTGTGAACTCTGTTAAACCAGCGCGGTTTGAAAACAAACACGTGCAGCTTCCCCGCCACACTATTTTGGGAGCCAGGCCAGCCACTTTCACAGGCCGGAGCCTTTGCGCGGTTTCCTCCGCAGCCCTTGAGGGCGGGGGCGCATCATGCATATTCATGAGCACGTGGAACCGCGGCCACGGACCACGCATGCGCACTGTTCGCCCAGCCCGTCTTGGTGATTTGGAAAGCGCCCCGCGGGGCTGCGGGGTGGAGCTGGGGGCCGCTCACACGCTGCCGGCCAAGCCTTCTGTGGAGGTGCTGTCTGGGAGTCTATTTCACCGCCTACACCAACCCTCGAAATCTGTGTTTCTATACTTTCAAGAAATTCTCCAAGGCAAAAATTTCCTTTTACGCACACTTCACCCCACCCCTAACCTTTCTCCACAACTTTCAGTTTTCTTTGCCAGAGCTAGGATTTTCCTGGATGGACAGAAAAATTGAAAAAAAAAATTCGCGATGTGCGGTTCTTTCACTGTCTACGTTCCTGTTTTCTGGAGCTTAATGGGAATTGTAATACAAAAGACAGATGTAAAATAACAAATTTTTAAAAAACGTTTACGTTTCCTAAGGTCGGACGCCTTTGAAAGTGTGGTTTTGGTGGTGGCTATTGTTTTTAAAGATGTAATTCCAATATGTTTATACCCATGCTCGATAGTTGATTCTTGTGTATGCTGTAGGTGAAAATATCACTGTAACTTTCACAACCGTGGACTCTCCTGCATGTGCTTACACAGATGCCCTACAGCCATCAGAGGCAGCCAAAATATTGTGGACAGTTGACAGACAGTCGTCTCCGGTATCTTCACCGCCAAATGCCATTTCCATACTACACAGCTAAATCTGATTTCTTAGTCTTGAAAAACTCACCTTTAGTATGGCATCAATTGGAAACTTCATACTGTTTTCGTTCCTCACTCTACAACCTTAGGAACTGATGACAGATTTTAGCTTGCAAAGTAAAAGTAACCCCTGGTTTGGCCTGTTGTGTTTCCTCATGCTGAGGGAGAGATTCTGGAGCAAACCAGCCTTGCATAGGTTTAAGGTGAACATTATTCATATGTTGTTCCTGTTATACCATTATATTTGCTATAAACTTTCAGAAAAAGGCTGGAAGCATGTGACATAAGAGTGAGCATTTTTGTTATTTCTTGCCCCAAACTACTTTACACCATTTGAAAAAAAAATAGACTGCCATATGATTACCCCATAAAAATCTTATTTTCTATATCTAACCAGTTCAAACGGGTACATATTACAGACAATGATGGGGTGGTTAAAAAGCTAAAAGAGAGAGCACCATGGGTAATGTGAATCTTCTGTGGCTGAACTGGCACAAAGGGGATGAATCTTTCCATTGCCACTCTTTTTTCAAGAATTCTAAAACCAAAAAGAGTGATATCAACTGTGACCATCTTTATGAAAACAACACTTTTTCCCCCCTGCCGTGAACACATAGTTCTAAGAACTACACATGATGCTACAAGGAGGCAAAAACTCTGTACCTGGAGAAGAGGAGATAAATTTGTAGTTAGTATTTTAAGTTAGAACGGGAAAGAAATGTAACCTGGAAATGTGTAAGATCTGATGTCTTCATATGTAGTCCACAATCAAAGGCACAAGCTCAGTGCCTTTATTTGAGGGTGCCAGACTTCATACAAATAACTCTTCAAAATATCTTAAAACTGAATCTGCTCTTTAAGGTCCAGGGCCTTCTCCAAGTCATTTCCTGAAAAGCATTATGCTCAGGTACCAACTACACCAGCATTGACTCATAAGGGATCCCAGACACTAATTAACTGTTGGCCTCAAAAAAGGAACTTCTGGAAGGTTTGGGGGCTAAATGAGGTATTTGTGGGGTACAGTCCTGTTGCCAGCCCTTTAAAAGTTCTGAGAAAACTTCACAATCAACAAATAAAAATATCTAAATGCCAGACCCATCAGCAAAGAAGGTTAGAGCTATATTCATTGTCAGCTAAAGGCAACACACACACACACACACACACACACACACACACACACACACACACACACCATAAGCAGATGGGGCAATTGAAAGGTTATATCTTTCTTTTGGAGGTGGTTTGCTTCTTAAAGGTTAACGTGAATGCTTGACTTTAAAAAATCAAAATCATCAGCTGCAAATGCTTAAAGCAGTTGGGGGTAGCTTTTGAAGAAGAAAACAAAGGATCTGAAATGTTTGAAAATTACTTAGTCCCCATATAAATGGTGCTTGTATATTTATATGCTTTCTCTATAAATGTACACACACATACCACAACTCATTTCTCTTCATTTCTCAAATATGATTGCTTGTACTCAGGCATTTTCTGTTGATAAAACATAACTGTTTAATAACTTGTTAGTTGTTCTAACCATTTGATAGTATCCAGAATACAATGCAGTTGCAATATGAACCAGGACGGCCTTCGAGCCTAAGTCAAAATCTACAGCTACACACAGAAACCAGCCATTTGCAGCATCTTCTGCTCCTGCTAAATAGAGTCTAACAATATATTTCGCTGTTCACATTCATGTATTTCAAAACCTAATAGCCCATGAAGAAAAGTATGAAGAATACATCTCAAGAAGCAGACATTAAAGGTACCAGCAAAATAATAGACTACATTTAAGTTTGAAGCATTATTTTGGGCAACATACATCATTAATGACTTTTTATTTGTGGTGGGTATTGAAAGAGAGAATTCAGAGGGGGGCTGGTATGAATGTTGGCTTCCATTACAAAAGTTACTTTCCTGTGAGTGAGATAATTCACAAATATACACACACAGTACTCCGGAAATGGTTTTCAAAAAATTATTTGGCCTTCAAAGTCTAAATAAATATTTGAAGTATCAAGTAGTTCTGAAGTAAATATTTACCCCTAAAATTTATCTTTAAAATATCCTACTTAAATCATGTCATAGTGTGATATTTAATTATTACACTATGCTATTAAAGCAATAGAGGCATCAGGTACACAACAAGACTTATAATTCCAAGTTTGCAGTAAATTGGAGGAATGGTAAAAGCAAAGATCATCTTATTATTTACTATCTTCTTAAAGGCATTAGCAAAATTACAAAAGTACCATTATTATTATGAGTATGATTATCATACTTGTATCAGGTTATATCAGGTTCCCAGACAATCTGATCTCAAGAATTATTAATTCAGGTGTTATCTTGCCTAGAGAGATAAGCTGTCTTTACTCCTCTTTCTAACTATTGGACCCAATGTCTGGAGTCACTTCAAATAGTACTCTTGTTAATAAATTTCAAACCTCTAAGACCAATTGGGGCCAGCTTTTGGTTCACAACTTTTTGGAGCTAGCAGTAATTCCTGCTTCAACTTCCTTAAATCTCTCCAAACATTGCAAGGTGGCGCTCTTTTCATGAAAGGTCAATATTACTGTTATAATCAGAATACCATTTTTAAAAAAGTTAAACACCACCATCCCCAGTTTTTCATGTGCTACAGGAAGTGCAGCAAATCTCTTCCTCAGCAAAGAATATTTGTTGACTAAAAGTGACAAATACAAATAGCAAGAGATGAAAGGACAAGTCAACAAAGGATTTTTAAAGAAAATTTAACATTTTTATTCTGTAACTGGTCAAACTTCACTCTAAAATAGATGTATCTTAAAAGGTTTTCATACTTTGTGGGGTTTCCCCTCATGTTTTCCTTGACAGAGTCAATATGGCCTGTGGCTTTCTGAACACACATAGTATATTAAAGAAGCAGGTCCACTTTCCTCCTTGCCCACAGACAGCTAGGTCAGTTTCTGCCGTCGGCTCTAACACATCCACACCCTTGCAGCTACAGCCAAGGGCCTGATTTGTGATCTCTGGCTACGTTGTCTGCCTAATGGGGCGATCATGCAAGCTACAACCAGAAACAAAGAAGCCTGCGTTCCAACCAGCGCAGCTAACTTCACGGAAGCAGCATAGCTTGCAAATCTATCAAACTAAACTGCAAGAAAGACAATCTGATTTAGAGAAAAGGCGTTCTGCTACAGTCATTAAGCACAAGTAATTTAGATTTTTTTATATTGTCTCCTCATTTACAAATTTACTGTATCAACGCCAGCCAATGGAACGAATTTCTTAAGTAAATGAGAAATAAATAAAAGAGATAGAAAGATAATCAAATTACATAAAATAAACCTCTTCCCTAGATGTATTTTTGAGAGAACTAATAATAGTGGCAAAATTATAGGAATAATAACATATAATAGGAAGTAATTAATTTAAATTAGTATCATGTTTGAAGAAATATAAGTGAAATGCTTTATGGACGTTTACTTTTGTACAAAGAAGGAAGGCCTGGAAAAGCATGTATTGACATCCTGAAAATTAGTTATGGCCATAAATAGTTTAATTGAAGACAGCAAATTTAAAATATGATATTGTAAATCTGCAACTTGGTTTCAGCCTGGGGAATTTAATTTGGGGGGCAGCGGAACCTTCCCTGCAAGTTCATTTGAAACGCTGCAGAGCAAGCCCCTGAGCTTCTGACAATTCGCCTACATTAATATTGATGTCGCCTGTGCAATCTATTTCTGTTATTTTTATGGTTGTTATTCTACGTCTGCAAAGGTCATTTAAATTATACTGCGGCCGAAAATTTGTTTCATAAATTTTGATATAAATACTAATTACATCCTCTCAGAGAGCCAGCAGGGTAGCGTTCATTTATCACGTTTATATGACCTGCAATGACAGAAAGGGAAGGCTAGGGAGACTGGAGAGCTTTTCCGGAGACCCACTAAGACAGGCAGAAGAGGCAGCAGGTTGCTGGTGGGTGAAGAAGAAATTCCTACCACAATCACTGAGATTTAAGAATCTTTAATAAGGTACGAAAGGTTACCAAACAGTTCTGGAAACTAAAGTGTACATACGAGTTCTTCTAGCCATAAATATTGAAGAGCTGTAACATGGATAAACCGGCCCTTTACATGCGGATAAATATGGAAACTAGGAATTATATACATTATGTGGTTGTATCTTTTGCCAAAAGTAACGGACAGTTATAGTTTATATCTTTTTAATATCACTTTACATAAACAAATGGAACAATTTGACACGCAGATCCAGGCTCGGACTATACGAATTCTTGACAGGACGTGAAACAACATTTTACTGCACTAAAGTACTTAGACTTTGGGACGAAATGTTTGCACTTTATACAAAAAAAAAAAAAAGCACATTAATACCAATAATATTCTGTTAGGTCGACGTGGAGACTGTAATCGTACAAAGTAATTCACATTTTGGTACACATTTACTAGAACATTCTTGCCATTCAGTACAAACAGTTGGCTTTCGGCCGCCCACCCCTCCCCCTCCCCCTCCCCCACCCGCTCGGCCCCTCCCCCTCCCCAATGCAAAGACCACAACTCCACGATCCCACCCACCCGCTCCAACCAAGATATAACTATTTACAGAATTCAACAGTACAGTTTTAAGCTAATAATTCTGTATTTACAAGAAAGCAAAGCAAGAAAAAAAAAAAAGGAAGCCCTAGAGAGCCCGTTCTGATCAGACAAGAAACTGGCCTCCCGAGTTGGCGGCATTTGGTCCGGCAGCCGCCTCCTCCTCGACCCCCCCCCACCCCCCCCCCGCACCAGGGCTACCAAGTCTTTTCCAAAAAAAAAAAAAGAAGAAGAAGAAGAAGAAAGAAAGAAAAGAAAAAGAAAGTAAAAGAAAAATTTTAAAAAGGTTTGATGCTTCCTTTCTCTTACTCGTCCTAGGTCTATTGGCAAATTTAAAAAAAAATAGGATTGCGGGATCTGTGTGGGGGCTGTTTTTATTCGCAGGGTTCTTTCAGTAATATTCTGTGTACGCGTGTTTCAGTCTCTTAAATAGGGGTTTGTTTGGTGTTTTGTTTCTGATTTTAAACGTACCATTCGTTAAAATTGGAAGAGAGAGCGCTGTGGCCGGCTGTGTGGTGGACCGCGGAGGAGGAGGGTGACAAGGAGCTGGTGGTCGGGTTGTCTGTGGAGGGAGACACGATGGTGGGCGGCGTGGAGGACTCATAGCCCGAGCTGGCGGCCGGTGAAGGCTGCGAGCCCTGCGAGGAGGATTCGTGGACCTGCAGGAATAAAGTCTCGTTTTTACAGAGATAAAGAGCCCGCGCGGCGGCCACCCTGAGCGGGTGAAGGCCGCGTGCACCCCTGCTCCTGCAGCCCTGGATCCCCCTGAATGGCCAAAGAGGCCGGACCAGCCGGACTTGGGCTTGGTTTTTCCTCCACTGCCCTGTAGAGGCCGTGCTCCTGGCAAGGACAACACCCCCAGGGCTCACAAAAGAAAAATTGGTCTGAGAAGGGGAAGACTCGATGTGAGGCCAGAACCTGGAATAGTTCCCTGCCTGAACTTTGCTTGCCGAGGTTGAGGTGAGCAAGAGCTCAGGCCTGGGCGCAAGCCCCCAACTCTTCCGCTCAACGCTGCCAGCCGCAATGGCGGCAGCCTTGGCAGAGTCAGCCAGATGCTAAAGTCCTAGCTCCCTAGCTCTGGGCCAAATTCAGTGACGACGGCCTCTGCTCAAATGCTCACTTCTTTTCACTTTTATTATGAAACAGTGAATTTCAAACGGCCTTGGCTCCCGCACCGTTGTCCGCTTTTCCAGCCCCCCGCCCTACTCTCTCTTACCAGCCCCACTCAGCAGAGTGGAACTGCTTCCTCTGGCTCCCGCCACCGCCTGCCTGTCACTAGCCGCCCGACCCCGGCCTGAGAGCTTAGAGGGCTCCTTCCTCCAAGGTGGGCGGCGAGAGAGCAGCGATTACCTTCATGTGTTTGCGAAGCGAGCTGGGGTGCGTGTAGGATTTGTCGCACATCTTGCAAAGATAGGGCTTGTCGCTCGTGTGCACGTGCATGTGCTTCTTGCGGTCGCTGCTGTTAGCGAATCGCCGGTCGCAGCCCTCGAACTCGCACTTGAAGGGCTTCTCCCCTGGTGCGAAAGGAAACAGAGGGGTCTGATTAGAACAAATCCCGCGGCCGTTTTTCAAAAATTAAAGAAATGGAAAAAAGTAAAACAAAATAAAAAGCCAGCAGCCCCGGATTAGCACTTTGCAAGCTTAGAAACCTGGGACTTCAATAAATTCATTTATGTCCAATGGAATTATAAATATCTTAACTATATTTTAACTCCCAATACATTAGGATCTACATTTTATTTTTAGTTTTAAAAAAATGTTATTAGTGATAGTCTTTTTTAGATTCCAAAGTAGCAAAGATTCCAAAGCAGCCTCAGGTCTGGAAGCTGGTTTTTCCGCTGAGGGCTATACACACAGTTTCGGGTTGCTTCTACCTAGCTCTTGGTTTCTAGTTTTCATGTTGGGGCCGATTCTCCTGCTGTTTTGCTCTTCTCTCCTCCCCCTACCCCCTCCCCGACGCTCCACACCCCCTTATCACCTCCCCCACCCCACCCCCTACATACATTCACATTTTCATAGGGTAATCTGGGCCGGAGGGAGCTCCGCGCCTTAAATTCTTCCTTGACTTGGCCATTAAACCTGAAGTTCCAAGCTTGGTTCTTAAACCTCTCCCGTGCAAACCAGAACAGGGAAGGAGATGGAATCTACAGCCTTGTGGGCACAAGGGGCCCAGAATGTCCAGCCTGACCCCAGACTACAGCCCTGAGCTCCCCGGGAACTTTTTTTTTTTTTTTAACTGTTGCCGACCTGTGCCTTTATTATTTTTAAAGGCCAAAACAGGGTCTCCGGTGTTTTGAAAATAGCTCCCATAA
Source organism: Lemur catta (assembly GCF_020740605.2). NCBI lineage: Eukaryota > Metazoa > Chordata > Mammalia > Primates > Lemuridae > Lemur > Lemur catta. Next base: position 178,276,500 of record NC_059128.1, on the reverse strand, counting down.
AATCTAATTGACAAAAACGACTTCTAGTCTTCCACCGACTCTCTCCACCCCGCTAGCCCACTCTTAAAATCAGTCACTACTAAAATTGGGCTCTTCAAATATGAATAAGCCTCTAAAAGCACCTTCAATCCTAAATTACTTCCTTTCCCCCTGCCTTTCTGTTTTGTTTCTTTCTACGTCCCTTAACCCAATCTGTTCAATTTTCTCAGCCCTTTCCTTTGGCAAAATCCTCAATGAAGTGTGTGGAGAGGGATGTTGGCAGCAAGCAAGCCTTTCGACTTGTCTGCAGCCTAAACGGCTGGCGCCTCTGCAGCTGCCCAGAGCCGGTCACCTCTCCAGGCTTTGAGCGCACCAAGGGATCCACCACACCAGGCTTGGCTTCCTATTCTCCCGACCTTTTTTGATCCTCATTTTTAAAATCTTTATCCCCATATCCTTCTCGTTCGTCCTCTCACTTTTTTTTTCATAATTTCAAGCCCCAAACTAAAAATTAGCGCACACTTTGCCTACCTCCTAGAATCTGACCCGGGGGACCCACCGAGGCTGGGTTTGTGCCCTGGCCGCTGACTTTCGAATTTTGGGACCCAGGCCTAGGATGGGGGTATAGGGGTTGTAAAGCTGTTTCCGTACCTGTATGCGTCCTTTTATGGATCTTTAAGTTCTCGGAGCGCGCGAAGACCTTGCCACAGCCAGGGAAGGGGCAGGGGAAGGGCTTCTCACCCGTGTGCACGCGGATGTGGTTAACCAGTTTGTATTTGGCCTTGAAGGGCTTGCCCTCGCGCGGACACTCCTCCCAGAAGCAGATGTGGTTACTCTGCTCCGGACCGCCGACGTGTTCCACCGTGACGTGCGTGACCAGCTCGTGCATGGTGCTGAAAGTTTTGTTGCACGACTTTTTGGGGTTGGCCAGCTGCTCCGGCTCGATCCACTTGCAGATAAGCTCTTGCTTGATGGGTTGGCGCATGTATCGAAAGAAAGCGCCGGCGCCGTGGTGCGCGGCCATGTTCACGTTCATGGGCCCGTAGCCGTGCAGTTGCGGCGCGGCATAGTGCTCGGAACGCGGGCTGGTTACTTGCCCGTACTGCTCGGGCCGCGGGTACATGTCCCCCGAGAAGCCGAGCCTCATCTGCCCGTTGACCACGTTGGGCGACGCGTGGCCCGCCGCCTGCTCGTGAAGCCCGGGGAAGAGGAGGTGGCCCGCGGCGTCCGTGTGGCCGTGTGGGCCCCCGAAGCCCCCAGCCGAAGCGGCGAAGAGGCTGTGCTGTGCGCTGGCTGCCGCTGCCGCGTCGCCAAATCCCCGGTTGCGGAACAGAAAGTCCCGCGTGGAGTTGAAGGCTGCGCTGGAATAGGAGCCGACGTGGCCCGGGTGGTGGTGATGGCCCAGGGCCGCGGCAGCCGCGTAGCCCGGCGCCTGCGACGTGAAGGCCGTCTGGCCGGCCGAGGCCAGTTCGTGCGAACTGGGGTTGAGCTTGAAGGCGCCCATGCCGTCGGCGAACGGGTTGATACCCAGGCCCACGTCTCGCTCGGCCACGTCGCCCGCCGAGTGGTGGCGGGACGCGCCAAAGGTGGTCACGCCGATCGCTGGGTACTGGGGGCCGGCGTCCAGGAGCATCGTGGCTGCTCGGGGCGAACCCCGGCCTCCCCCGCCCCCCCCCACCCTCTCCCGCCGAGGAGGGAAAATCGGGAGGAGGAGGAGGAGGAGGAATGAGAGGCGGAGGAAGAGGAGGAAGAAGAGGAGGAGGGAGGGGTGTCGACCCACCTCGCGAAGTCCTAGCCTGCAGGCAGCAGCGAGGCGCGCCCGGGCGCTCGCCCGGCCAAACGCTGGGAAGCCGGACGGCTGCGGGCCGCGAGTACCACAGGCTCCAGCGCCCGCCACGCAGACCCAGCCGGCCCGGCTCACACTTTCTCGCCGTTCAGTCTCTGCCGAGAGGGCCCTGCGTCAACGTTGCCCGGGGGAAAGCATGGAGCATCTCAGCCCCCCAAAAAAACTTCCTCCTGGATTTGTAGCATAGAGGAATGTGAGCGACAGAGCCGTGACTGCTCGCCGCCTCTCCACCTCGCGCCGCGCTCCCCTCCTCACTTTTCCACTAGTCCCTCGCCCTTTCTTTTCTCTCTCTCTCTTTCTCTCTCTCTCCCTCTCCTTTCTCACAGGCTTGTCTCCTCGCTCCTTCACTCTCCTTTTTTCCCTCTCTGCTTTTTGCAAAAAAAAAAAAAAAAAAAAGTGGGGGGGGGGAGAAGAAAGAAAGAAAAAGCCAAAGAAAAGGCGCAAATCATGCACAATATTGTCTTTTGCGGTTTATCTTCCTGGGGAGAAACTTTCACCTCCTCAGCCGGGCGGTGAGCGCGAGACTGATAGCAGCAATCATTCCTGCAGATAAATGAATTGAAAGGACGACACCGTCCCCCCCTTGATGAATGGGAGCAGGGGGAGGCGTCACGTGCTGCCGACGCGGCAGCCCATTGGTGCGCCCGCACTCCCCCCGCCTGCAGCCGCCGCGCCAACGGAGGGCGCGCCGAGGCGCCGCGCGCCGCTCATTGGCCCGCCTGCCTCATCAATCCCAGGTATTGTAAAGCGCTTGACATCCCCTTTTGACAAACAGGGCTGCCAGGAGTAGCAACTTTTTTTTAGCCAAATTTTTTCCCTCTTCTCACGGAAAATTTTTTTTGCCACGATTCCTTTTTCTTCTCACAGTCATATACATTCCCCCCACCAGCCCCTCGCTCGCTCTCGCTTGCGCTCGCTCTCGTCCTGCCTCAAACCTGCTCTTCGCTGAGCGTTCCGAGACTTCAGGCGTCTCTGAGACCAGGAGGCGGGATGGGGCTGGTAAATACAGCAAAGGCACTTCCAGAATGTCCCGATTCAGCAACTTTCTTTGCTTTCTTTCCCGGTTCCCCCCTTCAAGGGCAGCAAAGCAAGCTTTTGTTATTTGCTCCTTTTGAAGTTTGCTTCCCTCTTGCCTGTTCCCCCTCCTGTTTATAATTTAAGATCTCCGGAGCACACGGGCACTCCGCTCTCTCTACAAGAAATGTGATTTCTCAGTGTAACCGGTAGCCTCGATTTTTCTCACTTTTATCAGATCAGTCAGACTTCCTGCGCACCCCCCACCCCAGCCAAACAAACACAGGTGAATGAGAGCTCTGAACTTCCCAGGTTGTTGAGGTTTGATTTTTTTTTTAATGGGAAATGTTTCTGTCAATTTTCTCTTATTTTTCCCTTTCTTGCGTTATTTTTCTCTTTTCTCCCTTTCCCTTGTCTCCCACATCTGCCCCAGCTAACCCTCTCCGTTTGCGCTCCTGTTCCCAACCCGGGCCCCTTTCATTCAGGTAAAACTGTAAATTTCCCAACGCGCCATTGTTCATCTGGGCTGCCCAGAGCTCCCTAGAGATCCCCAATACTTTTTTGGTATTTAAATCCCCAATAGATAGGACCAATGTAAATTTTGTGACATTCAAACCTTTTCTAGTTCACAAATCAGTCACCCTTGTCACAGTTATTGAAATTCCGCAACTCGCCACACCAGGACGGTGGAAAAAGCGGGCGCGGTCTTTGTTGCCGACCAGGCTTTTGATCGCCAGAGAAAATTTACTTACCTTCAGATGAGTGAGCAGAAAAAGAAATAACACTCCCTTTGATTTAGTTAGGAAAATGCAGACACTTGGATTCAGTGCAAACATACAACACTCGCTTGTTTTCGCGATGCGGCCCTCGATTAACCTGTCTTTGCCTAGCGCAAAGTCTATTCAACAACTGCGCCTAGTTGCTTTTTGTCCCGTCCACAAAGAGCCATTGACTATATATTAAAATGATTGTTGAAAGGTAGAGAAGTATAGCACTTAAAAGCAGAAAAAAAAATCCCTGTGACTCAATCAATTAAGCCGAGCAACATTTATGCATTTCAAAAAAATGCACGCGGATGCTGGGGGTTGGGGGATGAAGGTTGCATTTCTCCGTGGCTCTCTGTTTAAAACCCAGCAGCCTGGGCCGAGGGTTTAGTCTAAGCGTCTGCATATTCATTAGGTCTAATTATTTTCTAGTAAGGAAAACACAAAAAGCCAAGAGTCGGAATCCTTCAATTTGCCCTTTGTTTCTAACTTCATTTGGCTTCTTTGCAGCTGAATCAGAGCCCTAAACTCTTTTTGCGAACAAAGAAACCTCAACTCATCCTTTCACAGGCGGCCGGGTTAGGAAACTCACCAGTGCCTGGGCAAGGAGAAAATGATAATGAATATTTTTTTTTTTTTTTTTGCCCGGTCGCCAGTGCGGATTGCGCAGGCTGGAGTAAGGCAGGGTCAGGGTCCGCCGCTCCTCGCCTTTCTGGTCTTCTGACCGACTAAATTGTCGTTTGGGACTGGCCGAGCGGGGCTGCCCTTTCCTTGGGTTCTTCGGGCTCAAAAGTCCACTTGTGTATCTGGGATGATTTCCCGGTGTCTGAAGGGACCTGGCTGAGCATTTGCGCTCGTGCGGGGAAATAGAAATTCGAAAAGGAAAAAAAAGTCAATTGTTCCATTCCCAGCAACAAGTCTGAGTCCACAAGCTCAGCATTCTCCCACCAACTTTGAGTGGAACAGAGTGAGGAGTGGAGGGAAAAGGCTGGGACTTGGCTTTTTTTTTTTTTTTAAGTATTATGCACTTTGTTAAAAAAAAAAAAAGATATATCGGAGCAGTTCAGTGTTTTCTGCTGCCTACAAGGGGAAGTGGGATCCTGCTTTCCCTGGAGTTGTGAAAACCTTATCTGCAAGGAAAAGTTTTCTCTAGAGACTGTATTCCTCTCATTAGGGAGAACAAATATTGAACCCACCTCGCCTGCCTTTCAAAAAAAAAAAAAAAAACAAGGGAGGGGACCTGAGGGGGAAGGGTGGCCGCTAGGAGGGGGAGAGGGAAAATAATTCTTCAAAAAAGAAATCAGTCTTCTCCTCTTCAGTCCGCGGAAAATCCAACGGGGACGTTGACAAGAGGGTATTTTTAGGAAACGCGTCCAAATATACAGGGTAAGAGTGAATGTGAGAAAAAAAAAGTTGTGGGTTGTAGAAGTTATCAAGTGGGATTTGCGGCGCTCTCTGCAGGAAACGCGAGCGGCTCCAGTTCAAAGCCACATGCACCAACGTGACATATAAGCCATTAAAATATCATCCTGACGGCTCATTTCTGCTTCATCATACATTCCCTAACTGCTTCCCGAAAGCTGGAAAAGGAGAAATGAAGGATGACCGCCTCGCTGGAACCACAAAAGAGAGGCTTGGAGGGGTTTGTGGTCCCCCCTCTGCCAACCCGAAGTGATGTGCAGAAATGAGGCGACCCCGGCAACAGGTGGAGTGGGGTAAGTGCGTGAGTCCAACGGGCAGACAGGAGAGACTTATACTCCCAGAAGCAGCCGTAGCAAGCTTCCTCATGGGAGGCCGTTGGCACCCAGACCCCAGTGGGGAAAGAGGCCCAGCCAGACTTTCTCCCCCATCTCCTCCTTCATTGCTCCCCCCAACCGTGGTTATAGGCCCCACCCCACTGACACTAAGGGGAGGAGGGGGCCCTTCTGCTGAGGGGTAGCGCTGAAGATGAGTCCATCTCTTCTTCCCAGGAGGAGGGGAAGAAAGGGGGACAAAAGGGGCTCCCACAGGCATCGGAACCAAGCGTAGCTTGTTGCCCCACCTGTCTTCCCTTCTCTCCTTGTAAATTGCCTGGGTGCCCCAACATGAGGACAAGAAGGATAATAGTGGCCTGGATTTTCCCTCGCCAGAAGTGAGCGCCCCCCCCCACCCCGAGTTCCGGAAGGGGGTCCCTGCAGGCAGCTTTTTCTCCCTGCCCCCCCACGGGGATAGCCCAGAGAGTCTTGGCTTTCCCTCTCCAGGGTCAAAGAGCCAAGTTAGCCCAGCGGGCAGCAAGACGATGGAACTTCTCTGCCCTAACCTGACAGCAGAGGCGGGTCCTGCCTCAGGACGCTGACCGCTGGGATTCGCTCTCTGTGCGCGGCCGGCCGTGGTTTCGGGACTTGGCTTGCTTTTTCCCGGTTGCAAACGAGGTCTGTGACTAGCTCTCTGGGAAACAGGCCGCAGCTCCTAGGATTCTGGCCACTACCCTGGACCCAGGGGCATTGGAAATTAGGGGCAAGTAAGAAGGGAACAAAGTTGGTCTGTGAAAGAAAGCTAGGACTTGCTCGAAGGCTGGACCTAAAAGTTTGGGGTCTACCAACGACCCACAGGAACAGCTGGGAGTCGGCAGAGTATTAAGAATGGAGAGAGGGCCTTAGGAAGGCTGCACCTCGGCTGGCACTGTCTCCCGAAAACTCCTTTGGGATTCCAAGGTCATATTTCTCTCCGCTTTCCGACCCTATTTGCATCACAGTGACCCACGCTACTGCACCGCTTTCCCTTCCTCTACCTCAGCTACCTGCAGGTTGGGGGAGGGTAGGATTCAAAGGAAGGGTCAAATGCCCAGGCTGATCCTGCGGGTGATCCACTGATGCAGACTCTACTCTGGGTACCGGGAGGCTTCCCAGCCTTCAGCCCCGAGCTAGGGAACCTGAGCTCCTCTCTCTAGGAAACAGGAGGAGTAAAGACCCTTGCACAACCCAGTCTCACAGCTCAACATCCCGGGCGCTTGAAGGCCAGATAGAGGGATCCAGAAAGGAGCGAGGTGCAGCTGGCAGCAGCAGACAGTGGGCAGAGGCGGGGAGCCAGTTCTTCTCTGGCTCTTGAATTCCCAGTTTAGGGCTTTTGCTCTGCGCCCTCCAGGGCCGAGCTGCAGCGGACAGGCGACACGCCTTCGCTGCCGGGCCTGAGGATTAATCAGTGTGGAGTGGGTCGGGAACTGAAGCCGCTGGCTGCGGCTGACCTCTGACCTTAGGCAGGCCTGCACCGGCTAGGTGGGTCCCACAACGTGCAGATTCTGCAGCCCCCCAAATAAAAATGGTGCCTTTTTCACATACCCTGCGCCCCACCTTCTTGGCTCTCATATGGCACTATCAATCACTGGGGCTCCCTGGCACCCTTTCCTCTTCTGAAGGTTCGGGCAAGAAGACAGATTCTAAAAGGTCTCCAGGATGTGCTCCTGACTGGGAATTTTGTGGCCTTGGCTGGTGTGGGGAGCAAGCATTGGGGAAAAACCAAACCGAGACCTTTTTGAGACTCCTGTATCTTGAGGTTGGTGGGGACCTCAGGTCCAGGGGCCCAAGGACCGTTTCCAAATTCTCTCATCCCTCCTTTAATGAGATGACTGGCTTGCTTGCTTGCTAAGTGGTGTCAGAGTTTGAACTAAAGGAGATGTTTATCATGGTTCCTTATACAGGCAGGATGCTAGAACTGCCAAAGAGCCTCTTAAGGTCCCTATTGCCTGCCTTAGACCAACCTCTGCACCATTTGTTTGCATGTCTATGGGTTTGTAATACACAAAGGGCTGACAGGACCTAGGGCAGAAGTGACCCAGACCTCTTAGAAGTCGGGCTGGGGCAGCATCGTGGGTGGACAGAGGTCTCTAGGGAACCTCACACCCATTTCCCTCGGAAGAAAAAAGTAAATTCTATTATTGCCAACCAACCAGGACTTTTCCGTGCCAGACATCCTGCCATGAGGAAATTTCAGAGCGAGGACGCCCAGCATGCTGCCCTTCTGTTGGAATGCAAAGTTGGGCCTCCTTTCTTTCCTGATTTGTGCTGGAAGGAGCTTATAACCTTTGGGAAAGGATGCCTTTTGGTTAGAAAGAATTGAAAATAAATAAAACCTTCCGGGAAAAGGTGAGTCTACTCCCTACCTCCCAGGCCTGGACCTAGAAAAAAAGGGAAAGGGAAGGTTGAAAACTGCCAAGCTTGTTGGAGTCCGGGTTGGGGGTTGAGGGGGAGAGAAAGAGATCTTTGCGTATAGAGAATTGCATACCGTTTGAGATAACAGAGTCCCACTTGGATTTGGCCTGTAGTTCAACAAGTATAACAACCGCTTATTCTGTAGGCTGCAGTGTCAAGACACACAGACATCCTCACTGACTGAGGACTTGCTGTGTTTGTCCAGCCTGAGACCTTTTCAATGACTGTTTGTCTTTCTAGGCCAAATTGAGGGTCAAGGTTGCATAGATCACTTCTGTTTGGCTGTTCGACTGCCTTCAGCCTTGCCTGACAAATACAGAGGTCCTCAGTATGGTTTTAAGAATTTAAGATGGCCAATGGCTTGGTAGCTTTAGCCACAAAGTGAATCTGATAAGTAATGCATATACCTTTGGGGAGTGTTATTTCTACTGTTCTCAACTATGAAATGGGGACAGTCTGGCCCAAATGATAAAAGCAATACCTTTTTAATCTGGTGAATTTTATAATAACTTTGAAAAATCAAGCAGTGATGGGTCTCCCTAATGGGTCTGGGGGTGTGGGAAATACGTAGCTAAGTGTTCCACACAACCATAAACAGAACAGCATATGAAAACCTGCAAAAAAATTCCCCTCCTCTCAGTTCCAACATTTCTAACTCAAATTTTAACCTGCCAACCTCTCAGATAACAGTGGGCTTTCCCCACCACACCTCATTAAATTCAATTAATAAACTTGGAAAAAAATAATGGGGATTCCAGTAAATTCAAATTCTAGAAGTTATGGATTTTTGAGCACTGACTGAAAGAGTGCTTACTTGTACTTGCCAGTCAGGACAATAAATAAGTTTCAGATAAAAGTCTAGTTGGAAAATCATTGTTTTCAATATTTTTATCACTAAAGATATATTATTTTTCAATAAATATTGGGCAGTTCCTAGCAAAGTCCTTTTCTTTAGCTTCCAAATTTAAAAAATGATCAAAGACTGAAAGACTATCTTTAGACCAACACCTTTTTTCATTTATACATTCAGGCCAAAGAATCTTGCCACACAAACATGTATGAAATTGTTTAACTAGTGACTGTTACTGTTTTCTTCCCAAACAGGCTCAAACTCAGAAAATGAGATACAAGACTTCCTTGGTGATGAGGAAACGATTACGGCTTTACAGAAATACTCTGAAAGAGTCAAGTAAGTTAAATATCCTCTTTTGAATACTGGTTCGCTGAAGTCTTTTAGTTTTTTTGATTTTTAAGTAGTAAGTTTTGTTTTGTCTTTTGATTATGTTGGATTGTGGGTTTGGGGGTGTGTCTCGAGTTCAAAGGAAACTTAGAATAACACCTTGGTGTTTGATACATTTGCACACAAATCAATGACAGAATGTCCCACAGGCAGCTGGCTAATCCCCCTCAATGCCTACTCATCTGGATGTTCTAGAATTAATATTTGATGACTCTCTCATTGAAACAACCACCCCTGACCTTCCGCAATTCCACTGTCACATTATTCTATGACATATTCATCTTGAATTCATTTCCGGATGATTTGATTGGAATGAGGTTTGACATGTATTGGCTTCCATAAAAGAAGCAGACTTTGATCTTGGTGATGGGGTTTACATGATATACATCATCTTTACCAGGGACACCAGCCTTCTGCAATGTGGCAGCGACGACGTTCCCACAATGTGGTGTCTGAACAGGGAGTGACTGACAGCCGCTCTGTCAGGAATACCTTCATTGTGGAGAATTTAATTTAATATTCCATTTAGAATAAGCATATGATTTAGGGTTGGATGTTTTCCCTTCCAGGCGTCTAGTTTTCTTCATTTCAACTACACCAGTGGCTGATAGTTGTCTCCAAAGATGTTCCCTTCTTGGTAGGCAAAACAACCATCTTTATAATAGTTGAATGGACAACTCAGAAAATGGCTCTCTTCTATTATTTGGGAATAATTTGATGGCAGAAGTCGATAGAGGGGGGAAGGGGGGGGAGAGAGAGAGAGAGAGAGATGTTGTTATTATGTAAATTCAGTTGTTTTGAGTACTTAATGCTGTTTTGGAAGATCCTTTGCAATGTTTCCTAATCTTTTGTCACAGAACATTTTGCAGAATTCTTGCTTGAAAGTTGAATTCTATCCAAGTATATTTTCAGCTTCATTAATGATGATTAAAGCCCAAATTTCCATAGCAGAGAAGAAGAATATCCTCCTTTATTTCCAAAATCCTGATAGTTCTCATCTCCTTTGCACAATTTGGGCTTAGACATATGGGCAGGCTCCTGCAGCTTAAATTATTTCTTTGCATAAGACTAGAGACAATCTTCCACTGCAGGCATCCTGAAGTCTGTCTGTGAATGGCCTCTAAAGAGATTTACCTCTTGTTTAGGGTGTCAACCTGGCCAGAAACAGGGAAGAAAGAACTGAACAAGTGACTGCAGAGCCAGATGCAGAAGATTCATGTAACAAAGCTTGTGCTTGACCAGCCTGTGTGCAGTGGCCCTCAGTTCTTGGACCCTGCTTTGGGCATAACCTTCAACACATAATCTCATTTAACATTGCTTAAGAAATCAAAATGGAAAAATAGCCTAGCTATTATCTGCAATCTCCTCCATTTTTTTTTTTTTTTCTTTCTAAGGGAGAAATTTGGATGAATGACATGAAAAGCTCTGGCCGATGGTAGGACCACCAAATGTCTTATTCCTAGAAAGTTGGACTAGAAAAATCACTTGTCTATGCCATTGCATCAGTCTGGCTGGAGCAAGTAAAAGTGATTAGGGTATGAGTCTGGGCACTGGTCTGCAGAAGCTCTGAAGACTGAGGGATGTTTGGGGTCTGGTGCTGGAATCTGCTGCAAATAGGCTCCCATGAAAACAAGATTCCAGTGCATCTTTTTGACATCTACTAAAGATCTGTGGGTTGTAGGATATTCTTTTTCTCTGCAAATAAAGCAGGAGTGTGGGCTTACCATGCTACAACCCTGCACATGATTAGAAATAGAATGCTTCAGCTTTTGGTGTTGAAGGCAAGTGTAGTGAGGTACGTTTCTGAAGAAAAATCTGAGGACCACTGAGGGTACACCATTCCTTAGCCTGCCCAACTGATAAGCTCTGAAACTTGGGCTCCTTGCTTCCTGGACACTGGAACACTCAAAGGGATCCTCTAAAGACTAAAATTGCCTCTCAAACATTGGTACCACACCACCTGTCATCTTTGGTCAACTTAATACTGCTTTGGTGCTTATTTAAGAGATACACCTTGAACATTCTTAGGTAATTGCCCAAAGTTCTTTTTTTTTTTTTTTTTTTGAGACAGAGTGTCGCTTTGTTGCCCAGGCTAGAGTGAGTGCCGTGGTGTCAGCCTAGCTCACAGCAACCTCAAACTCCTGGGCTTCAGCGATCCTACTGCCTCAGCCTCCCGGGTAGCTGGGACTACAGGCATGTGCCACCATGCCCAGCTAATTTTTTCTATATATATTTTAGTTGGCCAGATAATTTTTTTTTTTTTAGTAGAGACGGGGTCTCGCTCTTGCTCAGGCTGGTCTCGAACTCCCGACCTTGAGCGATCCACCTGCCTCGGCCTCCCAAAGTGCTAGGATTACAGGCGTGAGCCACTGTGCCCGGCCCCGAAGTTCTTTATCTGTAAATATTAGTGATACAAAGAAGTTTTTTCTCCTTATTGCTATCTCTGGGGAAATGTCCTGCTCAGACAATGTCTGGTCCCATAACTGTGTTTAGCCAACCAAGATATAGACCATATGGCTCCAAGGAACTTGCAATGATTAGGCAACCTTAGTGACCTGCCAGTCGCCTGATCCCTGGCTACTCAAGTAAGCATCTACCCAGGATGGGTCCAGATGTTTTCAGCACTTAAAGAGAAGGCTGAATCTGGGAAGGAGCTCTGGGGGCCCAGGCTACTGTCAGTGATTTTGGCTGAATCAGATGTGTCTGCCCTTTTGCTGCTGGCACAAAAAGTCATACACAGATTCAAAGCTTTTCAAAGGTGACGTTATTAGGACAGAGTGTAAAATGCTAGAAGTCTATGTGTATAAAACTTCAGCTTCTTATCCCTGGAGTCCACAGAGCCAGTGGTTAGAATCCAAGGATTCCATAAACTTGATGGGAAAAAATGCATTTTTACTTTCACAACATTTTATTGGAATGTTAGCATTTTATTTTATTATGAATATAGGCAGCAAACATAGAACTATTAGGAATTCAAGCTCACCAGGCTTCCAAAGAGGTCCACAGCCGAAAACAACTAAAGACTCCTGTCCTGTCTGTACTGTTATTCAAAGCTTGTATTGGAGGTGAGGTCACAGTGTATACATTAAGGGATCCATACTGTGCAAATCAGTCTTAAAGCTAAAGCAGATGATGAGTTTGACAAACATCCTGGACAGTTGGTTATAGATCACCTCAGTTCAAGTGGGAGAGAAAATATTTTAGTTCCTGGACTATTGTAGAAGTTCCCTTGTACTTAGGCCTGAATGCCACAGAAGTTGACTAAGCTCTGTGTTGAGGTATGAACAGTGGAAACAGCTGGGCAAAAGTCTCAGAAAAGAACACATTCTCTCTTTGTTTTCTTTTGTTTTGTTTGTTTTGGTTTTGATTTTAGGCCTTTTTTGGGGGGGGGACCTTTCATGAGTTCACCTCAGAATTACCTAGACAACAGCATTATTCAACAGACACCTGTGAGGTGGGGACTTGAAACAATTCATTGAGATGTGGAAACACCCTGCTAGAAACAAGGCCTGGCCAGTACTTGGAGGAAGGGAAAACAGAGCAAGGGATCGGAGAGGAGGCACCTCTGAGTGGAACGGTAAACCCTAGCAAGTGAGCAGTGTGGATAAAGGTGAAAGCCAAGAAAGAAGACAAATTCTTAATGTCTAGTTTCAAAACAACTGGGTGGAAGCCCTTGGTTTTGAGAGCAGGAGTGGTCTGGCAGTCAAATGCTCTCCTCTCATGTTTTAACACAGCATCTATTGGTAGAGTTGTCCACGCTCTTCCTATGAAGAGCAGAAAAACCTGGGCTTGTCAAAGTGAGAGAAATTGTTGTGGAAGTTAACCCCTAGATAAAGTGCAGCCCTGAGCAGGGAACAATGCATTATTAAATGAAGAAAGTATAAAGGAATCTGCCAATCATTATAAATAAGTTAATTATTTCCAAAAATTTAAAAGAAAGCCTTATTTGCTGACCAGGAAATCTGTAAGAATAGTCTTTGGTGCTGGGGATAGGAGTGGGTTTCAATCAATTAGGAGTTAGAGTTCCCTGGAATCTGCCCAAACTTCTTACATCTGGTAAAGGGGTAGGGGATATTTCACTCAATCCTTAAAACTTCTCTTAAAAATTCCAAGACTTTCTCTGTTTTGGGAGTGCTTTCTATGGCTGCCAGGGAGGCCTAAGCACTTAAGCTGGCATTTTCGGCCAAATCCAGCAAGGCAGGGGTTCTGGCCAGCAGCCCTTTAAATCGCCAAATGTTGCAGCTGACCCTAGCTTGAGGGCGCAAACAAAGGACACCTCCCTCCCACCCCACTTACGCCACACTCGACTGGGCCAGAACTGAAGTTTTTTTCAACTGACCAACCACCCCACCATGATGGTGCCTGCAGCATCTTGGAGGCTGTCTTGCTGGTGGAGGCCATGAACCCACAGGCCCTCTCAGAGTCTGGACTGGGAAACGTGGCGTCCCCTCTTTGCAGAATTCTAAGGTGACTCGGAGGCAGAGGCTCAGCCTTCAGGCAACAAGTGGCCAGAGCTGAAAGTGGAAGTCATCCTTAAATCTCCTTTCCCAGAAGCTCCCTCTGAAGACAGGGTAAAGAGCGCAGGACCCCAGATTGGCCAGGAGACATCTGGGGGCTAGAACCTGTCCCTTCTGGTTGGACGCCCCTCTCTTTTGTTTCTTGGGCCAGCTGGCCCGCACGTCCGTGGCAGGGAGGACCGTCTCAGTGGGGTGTGAGTTCGAGGCCAGTCTCTCCTAGGTCATCACAGCCTCCTGCCTAATCCTGGTTCTGGCCAGACATTTGAGTTTGCAAGTATCTGAGCGCCAGGCACCGGGGAGTTGGGGCTTGCAAGGCCACATGGGAAGAGCATAGAGAGATAGGCGAGGGAAAGAGGAAAAGAAAGGAAGGCAAACTGAGGTAGGGGGTTTGGGGAAAACAAGAGAGACAAAGAGGAAGAGAAAGATGAGGAAAATGAGAAATTTCAGAGAAAGCGAGAAAATAAAATTAGGCCCAAAGGCCGCCAGCCTAGGAGTTTCACCGATCCTGACCATCTAGTCTGTAGCCTCCTTCCTGTACTCGATCCCTTCCCCCTCCCCCTCCCGGTTCCTGGGGCAAACTGCCTAAGCAGACCCCAATCCCTGCACACACAGTGCTACCCTTCAGCACCGACCCGGCTGCTGAGAAAACATTACGCGTAGCGCAATGCCGCTCCCCGATGTTGTGGTGAATGGAGGCATAACCAAGCCCAGCTCACTTCCAGGAGCCGAGAGGCAAAGCCATCCACCCAGCTTTCCGGAAAGGAGGGGGAGGAGGCTGAAGGGGAGAAAAAAAACGAAGCTGTGCCCGGGTCAGAGCGCATGAGCAGTAGAAGCCTGAGACGCTGTGGGGGTGGGTGGGCGGACGGGGGAAGTGGGGATGGGGGGGGACGAAGGGGTGGTGGTGGGGGGTGGGAGAGAGAGAGACCGCGTGCGGCAGGACCTGTCATCACTGACGTCGGGCCCGGCCGCAGGCCAATGAGCGATTTAGGCAATTGTTCCTCTCGGTGGGCCCGGGCTGCGGCCCCGAATCTCTATTCACTTCCTCACGCGCGCCCTGCTGCTGCCTCTGTAGTTTAGGAGATTTCACGTAGGCATTAAAGACCAAGAAAGAGAAAGGGGGTGGGGAAGCCCAAACCCAAAACTTAAGGGGGGGAAAAAACTTTGCAGAAGTTTTCTGTGGTTGTCATTTCCTCTCCCCACTGTCAGGTGACCGTGGCGTGAGCGGCCTGGCACAGGGAGCTTCGGGGAGCTCGGGCCGGTAGGCAGCAGGCCGCCCTCTCTCAGCCAAGTGGGACACTGAAATTAATATATGTGGCTGGGGCGGTACAGAACTATCACCACTTTCAATATCGCCACCTTCCACATCACCACTTCTATTACCTCCATTCCCTGTCAGGGCACCGTGCCCGGGAGCACACTGGGGTGTTCGTCGCCAAAGTGCATTTGGGGCGCAGGTCAGATCCCTTTGGAGCAGAGACCCCAGCAACCCACAGACTCAGCCCTTCGCTTCCTACTGCCCCTTCCACCTACCCCGCCGCCACCAACCCTCTCCAGCTCACGGTGCCGCAGGGGACTCAGCCCAAGAGCAACCCGGCCCAACGACGGCGGAAACGTTTGGCCTTGCTCTGTTCACCCAGTTCACTGCTGGCGCCGTTTGGCTCCCAGTCCTACCGCTGACGGCAGAGGCTGTGGTGTGGCTGGGCTGGGCCTGCCCCCCGGGGCCCTGGGAGTGCGCAGCCCACGCCACCCGTTCTCATGCGCGCTATTTGTCTCAACAACAGGTAGCAGCTCTGGACACCATGGCCCCCAGCTCGCCGCCGCCTCCAGCCCCTCGGTGTTCCCGGGCCTCCACGAGCAGCCTCCCCAGGCCTCCCCCAGCGGTCCTTTGAACGGACTCCTCCGTCTGGGGCTCCCCGGAGACATGTACGCGCGGCCAGAGCCTTTCGCGCCCGGGCCTGCGGCCCGCAGCGACGCCCTGGCAGCTGCCGCAGCCCTGCATGGCTACGGGGGCATGAACCTGACCGTGAACCTCGCTGCACCCCACGGTCCCGGCGCCTTTTTCCGCTACATGCGGCAGCCCATCAAACAGGAGCTCATCTGCAAGTGGCTGGCGGCTGACGGCCCCGCGTCCCCGCGCCTCTGTTCCAAAACTTTCAGCACCATGCACGAGCTGGTCACGCACGTCACCGTGGAGCACGTCGGCGGCCCGGAGCAGGCCAACCACATTTGCTTCTGGGAGGAGTGTCCGCGCCAGGGCAAGCCCTTCAAAGCCAAATACAAACTTGTAAATCACATCCGCGTGCACACGGGCGAGAAGCCCTTCCCCTGTCCTTTCTCGGGGTGTGGGAAGGTCTTTGCTAGATCAGAAAATCTCAAAATACACAAACGAACTCACACAGGTCAGTATTCGGCGCTGTCTCGTGCGGACCCTCTGGGGAAAGGGGACCTCGGGTCTGGATTTCCTCAAGTTCCAACTGGGCGGGCGGCGGGGGGAGGGGAGGAGGTATTTTGGTGGTGTTTCCATGAACCAAGGTCATAAAATATTAATTTTGCGCTTCTATTCTTAGAATTACAGAATTATCCGGAGGCTGTGTGTAGGGAGGATAGTGCGGGATTTCTGCTCTGGGGGACAAGGGTGAACGTGCCTGAGTCCCTGTGTGTGCTCTCTGCTTATGGAGTTTGATTTTAAGGTATTTAAAAACACCACTGTTTTCCCAAAGTCTTAAAGACATAGG
Source organism: Lemur catta (assembly GCF_020740605.2). Classification (NCBI taxonomy): domain Eukaryota; kingdom Metazoa; phylum Chordata; class Mammalia; order Primates; family Lemuridae; genus Lemur; species Lemur catta. The sequence goes on along the minus strand of NC_059128.1, from coordinate 178,260,218 downwards.
AACAACTGTTTAACTTTTCCTGGTCTCTTTGGAGTTGTGTGGCAGAACTCTTCCACCCGTTAGCCTGATAATCTGACCCACCTGGACTGGGGGGTCAGCAGGCCCTCGGTGGTTTCTTTAGGATTTGGAGCTCTCATTGGCTTACTTTGGCCCTATTTTTGAGCCTTGCTGGCCTGACATTAGGGATGTTTGGCAAACCTCACTTTTACTTTAGCAGAGACCCAACGGGACCCATCCACCTTAAATGTCATTTACGGAGCTGTTAAACAAAATGGGACATGTGTCAACCACATCTGTTAGTTCTAGTTAACAGCAAAAAAGAAGTCTCACGCAAGAGCCTTTAAAGTTGAACTCCTCTGGCCAGAAGCATCTCTAATTAACGCAGTTACAAGGAGAAAGTTTTCACACTTTCAGAACAGCCTGTGAAGTTACATTAATTAGTTTAGCAGCCATTGTTTGTACTCTCCTTAACCAGAGTTTTCTCGCTTCCCTCCCTGGAAGTTTAAGAAGTCACCATCTTCTCCCCTCCCCCATTTTTGGGGCGGGAGAAGGGGACTAGTGGGGACAGGAAAAGATAAACTAAGTTCCAGCCTGGTGCCCCATTTCTCCTACTACTCGGCGTCTTGCCTACTCATCCTTATGCTTGCTGGAACATCAACAATTGTTAGAGTCAAAGAACTCCCCCAGGCTGGCACTGCTAAATCCCGCCTCCCCCCAGACCCTCCCTTCTAGGGGAAGGTCCAGGGCTGGGACACTGGCACACGCAGAAGCCAGACTAAAGTCCACTTTCAGTATTGTACTACTTTATTTCCGAGCTTGTCTGGAAGTGTACAGTTTCCCCAAGCTCTTTCTCGGGGTTTTCCCACTCTCTTGCATGCATCTCACCTACCCCCTCCGGAGTTTTATCCCCGAGGAAGGCGGATAGGTGAGATCTTGATCCTGGCTCACAGACTTGCTACTAGAGGAGCTGGCGGCGATACCCCGAGAGTAGATGCACAGTCTTGAGCTGAAGAAGGAACTCTTCTGAAATGACAGTTTTTATTTTTAAACAAACAAACAAACTTTTACTGCTGTTTGCCGGCCCACTGTTTGAAGTCTGTGAAGCAGAAAATGGTTAAATTCTTAACGCAATCGACCTACAGCAGAGAAGCAAGTTCACTTCAGTGCGCTGGGGTTGGCTTAGGTTTGGGTTTATTGAGGACAGAGTTCTGTGTGTTCTTTCCGCTCACGGTCCTGATTCATTACTGCTTGGGTTAAAAACAACAACAAAAATCTTCGGAGCCTTGAGTGCTCTGACGTTTCCCTCAAACCCCCCTCCTCAGTAATGAAAAGAGGAGGGGGGGGGGAAAACCTCAACAAAATGTTTCTCAAATGGCAATAGACCTCACTACAAATTATTCATGAAGACAGTTCTAGATTCAACAGGAAAATAATTGCCTTTTCAAATATTAATGGCGTTTCATTTCCTCGAGTCCCGGAAGCCGGAGGAGAAGCAGATTTCTCAGGAGTTGAGATTCTCCCTGATCTGAATCCCGGGCCTGGCTTTGGATGCGACTGTCCCTGCCGAAAGGTTTCACTTTGTGGCGGTCACAGCACAATGGTGCTGCAACGATGGTAGCGCGGGCCAGCCCCCGCACTCTGCTCAGACCCTGCCGGCTGATGTCCCCCTCCCAGGACCCCTCGGGTGGGAGCTCGCCCCAACTTCCCCATCGGCCGATAGAGTTAGGCTGGGGATCCGAGGTAGAGGAGAGACGGCGTCCGAGCGAAATCGGTGGGACAACCAAACCCAGCCACAAGTGCAAGAAAATGGCGCTGTCCCGGCTGTCCCGACGCTTCCGAACTTTCGTCAGGCGGGCCTGGCGCGGGGTCGGGGAGGAGGCCTTTCAGGGCTGCAGAGCCTCTGGGATGAGATTCCGGACATTTCACAGCGCAGCCCTGGGCCCACGCCTGGCCCAGCACTGCCTCTGCACCTTCACCCACCCACCCAGGGCGCAGCGCCGAGAGACGTGGGGAGGGTGAAGGACTAGAGGCAGTGCGTTGGCGGGGGAGGGGGTCTGGGGGGATGTCAAGCAAGGAGACCAGGGTGCCTCCTACAGCTCTGCAGGGAGCGGGGCGGGGGTGGGGGGGACGGGGGCGGCGCGGCCTCACCTGGCCTCCCAGGGGCCTGCGAACTTCCAGGCTGCCGGTATCGCCTCAGTGCCTTGCTTTTTTCTCCTCCGCTCCTCATCTAGAGCGAAATTATTGTTTCTTTTTTACGTTAATGTCCAACGAGGCGCTCAAGAGATGGGATAAGTGTGTGGCGGGAATTATTTCCGAGGGGAAGGGGGAACCAACCTCAAATTCCATCCCTCGTCTGCTTTCTCAGACAAAAATCTTGTTTTCTTTTGCAGGCCCAGAATTGCATGATTTTTTGTAGGTGATTTTTAGAAAGAAGGGAGGGAGGAAGGAAAGTTTTGGTTTTGTAGATGTTGGCAAGGATCAGAGGGGGAAAAAGGAGGGGCAAATAGGAACACTGATTTATTCTGCATCTTTCTCCCTGGTTTTCATAAAATGGTGCCAGTGTCACTCGAAATGGCAGGAGCCAGCACCTTCCTGAGCGAGAGCCCAGTGTACTAAACAATAACCCTGCAAGATGAGAACACAGAGGCCGGGCTGTGCCGGAGCCCCCGGCTCACAAGCCGTAGCCTGCGCGGAGGCGCGGATCGTGCGCAAACCTCTCCGCCTGAGCCTCCACAGGGCTCGGGAATAGGGGCTTTGTTTGTTCAAACCTGCCCCAAAGAGCCTGTCTTTCTTGGAAGCCGCGGGAGAAGCAACCACAAAGGCAACAGTCCTCCAGCCTTTCATGTCTTCCTCCTTAGCGAGACGCTAGTTATCTGTTTCCTTAACTCGGAGCGCCGCGCCGGACGGCAGCCATTTGTTCAAAGCGCCCAGATACCTTCTTCTCCCCTTTCTGCAGCATTTGTAGCTCCGGCAGGAACTTGGGCTTCCGGGTTTTCGGAGTCCTTTCATCTCCTGCACGCCAGCGAATCCACGCGGCGGTGAGCGCCGAACTGGGGCTCAGTCCGGCTAGTATTCTCACCCTAACGCGCGCTCGCGCCTTCCCTCGGCTCTACAGGGGATCGCAGCTACCAATCGAGCTCCTCGCGGGCCTACCCCAACCTCCCGCTTGCCCTCCGGTCTGCGAAGCCGGACCTGGCCTGATCAAAGCAGCTGGTCTCTTCCTGAAGCCGCAGCGCTCAAGGGCGCGACTGCGGTAGAGACCTCGGATCCCGTTCAGGTCTGGGCGGACCCTACCGCGCCAACCTCTTGGCTCAGGCATGTGAGGCCGGACAGCTGGGTGGGGGTGGTCTAGGGAGACCGGTCGACCTCGCAAGTGAGTTCGGACTGGGAGGGCCAGCTGCCCACTGCTGGGGCTCCGGGAAGCCGCCGGAGCAGCTTAATAAAATATTATTGCCGGCGCGCTTATCGGGAGGGGTCCCGGACGGTTTAGGCAAGATTTGAAGAATGCTGCTAAATGTTTGCCCTCAGGGGGTAGAAGAGAAGGGGGAGGAGGCTCCATTTCCTGTAAAAATCGCCTCTGGAGTGAATCATTGCTCAGAATACCTTTCCCTGCAGCATGAATTCACATAATGCACACGCCATGTGCATCGACTGCATATCCTTAAATTTTTTTACTGACGTTGGCGTTTGTACCAAACCAGCTTTAGGAAACAATTTGGGCCAGGATGGAGTGGGGGTGGGGGTGAACCGCTGGGTAGGGGATAGAGAGGTTTGGCTAAAGCAGTAACTTTAAATCCAGCAAACGTAAGCTCCTCGGTTAACTTCATTCTCCGGGCAGAGGTGCTTCTGACTCCAAGTGGAGAAAATTTGGAGGAAAATACCCGAATGCATCAGGATTTTCGAGGATAGAAACTCGACTAAGATGGAGTCAATGTCGCTCCTCCTCCGTACCCTCCCCCTAAGCCTAGGCGGGAGAAGGGGAGGGGTAGAGGCATGCAAGAGAGGGCGCCCGGGGCGCGCTCTCCGCGGAGAAGGGGGTGCCTGACTTAAGGCACCACGATATCTGAAAATCTTTTGTGATTCTTTTCTAGAAAATACAAGAGAAATGGGGGAGGGTAGCGAGAGCGAGCTGGGGAGAAGGTCCATCAACACTAATGTTTCTGTGTTGCCTCCGCCAGGCGAGAAGCCCTTCAGGTGCGAGTTCGAAGGCTGTGAGCGGCGCTTCGCTAACAGCAGCGACCGCAAGAAGCATTCGCACGTGCACACTAGTGACAAGCCGTACACGTGCAAGGTGCGCGGCTGCGACAAGTGCTACACGCACCCCAGCTCGCTGCGTAAGCACATGAAGGTGCATGGGCGCTCTCCTCCGCCGCCCAGCTCTGGCTACGATTCGGCTACACCATCTGCCCTCGTGTCGCCCTCTTCAGACTGCGGCCACGAGCCCCAGGTGGCCTCCTCGGCGGCGGCGGCGGCGCGTGGCGCCGACCTAAGTGAATGGTACGTGTGTCAGGGCTCGGGCCCCGTGGGGGCTGCCCCCGCCGCGCCCCCCAGTGCCGCACCACCACCTTGCCCTGCTGCCGCCGCCGCCGCCACCTCCGGTATTAGGGCTACTTCTGTGGTTGCTGCTTCAGCGTACACTGACTGCGAGTCTAGGCCGGGTTACTGAGGCATGAAGAGGGAAAGGGTGAGAAAGCAAGGAAGGAAACAAGGAAGGCAGGTAGGAAAGAAGGAAAGAAAGCCGTCCCACCACTAATAGTTGTTAGAGCTCATTGAATATAGTGATATAGTGTCCATTTTTTAAAAACATAAATATGGTCCCCATATCTATTCTACATTCACACCCAGCACCACCGCCCACGTGGCCCACAGGCCCTTATGACTGGGCAGCATAAAATCAGTGTTAGGAGTAAAGACAGACAGGAAGATGGGGAAAAAAAAATAGAAGAATTTATGTGCAATCCTGGCAACTGTAGGTAGCAAACATAAAGCCACAAACTCGCCGCGTAGTTCACAGAATGGGAAATATTTTCCTTGAAGACTGGGCCTCTCCCACCCCTATTCGTTCCCAGCTCCCAGTCCGCGCCTCTCACTCTTGCCTCTTTCCCCTCTCCCGTCGATCTCAACCTCGGAAGTTCAGATCCGGGAAAGTGGCTGGAGGAATTCCAGAGCCATTTTCTTGCCTCCCATTTCTTTCCTTTTTGCATCCCTACGCTCTCCCCTTCTCCAGCTATCCTTTGAAACACAAATACAGAAGTCCTAAATTTTCCAACCACCTCTATAAAGGAAATAAGCGGGGGTTCACTCCCTTCCCTGGGGGTAACATGCCCCCGCCCTCATGGACCTGCCGAAGCACGCAGATAAATGTTTGTCTGCCTGTCTGTCCACAGACTTGATATATACTATATGCTCAGGGTGAGGGATGAGTCCAAACAACAGGAAATACAGACAAAAGAGCGCTAGGGAGGCTTCAGGATTCAATGCCGTGAGGCCTCCCAGGCCCCTTTCCCACCCCCCACCCCCCACCCCTGCGGAGGCGCTGGCAGTGCAATCTTGAGGGTGCTTGGGCTCGGGGTGCGGAGCGAGCTGATGACGTCACTGAGTCGAGGCCTCCTTGGCGGAGGGACCCGACCTAGGAGGCAGTGCGTTGGTAAATCGCGTAATTTCTGTAATGGTCTTTGTCAAAAATCGCACAATGTTGGTCTATTTTAAAAAGGGGCGGGGTAATGAGAGATGATGTGGAGTAATAAATATTATAAAGGCAAGAACCGAATGAGGTCTAGATTGAACGTCTATTTGATATGCTGGGTATGAAGTCCTCAAAAAAAAGAACCAGATGTTGGGAGGTGGGGGCACGGAGAGGAAGGCCTTCGCTATTGTTGCCAACCAGGGAAAGAATCAGAGCCTGTTTCCCCTTCCCTCTGCAGGGGGAATAGGGCTGCCCCGAAATCCTAACTAAGATTTCAAGAAGAAAAAGAAAAGAAAAAAATAATAAAGCTTTGGTAGACCCATTCCAGTTTCCTAAGAATTTGTGTGTTGGGGGGAGGATCTTTCCCCTGGGGAGAACCTCCTGAGGAGCTCAATTTTAAAAGTTGAGCCCAGCAGCAAACAAGTCCTGGCCCTACCACTTTGCTGAACTTTCTTCTGCTCTCTCCTCCTTAGACACAGTTAAACAGTTCCCACTCATGCCCTGAATCCCCCAAAACTTATATCAATTAAAGTAATATTCTAACTTAAGTCGGACTGTTGCCCCAAATAAAAACCGCAGTCTTGCAAATACTACATCCTTAGTGTATCCATCATTGAGGAAGGGGGACTGCAATTCCCTTTCTTCCCTCCCCACAATAGGGCCCAGAGGCTGCCTAGCCCAGCCCGGGCAGTCGGCAGCAAACAACTCTTTCCCATAGTGAAACAGCAGCCCTACCGCCAAGGTGCAGAGGGCATCTGCGGAACTTGCTTCTTCTGCCTAACTTCTGCTGATGGCTGATGTTTAAAAAGTTCCCCTGCCTTAAATGGGACTCATTTTTTTTTCCTTTCCGTTTCTAGTCCCCTCCCCCGCGCATTTTGCTATCTACCCCAATCCAAAATAATGAAATAAAATAAAAATGTTTGGTCTGCCACTAATCGCCTTTAATTTTTCATTTGCTTGTTACAGATGTCCACCGCGTTGCTGGAAAGGTAATCTCGCTCCGCGCAGCTGAGCGCCCGCATCCCGCGCCTGCGACATCAAAGAACCCGCGCACAAAGCAGTGTTTCTTCGCCACGGTGCATCTTCATGGTAAGTTAGGATTTCTATGGCAATGGGCAAGTCGCACTGAAATCCTGAAAGGCCGAGCCTGGAGCCCGTCCAGGCTTTTCATTAAGGACATAATATTTACGTCTAACAGGCCTTTTTTCTTGTGTATACAAGTATATATTTTTGTTTGACGCGGACTAAATCATTTTCATTTAATTTCCGGTAAACAAAACCCACGCGAATGGGCACTTGTTCCCGATCATAATAAAAATGGATAATAATGTGAGGGAAGAAAAGGGCCGCTTGAATCGAAGCTCAGCCCCCTTTGTTTCTGCTTTCTGCGGTGATCAGAGGGCGCATTTGGGTTTGATGGCGAGTTTCTAAAGGCAAGGAAATGGTTTGTAAGAGGGGAAAGAAAAGGAGAAAGGTCTAATCAAGCTCGGGTTGTTCAAAGAGTTGGGTTTTGGGGTTGAAAGTGTGAGTTTGACGGTGCATCAGCATGCCGCGTTAGGCTCGCCATGGAAATGCGCGCGGGGAGCGGCCGCTTCAAAGGCGGCACACTTCACTGCAGACACTCTATTAAGATACATTTGCGCTGACCTTTGCTTTCACGCCATTTAATACTGTCACTGCGCTCTCCAGTATATACTTCCTCCCTAGGACCTGCCTCGCCCGCATTTAAGGGTTCACCCTGCGTCCTGATGTGGGAGGTTTTGGCGCAGGGGACGCTTTCAGGAAAGGGAGGAGCTGGACTCCTTGCATCTTGACTGCGTCCCAAAGAAGCTCCAGGGTCAGGAGCAAATGGTTTTAGGTTTACAAATGAGCATCCTCAGCTCGATTTTGTGCAAATCACCTCTCTGAATCTTGAGCAGGATAGAGGTGTGGATTTGATTGGGACTTGAAGGGAAGGGAGCCACCCTGGGGAAGTCTGGGGAGTTCAGACTGTGCCTTTGGGACATTTCCACTCTGGTTCCCAGCACCACCCTACTGCCCCTCCATCTCAGAAGTCTTTTGCAGCCCCCCAAACTTGTTTCTCCCTAAGGCAAGGTATCCTCAGGCCTGGATTTGTCCGGGATGCGAACTCAAGAGCCCAAGGCCAAGGGGATGTGGGGAAGATGGCAGGAAAGTTAGAAGTCCATGTTCCCTTAATTGTCTTGTTGTTTATTTTATCCAAGTACCCCAGTGAATAGGGGAAAAATAAACACGGTGGAAAAAAAATCAAACAGTGGAGTCTTCTTTAGTGCCAGTCCTTGTGGTTGAATAAAAAGGATGGTCCGCTTTCTATTGAGCTGAGAAATCTTTGAAGTGGGAGTTATTATCTGAGACATTCTTGCTTGTCGTCCTAACAACGCTGATGAAACGTAAAAGGTTCTTTGTCAGCGATTTGTTCTCCTCTCTGTCAAACTCCCTCTGCCCAGTTAGTTTCAAGCCGTTTCTAAAGAGATAAAATCAAACTTCTTTTTAAAAAATATGCATATGCTACACCAATAGATAACTTTAGGACTAAGTCTTGCTAAGATAAAAAACAAAAGCAATGCCTAGACATCAGGGTCAGGGCCTAGATTGGTGAAATGTGCAGATTTCGGGGGGCCCTTGGCACAAACTCTGAAACATGGGGTGCAGAGAGTGTGCAGTCAGAGTGTACATACTCTAAATCCATAGGATCCATAATTGCACATCTGCTTCTTCTGCTCTGCCCTGCGTTTAGCCCAAGTTGGGTTACCTAGATGAGCTTCCTTTGAGAGACTCCTTGGGATCACAATATTTTTGCCCAAGATCCTTGGAACTAAAGGCTGCAGCCAAGTGATTGTTAATATTTCTCGCTCCTTCAAAGCCACTTCTGCTAAAAATAGACCCATTGTGTGTTTCTTCCCACTAGCAGCAATCAGCAAGCCCTTTCTGCCATTAATAGGAAGGAAAGTGGCTTGAAGGAAAGAGACATTTTAATAATTTCCTGTTTTCTTCAGAATCTTGGCAACTGTAGTCCAGAAAGTTTGATCTACAACATAGTGACCCAAAATGCATGCAAATGATCATCCTTCCCCCCATTCACATGTACAGTTATTCATTTTATATTGTGCCCAAGAAAGAAACTTTCACCCTGTTCAGGTTTCCCCAAACCTCCTGTTGTGGTTTCAAAGGTGGTTTAAATAAACAAGGATGTGCTGATCCCCCCTACCCTGTGTGTGCTGAGTAAATGGTTTGTAAAGAAGTTTCTCCAAGCTGTAACCCATGCTGTTATTATAGTTGCTGCAAAATGTTGTCTCTTATATCGATTTTATTTGTTTACTGGAGGTCTCCATATGTTTGTTTATATTGCTAATTTATGGGAAATGTAATGATTGCAATGAATGTGAATTATACAGATAGGCAAACGTTTTGTAATCATAATTCACACGCAGAAAAAAGCCTGAATGAAACCTTAGACTATGTGGTAGCCTCTCTAATCATACTGTTTGTGATTTATCATCCATTCCCTTAGCATCAGTTAAATTATGAACTAACTTGAAAGACAAAATAAGTTGTTATGTATTTGACTGAAAGTGATTGTTGAACGAAAAACAAAGTTGAAAGCCACAGCTTAATCTTGTTGTAAACATGTAAATGTAAATGAATTAAATCTGTGATTCTTCTTCCCTCCAAAGGCCTTTATGTACATGGAGCTCCACTTTACTATTTTCGTTGGAAATAAATGACGTGATGATTCCTTTCCTCTTTTGAATCTGAGTGTCCTGTTATTGCTTCTTCATCCTGGGAGAGATTGGGGGGCCTGCAGCAGCCTCCAGTCTCTCCTCAGTCTTTCTTTACTGCTTCATAAAAACATCTCTCAGGTCTAGTCATTAGGAACAACAAAATGGAAGAGCCCTCCAAAGCTGCCATCTTTCATCGTGGGAGAGACCTCCCTCGTCCCAATTTCACTCCAATGACACTGACATCATCAACCGATTTACATTACATTTGGGGAAAGGGTGAAAGGATACTCTTGGCGTCTGCCAGGAAAGGCTGTCTTCTCATGTCTGTCCCTGGGCAGGACGTGCCCTTTCACAAACCACCTCTGAATTCCCAGAGAAAATCCTGGTAGTTGGCGGGAATCAAAACAAAGAAAGAAAAAGGGCGAGTTGGCTTCAAGCCCTGGCTAAACTCTAGTGGAGTGTCAGGCAGAGTTGCCCGCAGGGATCTTCCTAGTTGGATCCTGGATCCCTCCGGAATTAGCGGCTGCTCAGGCCTCAAGGTTCCAAAGCCTTAAGACTGGAAGGCTACAGCCCACATGACACTTCCCTGGACCCTGACTGGGATCTTTGGTGGGTTTTTCCTTGTGATGAGTGCGTCCTCTTATCTTGTCACGCTACTGGGGAACTTATTTCAAATGAGTCAGAATCACCTGATCACCAGAGCCAACTTTCTGACTTCACTGCTGTCACTGAGCCTAAAGAGGCCCTCGTCTCTTCTTTTACCCCCGCGCGTACTGCGCAGGTGCTGTATCAGACAATTCGCCTGGCCCCTTTTCAACTCCCGAGAAGTTGGTTCCAGTAGGTCTGGCTGCGGCGGGGAGCTGGACGGAATGGGAGGACAGTGGCTCCTGGGGTGGGGATGCTAGGTCTCCTTAGAGAACACCTTGAAGACCCAGGTCATAGGGCAAGGACTGCAGTCTTGGAGAAAATATTGGGGGAAAGGACCCCAGCGCTCAAAGGCACAAGGGTGAGGCGCAGGTATAAAAAACGAGGCCATGAGGGGAAACCAAGACCTGTCGATGGGATCACGGATAACGGAGGTCCATGGACATTAGCACTGGAATTAGCGCCCCCTCCCTTCCCTCTTGTGGAAGGGACCCCTACCCCACCTCAGGGACAGGTTAAAGGGGCCTCTGCCGTGGCTTGCGTCTCCTGGACCCGACTTCTTTGAGAGAGAGAGTACTCATTAAAGTCCTTTCACTAACAGAAGTATTGTAGTGGTGAGCAAGTGGGGATAGGAATGAACTCCGCACTCCCAGTGAGGGCTCTTCCGGGGCTCCAGACTCAGTCCTGCGGGCTTGGAGTCCTTACAGCTGCGCTTCCCCTACGCCCAGGAAAGCTGCGAAGGCACCCGGGAGTCGCGGCCTGAACCATTCCGGAGAATAGAAAAGAGAGCTTCAGGAGGGTCGGCTGTCCTTGGCATCCCTCTCTGTGGTTTTGGAGAAAGAAAGATCTGTCTTTAAACCGTCCACGTCCCAGTTGGGGCGGAGCAATCAAGAGAGTAGGGAAAGAGGAAAGAGGAAGGGTTCTGCCACATTTCAGCTCCGCCCACCCCACCCCCCCCCGGACTGGGAAAGCTCAGACATCTTTTAGCCATCATCATCATCATCATCATCATCATTATTTTGGCTTATAAACAACAGAAATTTATTTTTCACAGTTCTAGAGACTGGGAAGCCCAAGATCAAGGTTCTATTTTTTTGCTTTTTTTTTGGCAGAGTTGAATGGTGTAAGCTTTGACAGAGGGTTGAATTTACCGGTCCTCAAGTGCCCGTGGCTAGCCTCACCCTAGAATCACCTCATTCACTTCTTCTCTGGGGAAGTTATCCACCTCCTGTCTCCCACTGGTAGTGCCCAGGGAAGCCTTGGCGGGTGGGGCTTAGCCTGCTAATGAGCTAATGATCCCCTGCTCCCCCCCCCAACTCTTTTTCACTATTCTGAATTAAAGCACCAGGTAAAAACTACAGGTGTGGTGGGAAAACCTTAGTTAGGAGGACCTGTCCTGCCTGACTTGTCCACCTACTGTCCCTGTGCCCCTGCATAAGTGACGAAACCTTCCTGTGCTTCAGTTTCCTCCTCTGTAAAATAAAATTAAAATGAACCTCCTTCATGAGTTTGTTTTGAGTATTAAATAAGATAATCCTTTAAACATTTAGAACTTGTTAAGTGCTAGTTGCTGTTACTATTACTTACCTTGGACTCCAGCTTTCAGCTCCTGATTGAATCAGATGACTCTGTCCAGTTCCTCCTAGAAAATGTGGCACCCTCAGGGGCCTCATAGGAAGGAGGTAGCTTCCACCTCCTTCAGGCAGCCCAGAGGATACCTGAGGGTCCTGATGCCACATGACTTTATGTTCACTGAAAGTTCTAGGGCCCGTTGCACTGAGGCACTGAGACAGAGACATAAATTATTTCTTAAAGGCCCAAGAAAAATTAGAGGAAATTGAGTTTATTTCAGCAAGGAACGAAGCTGAAGAAGCCAATCGCCTTAATATCACCCCTATGACTTGTTAAGACTCTGGCATTGCGGTAAACTCCATCACCCAGCTGCCCTATGTTGATTTATTTTTATCATAGGTCTTTGCTGTTTATTGTGAGTCCCTTGTCAGGCTTTTCAAGAATCAAGTGTGTAGAGCGGGAAAATGTGAAGGGCGAGCAAATGCAAGCAACTGGGAGGCCCAGGACAGGGCCTTTGGGCAAAAGTCACACAAAGGTACACTCTTCCCAGGAAGGCGTCAGGACCTTTTACATAATCATGATTTTCTCTTACTAAATCCTCATTGTGGGAAAATTAACAACAGCTTGGTCAACAAGTGACCAGAGATTCCACAATAACGCACTCCACTAGTCACCAATTTCCTTTCTGGGCATTAGAACACCTTTGCCTTTTTACCCAAATATCTCCAATGAGATATTACTAGCAGGAATTTTCTAGGAACGCTATCAAGCTCAGATAGTCACTCAGGAAAGGGGAAATTTAGTAGACAATTAGGGAGGTCAGCGTTAGGGTCCCTGACTCATTCAGTGGCGTTGTAAACATTCAAAGACAAGAGGGAAAAAATGCCTTAGGACACAGGTGAATCTGATGCAACTATGACCAGGAATATGCCCTTTGAAACTTGTCCTGCATTTTTTTTTTCCTCCTTTAGAGCCAGCATAGACTCTACATCAGCCAAAATTCAGGGCAATCAATTCAAAACAAGGTGAGCAGGGCTGTACATTGTTCTGAACCTCACAAGGAATGAGCAGCCTTGAGAAATGTCTGCAGAGGGAATAAAGCAGAATTAGATAATTATCTGTGGTTCTCGCTGTGCCATGTAGTTGTAGAATAATTACAAGAAGAAGGAAATATAATCCACCATGATCGGATAATTTATATAGAATATCAGAAGGTTGATTCAGTTTTCTCTTTTTGGTGACTGAAGACTGGCCCATGCAAGAGCAGATTAGCCAGGTGAGGATGGTGTTTTTTGCCAACACTAGAAGGAAACTGCAGACAGCTCAAGGTCCATGGTTTCTGCCACTGTAAAGTCTTGCTCAGGGTTTAACAGGGACCTCTAGCTTTTGCTCTCATCAATGTATTAATTAATCATTAAAAAAATACACCCAACGTCTTGGTGAAAAGTGTTTTGCCTGAAATGTTCATTTTTCTAAACCATGAAAAATAGGCATCTGCCCCCCTAAATGTTTCCTTATTTCCTCTGAGAGAAGTGGAGAGTTGCCAGATACACATAAGCAATTCTTAATCACATTGCAGCCACTTTTACCTGAGAAAATATGTTTCAAACATACTATAAAATTTTCCCTATATTTTCTGCCACGGCATTTAGTGAGTAAGGGATTCATAGTGAAATGCTTTCTATTGTCCAAAAAAGCTGCCCAACTTTCTTTTTAAAAAATGCAACAAAAAACTGTTGTAGAAAAACAGCCTCCTTTAAGTGTGAAATATCATTTCATTGTAAAAAGTTTAAAAAAGGAGTGGTAATCCAACTTCCGGAAACTGTTCTGAATTATTTCACCAGACCCTTTTAAAAGGGGATTAGCAGGGCTTTGGGAGCAAAATCCTTCTGTTTTATTCAATCGCTGATTTTATGTTATAATTACTAGCTGTAAAGACTCTGGAATTAGTATGCAGGCACCATTAGGACCCGATGCAGGTGCTATTCTAATGGTTCAGCTTTTTAATTAAGAAAAGAGGTAAGAAAATCGAATCATAAAAACACTTTTGTGAGAGCTGAGAACATTGCAGGACTGCATGAATAAAGCCTTTATACCTTCCCCTGACAGGTCAGCTACTGAGACGCTGACTTACGACCTTTTCAGGGCCAGACAATAGTTAACAGCTTTCTCACCTTGTCCCCACAGAACCTTTTCTTCTAGGACAGATCTTATGGAAATTGCCTGACTTCCACAAAAGATTTTGCAGTTAGAATGGATACATATCCATATTGAAATGCCTGCTATTTGGCCCCAACTACAGATCTCTGGATCCCTTCTCATGGATGGGGGATGGAGGTGTCTGGGAGGCACAGGAAGTGGGTAGGGGAACGCAATCTGCCCTGAGATAGGCACACAGGGACACGTAGGACCAAGGCCAAGGTGGCTCCTCCTTCATTTTTGGGGAAACAAAACAGGAGCAGTGCCAAGAAACCCAGGCATGGGCTGCTGATTATTCTGAGTTCTTCTGAAGTAGGCTTTTCTTGAAGGAAATAAATTTGGCCTAAACACTCCATAGTCTTCTTGGAAGCACCACAACTCAGAGGGGATGCCTTAGTCCTTTGTAAGTTCCTTCACTTCCTCAGTTAGCCCCAAATATTCTTTACCTGTGAGTAAAACTGTTCTTGCCCATAACACTTCAAGACAAGTTCCCCAGATCTTTCGCCATAGTTAAAGTGGTGCCACCCCAGCCTTGGAACAAGCAACTGTTATATATATATCATGGCTGTGGAGCTCCCACTATTCTCTATTTCAGGGTTTGCTAAAGTCTGCCTTCCATATCTGGACTCAGGGAAGTCCCCACTCTGTCTTCCTCAGGCTCTAATAAAAACTTCCATACATCACCTTTTCTCCCCAGACTCCGACGGGGTGTGTGATTGGGGACCTGATCAACAACCAGCAGCCCGGTTCTTGCTCTTCCTGAGAAGATCAGGGCGCGCCTGGGCCGGGCCGAGAACAATGCGAGTATTAGGATATCAGCCGCCCTCGCAATGATCACGCGTTCAACGATTTTGTTTTCACGGCTGAGGGGGCTTTTTTCCAATGTAAATCAAGCGCTTTAGTTATTAAGGCCGAACACTAATCTCCAACAACCTTGACATAATGTGGCCGGGCACGCCGGCCCACTTCGCACCTGCAGTCTGAATAGGGCTCCTTGTCAATGGGGGACACGCTTGTTGCCCTGGCTTGCAAAGGAGGGGAGTGAATAAGTCAAGCTTTGTGAATGCCCATGCGCGCTCTCCCTCTAGCCTTTGATCACGGAAAATGTCTTCTAATTTGTCCCTTTTTCATTGTAACAACGTTTTCAAGGCCCTTTCTATTTTTCCCAAACCACATTTTTATAAAGAACATAAATCGCCCCCCGAAAACAAAAGGGGCGCGCCCCGGCCAACTGGCGCTATCACGCTTCAGCGTTTCGCGGCTCAGGAAAGGTTGCTGGTTCTTGAAGTTGCCCTCTCAGCAAACACTGGGCTGGAAGGCCCCAATCCTCCAGAACTCCAGATCCGGGCTTCTGGGAGGAGGGTGGTGACGGAGGCTACAGGAGGGGAATGTAAAGGGACTTCCCTTTTTTTGAGGGTGGGAGACGTGGTGTGGGGCTGGCCGTCAAAAAGGCGGTGGGGCTAAGAGTCATATACTAGGGATCTAGGGGCTGATATGTCCCTCAGGGGCGCCATGCAGATTCCCTGGGCTCTCCTAAATTCAGCAGGCAGTTTCCAGACTTCTTTCTTGGGAAGTAGAAATGAGTGATCCACCTTTCTTACACAAGGCAGGTGTGGGCCGCTCACGCCACTCTGACCACAACTGCGTTTTGCAAACACTTTTCTTCCTTCCTGCCCCCTTCCCTCAATCCACCGGCCGTAGTCCTGCGTTCTCCACAGACCCAGGGAAGTTGGGGGACCATCTCGAGAGGCTTCCTGCCGGCAGACACCTCCTCCCGCCATATCTTTTGTGGGAAGCCAGAGAGCATTTTAGGAACACTCCTTCCACATAAAAATCCTACAGGAAAACAGGATTAGTGCCATTTTATTCTGGGCCGTGAAGCAGCCCCCTTGCTGGATATGGTTTTTATTTGGGATAGGAATTCACCCAAAATTTCTCTCCAGGAACACACAGGCATTAATGACGTTGATGTCTCATTTGGTGGGATATTAATTGCCAGGTTGCAAATCAAAGAGCAACCCCTGCTCTCCTCCCCCAACTCCACTCCCAAAATTGATTCAGTTTGAATTTCCAAATGTTGTGGGGAACCTCTTGCCAAGAACACTTTTCTCCTAGAGTTTGAACTTTCTCCCTTTATCCTAGAAGATCAAATACTTTTTTCTAGGATAAAGGCGGTTAAGACTTCTGTTTTCTTCCTCCCGTTAGTTATTATAATACTTTAGCGCAGGCTCCGGGTAAGAAAACTAACATAACCCACTAATACAGTTTAAAACACTTTGATGTCTTGCCAAGAAACACACTTCCTTCAAGAGAGAAGTCAACATTTGTTTTTCACATTAAGTGGCGTTTAGTTGCCAGTAGAAAAAAAAATAATTCTAAGGACCACTTTTTAATTCGATGGATAGCAACCGCAGGGGTCTAAAAGAAAATAACGACGATAGCTATAGACACAAATAACTAAATTACCAAAACGTTAGTATATCTCCCGGCTTCATTAATATGTAACAGACTCCCCAGTTAATCTCCAAAAGCTAGTGTTCCCCCTGTAAAATAGCACTCTGGGACGAATTGTACATGAGATCAATCACTGCTAATGCAGGAAGGTTTACTGCAGGAAAGAAAAAAAAAGCTATTTACACCTTCAAATAGAAGCTTTTCAGATTTAGGAGTAAGAGCCATACATCAACAAGAATAAATGATTATGAATTGGTAAACGCGCCCTCCAGCGATTAGCTATGCGACTCTATTTATCATTTCTTGGGTGGTGATGGTGGTAGAGGTTTTTTTCTTCCTCTTCTTTGCCTTCTTTTAAAATCATTTGACTGTTTGGAAAGAAAAGCTTGACAAGTAGAGGAGAAGACGGAAGAAAAGAAACCACGGGAAAGTTTGTTTTTGCATATACTATAAGTCATTAAAACATGGCCGTGCAGATATAAACGGGGTCATGTATTGAGAGCTTAATAAGAAACAATGCAGCCCTTTCATTGTTTCATTTGTTATTAGGAGATTGCTTGCCCATTGGAGTTGACACATCAGCAGGTATCTTTTTTTCCTCTCTCCTCTCTCTTTACTGAACCCCCTCCCCCATCACGTTGCCCCCTTCTTGTAGTCAAGGAATACATGTCGTTTACTGTCCGTGAAACTCATTTTTAAATCTATTATTAGTCCTTCTTTTTCTTTTTCCTCTTCATTTTTAAAGAAAGAAGGAACTTGTCTTTGTATGTGCGCAGGGAGCTGCGTGTTTGCACTGGCTCGGTGAGCGCGTGGCAGCGTTCCTGCGCAAGATCACGGCCAGAAGGCCGGCCCAGCCACAGTTGTCCAGGGAAACCGCACTCTCGCCAAGGCGCCGGGTCAGGGACTCCTGGGGACCCCGCTTGCTGTTTGCCACACAAAAGCATATGCAGCCCCTAAACATTCCAAGAGAGACAAAGGCTGCAGCAGAGAACTGACTTAACCCTGGTTAAAACTAACTCACAGCCACCCCCCTCGCCCATTTGAGCTCTGGAGGGTAATGCGGGAGCTTTGAGACCGGACTAGGGCCAGGGGCTCTCAGATTTAGGCCCAGGCCTCCTCTAGACTAGGGATCAAGGAGCAGTTCCTGGTGGTAAAGTAAGAATCTGCTCTAATGCAAGGTAGAAGGGCGACCCACGCCGATGAACGGCGATGAAGGGATCAGGGATCGTATCTCGGAGCTAACCTTCCCTCCCCAACTGCCTGTCTGCCCGCCTTACACTGCCGACTTGCCTGATCCTTGGTGGGAGAGAGGCGCTAGCTTCCCCTGAGCATGATAGCGTGGCCAGTTCTGTTGCCAAATGTGTAGCAGGAGGTGGGGTGGAGCAGGTGTTCATGGCAGGCACTTCGGGAATCCCAGAACTCGCCTCCCCATTGTCATGAGAAAGAGTTGGTCACCTGAATACAACGATGGCCCACCTTCGGTAGCTGAATGGGACTCCATGGGCGCGTTTCAAAGACCCCAGTGCTTCTGCATCTACACTCACACTTGAGGGTGTTGCGTGTTGGAACTTGGGAGGAGAGTGAAGCTATGGGGGCCAGTTATTGTGGGCTGCTAGAACACCCAACTGAGAGGGAAGACTCCAGCTCAACTATTACACGCTCCTGATGCCACACAGTTCGGATATGAGTCGAGTGTAGGGCCTGTTTTCTTAGGTTCAAGAGCTTTACTACAGCTGGGAGGGGGTTTGTGGTTGTATGTCTGTCCCTTCAGGTAACATTTCCTAGGAGATATTTCAGGTAAAGCTACAGCAGACCTTGCAAATTGTCTACAGATTGTGGAATAAACTCAGGTCATTCCCCCATAGGCAGGAAAAGGACCCATTTCAGGCTTTCATTACAATTGATATTTAAAGCTATAATGTTTAAGGGAAGTGTTGTACCCATAAATACAGAAGGAAGGAAGATTCTCCCCTTCCAAAAAGAAAGTTTATAAAAATAATATGAATCAATAATATCTAATCACGCACCTCTAGCTCTAGAACATATCATAGAGCCACTACAATGTAAATTATTGTATAATATCTGAAGAGTGGGAGGAGGTATGAAATGTCCCTGGTTTATTTTATGCTTTATTATGTAAACTTTTCTTCCCTCAGGGAATTCCGCACCTCCCCGCCCATTTTGGTAACTCCTGACAGGCTGATGTGCTTGAAGGATTTGTTCAGACAGTACTGACCATCAGAGAATACATTTTTCTTTTACTTTTCAAAGCTGGCACAGTCCTGTGCTTTAGAAAAGAGATATGAAAAGAAAGAAATGGGCTCAAAAATTTGAAAAAGGAAACATACATTCCTCCTATATTTCCCTCCCTAGAGCCTTGAATACTTTGGTCCTAACATTGACTCCATGAAAGAAAAAAAAAATTGTTGATAGCAAAACCTGAGAAATAAGCAAATTGTCATCACAAAGATTTAATTTTGCAATTCCAGCAAAGAATATTACTCATTTGTTTTCAATTCTTCAAGATTTTATTCTTAAGTTTAAATTTTAATGCCATTATTTTCTCCTGTACTATTCGTTTTTAAAATAAAGGATTCTCTTTATGATATGTTTTCAATAGTGAAAGTCTCTAAAGATCTATAATATTATTATTTATCTGAATTTTGTAGCTCTGAGGGCTGTATACACGATGTAATTGCTTTAACATGTTTTCATAAATTACATTCAGAAATGTGTCATAGTAAATTACCTTTGTAATAAAATGTAAAAAATGCAAATGGCTGTTGTCTTTATTACGTTTTAAACCATTGGTTTATCTGCACTATTTCACTTGTCACTTGCACAATATGTTGGCTAAAGGGGCGGCACAGTTTGATAACAGAGAGCTGGGTCCTGTGTGTAATCTTGCAGGCACGTACAGTTTGGGTCATTTCCTCATCTCCCGCAGAAAAGACATTATCCCACTCATATTTACATACTTTTCAATATTTGTCAAACAATCATAAATTATAAATTAATGAAATGTTCGACAGTCTTCAGAGATCAGACTAATGAAGACATTTACCTTTTTGGTGATTTTGAGTCTCATCTTTATAAGTTTAATGACATTTTGACGCTCACGCTTTATTAGGCTTTATTAGATTTGTCCTTCGCTCCCGCTGTCATTCAGATGTCTCTGCAGAAACATCACCTGCTTCAGGTACAAGAACAAATCGACTTTGACCAGGAAACCTTCAAAACGGGGACTCTGCAACCTTAGTTTTAAAGAATTAATGTCGAGTTGGGTTTTAAAACACTACTGGAAATTTTTACCCTTCTTAAATTTTTTTATAAGACTGCTGTTGTATTTATTTCACCAGCAGGCAATAATATGGATACTCTGGCATATGTGCAGCCTGAGATATACTGTAATTTCAAAGTGATTTACAGCAGTGCTATTAAAAATGGAGAGCAGCCCTGATTCTGATTTTTAGGATTTTATGAAATTTCCTTTGTATTCAGGTTGGGACACAAAGTTTACTAAACCATCTCTTGAGTCCAAAGGTAGGGGGCTAATTTAGAACTTGGCCTAAAATCAGGAAATGGATACCAATGCACTCAACTCTGGTTCCAGAGAGGAGGAAGGAAGGAAGGAAAGAAAGAAGAAGGAAGGAAGAAAGGAAGAAACCACTGGGTACTGCATTGGTCTTGGATCCTCAGAGGAAACCAGTTATGTGCCTGCTTAGCACAGAACTTGAAAGGGATGATGGAAACACCATGTGCCCATGAAGTTGATAAGTTTTACTGGAAAATGCTGGCTCCCCATGCTCTCATTATGATTGATGGCCACTGGGCTTTTTAATAAAATTATAGGTGATGAATTTAGTTTTTCCAGAGAGGTCAAACAACCAACCTTGACTTAAGATTCAAATAGTAAATCACATGGAACAAATGTACATCATCTCCACCCATCCCCAGCCAGGGTAAAAGTGAGCTGGGGCTTTGGTGCCATCTGACTCTAAACAAAGGGCAAGGGGCTCAAGAAGTAGAAATGTCAATGTCTCTGTCATCAGGTTGGGTAATTTCATTAGCTGTCTTGCAAATCTTATCAACCCATGTTAGTACACACCACCCTGCGGGGCCACCAGACGCCTTGCTTTCCTAAGCCTTACCCGTTTGGGACATTGTGGTGTTGGTGGAAGTGGGAAAGTGGTGCTGGAAGGAAGGAGCAATTCTTAATTATCCTTCTTAATTATCTTTAAGTGGAAGGAGATCTGTAAGAGAGAGAGAGAGAGAGGTATGGCCAGAGAGACAATTTTAGATGCATCCTGTTCTGCCAATCTGGCTTAGAGCATAGGCTCGAGGCATTCACTGGGTGGAAGGCAAGAGGGTGACTCCGATTCCATCCCTGAACATTGACTTAGGTTTAGCCTTTGCCCCTTTACAAAAAATATATCAGGAATAAAATGGTCACCCATTAAAGTCTACATCCAGAACCTATAAAAATATTGGGAGCGACTTCAAAATATTTCCAAACACTACTTTTTTAATACACAATGGAGAGTTATTAAGCGGCTTCTTGGTGAAGCAAGTATGGCTTCTGCAATCATCAAAAATTGATATGTACCGCTAGTAAAGTAAATTATGCGCCATCCTGAGGATAAGCGAGCCAGCAATTGTTAATCCACTTGCACACCCGTTGACTTGCAACATCAAGCTGCAAATAGCTTAATTAAGTCATACACGTGGACTATAACCATATTGCTCCATTGCATTATGCACAGTATATCTCAATTTATTGGGACAATTAATGCTAGAACCTCACCTCGAGCAGGAATGTCAGCCACCCAATGCCTGAGTTCCTTTTGATTGATACTGCCCGAGTCAGAAAGCCACGAATAAGTGAGAATTAAGAGAGATGGCAGCTTGGGAACTGGAGTGGGATTTGTCCTGCGCAAACTTTTGGGTCCCAATGGAGTTGTCTGAATAGGATGCCGCAAAAGCTGAGGCAAAGCCAGTGCTTTGGACAGACCACAATTCATTATGTCTGTGTTGGTCGTGTATTTAAGTGGGCAGAGTCCCCAATAGTTTCATTAATATTGTAAATCGTATAGCAAAGCCCCTTCATTAATCACAAGAAATCTTTAGATCAGTAAGTCCCGGGAATGTTAGGATGGATATTTAAATCAGCTCCGTCCGACTCCCACACACATCTGTCAGCCACAGGCAGTTTATTTTTCTGAGTTTAAAGTACAGATACCTTTGGGTAAAACCTCATCGAATTTCTCTATTTACAAACGACCAAGACACAAACTTCTGTCCGGAATTCCTCTCCATCCCATCTCTATTCTTCAGGGTGTAAATATTCCAGGTGACACGCGCTTGAGAATGCTGTCACCCTGCAGGCAGCGGCGGTGTGGTGGGCGGTGGAGGGGCCGACTTCACCCTAAGCTAGCAGCCCTTGTCCCTAGCTTCCCTGAAAAGCGCAGGGTCCAAGGGCCCGGGCTGGGAGTGAACTTTTGGTACCTCCTTCCCTTGACGATGCGAGGTACCTGCTTCACTTCTAACTTGGGTGCCAGGCAAGGCTTCATTTTGAGTCTGAGGCACGAGATGCCCTGAGAGTCGTTATGGCCGTCAAGGTAAGCAAAACGTTGACAGGAAGTCTAATCCTCACTGATTCCTGATAGAGACCAAGAATCGACCATCCTGCACTTCAAACATCACAAATAAATGGGGGAATTTCAAGCCACAAAGGATTTCTCCTATATGAGTCACTAAGCGCTGGTTGAAGTGGACCGGCCCCTCGTCTTGTGAGTTTTTAGCTCATTTGTTCTACAATATAGAGTCATTAATTTTGTCAATATATTTCAGAGGCGTGTCTCAAGTGCCAAGATGCTGCTGTGCGTCCTTTTCCCAGGGCCTGGGAGCAACTCTGGGGTGGGGGGAGCGGGACTACCACTGAAGGACTAACCCCTTCGCCCACCTCCCGCCGCCCCGCTTAGACCCAGCAGAACACCGGGAGAAGAGGTTTCCTCCCGGCATCCTCTGCAAAAAATTCTAGAGCGGGGAGACTCGAGGTGTGAACTAGGGATGCGCTGGGTTCGCTGGCTGGATCCTCTCATCAGCCCGAGCGGAGCGTCTTCCCCCGGTTCTCCTCCCCGGGTTGTTTTTAGTTTCCTCCCCAAAAGTAGAAAAGTGAGCGCCTCATCTTTTCCAAAAGATTTTTTGCAACTCAGCTTTGAAGGCTTCTTTCAGTGTCTGGGCATGTTTGAGAACCAGGGTTTGGGATATCCTCAGGTCTTCCAGAAGTACCTAAGGCTCTGCAGCCGGGTGCAGGAAAAAGAGGGAGGTATCCAGACCCCGACTGGGGCCGCGGGGAGGGGGCGGGGTGGCACGGTCGGGGAGAGCCTTTCAGCTGGTGGGTTCGTTCCGAGAATAGTAGCGTCTCTGACAGGGTCCCAGAGCCCAAGTCTGGACGCTTTCGAATCTCCAGGACCATAGAATGAGGGCATGGGCAAGGGAAAGGCTCGTTAGGACCCTGTGTTTCATGGCACCACGGCCGCAAAGCCTACAATTAGTATTTATAATCAAAACAACAACAGCCGCAACACCCACAACACATCAGTATTTACTGTGCACTTTCTAGAAGCACTTTGCACTCACAGTCCTATTAAAAAAAACATTTGAAACAGATTCTATTTTGTACCCATTTTACAGATGAGAAAACAGAGGGCTGAGGCAGTGGTTAAAGAACTTTGTTCTGGGGAACTTCGCCTGGAAGTGGCAGAGCTGGCACTTGGAGCAGCGCACAGCCAAAGGGTCAATGATTTTCTTTTCTTGGACTGCCTGTCTTTAGTGGGAAAGCTGGGGCTCAGAAAATCCAGTTCAGTGATTGCCTCACCTTTCTCCGGGTAGATTCTTGAAAGCCAATACATCCCCAGTGCTAACCTTCCTGTTGTTGAGTGTTTCTGCCCACCTTTCCTGGATGTTTCTGCCCACCTCCCTCCACCATGCTTCAAAACGTCTGCAATTGGGCATTAGGAGAGGAGTGTTCTTCTGGGCTGGGGGAGGGGTAGAATGGGGAGGAATCGCCAAATCCTGAAAACCTGCTTCTTGCCACACTCAGTTTCTCAGCCTGGAGAGCTGCCGTCATACTAGGATGGAGTCAATCCAGAGGCCTTCCTAGAGGTGACAGCCAAACTTCAAGACTCAGCTAAATTCTGTCAGGGGTGGCACTGAGGGGTAGTATCATGGGTGGCTTCAGACACTCCACCCCATATGGACAGGAAAAGACCCAGGTGCTAAGTCCAGTCTTCCTTTTGACTTTCAAAGTAAATTTCCAATTCTCCCACCTCATCTCATCTTCTCCCCACATCTTTCTGCTTGGCCAGCATTTGACCAAGAACGTCCTCAAATAGGATGCTTATTAATTTCATAATCCCTATTCCAAAGTCGGAGGAGCCACTGTGGACACCACAGTTGGTGTGTCTCTCACCCTTAAGAAAATTAAGAGGGGAGATTATGATAAATTTATCAGGAATACAATGCTCTGCGGTTAAGAGTACAAGGTGTGGGGGGGGGATACATCACTGTACAAGACCGAGAGGTGAGCCAAGCTCTTCTGATTTTACGTGTCTGTCGTGGGGAGTGTGGTGGGAAGAGTTGCAATGAACATATTTGTTCTTATATTTAAAAACCTCAGGTGCTGGGAGCCGTCAAAGGCTGGGAGATTTGAACCTAGAACCGGGGACAGTGGCTTGCAATAAGACCGCCTACCGCCTCCAGATTAGCTTCGCTCCAGGCTTTGCGCGCTGGCAAGTTTAACTCTATTATTTAGGGGGAAATTGAAAGTGACTTCTGTAAATCCCAAGATGGGGTTTCACCAGCACCTTCTGGGGTGGAGGACCAAAAGTAAGGTGGAAAAAAGAGCGGGGAAATCAATTGAGAGAGAAAAAAAAAGATACATTCAGGATTAAATAAACTAAGAGGCTCAGCCCGTGGAATTCTAGATCTGGATTTTGAAATCGAGAGGATCCCTCTACCTTAGGCCATCTGGCTGTTTTAAGCTCTGCCCCATGCTGTATGATTTTAGCTGAAAATCTCTTCCGTTGCAGCTTTGCTTTTATTGAATTCATCAAAAGCAAACTTTCCCTGAGTTTTTTTTTTTTTTAAGAAGCCTAAAATAATACGCCGACCACTGTGACATTCTCCGCGCCCAGGCCATTTTTCATAACGCCGCGGATCCGCTTTTGTGCCTCTGAGGCGACTAAACAGATGAATAACGAGCAAAGTCTCCCGAAAGTAAGCTAGCAGCTTTTCTCAGCTCCAAAAAAGTTAACTGAAATGAGAGGTGCATGTAAAATCCCTACACCCAAAGATGGGGGCCACACTTTTATTATTCTGAAAGACAACGATGTCTTTTTAAAAGCAACTAACTACCCACACCCGCGCACACACACACTCACCCACATACTAGCACATTTGTTCACACAAACCACACAAACTTTTTTAAGCCTTGTGAAGCTGCCCAGGTGCTGTTTAGCGAATTTTGGTAAAGAAAGAAGAAAGAAGTATTTGAGATAGATTCTAGGTGGCAAGATATGAGAAAAGTAAAAGCTGGTTTTATTTTATTTTTGTTTTAGTGGGTTCTTTTGTTTTTTTAACCGAAGCTAGTTTGAAAGTTGGTTTCTGGCAAGAGGAAAGAAAAGGCTGCAGCACTAAAAGAAGAATCAAAATGTTAAAAGGACGCTCAAAATGTAGTATTGTGGCAGGTCGGGGTAAGTTACATTTTCTTCTGTTTTCTCTTTGGTTTTCGAACAGTGAAAATGCACTCTGGGGAGAATTTTCCTGTTGTTTATAAGAGAAAGTAACTCCAAGCTCCCTCCTAGGACGACTGCCTCCTGCGACTGTGCTCTGGTTTTGTGGGTGTTTTCAGGGAGGCACTTTCTCCTTGAGCCCTGTCATCATAGTTCCAGAGGCCCGCAAACTCCGAGTGGCCGAGGTTTGGAGAGCCGCGCTTGGGCGGCAGAGGCAACAAGTCGTGGACTTTCTAGCCCCAGGCAAGCACGGTGCCGAGCCGCGCTGCAGCTGAGCCGGTGGCTCGCCTGACTCTCAGGAATGAATTTTGCACGTGTAAACTACTTTCCTGTGGACGCGCACAGCTGCGACTCTGGAGTTTATCAGGGGAAAAACTCTTCCCTGAAATGCACGATTTGGAAAAACTCAGCCATTGGTTCTCGCCAGATGATTATCGATGCAAAGTAAACCCTACGGGTTGGAGCGTGCGCGACTTTGTTTAACCCTAAAAATATTCCACTATCCGAGTTGCTCACCTTGACATCCACTCGAAATCGTTTATATATTTTTTTCGGAGGCTGGGAAAATAACTGGGCGTGATTTGTGGGAGACGGTGTAGTATGGGAGGCATATTTTACCGGAAAGCGATGCCCTGCGTTCGCTGAATGTAGGAAAGTGTCCCAGAGAAACTTGAAACTCAGCTCCCAGTGCAGGCGCGCACACATTTTCACAGACATGTGTTATGAATACGTAGTTATAGGCACGTTCCTGCCATTAACCCGCGGCTTGGAGATTCGGTTCTCGGTTTGGATAATGTTGTTGGCCTGCATGGCATGGATATTCAGATGCCAGTGCCCAGTGATCTTTCATTTAAGTATTTAAAAGGCAACCTGCAAGCAACTGCTGCAAGCCAGATTTTATTTATTATTATTAGCTTTCTCTTACCCAGAACTGTGGAACAAACACGTGCTGCCCCAGAGGTTGGACAGAGCTTATCCAGATGTTGGCAAACATGTCTTTGCCAGTTATATTTCTGGGGAAGCCCGGAGAAATTGACAAGGCAGCTGTTCTAGAAGATTTTGTTTTTTTTTTTTTTTTTTTTTTTTTTTTTTTTTTTTTTTTTTTTTTTTTTTTTTTTTTTTTTTTGAGACAGAGTCTCACTTTGTTGCCCCGGCTAGAGTGAGTGCCGTGGCATCAGCCTAGCTCACAGCAACCTCAGACTCCTGGGCTTAAGCGATCCTACTGTCTCAGCCTCCCGAGTAGCTGGGACTACAGGCATGAGCCACCATGCCCGGCTAATTTTTTTTGTATATATATTTTTAGTTGGCCAGATAATTTCTTTCTATTTTTAGTAGAGACGGGGTCTCACTCTTGCTCAGGCTGGTCTCGAACTCCTGACCTCGAGCGATCCACCCGCCTCGGCCTCCCAGAGCTAGGATTACAGGCGTGAGCCACCGCGCCCGGCCTGTTCTAGAAGATTTTGTTCAGTAGCTGGAGCGACTCCTGCGCCTGGGTCTGGCGGGGGGGAGCACATAAAATGCAACTTTTGCCCCATTGGTTCGCTAGGTGAATTAGCACATACTGGGACTGAACAGTCCTTGACCTTTGCCTTTATGTTTGCGCAAATGTTTGCCTAAAACACAATCGGCCTTGACAAGGGAGCATGCTACCGTGTGACACTGCCTATTCACCAGATAGATGTTCTCTGCCACACACGACCCAGAGCAGCCTTTTAAATAGCTTAGGTATTTGCACAAACCGTATAAATTAATGTCGGATGATTGCTAGTTGCTGGTTAAATAGAAGATCATTTAGATGTGAGATACACATATCTCTCTGGTCTTTTTTTTTTTTTCTCTCAAAGATGTCCATAAGATAACCAGAAACAAAACTGATAGTGAAGGAAATTTTGAGTTTGTGGGAGTCAACAGGTTCTTGTTTGATCAAATGGGCATATGAATGTGGTTCCCTTACAAATGGCTTTTTCACAAAGATGGAATGTGGATGAAGGAAGAGGAGAGAGGTAGAGTGAGGAAAACTGATAGGAACTAACGCTTAGGATGATTGGTAATGTGGAGGTTTGAGATTGGAACCTGAAGATCCTGGAGGATTTATTGTTCCCGGAGAAGCCACGGCCAGCCAAGCTCTCAGGGCTGTGGAGACCCCTTGGGACTTAGGGAGTTTTCCCCCATCCCTGAGCTTTGTGGTCTGAACACTTCCTCCAATAAAATCAAATACTTTAGCAGGAGGAGAAAAACACCTTGTAAAAATCTAAAATTGGTTTAAGCCCTCTTTTTAAACCTCACACTGTAGATCTGAAATGACTTAGAGGACTACTTTGACTTTCCCTGAACTCTGACATAGGGAAAAACGAACTTTTCTTTTCCTATGGTTTCTAGCTAGGTTCAGAATTTTCCACATTCCTTTCATTACCAGCAACATGGCAAAACCTCACCAATTTCCAGGGCTCAATTTTCTTAGTAAATAGGACTGCTGAGATAGGGAGAGCAAATTAAGAAAAGCAAGGATATTTTCCGTATTCTTTCAGGGAGTGTCATTCCTTTGGAAGAGAGGTGTGTTTACCTCTTTCAGTCCAGAGGGATGCAGTTGACCAGTGTAACACCAACTTCCACCACAGCCTAGGAATGCAGATATGGAGAGCCACTGTGGTTTCTCCAAACATTTGCAAGGTCTTTTTCAGGTTTCCTTTAACTGTGTTCAAGTGGAGGAGAAGGTGGGTCAGCAATTTTCCCTTGGAAGACCTTTTTCTTGATTTGTGGACAGAATTTACCTTCTCTCCGTTGGGCTATGGTTCAGGGTGGGGGGAAGTTTGTTTAACAAGACCCATGTTCCACTTCACATTTAGGTGCAGTACAAAAGTAGCAGAAAGGTAAAAACAACAACCTCAGAGTGCAAAAGCAAAGATTACGTTTAAGAACAATTACATAGCTGAGAATTGTAATATGGGAAGGCTTGCAAGAAGAGTAAATATATGTAATACAGAAGAAAATTAAGGAGACTATATCCAATTTTCAATAATCCTCCTTAAGAATTTCTTAACTAATAGATTAGATTTGTAAGTTTACTGTTATTAATTAATTAACAATATGGCAGATATAAACCACTTCAAAGCAGTTCTTTAAGGTTGATGGAAAACATGAATGGTAGCCTGTGTATTTTGGCTTTATGTTTAGAAATATGGGCAACTAAATATGCATAAAAATAACATTTGGGTTTTCAGAGGGTATTTGTTCATTTTATCAGTATATAATTATCTTAACTATTTCTTCAAAATTGTTTTATTTTTAAGTAAAATGATTCCAGGTATTCTATTCCTTTCTCCCTCTCCCTTCCCTTCCCTGCCTCCCACCATCCCCCAATCTTTTAGAGAATTTAGGAATTAAAGAAATAGAAATGCACATTTTAGGGCTCTATTCTCTGAGATCTTCTACAGTGACTTGGAGAATGCAAGGCAGCAATATGTTTCTAATCTCTGCCTCCCTGTAGCTGTGCCTGTGGTGGATGAAGTTTGTTCAGGGTTATGGGTGAATTGGGACCTAGAATCCACAATCTATGATGATGAACACAGGGGACTTAGGTTTAAGTTTAATGGTTATAAAAATCAGCTTAGGAACTCAAAAAATTTCCAAATTTGCTTAGTTTGAAATGGGTATTTTTAAAAAATCACATTAGAAAATATCTATATACTATATAAAACATATCTCACATATATGCTGGCCATCAACAATTCAAGTCCACATGTTCATTCAGTTATTCAATTATACTGACTAAAATTGAAGATAAAAGATGATCAATTCCATCTTTTGCTGACACACATCCAAAATTTGTGCTAAAATACCATTGAGTATTTATAATGTGAAATCTCTAGGTGGTTTTATCTAGAAGTGTTCAAGAGGACATATAGCAATTTATTAATATGAATGAAAACACAGCACAATTGCTAAAAGTATTCCCATTAAAATGAACAACATAGCTTTAATGGAAAAGAAAGGAGGAAACATTATTTTTTATCATTTCTAGACACAATTGAGCATTTATAGTGATGTATTTTTCTTAGAGTTAAAAAGGTGTAAAAATATAAGTATATATTTACAATTGAAAAATTAATGCAACTGATTTATTCTTACAAGGGTTGAGTATTTGCTCCTTCTCTGCTGAAAATTCATTTGAATATAAAATCAATGTTCCTTAAAGGTAAAATGATTGCACTTAAAGGGCACCAAAACTATAACATCTGTTAGATGATGCTGTAGTATACATTAACCTCTATATTAATAATTTTCTTACTGACTTGATTATAAAATGACACATGACATGATCTGTGAAATTTATACATTTTACTATGCAGCGAAATTAAAGCGAAGAGGTAAAGTCAGGTTTTAGGACTTGAAGGTACTGTATAGAGCACCCCAGAGCTTATTCCCATTTCATTTCCCCAAAGATAGTTGTTTTCCCCTAATTTATGTAGAACTGTTTTTTTATTGCTCTAATAATCCTCAACAGTTATTTGCTATTAATTCCACTCTACACAGAAAATTTGAAGATGGTTTAGAGGCATAAGAATTTAACTATCGATTACTGAATCTGAGTTGGAATAGCCCAAAATATGCCATTTCCAGGTGCTGTGTTTGTGTACATGAGTAGTCAGGCCATGCTACAGCCCGCGTTCCTGGTGGCTGACAAGTTTAAGCTTTCTTAGCACAGAAAAATAGAGTTCTTCTCACCTCCGTTTTGATTCACAATCTCTGACCAAATAAATTGTGCTCTGATTTCTAATGCTTAATTGCATCCACCACCCGGCCCTAATTACCTACTCCAGACAAAATTAGTGTGGAGGCTGGGGCAATACTGTCCAGAAATTAGATTCCAAAGGGCATTTAGAAGAGGCCTCGTCAAGTTTTGGCTAGGAAGTCAGATTTACTATCTCAATGCGTAGAAATCCTTCCTACGCCATCTCAGACTTTGAGATGTCTGTGCTATTTTAATCCTCTTTTGTGTTAAAAACTGTGAATTCTGAGTTGAAGAAGGGGGAGGGAGCAGTGCAGACATTATAGAAGAGTGCAGGGAAAGTTCTCACACTTCCTTCTCACCTGACATTTCAGGAGCCCTTTAATTTGCCAACAGGGCATAGCTGGGGGCCTGTACTAATTAGCCACTCTGGGAAGTCAATGCCCACCGGGAGTAAAAGCTGGGCAGGTACCGCCAGCGCAAGCCTTAGGAGGGCTGGGATAAGTTCTCTGATTTAGCTGAAAGCTGGCTGGCTGGTGATGGAGCAAGGGGCCTTAAGCAGGGTTTTCTTGGCTCCTGACTCTTCGCTCACACTTAGCAGATCCCTATTTCATCCCCTCTTCCCACCTTTCTTCAGAGCCTTGGAAGACAGTCTGAGCCTGCTCTCCCTCTCCCACTCTACCCTCCTTTAACCTTCACCCATCTTCTTTTAGGGCCTCACACCCCCTCACCTTTTCAGACTCCTTCAACCCTTCATAAACCCTCACTTCCTCACACCCCTTCAGAGTTCCTCATACCCCCTCCTACCCTTTTCTCCCTCTCATCCCTGTCCACACAGTATCATCCACTTGCACAGAACCCCCCAAATCCCTCAGCTCTCTCCACCCTCCTCACTTCCCTCTCCTGTCCAATACCCTTTACCACCTTCTACCTCTTCATCCCCACACACTCTTCTTACATTCTTGCACACCCTTTCAAAGCCCAACAGATCCCCCTCACCTTCTCACATTGAGAACTTTTCATATCCCTTCCCCAAAGCCTTCACATTCCTCATATGCCTCCTGGTATTTCCCTTCCCTCCAATTCTTACACCCACTATATTCACATCCCTCACACCACTCACACATACCCCCCATTCAGACTCTTACTGCCAGTCATGCACACAAGCCACACCCTCCACCCGCCTTTTGCTGGGTGGCCTTTGAGCTTCTTTGTCCGTTTTGCAAAACCTCACCTCCAGTGTCTTCTCCTCTGACTCCTTCCTCCACAACTTCCTTCCCTATCTGAGAGTTGCCATCTCCCTCTCCCCAATTTTGGGCTTCTTTAGAAGAGAGGACATGGCTATCTCCTTTCCACTTTTTTTCACCCACCAAGGCTCACAGTCACAGGAAAATGGGGCAAGGAACCTAAACAATTGTTCCCTAGTGCCAGTCCTGTGTGAGGAGCAGATGGGAAGTCAGGGCCTCTGACTTGGCTGCTCTGCTCTCAGCCCTCAGCTTTAGCGAGCTTCTCCTTTTCTCTCCTTCCAGATTTATCTCCAGACTTCAGGGACACAAACTCAGAAGTCTAACATTTCCATTAGCAGGGTGGGACAGTGAGGGGATCCTTTAAATTACTGATTCTCTATCTTGATCAAGCTTCAGAATCACCTAAAGTCTGTTAATAACAAACAAAACAAAACACAGCTAAAGATCCCTGGGATCCATTCCTACAGCTTCTGTGAATTTGCTTTTCTAGTAAGTTCCCAGGTGATACTGAGGATGCTGCTTTAGGAACAGGTTTTGAAACAATTTAAGCAATGTCTCAGCAGTTTAAAATGAAACTATTTGTACAGTTAGAAGACAGAGGGAAATAGAAAGAACCCAGAAATTTCAGAGGAGATTGATGCTCGCTAGATGGGAACAGTACCCTAAAAATTTCCCAAACAAGAATATACTTTCAAAATATGGATTCATTCTGATGAACGTTTAGTTTCTCAGACAGAAAATGACCAAATCATCTTCAAGGTTAGGGCTTTTTCTGTGAGAGAAAGGGAGGAAGAAAGGAAGTTATGCCCAGGATATCTCTTTTCCTAAGCCCTCATGAACCATTTTTAATGAAGCTAATGATGCTTAGAATTTGAAAGAACTAGATCTTGGGTCACTGAAAGTGCTAGTCTCTCTGGATAGACTTACTGTTTTTGAGCCTTAGGGTGTGTATGTGTGTGTGTGTATGCTGGAGGATTGCTATCTACCTTTGTGTTTAGGTGTCATTCAAAATGGACAGAAGGACTCAGGCCCTACAGGACCACCTATTCCAGCCTGCATAGTGGTTACCATGGTTACTTCATGCTTCCTTTCCATTTGCCTGTGAAGAGGCCTCACAGACTTCTCCCTTCAGTTATCGCTGAGGGCTGGAAAATGGTCCAGAAACTTTTGATCAGTTCATATTCTGCCTTTTCAATTGTCTAAGGAATACTTTTCTTAATGTATTTGGAACTGCAAAGGTAAATAAATAAAGAAAAAAGGCATAAGAGAAAAATGTAAAGTTCCTTAATTTGAACTTTTTTGTGTATGCACATGGGTGTCTATGGTACATTTAACTAGTAAGAGAAAATGTACCAAGAGCACTCATTTGCTAGACAAAAGTTTCCTCATTTTATTTTTGAGTTTACTTGGCAATATAAATCCCAAATCTCAAATGCTGGTCACTTGGGCCAAGAATATTCATTCATTCACACAATTATCTCCCAGCTGATTTTATCAACAGTTTTCAATGTCATTTTCTCTAGGCTTAGTGACTAAGGCAGAAATTTCTAGTCAGCCATTGGAGGTTAACATCTAGTGATTAGAGTTCTGAGATTTTGGCAAGGGTTTGCAGAACTCTTTCCATGTTCTCTAATTCCTAGCAGCAGTTCTACAGCTCCAATGTTTTCCTCCCATTTTTCCCTCTTTTCTTATCATATCACAAATAATTATACTGTTCTAATATGGCTTAGAAAAAAATAAGACATGCATTAACATTCTTCTCTTACCTTTTGTTAGCTGTATTCCAGCCCATGAAGTTTGCAGACATGCTAAAATGTTTCAGGAGATATTCAGCACACTAACTCCTTGAGAAATGTTGGAATAGACTTGACATTAACAAAATAATTCAGCTGTACAGATTTTAAAGGTTTTCAACTTGTGTTTGCTTTCCTCTCACTTTATAATCTCTCTGTATTTTTAAAATTTTATTTCAAATAGGAGCTTTTTACCAAGATTATTTTAATATAGAAAAATAAAAGCCCCCAAGTTTGGACACTTAGTATTGACTCTAAACTGAGTTAACTTTTTTAAAGTATGCAAAATCTACTTTTCTCATTCACTTGAAATTGAGACAAATGTAATACATATCTATTTGTGTTTTCTTGCTATCTAAGTAGAAAATTCAGGACCAGGCACAATGGTTCACACCTGTAATCCCAGCACTTTGGGAAGCCAAGGGAGGAGGATAGCTTGAGGCCAGGAATTCAAGACCAGCCTGGGCAACACAGCAAGACCCCATCTCTACAGAAAATTAAAAAAAAATAGCTGGACATGATAGTGTGTGCCTGTAGTCCTAGCTACTGGCATGGCTGAGCCAGAAGTATCTCTAGAGCTCAGGAGTTAGAGATTGTAGTGAACTGTAATCATGCCACTGCACTGCAATCTGGGCAACAGAGTGAGATCTTGCCTCCAATGAATAAATAAATAAATAAATAAATAAATAAATAAATAGAAAATTCAATGGGAGATAATGGATCTATACTGTGTTGTTTGCATGTTAGATCCAGAAATAAGCAGTTCAATTAATATTGCTGTTATACACAAGTAGTGGGTGCTGAATACACTATGTAAAGAAATTCTCTGATTATCTCACTGTTGAAGATCTTACAATGGTCTTGGTACTGGGAAAATGGCCCACTTACGTTTCAGCTCTGAGTTGGTCTCACCAGCAATATATTGTGGCAAATGACATCTGCCCATAATGATAATATTAATGCTACTGTCACTTCAGAAAAACAAAACTGAATTTAGTATCTGTTTACTTTAGTATTTTCCCCAACCATCTAACCCATCCTTTATGGAAAAGTGTGGCTGTTAGTTGTTTCCAGTGTCTGACCACTCCCTCCTGGCTGGGTAAACCTCCTCTCCTGCCCCCTAGTGGAGGGTTTGGCAGTGCAGCAGCAGCAGCAAGAACCACCAGCAATTATTTATTGATCACCTGCTGTGTGCCAAGCACTGTGGAGAAAGCTGAAGCTTATCCAGAACTGGGTAGGGTCTAATGCCACATCCAGGCTCTGTAAGGTAACTTAAGATTGAGCAGATATTCTATCTCTGGGTCCTTGTGGCTCCTCACCTGGAGGCCTCTTCAGAGCCCTCACCAATGTTGCAATTGGAGCCTGACTGGAGGCATTTCTGCCACCGGAATCTTCAAACTATAGCCGGTTTGGGACAGAGAGGCTTGGTGCCCTTTGGCAGGCCTGGTTATAATTTGCATTCTCTTGTATAGAGCTGTTCCGTTTGACCTGTAGCTACAACCAATCTGGGATCAGCATTGTCAGACCTCGGTTCTACCACATTCTGTTTGAAAAGCCACATTTTGTGTAGTGGCAGTCACAACAAAACTTTCCTCTGTGACTTTGTTCTTTTGATTTTTAATAGATCAAAGACGTGGAGGGAGGAAGGAAAAGCAGCGAAGGGGGGAAGAGAGGGGGTAAGGATTGTTTTCGTGTCAAGATGCATCGTCCATTTGAGGCCACTAGCCCCATTAGAAGGGAAAAGTGCACAGAAAAGGGCGAGCAACCTGCACTTGGCGCGGCATTGTTTGGGAGATTCGAGCTGCGGCCGCTACCGCTGCTGCTGCCGCTGCAGCCGCCTCGGCCGCCACCGCTGCCGCGATACAGTACGGTCTCCATGGCAACGCAACCTGCTGCTGCCGCCGCCAAAGTTGAAGGCGCTTGAAAGGGCTTGAAGAGACCAGAATCACAACCCTCTTTTAGCTCCCCCTCCCCAGAACAACGGGGAGAAAATGAGGCAGGGAAAAAAGGAGAAGGAAAGGAGGGAAAAAGGGGGAGGGAAAGACGGGGGGACAGAGAGAAAATATTTGTATGAATGAGAGGAGAAAGAGAAAAAGAGAATATGAGAGAGGGAGGGGGAAGCCGAGAGAAACCCCACCCCAGGCCTATGAATGCTGGCATTGTCCCTTCTTTTCTGAATCTGATTTACCATATCATAACCCCCAGGAAGAAGAAAACATCAATATCCTGAAGGAATGGAGATGTTTCTATGGAAAACCTAGGAATTTTAGTCCATAACAGATCTGGCATAAAAAAATCAAAGAGATCAAAGGCAGAGCTCCCTGGAGTATAGATGCGTCTCTGAATTAAAGATGGACGATGCAGACTACAAAGTACTTTTTTCTTCTTTATTCAGTCCTCTGTTTCCATTTCAAGGGAGGCACTGGCCTCATCATATCTAAACTAGACTGTCATAGCAAACAATGTCATGAAGAGGATAAAAGAGGGAGTGGGGGGCACCAGGAGCTCAGTTTCCTCTGCCCCAGTCGGTTTTCCAACCACCTTCTTCAGCCTTCTCAGTGGAGGTGTCAGCCTGGCCCTGCTTGTAGAAAGAGCTCCTGTAAAAAACCCAATCCTACATTCAAGTCTATAGGGGCACTTAGGAAAAGTGAGATCCACTAAAATTAAGGTAAGGGAACAGGTGTTAGGCTGTTGTTTATTGCCTTACCAAATGAAGATTGGGACAATATTAAAAGCTCTGTGTGGCAGTTCAAAGATAGGGAAGAGACAGTAGGATTTTTAGGCCCAGGTGTGGACTGGAGTGGAGCTAGAGCACCCTGGGTCAGGGGAATTTGGGGCAGCCCCAACAGTTGTCTTTGCAGGTGTGGGTTCCTCAGAGCTCTTCCAAGAGAGAAGTCCCAAAGAGGGCAATGTTCCTGGGGAAAGGGTCTAGTTAACTTAGACATGTCCTTGCCAAAGAGTCCTTTAATTTGCACATCTAAGGAAAAAAGAAAACTCTAAATATTTTTTAGACACTCTGTCTGGCAAGAAAGACCAGCCGACTTACACTTTGAGGGCAAAGTTTATCTTAAATATTTAAAAGTTTAATTTGCCTTTGGTACTATGATGACCTTGTGATTTGTATTCTTCTTCTTCCTCCTCCTCCTCCTCCTCCTCCTCCTCCTTCTTCTTCTTCCTCCCCTTCTTCTTCTCCTTCTCCTTCTCCTTCTCCTTCTCCTTCTCCTTCTCCTTCTCCTTCTTCTTCTTCTTCTTCTTCTTCTTCTTCTTCTTCTTCTTCTTCTCTTCTTTTTTTTTGAGACAGGGTCTCATTCTACTGCCTGGTCTAGAGTGCAGTAGCATCACGATAACTCACTGCAGCTTCAAACTCCTGAGCTCAAGTGTTCCTCCTGCCTCAGCCTCCTGAGTAGCTGGGACTACAGGTGCGAGCCACCATGACTGCCTAATTTTTCTATTTTTTTGTAGAAACTGGGTCTTCCTCTTGCTCAGGCTGATCTCAAAATCCTGGCCTCAAGTGATCCTCCCCTCTAGGCCTCCTAAAGTGCCAGGATTGCAGGTATGAGCCACCACACCCAGCCTGATTTGTATTCTTTTTAAGCATAAAATTAAGTTGAAAAGTTAGGGATCATGATTCCTGGGTGTATTGGTAAAAGTGCACTGAAACTAATAAAATAGCAGCAGCTAGATGAATGTCTTCTCTTTGTGCAGAGACGTCTGACAGGCAGCTTGTGGGCCTGCTGTCTAACTTCTTCCAGACCTAGCTTTTGGCTGGGAAATTAAAACAATATTTTTCAAAAGCTGGAGACTATCTGCTGTCTCTGGGAAGAAGAGAAGATAATCAGCTAGGTGACCTAGACAGGCCTGTGAGGAGCCAACCCTCCACGGGCTACAGGCCTTTGCTCTATGAGTCTCTCCTTGGATTTCCCCAAAGCCAATGCCAGCAGATGAATATTCCAGAAGTCAATCAAGTTGTTTGCAAGGACATGCAGGCCAGCATGGTGGATGGAGAAGAGAAAAGCGAGTTCCCAGGGTGGAATCAGCATCTGTACTGGCTGCCAGCAGCCCTAGGGTCAGGCTGGACACTAAGTAAACAGCGTTGCCGCTGAAGGGCTCCTTTGTAGAGGTTGCAGCTGTCCTGTCATCCATTGTCCCACTAGGGCTGGGGACTGGGGCTCTGCACCAGTGCCAACTCTGTGCAAAAAACCGTACTGGGGCAGGCTGTGCACAGGGTTACCCCCAGGCCTTCTCTTTCTGTCTCCCCTTCGGCAGCCCAACCCCTCCAGAGACTTTTTCTCCTTAAGTAACAGAATACCAGTGTAAAAAATTCCAGTGCCTGGGGGAAGGCAGGGAAAAGAGAAAAGAAAAGAAAAAAGAAAAGGAAAGAAAAGAAAAGATCCCTTTCTAGAATGGGGGTGGACAGAACACCTTCCCAGAACAAAATAACATGAGATTGAAAATCAAAATACAAAAGATAGCTAGAATGATCTTGTTAAAACAGGGGAATCATTTTGTCCCATGCTGTCTCTCTTGGAGAAGCTAGAGAGTGTGTCTGATGACAGAGGGGGAACAGGGGCAAGAGTGGCTCTTTTCTTGAGCTATGGGGTTAGGGGGTAGTGGTCCAGGATCTTGATGGCTCACTCAGGGGGCCCTGAAGGGATGCCCCAAGGATTCAACAATCTCTGCAGCTCCCTGTTGACCACTTTTCTCCTAAGAAGGAAACTTGAAATTCAAACACTTTCTCCCCATGCCGCCCCTACTGCTTCATCACCCTGCAAGGGTGGGGATAGCGCTGGAAACACAGAGGAGAGGCAGTAGGGTAGGTGGGCCCCACTGCCCAGGTTTTAAGCAGTTTTTTTCCTGACTCAGATTCTCTCAGAATGACCCAGCAACTTCAACTTGTATGTAGAGCCAGGGCTCCACCAGAAGTGTGCTTACTGAGGTGAAATTTACAGAGTAGCTGGCAGGTGATCTGGGGTAGGACTGGCTCCTGAGATGAGGCCTCTTACAGCTTCCAGACTCATCTACACTGAAACACATCCTTCGTTCGGAATCTGGCTCCCATTTCATAGGGATTCATAGGACACACTTTTCAGGATTATAGCCTGAGCAGCCAAGCTGGGGGCTTGGTCCAGCTGCCTGTCACTGGCCATTCAGACTGTCATTGAGCCCAAAGTCAACAGAGCAGTTCAGATCCTTAGAGAGCCAAGCTTTAGTCACTTCAAAGCAGAGCTGTATCCAAGTACAGAGCTGTGGCTAATGAAACCTGCCAAGTAGCCATTTGCCTTCTTGCACTGGAAAACATTTTGTTAGCTACTCCTCTCTTGGCACTTGGAGCTAATTTCTTTGTTATCCTTTTTAAGAAAAATAGTTCCTAAATTTCCTTTTGATCAACAACTCTCTGCCTGATAATAGAGAATTTATTCTTCAATGGTTTTAACCATTCATCTGGGTTAGGCGGCTTCTTTCTGATTCTCTTAATTAGTGAACCCCTAAATTTAGAAGATGGAGATAAAATCATACCAAACATTTTAAAATGCTATCAAAGGTGTTGCTAAAAAACAAACAAACAAACAAACAAAAAACCATACACCCTGACTGGATAAGACCCTTTGACTCTAAATCATGGGTTTCAGGGACTCAAGCTCCTGCCATCTATTCATAAGTGCTCAAGAATTTAGATTGTTTTTAATTGTTCTTTAAACAGAGAGAATAGCAAGGGTGAAGTGAGGGTCAAAGTTTTGAGTAGTAGAAGCCACTAAATTTCTGATGTACAAGTGAGGGAGAAAGCTTTGAGGTTCCAGCCAATCAAAACTTTAATTGTCAAAGTTTAATTAACAGGGAGAATGGATGAATTTAAAGCATTCTGATAGTGGCTCTGGATGCCTGCTTTCTCTTCTGTGGGATTTCCTGGAGGGATTGCAGTGGGTGACTTAAAACCAACTAGGGACCAAAAGAATGTGTCTTCCTGTTTCTGGCACCAGGAAAACAATAGAAATTAAAAGGAAACCCTTGAATGCACGTGAGAGCCTCAAGTTCTGGCCAGCTAGGGAGGGGATGTGGCAAGTGCATTTTTCTTGTCAGTCAGCGCACAATCCCGTGGGCAGATTACATGGGGACCACAAACTTCCCAGTATGACCTGGTGTGTAGAAGCTTTCCAGCAGCCCTCTTTCCAGAATATTTATCGACAAGTTTCAGGGTTTTTAATTAATTTTTTTTTTTTTGTAGTTTGGTGAGACATTTGCTGAGGACAAATCCAATGGCAAATCGTTCCTCAAGCAGTGGTCTAAATTCTTCAAACAGCCAGCAGTTGGGGTGCGCCTAGCAGAAAAGACTGGGATTGGAAGCGACCACGCGCCAGACAGCTCAACCCCAACTTTCCAAACGCTGCCCCCGTCCTCTCTGTGTCGGAGGCAGCCCTTCCCTGCTCACGGCGCTCCCCTACGAGCTGGAAGGGATGTGGGGAAATATTGGGTAACTTTGCCACATCCCCAACAACTAAACAGGGTAATTAAAATGACGCAGATGCTGGTGTTGGACCTCGCGGTTTCTATGATCATTAAAGGCAGCGACTTAAAAAAAACTTAATTAAGTCTAATGACGGACCTTTTCTTCTCTTGAATAGATGGCGAGTTAAACCAATTAGACACATTCATCAAATTCTTTCCACCAAGTTTCTATAGACATTAGAATATGTTCTCAATACAGTGCAGGACGTTGCACAACGTTAAACTCCCGGCGCTGGGGTATGTGGGGGAGGAGCAGCGAATTAGGTTCAAGGAAAACTTTTCCTCCATTCCGTTCTAGGAAGCTGATTGCAAGGGGATCGGGTGGGTTCACTCGGGCATTTTCCTAGAACAGCACTGGTTCACTTCCCACCCAATTTCTTTTCCAAAAAGTCGCTCGAAATCAATGAATTTTCTTTCTCTAAATCCCTGTGTGGTTAAGAAAACCTATCTTTACTTGGTGCAGAACAGCGCCTAGGAAAAGCTGGAATTAAAAACCCAAGAAAGAAGATCGAATAGTAGGAAAATAATACTGGGTCTCCCTTTGCATTATTTCCTTCAGAATCTCCTGCAGAGGCTAGAAGTGTTTCCAAGGTGCCCAGATGTGTGGGTGGGAGGCAGCCACAGGGAGAGCCAAATATGCAGGATTCCTCCAAACACAGAGTGCCTCTAAAGACCTGGTTCCCCCGGGTCAGACGGCCTCAGTTCAAGATGATCTTCCCCAAGCACATTTAAGACTTTCTCTAGGTAGCTGGTAGTTAGAGCTCTGACCCAATCTCCCCCAGAGAGGGGCAGAAGTCAAACTTCTAGGTGTTTTTTCCTGTGGCCTGTGTTGTCATGGTATTCCTCCAAAATACGAGTTCCCTCTCTTGGCTTAGGGCTGGGGCATCTACTGTTTGAAAAAGAACTTCTTTCTATTGCCATAGAAGCGATAGGTAGTACTCTAGCTTTTAAGGAAGAAAGAAAGATGAGTCCATGCCTGTGGTAAGAGACCACAGGTTTTTCAACAAGTGAAAGAGTGTGGGATGTGGCTTCCAAGTAGATTCTAAAATCTAATAGGAATTGCCTAAAATATAGCCATAAGTGTAATATTACTATGTATATAAACACACACATTATATTATTTATATATTTGTCTACACACATAGCCACATATATAACATAATATATATCACCACCATATTTGGTGTATACTGACATGTTTCTATTTTATTTTTATATATTACAAGAGTACATAAAATGGTATATGTATATTTATTTGGTGGCATATGTTATATATGAGAATATATATGGTAATAAATATTACATTAAATGTGTATTATGTATTAGGTGATATGTACTAGGCTAAATACCACTCTCTCTCTATATACACATATACATTTGTATTTAGAGTGTGTGTTTGCAAACAATTTTGGATGAGGCAGAGTGAAACCTTTTGAACCATATCCATAGCTGGCTGATATAAAAACAAGCACCTTCTTGGTAGTGCCATTTCTAAACTCTACTCTTGATTGTCACTCATGTACCTCCTCCACTACCTTCATATAAATAAAATCATAAAAAAAAGAAAAGTAAAACACTCCAACCTTCTCCTCACCAGGTCAAGCATGTCCCTTCACCTCACAGCTGGTTTATTCTATTTTGAGTTTGGTTCTACGCCCAGCTTTCCCTCTGTGTGTAGACTTTTTAGGGCCAAACTTCAACTTGGTGGAGATTCTGACACGCAGCAGAAGGAGGTCTGAG
This sequence comes from Lemur catta, assembly GCF_020740605.2. Taxonomy (NCBI): domain Eukaryota; kingdom Metazoa; phylum Chordata; class Mammalia; order Primates; family Lemuridae; genus Lemur; species Lemur catta. The sequence goes on along the minus strand of NC_059128.1, from coordinate 178,219,114 downwards.
CAGAAGGCCTAACTCAGACCTAGTCCCAGCGACCAGGAAATAATGGCAGTTGAATGGAGGGAATAAGGTTCAGGGTGAGAGCCAGTATTTGGACTACTGGGCATGTGAACACAGTCCTAGGTGGATATTTTTTTTCCAGCCCACGGTCTTTAAATGCGAGTCTGTGACACCAGGTTGCGGATGAGAAGTGGATAGGAGAGAGAAAAGTTGGAAAGGCTACGATTTGCAAAAGAAAAAAACTTTTTGAACTCTCCATGCAGATGGTGCAAATCTGCCTGTAATCATTTTTCAGCTCATCCAGGAGCTGCTCTCCAAGTGAAGCTCCAAAGTAAATAAGTCACCCCCCCCCCCCAAAGTCACGCCTTTAAAGGGAACACCGTCGGCCTAATTACGCTTGAATTATGCAAGGAGCTCCACGGAGGATGGAACTTTAGACAAATAATTGCTCTATTGTGTGCGGCCGGCCCGCCCGGCGCGGCCTCCCTCCCCTTTTCATCACTTGGGCTCCAAAGGCGGCGGGGCTCTCAACCACCTGAAAACCGCCGCCGGGGGCCGAGCCAGAGACTCCTGCCTAATTAACCTACTTTTCCACCCAGTGCATGTCAAGATTTTAGAAAACGGGTTGAGAGAGGGAAAAGGGACTCACAGGGGTTCCCTCCCACCCCCAGTCGAAACAAAGTTCCTTTGCCAAGTTTTGTAGTTGTGATTCCTTGAAAGCTTTTGCACCTCAGGCAAAAACTTGAGATATCCAGGGAATGGCTTGGAAAAGCTTCCGGTGCTATCAAGGGAGTCTTAAGAAGACCAGAAGATGGAAAATATTGGAAAATGAGTGCCATCTGTGTGCTTCACTGGCGATAAATCATTGCGATCAAACAGATTCTCAAAGTTTGGGAGTGAGTAAATGTGAAGCCTCCCATAATCCCTAAATGGAGAATTAGACTGATTTTTCAAATGAGAATGAAACTAAATTAATTTAAGATGTAATTTCCTGACTAAGCAGCAAAAAGCTAGGGACTGTAACCACAAAGCTGTCCTCTCTGACAAGTTGGTAAGGATAACTTTACTGATCACTCAGCTACAATTATTTATGATGTTCTACTCACAGATGGATTCCCCATTCAAAACCAAAGAATTTATTTCCATTTCCTTTCATCTGGCTAGGACTGAAATTGTATTTTCAGGATCAGCAGTCATATATTTGGATCATGTTCCTGTAAAAAAAAAAAAATGTTTTACCTCCAAACCTTCAGAGTTCCTATGGAACCTGTGCAATAAAGTGATTGAATAACACGCTATTGGCTCATTAGGTCCCTTCTGAAATATTATCTCTTGTTGGCAAAATTCACAATATACTAGACCTCTATGAAGGTAATTTTGGAAGAAGGTATATGGACTTTGAAATTTACAGAAGCTGAGGGCTGAGTGAGTTTAGCATTAGAACAGAAAACTAAGAGTCCTTGTAGATTGTTAGAAATATTTTCTTTAAAAAATATAGATGCATTGCTATTCATTTAGTTGATCCCCTCCAGCTTTAAAAACTCCATGGGACACTAGGTAAGGTGTATACAAACATTTCTCCAGAGGGCTTATGTATATTTATTTATTCATGGAGCCCAAGGCAACCAGTGTTTTATAAGCAGAGAGAGAAATGGGGTGAAGGGCTGGCAGAGGTAAAATCCTTCTGAAGTGAGTTCCTGAGAAGTTCCTGAATGCTATTCCTTCTTCAGGAAAGTTACTTATCAACACGCAAATATTTCAGTGAAAATAGTCAAGAAGCCTTGAATAATGGGTTATGGAATCCTACAATTACCTGTGCTCTGCATGTTTCAGTCACCATTTTTCTATACACACACATACAGATAATCCCCTGTGTATATACAAACAAAAAATACTATACCCCCAAAGATATGCCATAACTACAAATATAAAAACAGATTGAGGGGGGGGGCAGAGTCACAGTAGATATATACAATTAGAGAAGATGAGGGCCATAAAATGTGGCAGATGAGTATGTGAATCCAGAAAGTGCTAATTTATGAAATCTTACCAGGCTGAAGATACAGGGATTTTTGGGTAGCCCCTGACAGGCTGCCTAGGGCTTGCTAAATCTGCAAGGTGGATACAAGGCTCTATAGTATGTGCTCCTCTGGAGTAAGAATTAAAGTGGTGGAAATGGTTCTAATCTCACATTTGATGGTAAGATTTTATGAGACCTGGTGGGGGCTGTTTATCTATTTTGAGTCTATAAAGTAAAATATTTGCATTGATTGTCCATAACTCTCTCCCAAGTTTCTCTGTATCCATTTTTCTGTTTACCCCAAACTCCTTTACATTTTTATGACAAATCTCTGCCAGTCTTCTTAAACCCTGAAGATTTTTTTAGTCCACCTTTTGATCACCACTTTAAAAATTAAGATATGTTCATCTCAAATAAATTCCCTAATTCCTAGAATTATACTGTTTTAAATATTTTTTTCTATAATATTATTGTTATATAGTCAAACAAGTGAGTAGAACAACTATTTAGTTATTAATACAAATTACTTACTAACAATTTAAAAAACCCATAAAATTTTTTTCCTATACTTTAAAAAATCACTCTGCTTATAATGGCTTAATATACTTTTTAAGGTTCAGACATCCTCTCTCTCTCTGTCATGAAGATTTTAAGGCAAAATTACAGTACCGTCATTGGAATGAAGGGTGATAAGAAATAAAGTTTGCTAAATATGAATAGGCTTTGGTCAGATTGTGAAAGAGGCACATATTTGATTAATTGGAGGATCAAAATAATTTTTCACTCAAGTTTTATTGTCCTGGTATGCTTAAAGATGATGATGAGGAATTAATTATAACTTCTTTCCCAAAGGAAAAGTTTCTCTGCAATAATTTGTTGTTTTAAGTATCAACAAATGTTACACTGAAAATATGACTATGTGACCTTAATCAACTAAGGTACAAGAATAGGCTGGGCGTGGTGGCTCATGCTTGTAATCCTAGCACTCTGGGAGGCCAAGGCGGGGAGGATCCCTTGAGATCAGGAATTCGAGACCAGCCTGAGCAAGAGCAAGACCCCTTCTCTACTAAAAATAGAAAGAAATTATATGGACAACTAAAAATATATATAGAAAAAATTAGCCAGGCATGGTGGTGCATGCCTATAGTCCCAGCTACTAGGGAGGCTGAGGCAGGAGGATTGCTTGAGCCCAGGAGTCTGAGGTTGCTGTGAGCTAGGCTGATGCCACGGCACTCTAGCCCAGGCTACAGAGTGAGACTCTGTCTCAAAAAAATAAATAAAATAAATAAAATAAAAGGTACAAGAATTAAAAGTTTGTATTATCTTACATCATAAAGTATAAATGAGATTAAACTAAAATAATTATTCAATTTTTTTACAATACTAGCTTTACATATTTATCTACGTATAGCTCCCCCCGCCCCCCCACCTCATATATATGTATACATACATACCCAGAGATGGAAACAGATTTATAGGAGTTTAAAATCTTTTTTTATAGGTTATTCACTTATGCAAGGGTAAAAATACCTGTATTGAGCTAGTCTTTAAAAACTTGTTATTTAACAAAAGTATCAAATGATAAATTACTTGCTAAGGAATACAATGTACATAATGTGGCACTTTCTCTAATAATGGTATCCAATTTCAAATTCTAGATATTCTACTATCTTATTAAGCTTTTACTAAGAGATCTTGATTTTAGCTATTTGTTGAGTCACATGTTTAATAGGCTAATATTTATTTAAAAACATAATGTTACATTACAGTTTCCTGGGAATATGTTTTATGTGTTTATGCTTTTGTAAAATGGGCAAGCTTTATTTATTCACAATTCCCTCCTTTTTAGCACATTCTTAACTATTTTCCTGCCCCAATCAGCTCAACAGATCTTTAAAAGGACATAGTTTTTGGTATAACACAACTATGAAATAAACATAGAAACTACCAAGAGCAGTTTATTCATGTTGGCTACAGTGATATTTATCTCACACTGGACACATTATATTTTGGAGGTGGAGCTGACATGTTGTGCCAAGCTGCATTGAAACGCTGTGCTGCAAAACCGAGGGTGTAGCCAGCATAACCTGGTTCCTGGGAGCAGGGAGCCTTTTATTAGCTGCCCGTTTGTTTTTCAGGTGGAGTTCACCACTTTTCCAGTTGTGATAAATCTATGGGCTAAAACTCTTCTGTGTAGTCTCTGAAAGAACATTCAGTCTCTTTTAGTTCTAAAAGAACAAGTATCTTTCTAATTTTCTATAGTGTCAAGAGACTTGAGTGGGGCAAAGGCAATATATGTAACCTAAACATTTGTACCCCTATAGTATGCTGAAATAAGTAAAAAAAAATATACATATTAATTAACCTCAAAAAGAGTGACACATGGATTTCATATATGGAGTTGTTCTGGCCAGTTCTACTCATATACATATAAATATATGTATATACCAAATCAAAACAATATTTTTGTATCAACAGAGAGGATTATACACTTTCATTGTTTTACTTCGTTATATTAAAATAGTCATTTAGAGAACTTTATAAAATTAACATTGCCAGAAAGAGTTAGTGGGTTTTTTGAAGAGGCCCATATAAATTCAGAGATATCATGGAGGAAATGTAAGCACCAAAGGACAGCTAAAATAAAATATGACCATCGAGAGGATTTCTCATCATTTAGACAACTTTGGGAGTGGAATATAAGAGAGACTTGTCTCTTCTGGAGATCTAAATATCACTTACATCACATGGTTTGGTTTACCGATGAAGAAAATGAGACTCATGGAAATGAACTAACTCTAAATCAACAAAGGTAATTTAGGACCTGACCCAGGGCTTCCAGTCTCCACTCAAGTTTTATCTGTGGGAATACACACACTAATGATGACTGTAAGCTCTTTTAAAGGCAAATCTGTGCCTTTCACAACTTTATTGCACCTGTGCTTGCCTTTGAACAAAGAGCTCTCAATAAAGACTGTGAAGTTGAAGTCCCGATTGTAGACTACATTTCCTTAGGAAGGTAGGACCAAATTGCTCACAGGAAACCTATTCTATTGTAGAAACTTTGGAATAAAGGTATGGTATGTATGATATGAGAAGCTACTATTTAAGCAGACTCTTATTTGAGAGAAAAAGAAACCTTGGTTTCATGGATAGTTGTGAATCTGAGGCTGAAATAAGTGACATGACATAGACATACATGAAAGGAGCATCTTATAAACCAGAAGAACCAAGATTTGTGCCAAAATATGCATGTGGCTAGGGCTTGCGTAAGGACAGTGTACCTACAGCAGGTAGAATTCTGAAAACACAATTTAGCATAAATTATCCAAATGCTATAAACTTAGTAGCACATAATTTAAAAATATAGTTATTATTATTTTATTTTTTCTGTACATTATTTAGGCTCTTCAGTAGCCTAGAAAAGCAATGTTGTATTTTATTTTAACTCATTTTGGGTTTTTTGTTTTTTATTTTTTGTTGATATGTGTTAGAAATACATATTTTCAAGGTACATATGATAATTTGATACATTCATATAATCAAATCAGGGTAGTTGGGATAAATATCACCTTGAATATTTGTTTTTTCTTTATGCTAAGGACATTCCAATTATTCTCTTCTAGCTATTTTTGAAATGTGCAATCTATTAATGTTAACTTGAGTCAACTTACTGATCTATTGAACACACCAGGCTCATTTTAACTTATTTTATTGTGACTGACTGAGTTTGTAAAATTTTGTCTTAAAAAATAACATATTGGTTTTACTTCCACTTTTTAAACTGAAAAAGGTAACTATCAGAAATTAGGTCATTTCCCCAGGGAAATTTTGGGAGCAAACCATATTTGACCAATTTGTGGCTACCCAAAAAGTTCAAAATATTACAGGGTTTACAATAGCTGTGGGGAATTGGTTTATTAACTGAAACAAGTAAATGCTGATAATTTTGATGCTTTGGCAGTGTAATGCTTTCATGAATCAGCCAAAATATCTAGAGAGTACATAGTTTGAGTCGGGAAGCTGCTGTTTTTTCTTGCCTATTAAACAGTCAGTCATTTACCAACATCTGCCTCATATAATCTAAATTTGTTGCTACTTTCTCCAGGCTAGAAATTTGGAAAGATAATTGGTATGTTGCCCTGAAAATGTCCTCTCTGTTAGCCTGGGAATTGGCCTGGCCTTCTTAATACCAACCTAGGATGAGGGTATTCACATCCATACCTGTATTTGGGGCTTACGCGATCTTTTGGGGATTGAGGACTTCACTTATCTTGCTTTGGTGCTCCTAGATCACCAGTTTACTTCACCCTTTTTTTGTTTTGTTTTATTTTCATTTCTTTGTCTGTGATACTACCCCATAGCAAAAGATCTTTCTAACTGATGTTGTAATAGTGCCATAATCTAAAAGCTGCTGAAATGTATTTCCCAAGGTATTTATTTTTGTTACTGGGAAAAGATATCCCTATTGCTATTTGCAAACGTCAGTTCATTTTTTTTTATTTTTGTAGAGTAGTACAAAACTAAGTTGGGACCATAAAATCAGTGAAAGATATTGGTACTACAGGATACTGCAGAACAGAGGTGGCAGCTTTTTGAAGTTTTCCATGGAACAGAAAGATAAAGCATTAGGACACAGAAAGGGATTATTATTTCATTCTGTCTGTGATGACCAGTGGCTTTTCCAGGAGGATGTTAAATTTTAGATATTTCAGAAAATATGGCTAAATTATATAGTGAATTGGATTATAACTACTAAAATCTTTAAGAAACCAAATTTTTATATATGTAAAAAAGATATACTAGCAAATTAGTAGTTGGCTCTATTACAAATTAGAGAAAACATTTTAAAAATTAAACATGAAGTATACAAATAATAAAAATTGCAAATTAAATAATAGTAAAGCAGAACATAGTATTATATTCTGCTCAATATTATTAACTTCATACTGATATTATATCTTTTGATGAAAGTGAGATAAATATCTGTCTCTTTTCTAGGGAAAACAAAACAATTTTTATTTGAGAGCCTAGGAGGCTCAGGTAGTGGTTTGATGGGGGCATTTATTTTTTCCCATGGTTTCAGAGAGAATTTTGCTCAGACTGTTGTGAGGAATAACTCTCCATGTGCTTCTGGATTAGGTATGTGATAGTGGTGACAATAGCAACACAAGTGACAGAACAACTCTAATATAATGATATTTCATAAAAGGATACAGCCATTCCTTACACATGGGTTGAGGATTGAATTATTTTTTCAGCATTTATTGCAGTTTTGATACACACGCTATATGATTGAAGCTTTATGTGGAATGAAGTAGAAAGTTGAAGAAATAATGAATTCATGCATTCAGATTACACAGTTTTCTAAGTACTGAACCAGCCTGTTTTTTCCTCAAGAGCAGATAGTTGGAAATATTTTGTTAATTTGTAGCTTCAAACCATGCTTTAACTCTGTACTTTAAAAATAGGTACCCCTACCAAGATTCTGTCTTTGGCCTATGTGTCTTCTTTCTATCTACTGTCCACTTTGACAATTTCTTTCTGAAGCTTGAATTTCTCTCTACAGCCTCAGGCTCCATCCTGAGTTCCTAAGTTCCATTTTCAGTTCCCAGAAGAGATGTGTATTTTTTAATTCATGGCTGGTAAAACTGGGCAGGTCCAAAATAGAATTGAAGGTCTCTGTTACTCCTTCTTTCTCCTTTAAAGTCTGTTTCATGTTTGGTTTAGTAAGATCACTACTCTTCAGTCCCTTAGGCTCAAAATCAAGGAGTTTTCTTTTCACACTTCTCCTTTAGTCCCACTTCCAATTTGTCTTTGGAGTCCTTCAATGCCACCTTGCCCTTGGTTTCTTTCCCTCTTTTACTCCTTAATTTCTTGTACCTGAATAATTATAATGGTTTTCTCTACCCACCCAAATTCCACCTTCCAGTTCATCCTTGGCATCAAGGAAGCTTATCTAAAGAACTGTCATCTATTTAGATTAAATGGATGTTGGACACTCCACATAAAATATCCCACTTAATTCTCACATGTACCCCATTCAAGAGGTGTCATCTTCATTTTTAAAGAAAGTAAGGGCACAATGAACTGAAGAAACTTGCTCCAGGACATCAATATGGTGGCTATGTAATTTCTCATTCAAACAGTAACACTTCTGAGCATGAAAGAAACAATAGTAGAAATAATTATACCCAAATGGATGTAAAAAGAGACTTTCCTAGACAAACCAGGACACAAGGTTATTCACTTGTGACTTAACCAGGGTTCTACCCTAGGTCTGTCTAAAGAGATATTACAGCCATCTTGTTACCATGAGGGGAGTAGCTGATTAGCTGAGAATGACAGAGAGAAAGAAGAGAAAGAAGCTGATCCTTTGATGACAGTGTTAATCTACCCCATCTCCCATCTTCATGTTAAATAGATAATAAATATCCTTATTGTTTGAGCCATTTTGTTTGCTATTCCATTTCTTGAGGATAAATACACTTTTATATAAGGAAAGACATACATTATACAAACAATAGCAATAATGTGTGACATCTGCTGGGGTAAAAAGAGTATAAGACACTTTAAAAACCATAAAATGTAATCTTGTGTGAGTATGTATGTGTGTATCAGAGAGATGACCAATGAGAGATTCCTGGAGGAAAAAGTATTAAAATAGAAACTTGAATAATTGAACTCTGTCTACCTATATTTTTGTATTTGGGAAACAGAAAGTTTTCCTCCCAAGAACTTTTGGCCTTAATAATTTACACGTGCTTTGCTTTGCAACTTTGATAGGCAAGTAATATTAGACTCAGTTGCCAGGGTTAGAGTGGTGCAAGGCTTTAGCTTGGGAAGTCACTTGGAAGTGTTGCATTTATTTGATATATTTTTCCAGGTTCAATCATTTGTTTCAATTTTCTTCCAAGCTTGTGGGTGTGAAGTGCTATAATGCAAATTGTTATTATTATTTTTGCTTCTATTTTTGCTTTGTAAAATCTCTGGCTTTCTTTGGGTGATTTCTTGTTGAGCTGGAATTAAAAAAAAGGAAGACCTCTGAATTCATGTATGACTTGTTAAAAATAACAGAAATGTACTAAGCAATTCAGAATTACACAAACAATGCCAATTGTAGAAAGGCCACCTGTTCCATGATAGTAAATCCTCAGAGATTTTAAACACACTTTCTTCTAAGCCTTGATTGACTCAGGATGAGGCAATCCTGTGTATCTGTTCAGAACCATTAATAACCTACTTCACCTGATTGCGGCAAGTGTTTTTTTTTTCCCCCTCCAGATTTGTCAAATGGTAAGTGCAAGGACTTTATGCACTGATAAACAACAAAATTGACCAAATTTAGCAGTAGGTTTCAGAAAAAGGCAATTTTTTTCTTTCATCTTCCATCTAATGTGAGAACTAATGCTTTTTGAAAAATTAAAGCTGGATGATTTCTCCAGTACACTTGCTAGATTTTGATTAGATTAACTACAGTCCATCTTCTGCTTTGTTTGGGGGAATTGTTCTCTGGATGTAATTCCTCCCAATTCTCAAAGCACTGCATGATTCGATACAGACTGCCATCTCTTTGTCATATGGAGGTGGCGTCCTGCTCATCTATACCAGTTCTTTATTTCTATTATTGCCATTTGATTTGTATAATACAACTTTGAGTAAGTCACTTCTCTGTGCTTCGGATTTATTATTATTTGTGAAATGATAATGAGGATGCTAATGAGATAATGGTGTACATTTCCTAGGCAAATAACTTTAGAAAATCATCAGGTCTGCAAAAATTATGGAATTAGCACACATCGGCCAACTCTATTTACTTTGCTTTCCAACAATTTCTAGAGCTCTTCTTTCAAGGGAAGAGAATTCACTACACAGTGGCTCTTCTGGACCCAGCGTTTTATGCAGGAGTTTACTTTATAATGACTAAAACAAAACTTTATACAGCAAAGGAAGTACAAAATAAAATCCCTAAGTGGGTTTTGTACGGAGAAAGCTGTGTGCCTTGTTATGATGGGATGGGAGTGTGGGGCTGAGGGTTGTGAGTTGATGGAGGGCACAGAAGTCCAGAGGCACTCCTTGGATCATACCTTGTATTAGAGACACACAGCTATGTGTCCCTATGTGTACTTGCAGACTTAAAAAACAGGTCTGTTGTGCCCTTTGGAGAGGGCAGGGTTTCAATAAGTGTTTCATTTAAACCATAGAATTGTAAAGATCAGGTCTTTATAAATAAGAAGGAAGAGATACAAATCATATTAATACACAATGACATGGGAAAATGAAAGCAAAATCAGACTTAGTAGGCATAATGTAGAAAGGTAGAAATGTGCCACGAAAGAACAGGGAGGCCCATAAGATATTATAGCTCTGAAGCAAAGAAGAATTTGGATGTTGGAAAAAAAAATCTTGAGTGCTTTACAAGAGACTGCAAAGCAAATACTGAAAGTCTATTTTAAAAGATATATTAAAGATGAGAAAAATTAATAGAAAATCATTTGAACTCTTTAAGAGTAAAATGTACATAGAAAGAGGCCAAAGTTATCTAATTCAATATGATCTTTTGTGGTTTGCAAGGCTTTTTGGGATGTGTTACTGTGCTAACACTTACTGCCTTGTGACTGTGTGCAAGTTATAAACCTCTCTTTGTGTCTCAGTTTTTTTTATAAGCAAAGTAGGGAAAATAATATTAATAATACCTATCTTGGAGGTCTTAGGATGAGATGAGATTATACCTGAAATATACTTAAAATAGTATGACAATAAGCACTCATTTAAGGTTAGCTGCCATTAATTAAAATTATTGTCACTACCGCTATTATGATTATTATCATTGAGAGAGGATTTAAAAGCATAAACTTTGGAAACATATTGTCTAGCTGTGAATCTGGGTTCTATCATTTGCTTCCTGTGGGTCTTTAGTCAAGTTTCTTGTCTTCAGGTCTCTATTTCCTCATCTGTAAAATGGGAATAATAGTACTTACTTCACAGGGTCACTGTAAACATTAAATGAATTAATATATATAATGTATTTACAGCTGTGTCTGGCTCATCGGATGTTGCTGTCATTATGAATGATGATTGTTTTTCTGACCTTCCTCCACTCTACCCCTAAACCACACTGACTTGTATTCTGTTTCCCCTATGCATCAAGCTCATGTGGTTCAGGTTGCTTTCCCTAGCGCTCACGTCTTTGGCCAGGCCTTTCCTGATCACTTTGTCTCTTTTGCTCCAAACCCACAGGTATTCTCTATTTCAATTCCTGTCTCAGTTTTCTAAGGGCATTTCCTATCTGACATTATTTTTGTGCATGTATTGCTTCCCTGTTTATTGTCCTACTTCTTCCAACTCTTACAGAATATAAGCTATAGGCCTTTTGTTCGCTGCTCTGTCTTAGGGCCTAGATCAACATCTGGCAGATACAAGGCATTCAGAAATATTTGTCAAATCAAGGGGCACAAGTGTGATAACGTCAAAAGTGATCTGCAAATTAGTAAGGACCGTTTCCTGTCCTTAAAGACAGTCTAGACTCTATAATGTTGGATCCAAAGTTGCTGACTATATACTCTGTCTAAACCAGGATACTTTGAGAATAAAATGAAGTGATGTTAATAATTATGCTAGGATAATAAGTAAAAACTGGGGCAGTCCAGAGTAAATCTTATCCATGAATTATCTGCATTGTAATCACAGGTGAGGATGGACAAATAAATGCAGATTTCCAAGACTCATCCCAGCTCCACAACATTAGGATCTTTGGTAAAGGGCCCCAGCATTTTTATTTTCGGAAGTGCTCTGGCTGATTCTGAGACATGCCAAACATGCCGAAGTTTGAGAACCACTGGGGTTAAGGATTAGAAGCTCTCCTTTGGGTGCTTTGTCCCCGACACGGGAGCCTTCCCTAAAGGTGTTAAATACTTATTAACACTGTTGTGAGAGCTGCTGTGGTGAGATTGGCAAGACTGGCTAGATTGCAGTGTGGGAGCCAAGTGCTCATTAGCACTTGTATAGGAACCTCTGCCTGTTCTTGAGAGTTAATTTCTTGGCAAACAATGAGAGTCTTCATGAAGCACTTCTGGAGAGTGAGGACAAATTTGGAGTAATGTAGTGCAAATTGTAGGAAGTGAGTACATTAGCAAAGAAAGAGATTTGATAAGTCTGAAAAGGAGCTTTAGTGTGTCTGGCAAAAAGATGTATATTTTGGGAAAAAGGGGAATTATGGTAATATAAATAAAGGCTAAGCACTTATAGTTGAACCTTTAATATAGTCTTTCCTTTTTAAAAATAATGCTTTTGAGAGAATGTGCTAGAGTTTGAATATTAGACTAATACCTATAAAATGTGAACTGTTTTGTGGATTTTTGCTGCATGTATATCTGTGTTGGTGGCATAGGCAATATTTTTCGATTATGAGTGATAGTGGTACAGTAAATAAAGCCTTTACCACCCTCTGACTTGTTTATTTCTCACTTTTATGAGGAATTCTCTGCCTTGTCTATTTCATCTCCCTATTGTGGGAGTGAACTACTAATTACCCATTTGGGATTTCCTAATGCCTTTATTATCTTATCTCTTTTTCACTCTTATCCTTTTCTAACCTTTTAAAATTCATTTCCATTTCCATGCATTCCTGATGAAGGAAGATAATGTATGAATCTATACCTTCATAAGATAGAAGTCTTACAGGCAAAATATAGGTTTGGTTTTTAGCAATCTCAAGAGCAACTCTGCATTTAAGTTGCAATCTCAGTTAAGTAACTTATTAATGCTTTAGACAAAACCATTAAATCACAGAAATGTCATATTATATAGAGATATATATCAGAGACATAGAGATATCCTTTCTATTTCTTGATTTACTATCATTTTCCATGAAGTAAAAAGAAATTGCTGGAGAATGTGTGCTTGTGCGGTCTTTATTTAAAATAATATGTAAAATAAGAATTCACGTTAAAACAAAGTTTGAAAGTGAATCTTTCTCTTATTGATTACTTTCAGCTTCTGTATTTTATTTCTCACTATCTAAATCTGCCACAGATTTGGCAACCACTCCAAGAATCAGAATTTCACAGATAGAGGTAAGAAGTTATAGTCATAGTGATTCCAAATGCCAGGAATGATAACGCTGTGTGTGGAGTTTGTAGAAATGGTTCCCATAATTATTTATGTTAGGCTTGCCATAGTAATTTAGACTGACAATTTTAAAAGCAAAATAACGTCATTGGAAATTGGGTGAATGTGACTTTAAAGGTTTTTGGCTTGGGGCCAGCCTTTCACCAGTAGGCTGACTACATTGGGTAGTGACCGGCAACATCTTTCCCAGGTTTTCCAATTGGTGCAGTTTCAAACAGCAGGAGGGTGACCTCTCGTTTTCAGAACACCTAACAATCCCAGTTCAAATCAGATCCCTGCCTCCTTAAGCTTGCCTGGGAAGATTGTTTCTCTGAAATCTTCTCTAGAGACATAAAGGTGTTTTAATTACCTCTAACCTTAGCTGAGTATTTAAAATATTACATAGTATAACATCTAACTAGCTGTGTCCCAGGGCCTTCTCTGCCCATATTATTAAGCATCAACATGCTAAGATAATTCACTAGATTATGACATGTGTCAAAAAATAACTTTAATCAGAAAATAAACTATTGCTTCTCAGTGAAACATAAGCCTCCTAATGTTGGGCATGCTTGCACTGGGAAGCAATATTGTCAGTCTCATAATAATATCTACAGTTCTGAAAGGCAATTTGTTGTCCAGATGCTGGCTTTGTGTGAGAGAAGTTGCTTTTATTTTGTAACATATCATTCGTCCTCTTTCCTTGTCCTCCTTAAGTTTTATTCCAGTTAACTGTGATTGCCTTCACATTTTAGTTTTGGGACTGTGGTCTGGGTGTGTCTGGAGTGTAACTTTTGCCATGATTCAAACAGCACACCTGAGGCTGCTGTAGGATCGACTGTCATTCTTTGGGAGGAGCAGAAAAATGCATGTTTAGTAAAATCAGACTGAGTACTATTTTTTTTTATAATACTTGTGGCTATAATTGAAAATATTTCTTTCCATACATTTTTCTTTTGAATGCAATTTGGAATTTTATTTTTAAAAAACACTTTCTTTTCTGTTTTTTTTTTTCCCCCAGAGGCAGGGTCTCACTATGTTACCCAGGCTGGCTTTGAACATCTGGGCTCATGCAAACCTCCCACCTCAGCCTCCAGAGTAGCTGGGACTACAGGTGCCCACCATTACCCTCAGCTGGCGTTATTTTTAGTATGACATTAAATTATACATGAACCAATAATTTTTCACTCATGGTATAAGTTTCCATGTACTTTTCAACAGGAATTGGGTGGTAAGCTTTAGGATTTTGTCCTGGTTCCAGGTTAGAGAATTACAAATCACCTTTTATAAAATTTCTCTCTTATGCATGATTATAATATCTCCCCAATCCATTCCTCCCTTCTCAAAATGGGCAAAAATCAGTTAATATTTTTATAGTCTATATTTTAAGGCTATGTAAAAATAGCAGACATTACACCTGATATATTTATATTTAACAAATATAGAAAATGGGTATTATCTGCGTGATGCATGTATTGATGATTTTTTAATTCAAATGATATGTTCAGTTAGGTCCTAAATAATTTTTCATTTTTTTGGACCTAGGGTAAAGCCAAAATAGAAACCACAAAGAATAACTTTTTGCAAATCCCACCCCTGGTTGGCTATTTCTACTCTAAAAGAAATACAACAAAATAGAATAATGAAGAGAATACAAATTTAGAATTCACTTTATAGGAATTCTATGTTCTCCAAGTTTTATGTTTAAAATATGACATTTCTCTAAGTAAGACAGGTCTTGGCCTTTTGTTTTTCTATTTAGATATATATTTTAAATCATTTTTGTTAGAATTTAAAAATGTGTAGTCTTTGAAATAATTGAATATCCACTAATACATGTATACTATCTATATTTAAGTTGATTTTTTTTCTGGACAATCAAAAAAGAAATTTAGAGTCATGTATTGCAGTCATCTAATTATTCAAACTTTCCTAAAAATAGTTTAAAAGCAATTTAGAAAATAATAGAATATATATTATTACTCTGAGTAGATTTCTAGAAATAATGAGAGTCTTAGAAAATAATATCAATGCGTTAGATATTCAAGGAAATGGAAAAATGTAATGCAACAACAACAAAGACTTAGGGGATAATGATGAACAATTTAGACAAAGGACATTAACTGTAATGTCGACTGCTACAAAATAACATACAAAAACTATGACTTTTGGCCCTTCTTTGGAAAAATGTTAGGGGCAACTGAAATATTTGGAACATATGTATTAGTAATTGAAAGAATTAAAAATTCCTTCATGAAAATTGAAAAAATGAGTACAGGGCTACAGGCATCAACTAAAAAGAGATAATGAGGACTACATGGGGGTGGAATGCAAATACAATGAATTTTAAAGAGAAGATGCCTTTTATTTGTATTCATTTCTATTAGTTTGCTTTTTCTAAAATAGAAGGATTTGTATCATAGGAGAGATACTTTAAATTGCAATGTCTTATGCTATAATTGGATAGAATTCAAATATATTTTCAAATTAGCTAACTTCTATTTAGGGGATATACTAAATATCTCCATATGCACATCTGAACTGGAAAAACAGCTGACATCTTTCCTATATATGATTAGAGCTTTTAAAAAATAATAATTATTAAATAAAAAATAGGTTAAAAGAGTTTCAGCGGAGAAGAGACAAGCACACATATTTTACTCTAATGACCTGATAGCATTACTGAATTTTAGTTTTGTGTGGGAAAACTACATTTTTGACACAGGTGAGCAGAGGGGGAGGTTGTTAGGCTGATATGAACCACATTTGAGAGACCCTTAAACGTGAGAAAATGCAAAGGGCTTGAAAAAAAGAAAACTGGAAAAAATAAAGACAGGATGGATATGGGGAAAGAAAAATGCTTAAAGGAATTTAAGCTGAAACAATAACCTTACCTCAGTATCTCACAAATTGTTAACTTAATTGAAATCAGCTTAGTGACCCTATCATGCCTATGTCTTATAGCACATACCAGGTACTCTAATACTCAATGAAAAATAAATGGAAAGAATGAACTTCTTGACAATTTTCTCTACAAAGCCATGAAACACCAAGGATCTTAGTACTGTTTGATCTTTTGCACCCTCGTCCATCAGTGTGGGAGAAATAGGCAAACGGGGTGATGTCACCTCTGTGTGCATACCTGTCCAGTGACCAGTGTTTTATTAGGATCCAGCTGTATTTAGCTATTTGAACATGATAAACTCCTTATTAAGGTTCTTAAACTTGAAATTAAAAAGAAATTGTCTAGAGAACACTAATAGCTCTGTGGAAAAACTCTTAACTCCATTTACTAAATATGAAATCAAACATTACAATTAATTATAGACTGTGCCAGGGAAACCTTTTTTCTCACCACATTACCAGTCCTCAAAAGGGGGATGGGTAAATATTTTTGATGATGGCTAAGTTATTGCCCTCTGCTCTATCAACTGTTTTCATATCCCTTTTGTTCCCCTGGCTCTCATCTGTTCTCCTGTGGGTTTTGAGGCTTGTTTTTAGCCTCCCTCTCCTTTATATGCATGTTCAATGACAGAAGCTTTGTTACTCCCAGTGCAAATCTTTACAAGTCTGTTTCTCTCTCCCCTCTGCTGTATGGGCTCATGCTCCTAACAGAAAGTGTCTTATCCAATTGTCACCCTGGATATTTCATTACTCTGCTGTATGTCCATGCTGCTTCAGCTTCTCTTGCCCTCCCTCACTTTGGGACTTACACCGAGTTGGGCCAGTCTTTTAGTGTTCATCTCCACTTGGTCACCCGTGGCTTGTACCCTACCTTCACTCACAGTATTGCCCCATTGTGGGAGAGGGGGCTCTTACATCAGGGCATACTGAAGCTCTGTGATCATTTCCCTTTAGGAAGGTGGTTCTCAAGCCATCTAGCCAACTAGGAGGCCAGTTGCCCCTCACTGCAATTTCACTGGTCATCTCGTCCTGACTTTCCTTTTCTCTTGTGGCAAGCAAGATCTGTCTCCTTTCCTTAGAAGGTTGAAGCTGGAAAAGTCTAGTTGCCTGCAGCACTACTTAGAAGGCTATGCTGTTTATCTGACTCAGGATGTCAAATAAGTATTGTCTCAAAGATCCTTTTGTTTACTGATTGTGTGACTTAGGCTAAACTACTTAACCTCTCTGTGCCTCAGTTTCCTCCTCTGGGTAATGGGTAATTATTCCACTTATTGCACAAAGTTAAAATGAGCTATGTAAAGATGAATGAGGATGGAATATGTTAGTGTCTTATGTTCTTGGCACAGTATTTGCCATATAGCAAGTACCATGGAAGTTTTGCTAGTTTTATTATTATTCCCTCGGGAGCATATTTTTTAGTAAAAGGGGTGTGTCTGTTTATGCTTAGTAGGGCTGGGAGGAAGACATTTTAATCCCTTGATGATCATAACATGTATATTATATACTAATGTAATTAATTTAGCTTCATAGTGACATACTTTATAATACCATCTTTAGGCTATGAAATATGTTGTTATCCAAAATAGTGATTGAAATTCTGGGGCTTGAACTTACACTTCACCCAAGAACTACAGAATATACTTTTTTTTGGTGGTGGGGGAAGTGCATTACCTTGAATATTATACTTGGGTAGTGAATATTTTGCAAAATGGTCTACATAAGATTTAGGAATCTTAACAAATATTTACAGGTTTAACAGTGTATCTCTTCAAAAGGGAACTACTGCCCACAGTAAAATTATAATCCTATGATGAACAAGTATAGTTTCTTTTTCTAATTTATATGCTCATATGATAAAATATGAGAGAGAAATAGAAATGTTGAATGTTATTAATCAAGATTTTTGGTAATATATAAATTAGATTTTTCATTTTCAAAATTTGAAATATTTTGAACAGCTGTGACATGTTTTGAGTTTTGCCCAAAGCCTAGCTTTTGAAAATTATGAAACAATTAATAGATTTCTTCCTAACTATCCATCTTGTGGGTGTTGGGCATGGTGGGGGAGAAAGTAAAAGCCATACTTGTTTTGTCTTTTGTAAATACATGCCTTCAGAGAACAATAATGATTTTTATTATCAGATTATGAAACTGCAAGAGCCCTATGTTGTCATACGTATTTTATGGAGTGTATTTATCTGTTTTTTAAAGCTTGGTACTCTCACATGCATTTGTAACCTGTTAGAGGAGAAAAGGGTATTTTGTTGGTTATAGTTTTTGAGCTATAAATGATAGTTATAGTTTTATATGTTAACTATATGTTATATAGTTTTGTACATTCCAGTTTAGATATTTAAAAGCTCTGAGATATTCTAAATGATAAAGTGATATTAAATGAAAATTTAATCTGCATTTTCTTAAAAATAACAGTTTAAAATGCCTGGTGTGTTGATTTTTCTATAAATTATTTAGAGATAAATAACAAATTATATGCATTTTTTGAGGTTTCACAGGATTAAAAATGGCTATATACATATATATATATATATATATACCTCTACACATGCAATTAAGCCTATATATTTCCAATGAGAAGGCTGAGTTCCTTTCTACATTGTAGTGTCAGTATTATTTTCAGACATGAGAAAATATTGTTTTGGTGATTTCTTCCTTCTCCTTCCCTCCTTTCCTTCCTTCCTTTCTTTCTCCCTTCCTTTTTTCTTCCCTTCTTTTTTGCAATGATGGCAGTAATCTGTTGAACTTTTTAAAAGGGTGGCATAATTTTAGTCTTTAAAAATTTTTCAATATTATAACTATTAATTATAGGTCTGTGTACCATATAGGCACTTATTAATCAATTAATAAGTTGTTGCATGACTAATAACACAACCTCTAATAGTTAGACTGAAATTTTTAGGATTTTTTTATGCGAATAAAAATCTTTTAGTGAAATAACAAATCTATAAATACATTTGTCATAGCCTCCCAACTACTTTCTATAATGACACACCTCTGTAGGCTAAAATTGTCAGGAATAACTTTTTTTTAGTTTTAGGAGAAATTATTTCACCTTGATAATAAAGAGATAGTATTTTGTAGTTCTATAATATTACAAATATTATGAAATATTAAGGCAATTCTATGTAACACATTTTAAAATTAAACCTGTATTAGCCTTTCTTAGTAATGAAGCAATTTCCACAACACAAAACCATTGAAGTAATTTTCTTTGAAATAGCAAATGAATTAAAAGACTAATTACCAAGTAATTACCATGGATTATTTGATTACTACCTAAATAAAGTAGATACAATTTTTCGATAGATTGTAGTTTTAATTTCACCTGATGAAATGAAAATGGATCGAGGTCATCTGAAAGTATCTATCTAATGTAGCTAGAGATTCTTCTGCCAGGGCAGCTGAGAGACATTATTTCCTTGCCTTTTCTTCTGATGATCACATGGGGAAAAGTCCAGGTATGGTATCACATTTAATTTAAACTGCAGAAAAGAATAAATTACCAATTTGTCTAAAGGCATGGAGAAGGATCGATTGCTTTTATTCTGCAACCAATATTTCCAGAATGTGAGATTACAAACATTTGACATTGGAGTAGGGGAAATTAAAAAAGAAAACGGTGTAAATAATCATTTAGTCAACTGTTAATTTCTAACTATAATGGGAAGTGGAGAACCAAAGATTAAGTAACTAGGAAAGCATGTCTCCATCTTTTAAATATTTCTGAAATTGTATTGAGTACATAGTTAAATATAGCACATTTACTTCTAAATCTGCTGTATTTATCTGAGAGGCCTGGGACCTTATTATTATTATTCTATAAGAAAAGCACACTAACCAATGTGAAATTTATACAATAAATCCGTTTTTCACTGTGCATTCGAATATTTGTAATATCAGGTAAATTATAATTAAATCCACACATGTTTCTTCTACATATCAAAGTGAGATACATTTTCTACTTTCCTGGTTGTAAGCATGTGTTCTAGAGGTGGGCAACATTAGTATTATCTTGACGGGGGGTAGAAATTGTTTGCTATTAAACTGTGCTTTAGTTTGCAAACTAAAACCTGTGCCATAGGACCACATCAAAGGCCTTCATGCTGTCATTAAAAGACATCAAAGGGCATCCTCTCTGTAGCCTTTAAGTTTTATGGCAGGTATCTCATAGAGATGTCAGGTCATTGAGGAGGCCAGAAGAAGACGCCATCTAAACTCAGTTATCTTTGTTTCCTTTCATCTGTTTGGGAAAGTAGGCATCCTGGGTTAGAAACAGTTTTGCAGTGATTTGAATACTGGACATCAAGCCTCTCTGATTTCAGCTTCTCTCAGCATGGAGGCTGCAGTCATGGTCTTTCCTGATGAATACATCTGGAGAACAGAAAAATGATCCTTGTGATAATGTCATCGAGGAGCGCCTGTGAGGCGTAAAGCCGTAAGCCTCTTTTTGGCTCCTCTCAGTATGTAAACAGGCAATTTTGGTAGACTCAGGTAATTCAGTAACTTTGGAGAGGGCCCATTTCCAAATTCTAAAGCAGTACTCTAATTTGCTTAGCATGGGACTGAGAAATTTTCTACAGAACAGAATAATGGCATTTCTATTTAAACAAAGTAGCACAATAAATCCAGTTTCTTCTGGTTAAAGCCTGCTCATATAATTATTCCCTTAATGAGATATTACAAAAACCTATATGGAGAATAATATTCTTACAATCAAATTAGGAGACAACGATGGTTAATTTTTAGCTGATTAGAGAAATGCGTGTATTGCACATGAAAACAAATACTTATGGTCTTCCTTAGATTTTTTTATGATTTGTTTTCCAGCCACATCTGCACCATCCCAGGGTACATTAATTTAATTTTGCTTAACAAGTATATCTTTTATATTGTCATAAGCCTAAAACACATCTTGGCCAGTTGTTTCTACTTTATTAGCACCAAACAAAATTTGTACAAGAACTAACACATTATCATAAGCAATGAAGGTTTTTTTTTTTTTTGGTCTTATGAATTAATATATTTGAAGAATACAGTTAAAACCATTTTGTACTGCTTTGATCATTCACTTACGTGTCATTAAATAGTCTAAGCATTTTATTATGAAAGGGCTCTGTTTACAAATTAGACTAAAGAACACGGTTCACACTGAAGATCAGCATATATATTGTATTTTATTTCAGATGCACATGACACAACCTTAATATTAGAGCCAGATGATTAAAAGAACATTACCTGAGCCATGAGAGTCACTGAATGAGCTATGCTAAATTGGTTGTTTTCTGTTTTGTGATTAATTGTGCTTCTAAACCATATTTTAGTGTGCTTTGTTTTTCTGTCCCCAGTCATCCCATATTATTAAAGAGAAATTCTGCATATCTCTCCTGGAGTCCAATTAAGGATTTGCATCATGACTAGATTTTTCACTTTAATTACTGTATATAAAGTAGGTTTTGACTTATTTCCATATTTATCAAACTATGCAGAAGAAGCAAAATTCATCAAATAAACAGATATCTGTGGCTGTAATTGCAGCCTGCATCGAGCATGTAGGAAGAAAATATGAGGGTCCAAATTTCATTATGTAGAACATAATAAACATCTGAATAATTAAACTGTATGTAAATCATAGGCTTGGCAGTAGTGAGAAGAGGAGACATCTTCATTTGATCCAAAAAATATTTTAAATATATTTCTAAAAATATATCCTGAACATTAAACAAACAACGAGTTGAAAAAACTTATGTCTTATCAGCTGAAAAATAAAACATTGGATAATGTGCATTTGAAACATTTAAAAATTAATTATATAATATATGATAAGTTCTCTGTATACGTAGATTTCCAAAAGTCCCCCTCCTTTTTAGAAAGTGGGAGAATAAAACTAAAAAATTAGCAAATTATTTTGATGATTTTCTTCATACTTAGACTGTAAGCATTTAACATTGGGGAAATGACCCATCAATTTCTAGGACTATGAAAAACACACCTGGTTTCTAAATATAGATAATGTAAAACTCCAAATAAACATTCTACTTATAAATGTTTAGCTAGACTTCTTATTATGTATACTTAATAGTGTATTAAAGGGCTTGTAACAAATACAGGAGGCATTATTTTTAATATATTAAAATTTTAATGATAGGAAGTATATTAACATTATGACCAAGATACTAGCAACTTATTTAAGTAGAAAACCCAGGACTTTTTATTTTAAGCATAATTATTTAACTTTTAAGACATTCAGAAAAAAAAACATTTCAAATGGTTCTACCTTTGATTATTTAATTACAAAAACTTAAATTGTCTCTAGTGTCATGAATGAATTGGTTTTGTTAATTTCAAAACTTTCAAAAAGACAGTTTAATTTAAATTTTTAGCATAGTTAAGCTCCTGACAAGGAAAGTTTAATTCTAGTTATTGTAAGGTTTCTAAGGGCTTTGAATTAATTTATCTTGTAAGCCCTGCTGTGAATGTAGCTGGTTACTTTTGAATTAGATATTAAGGACAGATAAAGTGATGAACCTGCTTGGCTTCCACTACGTGAAGATTTATCATATTTTCATTTCCACAGGCTCCCAGAAGTAAGGTTGTCTAGAAAACAGAATCTGCTTAATATTGTCTGAAACCATTCCCTTCTCCATTTAATTGATATAGACATTTTCTTTTTACATTCAAATGTATGGCAAAATGCAAGAGTAAGGTCTTTTAAAGGTAACTATAACTAATCACAAGCCACTAGGTTACAGCCCATCTAAATAACTTGGGTAGTCCCAATGTGCAATGAAAGGGAACAGCTAATGTACAAATTTAGATATGGAAGTATATAATTTGGGGTGGTGGTGAAGAAATAGGTTTGAACTCACTCAAACAGTGGATCACTATACATTTCTTTGTACTAAAATTCTGATAACTGTATGAATACTTTACTTGATCTCTTTTGGTGTTCAGCTGGCCTTCCTTGGCTGGCCCTTATTCCTTTCTTAAAGTTTATATCCTGGAAATTGTTGAACAGTAAAAAAATAAAATCACTACAGATTGTATGCAAACATCTTAAAAGTGATTAGCAGAATTGAATAAAATTAGCTAAGTGGATGTTTAGAGGCATCTCATCCAAAATAACTAGATGGCTTAAAATGATGTTTTCAAAACCCATGTCCATAGATGAAGTCATTTATATGGTCATATAATAAAGGAATATTATGTCAGGAAATCAAGACAAGAAAGTTTCAAAGTATTTGTCTACTATGGAATGGAAATTATGATAAAATACTAGAGGGATAATTACAAATATGGAATTTATGAATTTCAATGGTGCAAGTTATGCAGTGAAACATGCCATGAGCCAAATCTTCATCTTATAGTTGGAGATAGTTTTCAGTAGTATTCATTTTCTAGAAGAAAGAAAAACTGTAATTGACATCTATCTATATTTCATGAATAATTCTGAAATGGCTTCTCATTACCTATATTAGTTTTAACTATAGTGATAGTGTTAAATGAATAATTTAGGAAATAAATATTTTTTGAAGAAAAATATTTTAATTTTAATTTACAAATTAGATTTGCTTTGAATAATACCCAGGGCAGAATCATGAGCAAACATTATTCCCCCCTGTCAACAATAGAATGTGGTCACTTTTATCTGTAAGGTTCTTAAAGGAAGCATCTGCTGATGTCTGGAATTCTTCTCAGCTCAGAAAAGATATATTTCATTTTGTTTATTTTTCTCTTCTTCCCTAATCAAACCTTAGTATTCTACTGTAGAAGAAATATATTGGTTAAAATGGAGATTTCTGGGCCTTACCCCACATGTATTTATTTAGAATCTGCTGGTTTGAGGCTTGGGAATTTGCATTGTAAATAATTATCCTAGGCAGTGGAGTGCTGGCAAACATTTAACAATTTGCTCCTTGAAAAAAAGTGCATATATATATATGTATATATATATCACTAGGTATATATCAGTAAACAATTTACAAATAATAAAGTATACAGTATTCTTTACTATAAGTTCCATATAGCTGATTGATTCTCAAAGTGTTTTATTTACTTTTTGTTGAACTTTTTTTATTTGTAGCCAAACTATGGTTGCAATTGAAGAATGAGTATGTTTTCAACATGAATATTGGTTGATATTTTTGTTTATGATAAGATGGCAATAAACAAATGAAGACATGTGTTGGAACTTACTAATTTGTAAATAACATAATGTTTTTGTTGAATAGAATAACGGTTTTTGAATATTTGAAGAATATTTTTGTGTTACAATGTAATGGCTATAGACGTGACACGTTTTTAAATATGCATTAGTGTAGACAACAAAATGAACAAAGTAATAAAGGCCCATTTTTTAGTATTTTTGAAATTTCATGTTGCAAACACTCCCCTCATGGCCCATTTCAAGCTACCAATGTGATGTCATTTAAAGCAGAGTTGGGAAGATATGCCCAGTAGCACACAATTATATAATATTTCCACTATAGTGATATAATGGAAGTAACTAACCTGAAGGGCAAAATAATAGTAAAATGTGGTAAATAATTAGAAAGTGATGAATTTAAATACTTATTACCTTTATTTTTAAGATAATTTATTTATATAATTTTAATATATTTAAGATATTTAATATAAAATATATTTAAAAACATAATTTAGTGTTTAAAAATTAATTTAAAAAATATAATCATAAAGATTAGAAATTTCTCAATGGGTTAAATATATAGATAACTTTATACTGGATGGCACACAGTTTACTTACATAGGCATGTGGTAGGCTGTTGGGTTTGTGTATTAACATCAAAGTATAAAGAACAAAATATTTACCCAGTGCCCTCAAGGCACTTAGCTTTGTGCTAATGGTTTTGGGAAATGTGGGAACGTAAGACTTTTTTTTTTTTTTTTTATTTCAGTTCATCATGGGGGTACAAAAGCTCAGGTTATATACATTGTCCATGCCCCGCCCATCCCCCTGAGTCAGAGCCTCAAACGTGTCCATTCTCCAGACAGTGCGCCTGACACTCACCATGTATTTTTTTTAACCTCAGGCACTCATACTAAATTTGTGTGAAAATATTAAGATACTATAGTGATGAATGCAGAATGAAGTGCTAAAGTATGGAGAAAGACTGGTATCTCACTGATGACTATAAATAGTATGGAAGATATTTTGGAAAAGGTGAGACTTAATTGGGTAGTCAAACCCAGACATTGGTCTCATATTGTGGAGGAAGGAAGAGGGCAGCAAGCAACAAAATTGGCTGGAGAAACAAACACAATCTAGAAAGATTTTACCTGTTCTTTTCCTCAGGTTTTAGTGATATAATCCAATGTGTACATAGTCAATGGGGTATCAGGGTTTTGGGAGTTTCTGTGCAAAGGATCCCTAACTGTATAGTTTCATGGAGTGCATCCTATGACACCATCCTCCATGAACTCTGCTTTCTCAAGCTCCTCCTCTTCTTGGTCCTTTAGCATCTTTGCTCTTCCCTGGCACTGCCCTACTCATTTCTTTACCGTTATTGTCTTGTGCTTCCAGTTCTGCTGGGCAACAAATACGAAGCCTTGTAGGGTCAGCAAAAGGTTAATTGGTTTTTGCATTGGCCTGCTTAACAACTTTTGTGTATGTGTGTGTAGTGTAAATGTCCAGAAGTAAAGACAGAGAGAAACTTCACTCCCCCTACTAAGTAAGTTTAGAAATAGCAGAAACTTTCTCAGAAAACGTAGATAAAACAAATTTTAAAGAAGTTACCCACCGCCCAATATCTAGTAGAGAGGAAAGGGGAGATTACTGACTCCAAAGGAAGGAAGGTTGAGGATCATTAATTCTCACACTCCAGTCGGGGTTGAGTGTGTGTGTGGGGGGCGGGGGGTCTGCGGGAGAGCACTGATCTGACAGCCACATAGTTTCAGAAAGATGGTTCCATGCTCATCTGGCCAGAGGAGACACAATACTGTCCTTCCACTTATCCTTTAATTTATCAAAGTTTTTCGTATTATTTTTAACTATATAAATATTGTTGACTCCTAAACTAAGTAGTATCCTATGATTGCAATTTTTATTATATAACTTTTTGTTTTCCCTGGCATTAATAAATTGTCTTACTTTTTTATTTGCTTAATTTTTTACATCTCTAGCCAAACGCTCCCAATAAATAACTTTCTCTTCTATGTTGGGGTTCTCTGTTTCTTAATCTCATATTTACCTCAATCTTGATTCCTATCCCCATTTTGGTAGAATACATTCTCCATTAGATTCTTGAGAAAAGGTCCAAAATAACAAATATATTGTATTTTGGAGCTTGCATGTCTAAAAATTATTTTATTCTCTTCTCATATTTGATCATTAGTTAGCCTGGATATGGGATTCTAGTTGAAAATCGTTTCCTCTAAAATTTCAACAACAGTGCACTTTCATTTTTTAGTTTCAAATGTTGATGATAAAAAATCTGATTCCATATATATTCCAAATCTATTGCCTTCTATTTTTTAAAGAACTTATTGGAATCTAAATATTACTACTAATACTATAAAATTTCACTATGTGTAATTTAATACATTTTAATTCATTTATTAGTAGTGTAGCAAAAGGCCTCTTTCAGTGGGAATATTCATTTTACTTTATGCTGGAAAATTTTTTTTGGATTAATCTTCCCTTTCCAGTTTTCTCTATTATCTATTTCTAGAGCTTATATTAAAAAGATGATTATCTTTCATATTTATTTATTCATGAAAGAATATTTACAGAGCTTTGTTCTTTCCCTTTGAAGGTTTTTATTTTAGAGAGGAGGCTTCACTAACTCCTAGGCTTGAATGATCTTCCTGCATCAGCCTTCTGAATAGCTAGGATTCAAGGCTTGAGCCACCCCTGGCTTGAAGCTTTTTTATTATTCGGTATCTACAGTAACTTGTTTTTATAACATGACATCATTACAGCTATTCAAAATACACGAAAAGTAAATCTAATATTGCAATTACTGCATTTATTTGGTATCACTTATTTAAAATCCAATAATATTTTTCATATTTGAGCAAATATAGCCTAAACCGAAAAAATAATATGTATTTAATTTAACTTATCTTTGTCTTTCCAAATTTCTATTGTCCAGCTGTACAGAAGTCATGTCAATTTCTTCAACTTGCAGTGCTTTCTTTCATTTCCCAGCTTTGGCACATGCTGTATGCTGTGCCTGAAATCCTCTTGCATATCATTTTGCTTAAGACAGTCGTACTCATTTTTCTTAGATCTAGGCTACTTTTTCTGAACTCTCTACCTGAAAACTGAGTTAGCTGTGTTTCTGTGTGGCCTTGTTGAGTTTATTACCCACTGTCAATAGATTTTAAGGTACATGAAGCTGGAGATGAAGGGTGTCTTGTTTGTCCTCTTCTCCCCAGTGCTTGGGAATTCAATAAATTTTGTTGAATTAGTGATTGAATTGACCTGAGAAACATATTCATCTGGAATGTTGTCAGTTTCTGACACTACTACTTGTCTACCGAAGTACATTCTCCCTTTAATTCCTTTAGAAACAGAGTACCCCAATTTTAGCTAAGCACACATATACCTAGCTGAAGACTACATTTTTCAGTCTCCTTCAGGCCATATGATTAAATTCTGGCCAAAGAGATATAAGCAAAAGTGCTGTGCTCCAATTCTGGCCTGTATCTTTAAAGGAATGAGCATGGACCCCCCCTTGCCCCTGTCTACTTTCCCACTGGCTGCAGTAGACCTCTTAGATTATATGCTAAAAGCTAAGTTTGACAATAGTGTATTAATGCAATAGAATAAACTGCATTTATGGCACATCCAATGGACTGGAACCATCCTACCATGGCTGTGCTGTCTCCTCTAGACAGTTACACAGAAATAAATAAACTTTATTTTGTTCAAACTACTGTCTTTTGTATATCTTTTTGATGTGCAACATAGACTATATATTCTGTATATTTCAGTTTTCTAGTAGGTTGATAAATGTGCTAGGCTTCTATTGTTCACTGGCAGCCAGGTCCAGAAGTGTAAAATAGAATGTCTTTTCCACTCCTACTTACTCCCTCCTCTGATCATGAGATAAATTCATCTTAGGTAACTGGCTCACATATGTCTCTGCTGAGATTTTTGGTTTATTACTCTTTTCTAATCTTCATAAATAATCCTTTACTTTTGCTTTTACCCTTTGTATTTGTTATTCCTTATGCTATCTTTCTATAATTTCTGCCATAGGAAATGGAGGTATTTGGAATAGCTTAAGTTTTAAAAGCTTATTCCATTAAAACTGAACTCTGAGGAGTTTGTAGGAAACCAATAAGTATATTATTATCAGTACCTCCAAATGCTCTTGACAGTGAATAGAATAGAATAATTAATATATGTAGTCCTCAAAGAATTAATATTTTTAATAGGTATGATATATATATATGTGTGTGTGTGTGTGTGTGCGCGTGCGTGTGTGTGTGCGTGTGTGTGTGTGTGCGTGTGTGTGTATATATGTATGTATATATATATATAAGGACACCTTACCTAACCTCATATTATACATTTTCATAGAAAACTCTTTTTATCATACATCACAACTGTAATTTTCATATGCTTTTGCATCATTACCTTATTAATATCTGACTTTCCAATTAGATTCTAAGATCCATGAAGGTGGGAATTTTGCCTATCTATTGCTCATTATTATGTTCCTTCATTTCATATAATGCCTGACATATAGTAGACTATACTTAAATATTTGTTGAATAAATTAATGTTCTTTTCTTACCTCTCTCCTTCTCTCTTTTTTCTCTTTCTTTTATTCTTCCTCTTTTTTGAGGATGTGGCCACAAATGATAAATAACTTGATTTTATCAAGAAAACAAGCCAGACAAGATCCTTAAAGTATTTTAAAAAGTCTTTGATTTTTCAATTAATAAAATGATTATAATTACAATGGGCATTATAGTTGCAATGTTTAATTTTGATGTATATTTATTTGGGATTTACAGTGCAAAATATATCTTAGATTTTTAAAAAGGGAAACTGAAGTTATTATAAACTTTAACTTGGCATCATTTAAAAAATATGAAAAATATTTCAGTTCCTTGCTTAAGGACAGTAAACATAGCCAGCAAGGAATGATCTCTTCCTTGCTCTCCATTCTATGAGATCATCACTTAGCTCCTGTTTTATAATGAGATTTTTGTTCAGTTTCTTTTAGAAAACCATTTATGTAAGTCATGATTTAATAAACAATTTGTTTATAGCTACATAGAGGTATACCTTAGCTTTCCACTTGAAAATTATAGGTAGCATAATGTAGTATGCTTGGAAATGATGATACTGTTAATTTTTGTGATTCCTTGTGGGATCACACTTATAATTGAGGAGGTAAATCTTTTATACCTCAACACACATTTTTATTTGTGAATATTTTATTCTTTCATCTGTATAAACCTAATTCACCTTCAACTGGATAATAGCTTTCTCAATCATACTAGATTGTGTTACATTCCCAGAAGGCAAATTTGTGAGTTCTAGATAAACGTCATGTATTTTTGTTTAGTTATCTCAAAATATATAATACAGCAGGGTGAATGACAACTGCATGAGGATGTATATATTTAAGAATCCTCTTCCTGGTTTTTGGCAGAGCCTACTGTATAGTTCCAATCTCTTTGTTTACCATGTGCAAAGGACTGGATCAACTTTCAAACACTTTATTATGGTTTAATGGGGGAATCATTAGTAGATGAGTTTAACAGACCCAAATGCTAGACATTCAGTGGTTTATTTTTCAAGATTAAAATAATGTCTGTTTCTAACCTTCCATAGTTTAAAGCAAATTTGCATACAGCTGTATCCAGTTAAGTGCCTTTCAGACTTCTTGTTACATTAAGAATGTACAAGCATTAAGAGTGCTTGTAATACAATTGACTTTAGGCTGAATTTTACATTAATGGCCCCCTTTGTTATTTAGCTGGCATTAAAGGCTTAAGTACAAGAAAATCCATGTAGAAAGCATATCATTTTTATTTTAATTTAAATTCCCAAGAAATTTAGTGACTAAAACATCCGTTATGCATTTGAAATAAATTTGTCCCTAAAGCTCTTTATAGCAAGAGACAAATGTTAGCAGACACCCGAAATACATAGTTACCTCAGGATTTCTGGGCAAATTGGTAAAGACTACAGTAATATGAATTTTAACCACAGGGGCGAGGGGACAGAAAGCTGATGGGGTTTGGGACTCTCTTAGGATGTGGTTAGGAAAAGGGCCATTAACATTGGCAAACAGAAAAAGGGGCTGTGAGCAGGATGCTAACAAGTACAGCATGGGGATGTACAGCAAATGAGACTATGCGGCCTCTGCCAGAGCAGGAAGAGCTTTCAATCAGTCTCTAAAGGAAATTCTTTGGATAACATTTCTTTAACAAATGGCTTCAAATTATGCTATTATTGTGATATCTGCTTGCTTAATAGTATCTTTGATAGGAACTATTCAATGCCCGATAGAATCTTTACTTCTCTAGAAATTATGGATTATACGAGACCACAACTCTAAAATATGCTAGTCCGTATTTGATTCTATTCATCAAATATGAGGGTATTATTATGCACACGGCACCCGACCAGGACCTTTCCTTTCTTAGTATATGAGAAATGCAGTAAATCTGGCTGATGGTCTAGCATCTTGTAGTGCCTCCTATTGTCTCTATTCTGAATATTAATTCTCCTTAAAAATGAGTTCAGATAAGAATGTAAGGTTAAGGAGACTGCACTGAAATTTGTGATTATTTCTGGACATATATTACCTTTGTGTTTGAAACCTTTTTCCCTTTTATTTGCTTCTTTGCCTTAGAAGTGAAGTGTTAAGAAAAATTTGGTTAATTGGGAGATCTGGACAGTTGAGTTCCAAATTATTGAGAGTTTCTCTTGAACTCATCCTCTCTATAATATATCTTTGGTTATTTTGTTAAAAGAATGCTGCTTGAAACTGATCTACTTGACAATTTCAGAAGTAACTTTTCAATGAAAGATGAGAAAGACAAATGGGACGAGACTGAGGTTTGTAATTATATCTGTTGACTGGGATAGGTGTATTATTGAACTACCGCTGAACTGTAAGTCCGCAAAGAGGTGAAATGAGTATCTGGGGAGTATCACTTCTTTTTCTTATCAAAGAAAACATTTGGTAAGACAAAAAAAAAATAGCAAGAATATCCTAATAGATGAGTGGAACATGGCAACTTGAGTAGATAGCCATGCCCAGAGACCCTTGTACTAGAAATATGAAATAATGATAATGATATCTTGGAAAATATTTTAGAGATGTTGGCCAAAAGATGTACCTACAAGGAGAAAGGCATCAAGTCACTCTCCATACTGAGACACAAAATCATGGCTGAATCTGACAGACAAAGGAGAAACCAAAATTTGGGATTGCAAACTTACAAAACTACAGGCGATGAGTAGAAAATGCATATGAGTGAATCTGGGACTGTGACAAACTAGAGAGCTCATACCTTGTCTACCTGGTGAAGTGGTTATCTATTGTATAGGTCTAGTGTGGCCAGATCTTGTAGTTTAAAAATAATAATTAATATGCACTAAAAAACCATAAGGTAAGTAAAAGAGATGGCTCAGATCTATAAATTTTTATACTATATTCTTAGCATGACCTGCAAGGCCCCAAGGCCCTGCTTACTTAATTCTCCTTATCTCCCAATCATCTCCCATTGTGCTACTCCTTCATCACTCTACACTAGCTGCACTGGGCTTTTTTGTTTGTTTTTTAGAGATGGGGGTCTCACTATGTTGCCCAGGCTGGTCTCAAACTCCTAGACTCAAGTGATCCTCCCACCTCAGCCTCCCGAGTAGCTGGGATTACAGGAGGGAACCACTCTACTTAGCTGCACTAGCCTTTTTAAGTTCTTCAAATGATTATTTTTCAAGTATGTTCTTCAATCATTCTCTTTGCTCAGTTATCTCTTATTCATTCCTGAGATTTCAACAAAAATATCACCTCTCAGGAAAGTTGTTCCTGACAAGTCCCTTCTCTCATCCTCCCCAAGATTAGATAAGGATCTCTCTTATAGGACTTTGAACTTTCTGTTTATCTTACCTATCGAGCTGGTATTTGTGTGTGTGGATTTTTTGGTTGGGTGGGTGGAAGAGCCCAATGATTTGTTTAATGTCTACTACGTTACTAGATTATAAGCATCAGTAGTTTTGAGACTTGTCTGTTTTTGTTGAATGCTGTTTCTCCACAACCTTATATAGGGCCTATATATGCCCTCAGAATAAATTTACTGAAGAATCCACATATCAACCCTGGCACAGCAGAACAATATATTTTATGGGGAAGAGCTCATGAGATCTCTCCATGGTCCTGAAAATGATTGGTGAAAAGACATAGCTGCTTGATGAAAACACATACTAGGCTCGGGGATGTGCTACCCTAGCAGTAACTAGTAACAACTGGCTAGGGAGGGAGGAAGGATGAGGGAAGGAAGAAAACTAATGAAATGAAACCATAAGAATTCTAGAAAAAATGTTGGAAAAAGTGTTATAGATATTGGCCTAGGCAAAGAATTTATGAAGAAGACCCCAAAAGCAATCATAGCAACAACAAAAATAAATGGGGCCTGATCACATTAAAAAGCTTCTGTACAGCCAAGGAAACAATCATTAGAATGAATAGACAACCTATAGAATGGGAGAAAATATTTGCATGCTATACATCCGATAAAGGGCTTATAACTAGAATCTATAAAGAACTCAGGCAAATCAGGAAGAAAAAATAAGCCAACCCAATTAAAAAGTGGGCAAAGGACATGAACAGAAACTTTTCAAAAGAAGACAGACTAATGGCCAACAGACATATGAAAAAATGCTCAACATCTCTGATCATCAGGGAAATGCAAATCAAAACCACAATGAGATATCACTTAACTCCAAGGAGATTGGCTTTTATCAAAATGTCCCCAAACAACAGATGTTGGCATGGATTCAGAGAGATAGAAACACTCATACACTGCTGGTAGGGCTGCAAACTAGTACAACCTCTATGTAAAGTAGTGTAGGGATATCTCAAAGAACTAAAAGCAGAACTAGCATTTGATCCAGCAATTCCACTACTGGATATTTACCCAAAGGAAAAAACAGACATTCTATAAAAAAGACATCTGCACTCAAATGTTTATAGCAGCACAATTCACAATTGCAAAAATATGGAAACAACCTAAGTGCCCATCAATACATAAGTGGATTAATAAAATGTGCTATATGTATACCATGGAGTACTACTCAGCCATAAAAATTGGTGAACTAATACCTCTTGTGTTATCCTGGATGGAGCTGGAGCCCATTCTTCTAAGTGAAATATTGCAAGAATGGAAAAACAAGCACTGCATGTACTCACCATTAAATTGGTACTAATCGATCAAAACTTATGTGCACATATGGAAGTAACATTCAGGGGGATTGGGCAGGTGGGAGGTGGAAGGAGGGGATGGGTATATTCAAACCTAATGGGTGCAGTGTGCATTGTCTGTGGGATGGGCATGCTTGTAGCTTTGAGTTGGGTGTTGCAAATGCAATTTATGTGACCAAATTGTTTGTACCCCCATAATATTCTGAAATAAAAACAAACAAAAAATAACAAAAAAGAAAACTGTGAAATGTGCTGCTAAAATGAACTAATATTTACTGATACTCTTCTACATATGTAGTTTTCTTTTTTACATAGATAATCATATTTAATCCTCCCCAAAACATGATGTAGATAATATTACTCTCATTTCATAACTGAAGAAACCAACATTCAGGGAGATTAAATAGTTTTTGGAAGTTTCCATGGCTAGAAGTGGCTAAAATGACACATTCAAACAACAGTTTGTTGAACTCTAAAGTCTGCTTCATTATTATAAGGTGCTGGGTCCTGAGGATTGGCTAGAACTTTTTAAATCCTTCTTACTTAAATGGAGAATACATCTGTAAACTCATATAAAAGGTTAATCCTGCTGGTGTAGCAAGTACCTCCATCCCACTTCAGGGAGAAAAAGTCAGCAAAGTTTGTGAATCTAGTAGGACCTATAGTATATAGCAAACAATTGACAACACTTGTTTTTCCAGGATGTGTCTTTAAGGGTAATAGATTCTTTGTAGTAAATAATGAACATATCGCAATGCCATTAGTTACTGAATGCAAAGGTAGTTGCTCTTTGTCTTTAGAAGTCACATTTTGACAAAATTTAATTCTAAGAAGAAAAGGAGTAATAAGCAATTTTATGATTGTAGGTTCTTCTTTGGGTTGAAGAGCACCTAGCAATTCTTAAGAAATATACCCTACCAGATTATCTGAATTATTCCCCCAAATGTCTTCATTTTGGAACTAGTGATGTATTACTTGTGGGGGATATTCACAATACCAAACGTTTATTTGCACTTGCTGTCTATTTAGTTATGCATAATGAACTCCTTAGGTATACGTATGAGTAGAGATAGGGACAGGGCCTTTGATGAATGGATTTAGGTGCAGGACAAGTAAAAAAAAATCTCAAAAGGGGAGGAGAGAGGGAAATGAGCATGATGATGGTCCCAAGTTCAAGCTCAAAGTGAAGCCCTGGAGCTGACCTGAGAGTACTGGGGGAGATCCTATTGTCACACCCACAAATACCAGACAGGGGATGGACAGAAGCAGGATATAGGTGCTTATGCCTAATGCCCAGTGCATACAACATCATTCCTTCTGAATGTACAGCTACAGATTGTTTTTAGTCATCCCCTTATGTATTCTTTTTCCCTTTCAAGACTTCTACTTCAATCCCACCCCATTCCATTCCTGCTGCAATTTTACATACAGCATAAAAGCAGAAACTGTTATTTGTCTTGGGCTCTGATCACTGCTTGGAGTGGAGGAATCATAGAGTATGTAGGGTACTTGATACATACACAAAAATGATAGACACAAAAATGTAAAAAGGCTCTACTAATGAAGTAATAATAAGTTTCCCTCATTTGTTACACAGTGAGACTGTTCAGATTCAGTTATGAGAATCCATTAAATTGTTCTTATTTATCATTTATGTTTTAGAATACACTCACAATTTAGGCCAGCAAATAAACCTGTTGATATATTTGTTTTCCATAAATAAATATTTGTGTTTCTTTATGTACTCATTTAATTCTGCAGTTTTTACTTAATTTCTTTTCTGTGAAAAATGACAAAATCATAAGCATTATAGACAGGAAATTATGGTCTGGAAGTTGATATTCTAACAAGTAGCAATTAATTTCTTGGTGTAGAAGGTTACTATAGCATCTGAGTCACTTTCTACTTATTTCAACCTATGCAAGGTAATAAATATGGTATATTTTTAAAGCAGATATTTGCTAGTGGAGGGTTTGACCGTAGAAAATGAGATTTGATTTCAAAAGTTACCATTCTAAAGAAGGCATGTTCACAAACATGAGCTAGAGTGAATGTTAAGGTAACAGAACCACAGGACGTTAGAAGTAGTGGCATCAGAGCAACCAGC
Organism: Lemur catta; assembly: GCF_020740605.2. Classification (NCBI taxonomy): domain Eukaryota; kingdom Metazoa; phylum Chordata; class Mammalia; order Primates; family Lemuridae; genus Lemur; species Lemur catta. The sequence goes on along the minus strand of NC_059128.1, from coordinate 178,183,548 downwards.
AATGTTAGCTTTAGCAAAATAAAATTTGTCATCCCTCTGTGATTTAGATCTGCTATAAATAGAAACTGTTTAAAAGGTGTTATTTAGTAGTTTCCATTATGCAGCTGTCTATTTAAATCATTTAATTTTGGCATCTAATCCAACTCCCAGTCTCCATCAGAGACAAATAAGAAACCATATGTGAAGGCATCTGTGGAAATCTTCCTTTTATTTATGACAACATTAGAGTAAGACTCTGATGTCAGTTACTTAACAATAATAGACGTTCCTTTGCACCTATAGTGCTGGGTTACTTGGGCATATCCCTCAGTGGTGTCTTATACCTACTGCTGTTTGCTTCATTATATACAGATGCACAGCAGTGGAGACAGTAATAGTCTTTCTTAATTAAATAAAGCTAAATGTTAATTAGCCCAAAAAATTGATTTATTTTCAGTGCATGAAACTTTTCATAGTGAGCCTCTTGCTTTTAAAGAACAGGTTGTATTCTCATTTAGAACTTTACATTTTCCCCCTTTATTTTGGGTTTGTATTTGGAGTCTTGTGGTGGGATCTAATCGTCATAGAGAAATTATAGGTCTACAGATGTTTTCAAGATGTTCCTCTGTCAGTAGCAGATTATCCCCTGTAGCAAAATCTCATTAAAGGGCAATTTACAGAGCTCTGCTGATGTTGCCATCAACCAAAATTAAAGGCATTAATTTTTCAAAGTTCACAGAAGTCCTTACATAAATGATGTAGCAGTTTGCAAGAACAATTTACAGAAGTGTTATTTGCAGAATTAACGTACATTAACAGAACAAATGTTGTAAGGGTGGAAGAGAGGGCTGGGCAGTGAAATTGCAGCTGTTCCCATTTTACATTAGGTGCTTGATGTAAAGAAGTGTTGAAATGTAACAATGACTGCTTGCTGGGTGAAAAGTTGAGAAGGGAAAACAGAAATTTGAACGACCTCACTAAAGAGTTAAGCTTACAATAGAGTGATCACCAGTTGGGGACACCCAGTGAGACCTTAAATTCTACTTTGAAACATCTGTAGTCAATATCTTTTAAAATATTCTCATTTGGAGAATGAGTTTATGTAGCTCATGTTGTGAGTATTTCTCTTCGATAAACTGCCAAGTGCTTGAGAATTTATTATCTGTACCTCAACTGATTGTAGCTAAAAGTTATATACATAGTGGTGTTTGTGGCCCAAGATGTTAAGGTATGACTTTCTCCTGGTAGAAGAGGTATACTTTTTCTATCTTTATTGTATTTCTTTTCCATATGTCTATTTTCCTCCAACAAAATCATGACTACCGGATTTAAAACATTATGATTGAAATTTCAAAAGGATTAGAAATTTCTAAGATTGAAAACAGGATAAAAAAAGACTTTCCTTTTGACATGGTAAAAATTTTACTACCACATTTGTTTCAGAACAGAGGGTACAGTTCTTGAAACTCATTAATCTTTACTAGTCTTTTTCCTTTCATTTCATTAGTTATTTCAGCCTGGACTTGAATCTCATTGTATAAATGAGAGGCCTCATCAATCACACCTGGTCTCAGCCACTCTTTCTCTGAAAGGCTTGCGCTTTCTTGAGATCTCAGGAATGGCTTCTATTTCCGGAAGTCTGGATGATGCATGGTGGTTAGAGTGAACTGTTGGTATGATATTTGTGCCTGTGCAAATTTGGTCTTGACAGTTCACTCAATGGCAAACACAAGCCGTTTCTGTTCACTGGCCAGCCATTGGGTGTGAAATTGTGTTCCTAGTTTACAGGTGTGCAAGCACATCGTATAATCACCCCTATAACAGCCGTATGAATTCTTTTGGTTTGAATCATTTCGTGCACGCCAGGCTTCAATTGCTTTGTCAGAACTTTGGGTGCACACCCGGTTTGATTACACAGTTCTTTTTTTTCTCCTCTGCGAATCTCAGTAAGTTCATGGACCATTGTCAGGAAATTCACCCCTGGGTGAGTTACTATGATACATATATTTTTTAGAAATCTTAAAACAATTTCATAGAACAACACAAAGATTTTTTAAAAAATTAAAGAATACAAAAAAAATCAAAATGCTGGGAAAAATTTGGTATGAATACATTTGCTTTCGGTAAGTATGAAACTTAAGATTTTGCTAATACAGTTCATTGTGTAGAAAAGTTTCTTATCTGAAGATGATAGGTCCTCAAGAGACTAGGTGGAATACATGTCCATTGGCCTTTCTGCTGAGATTTTCGAAGAGGATATCAATTATGCTCCAGAATGGTGGGGCCATCTGTTAACCAGGGGCTGATTTCAAATCATCAAATATTGGTAGGAACATTAAGCCTTGCTAATTTGCATAGTATCATTATCTCTAATACAAAAAATACATTTGGGAAAAAGTGAGTATTCTCTGGTCTATTCTGGTATAAAGATATTCACTTGGGTACAGTGCAAATCCTACAATATTTACAATGGATAAGGTCTACAGATATTACTCATATCTGCCCTGACATAGTAAAAGCAGCAATTGTTTATTATCTGTTAGATAATAAATATCAGAAAGTAACATAGATGGACTGAATTTGATTAACAGCCTTAAGTCCCAGTCAAAAATATTCTTGAATTTTTCTCTAATTTTTTTGATTTAATGTTTCTTCAGTTGTTTCAATAATGTACAAATACATGATAGAATAATTATTTTTGTAACTTGAGTAAGGCAAGTAATTTGCTCACTTAGGTAAGGTTTTGTGCTTTGCTGAAGGTAACCAGCCTACAGAAATATTGGCTGAATCATTTATTTTCATTTGTATTTGATAATAAATTTTCCTTACTAATAATGGACCTCTCATTAAAAAATATTAACCAATAAAATAATTCACAAATCTAACAATGCTTCTATGCATATTTGTATTTATACATCTAATGTTTCGTAATAATTATATAGCATCAGCACAACCAAATTAAAATTTCAGATATTAGTGATTTTATGAATAATTTGATAATAAATACCTATAATAAAATAATAATTTGTAAAACAAATTGTTTTTCAAAAAGTATCTATTACCAAGACAACATTGAAAAATGACTTATACTTTTATTGAACAATATCAAATGTTATATTCATAATATTACTAAACATCCATTCCAGCCTTTGTCCTTTCATTCACAAGTGGAGAAAAAATGTTTCATTACATTTTGTTGGTCAAAACTGAATTCCACTTCAAATAATAGATTCTGGAGATTCTATATTTAAGACAAGGTCATTAGAGTTCATTCTAAACTTAACTCACAATTTCTGGAGTTAACTAATAATATGTACAATCGTTAAACCTTACAACTAATGCAGTGTGATCCACAGATTTTCTCCCATGGGCAGCTTGTATAATAATTCAGCAGCCTCCTTGCCAGTCTGATCTGGCACTGCCCAACCTAGTTTCCTCTTATCTTAAGAGTTAGTCTTTAACCAGCTTCTTTTTGGGCACTTAGGTTCTTACCAGCTTTTCTATCTTCCTGTCTTCTTTAGAAGTTTCCTCTGTCCCGACACTCTTCTTGAGTACTATTTTAAGAAAATGGCCTAAATAACAAAGGGAACTATATATGTATATATACATATATATATGTATGTTTTTTTTTTTTCCCAAATTTGGTCAGAATTGGTCCACACCTTTGAAAATTATCCTGGAAGAAATGGACATGTGCACATTAAATGATGAAATGAGCAGATGAAATAATGCAGCTATTCAGGCACCTAGTAATTTTTCATAATTTCTACAGTGAGGCACTCACAGTAGAAGGCGCCAAAGAGCAGTGGTTAAAGGTTCACGCTCAGAGTCAGACAGATGTGGGTGTGAATCTTCTCTCTTCTCCTAAACTAACCACATGACTTTGAGGAATGACTTAATCTCTCAAGGCCTCAGTTTCTCATTTGTAAAATGGGGAAGATAATAGCATTTACTTCATCAGGTTGTTGTGAGGATTAAGTCAGAACAGTGCCTAGCACATAACAACCACTCAGTCAGTGCTAGTTAAAAAGTTACTGGCTCTCATCTTTAGATAGAGAAAATAGAGACAAGTGAGCAAGCTTTCCAGGATCTGGTTTGCAAAACCAGAGTGAAGAGCTCAGAAGAACGTGTGAAAAAGGTAAAGATTCTCTTTTGGTTTCACACATGATCTATATAATTTTTTGGACAATCTAGATCTAGTTAATTTGCTCTCAGAAAGCTTTTGTAATGTGCATTAAAGGGAACAGTATGCTTTTTTAAAATATTTTTTTCAATGCACATGGAGCCCAGAAAATGGGTAAAACTGTTATTCTCCACCCAGAGAACTTTAAGAAAAGCTCGTTTGTAAACTCATTACCTGGAATGAATTCAACACATGGCTTGCCTGTTTACTTTTGGTCAGAGAGTCCTTGAAAGCTTAATAACAAAAATATTCATCTAAATATTAAAAACCAGGAACGTAGGTTTTTAATATTGAGACCTCCTCTATCATCCCCTCCCTGAGTATCTGTTTCTGGGACTCAGTAATTTCTTGATCTGAATAAGGGCTATCTGTTAGAAAATAAATAAATTATTATACTTAATGTCAGTTAAATCAAATAAATGTTTATGTCAGGCACAGTGCTAAGATTATACAGCATAGCTACTGAGGAACTTCTCTTTTAGGAGTGGGGAAACTGACATGTATGTAACTAGGAATCAGGAAAAATAAGGGGACCCTATAAGAGAGGTGGAACAAAGTACTATGGGAGTGCACAGTGGGATGGAATTGCTTCAGAAATTGGTGGCAAATGAATTGGGCCTGGATGGGGGCATAGACTTTCAACAGGGGGAAAAATCAAGGGGGCAGGAACTAGAATAAAGAGGCATAAAAGCACATAATGAGTTTTATAGCATTACAAATAATAATGCTTAAAATTAATTATTCTAAAACATGCAAATATATATATATATATATAACATATTTTGAGGTTTTTACACAACACTAAAATGTATTTTTTCTTCCCAAAATACTTTCTTATTTTATTTTGTAAGTGTATGCAAAATGATCATCACATTAAAAAACTTATGTTGTTAAAAATAACATTTATTAATCAGGTAGTTTTTCTCACTCTTTGTAACTTTCCCTGTTTCCTGTTTAGTTTTATCTATAAAAACTTTATAGATAAATAGTGTATTAGTCATAATAAGAACCATCAGTTATTTATCTTCTTTGCACACACATGTGTGTGTGTGTGTGTGTTTAAGAGATAGAGTGGAGAGAGAGTGCAATTCTTTTCTCGGACACAGTAAAACTACTTAGCTATATGTAGGGAAAAACTAAAGGTTAAATTGATTAATGTTTTAAAACATATGAAATAATTTATCTTCTACATGTCCAGTGGAAATTTGGGCTATTACAATTACTTAATCTCTTAAATTAGGCAAATTTTAAAGTTTATATAATATTAAAAAATCTCCAAGGAATAATCTATTGAAATAAAATAATCTACTGAAATAAAATCTAATATATAAAATTAAACATGCTATTACCTTTAGAGAATATTTCAAAAACTAAATATTATGGATGTAACATAACACTCAAGAATGATGAATACCTCACTTTGGGAGCTATTAATAGTTTTAAGAATATTGTAGGGAAATTGTTTTAGGAAAATATCTCTTACTGACATGAAAATTGTTTAAAATGTGTCATTGTATACATAAGTCATCAAACAATAAATGCCTTTTCAGAAAACTCTTTAGATTGGCAAATAATATACTACCCACTGGTCACTTCAAGTAGTACAATTCTTCTTTTGAACAAGTTACTAATGCAGGCATTTTCTTCCTCCCTTATACTTCTAAGGTGTTTTGAAATGTAACTTCAGGAAGTATGTACTGCTGGTTATAATATATGAAAGCAAAGCAAATATGTCTCCATTAAGTTTAACTTTAGAGATTGTGAAAAGCAGAACAGGCGCTGACTTAATGATTCTGCAAACCATAATAGATTCTACAACGATATGTGAATCTAGCAGCCATTTTGTCGCTTTCCCCTAGGAACTGGAACAAAATGGTGGGAAGAGATAAAAATGTTTTATGCACAAATATATGAAACAGATAATTATGAAATTTAATTTTTCTGTTAAATTATTTCTTCAGTTTAATGTGGACAAAAGGAAAATGTATTAAGTAATAACAAATAAAGGAGATTTGTTTACATGAAACATGAACTAACTGTAGTCAGAATGGTGACATTCATGTACTTGGGTGTTGTGCAGCTTTGTGTTCAAACCAGGGCTGTTTTTACTGGCTATATGACTATAAGCAAGCCACTTACTCCAAGTTTCAGTTTTCTCTGTTGTGAAATGGGAATAATAACAGACCTCACCTCATAGAGATTGCATAATGATTAAAATAGAATAGCATAGATAGTAAAGAACTTAGCATAATATCTAATCACAAATTATATTATTATTAATAATATAATAATAAATAAATTAATAATAACAACAATAATAAGGTAATATTTAAAAATGCCAATTGCAAAGTGGTATAAAGCTTATGTTAAGTAGACTGGATCACATTCTTTTTGCAGATATTATAATCCTGAAAACAAGTATTATTTAGTAAATATTATTAATTTAAATATGATTTAAGAGAATATAGTAGAAAGAAATTCAGGTTGAAAAAAACTCTACAACTAGGCTCTGAAATCAAGTCTTTTTAGAGAATATTTGACCCTAATACTATTTATGTGATTATATTATATATAATTATGTATATATTATTTGAAAGTAAGCATTTTATCCTTAAAAAAGGCTATTTAAAAAGAAAAAAAAATTATAGTACAACAAAAACTAAAATTTCATTAACACTAGGTTGTATACCTCCAGTAAGATCGCCTTACCTGTAAGAATTCTTTGCCACCTGTAGAACAGGTTTTGAGCAATTTAAATGCACCTATCCATAAAGCTTCAAGTCCAGGAACGTCAGCATGGTGAACTCTTCATTAGTATAGAGGAAGCATTTCAGTTTTCAGATAAGTATGTGATGGTACTGGCTACCATCACATACTTAACAAAGCAAGCACAGGCCATTTAACAAAGCAGGCACAGGCCATTTTAAAAGCATAATCTATCTCTTTGTATCTATTGATCTGGATTTTAAAGAAGATATATATTGTAATATATATTTTAATATATATCTCACAAATAAATATATATGATCCATGTATACATATTAATATATACATTCTTTAACCTTCACACACATATTTATATTTCTATAATTTTTGGTGGAACAAGGTAGTGTCCGTGTGTGTGTACAGTTTTATTCCAGCTTTTCCACTCATCCCTATCTCCCAGTATTGCTGACAGTAAATCTTCTGCTCAGTGACGAATGCATGGCGTCTGGGAGCTAGATCTATACTAAACTTGGCAAGACTGTCCAGATAGAGTGAAATGCTACTCCTCCTTTTTGCACTTTTTTTCCCTTTTATTTCTCCCCTTTCCATTATCTATCTCTTCTTTGCTCTCCTCCTATCCTTTCACTTTGGCCTCTCCACTTTTTGGTGAGGGAGTATTCAACTTTGTATGTTTCCTTCTTCCAATCACTGTTACCTATTTTATTAGTAAGTAAATTGATAGGAGGGTTAGTATATAACATAACAAATGAAGGTGCAACCCCCTTGATGCACCTGTTTATTCCCTTCTAGCGTTGTGTGAGATGAGAATTTGGTTGATGATAGCCTTACCAGTACTGTAATATGACAATTGTGTGGAAACAACAATAGAACCTCCATCTACTGAGTGACTTTCAGCGCCAGGTAACATGCTGAACACTTTATATTATTACCTCATTTTATGCACAGAACCCCAAGGTTTAAAGAAGTTGAAAACTTAGTGGCAGCGTTGGGAGGGCACTTAGATTTGAACTCAGATCTATATAACTCCAAAGCCCATGGCCTTAACCTCTAAGCATTATTGCCTCAATTTATTTTATCTAACAAAGCCTACATTTTTCCTACATAATATCTTAATGGTACCAGGATAACTGAAATATGGAGCTTTAGCTTATGAGAAACAGATGTTTGAGGTGTACGACTCAATGTTGAGTGGAAGACTCATTTCCCTTCACATTTTTCTTCAGTGAGATATCACTTGGAAAAAATATACTTTCTTACTTTGATTCAGTTGAAAGTATTTAAAAAGTTTTAAAGGCAGAACATGTTTTTGAACAAAGGACTTATAATAGACAAAGCAACAGGTTTCCAGAAAATTTGGATTACAAATTAATAATAATAGTTAATCTATGCTTTTCCTCTGACAAGACACAGATGATTTATAAAATGTGAAGGTAAGCAGCCTTGCATTCCCACTCCAACCAGAACAAAAAGATTAAGCAACCTTGTGCAGCTTGCTGGAGTTGTTCTCTCTATAGAGCCATGGAATATTTGAGAGCATTGTGTTGCAGATGTCAAAATCAGTTTAATAATTAATCATTTAGGGAATTAAAGTCTAGGTTCTTGTTCTGGATTTAGAAAAACAGTAATTGAATAAATGACAATAAAGTGTTTTATTTTCATTTACCTGGTCTCTAAAGAAACTAAATTTAGCATTCTAGAAGTATATGCATACATTCAGCTTAGTTTGAATTAATATGGGTACAATAATATGTGCAACCATTTAAGTGTAAAATTTTTATTACAAGAATAAATACGTTAGTTTTTTGACTAAAAGAGTTTTGGTTCAGGAACTGTTTAAATTTGTTTTCTTCTCCAGTAACTCCTAGCCTGATTGGTGCTTCTGAATAAAAAAACTAAGTAATTAGTGAGAAATCCTGTTTGAACGATAACATTTCTGGGAAAACAATTACCAGATTATTTTATGTATGCTAGTTAGCCATTTGTAAATTGTTGTGTATGATTCTTACAGAGGAACTGAAATTTTTTTTAAGTTCTGGATCCATTTGCTCAGTGATTTATTATAAAAATTTGGACAAGGTTATATTCTTAATCTTTGAGGTGATCTTTAGGCATATCTTAGCTTTAGCCTTATGTCCGATGTACATATTCAAGCTTGCACTTCAGACTTTCTTAGAGAACACTAGGAAGCCAAGATCCCCCTCCTGGGATGGAGAGAGCCTTATAGCCACATCTGTATGCAAAAGACTCCAGGCCACACGAGCTGATGGTGTCTTAGAAGCAGCCCAACCTATATGGATGCCTTCCCTTTACTACCCTGCAACATTTATACCCTTTCCTATTCATGATACACACTCTCACCTCTTAAAATCTTTTCTGTAAATGAGATTTATAGGAATACTTGTGCACTCTCTGAATCTTAACCCAACTCCCAGGTTTTCTTACTCCCTAAGGAACCTAAGTAAGTTTTCTTTATAACTTCAAGAACTATATTTCCAAGGTTCACTGTACTGAAATCACATCACTTCATGTGCAAATAAGAGGCAGTAGGTGTGCTGGCAAAGGCAAAAGCCTGGGCTTCAGAAGATCTGAGTAGTCATTTTGGTTATGCTCTTACCTAGTCCTAGACAGGGGACCTTGAGTAAGTCACTGAACCCATGTTAGTCACATCTCAGTTTTCTTTCTGTTGAAACAAACAGAATTTCAGGGCTGCAAGAAGCCTTGGATTAGAGTAAGGTCACAAACTCAAGTGTCTAGACTGATGAGTCACAGGTAACCGTGGGACCATAAAAAAATCGTCCCTATGTAAGATAATAGGATGTGATGTAGGATCTTACATCAGATCCTATTGTGATGAGGATAGTCATCAACTGGAGATACAATGACCAGTCTAGGAGAGGTGCTGGCTCATAGCTGATTGTTCTTTTTCTTTTTTTTTTTTAATCTCCATTCCAATGTGGGAAGAAGTAAGGCATAAGATACACATTTTCATTCCCAAAGGGGGAAATCAGAAAGAATAAAGGGCCATTGGTCCCAAACAAGCCCAAAACTTAACAGGGCAAAATTTCATTAGATATTAGCTTCCAGAATCATCTTTGGCCACCTTGGCCTGGGCCCATGGTAGCAATGCAAGCTTTCTTGAACTGCTTTCAGGGACACTGGATAAATTCTGTATTAGTCAGGGTTATCCAGAGAAAAAGAACCAATAACATGTGTGTGTATGATTAATAATGTGTATGTGCTTATGAATTGATACAATGTGTAAATAGTTAAAATTGATGTGTTTCCAACAGATAGTGTTTTTATTTGACTTGATTTAAGATTAAGGAAGAAAGGAATAGGATTGTTCTTATGTGGGAGTCTACCCAAATCTGACTGATCATTACATTTTTCAAGAGAATACTGTAAATCCAGATTTGCTGTGAAATCCCTGGATTTCTACATGTTCTTTACATATTTTGGGGGAAAACTCTAAAAACACACCTGCCTGGGGAATTGGTGTGCAAGTGATCAGTCGGGGCTCCTAGGAGCCTTGAAAACTGCCTTCAGTTGCAGGCTAAATCCTGTCAGAGCTCACAAGATAGATGCTCAATACAGACCACTTAATGGCTATGGAGAGGGATTCTGAGGACATTTTTTGCTTTTTTTAATCCAATTTGCAGGAGCTTCAAATTTTAAGTCATGGTTTTTTTAGACCTTGCATAGTTGTGGCTGCAGAGAAGAAATTTCTCTGCAGAGAAAAATAGGACCATTTTTTCCCCTACTGAAATACTTTGTACCTCTTTCTCGTTTAGTAAGTAACATATCCAATAAGTGAATCAACAACAAAGGCAGCATGTCAGATGACTGGTGTTCAACTTTTACAGTAGCATGAAATGGCTATATTGAAAAGAATATTTTCGGTAGCAGGCACCCGGAGAATGATACCTCTGCAAATTAGCTGGCAAAAAAAAAAAAAAGAAAAAAGAAATTCAAAATTCAATTTAAATATATTTCAGAGTAGATCTTTAGAAAATAAAGAATAGATGGCTGAAAACCTCTGCTTTACATGCAAAGAGGCAATGCAGCAGTGTCTTGGAGTTCTTCTGTTTTGGGGTGTTATCTTCTCTCAACTTCAGTTTCTTCATCTGTAAAGTGACATTTTTATGGAAATATTACTACCTACCTAGTTGTGGCTGTTGTGAGGATTTGATAAATGAGATTGTGCATGAAACGTGCTTGCAAAAGTGTCTGCCACATAATGAACACTAAACGATGTTAGCTACTGTTTTGCCTACTCTCTGCACCACCTTGGACTTAGCTCTACTTGCCCTCTTGAGGTATTATTAAGACAGCTTTTGCTTTGTGCAGATTCTTCAAAAATATATATTGAAAGCGTGGACATATATACACATTGTGACTATAAATTGACTGATACCCATAAACATTGGCCAATTACTAAGTTGGGCTTTTGTTAAAATTGTTTCCTCTTTCCACCTAGTTCCTATGAGTTTAAACGGAGGATTATTGTCAGTATTATTGGATGTTTACATATCAAAATAGTGCTGATTATATTAGTATTTTTCCCTAACTAGGCAATGTACTGACTTTTAAAAAAATATTTAATACTACAAATGCCCATAATTAGTAGAACAAAGGTCAGTTAAATAGTGAAACCGTTAGATTTAAAACTTAAATGTCAGCAGAGGCACAATATCCTAATTTGGGGGCAATTATCTAGTTCATTGGTTTTGGCTGTGATATGTATGTTATAAAATATATGCAAGGTAGGGCTTAGAGAAGAAAATTTAATTTTTCATTTACCTTCATTACAATTTGCAATCATGAAAAATAAAGCTAATGAAAAAGTGGCTCTATAGTTGAATTACTAAAACATAAAAACATGATGAAACATATGTACAAAAATTCTATTTGTTTTAAAAGAGCAAATGAAAACTATTCTTCTCATAGATGTACTGGCACTGTTAATTTTATTATTCTAAAATGTAGTCATCACATTAAGGTTTTAACATGGTACATTAAAGTCAGATATTGACTCCACATTTTGAGTTTTGAAGAGTCTAAGTATTCCACTATGAATGCAAATACTACAGTAGTTTAAAAGCAACTTTTAGTGGTTTCTGCAAATGTTGATTCAATTATTTCTGAATTGGTCTTACGTCAAAAATTTAGAGTAAAGTCCAGTTTGTAACAGTAATAAAACCTACATCATTAGCCTTTGTTTAGCACAAAAACAAAATAATAACCTATGACTTTTCTTTTAATTGATCTATTTTTTAGTTTTAAAATAAGTTTTTTTATTTAAATAGATTTAGAGGATAAATAAGTGGTCTTTTGTTATATGGATGACATGCATAGTGAAGAAGGCTAAGCTTTTAATATACTCATCACGTGAATAGTGTACATTGTACCCAGTGGGTAATTTTCCCCTCTACAAGCCTCCCCCTTCTGAGTTTCCAATGTCTATTAAGTCATTCTGTATCATCATGCATGCCCATTGATTAGCTCCTACTTATAAGTGAGAACGTGTGATATTTTTGTTGTTGTCGTTGTTCCTGGGCTATTTCCCTTAGAATAATGGCCTCCAGTTCCATCCAAGTTGCTGGAAAAAACATTATTTCATTCATTTTGATGGCTGAAGAGTATTCCATGGTGTGTGTGTGTGTGTGTGTGTGTGTGTGTGTATCACATTTTCTTTATCCACTCATCAGTTGGTGGGCACTTAGGCTGGTTCCATATATTTGTGATTATGAATTATGCTGCAATATACATATGGAGGCAGGTGTGTTTTTTATAAAATAACTTCTTTTCCTTTGGTTAGATCTCCAATAGTGGGATTGTGGATTGCTGAATAAAATGGTAGATCTAAAAAAAAATAAATAAATAAAAATAAAATGGTAGATCTACTTTTAGTTCTTTGAGAAATCTCCATACTGTTTTCCAGAAAGGTTGTATTAATTTACATTCCCACCAATGGTGTAGAGGTGTTCCCTTTTCACCACATCTGTACTAGTATCTATTGTTTTTTGACTTTTTAATCATGGCCATTCTGACAGGGTTATGATTTGTGTTTTCCTGATGATTAGTGATTTTGAGCTTTTTTTCATACATTTTTTGGCTACCTATCTTCTTTTGAAAAATGTTCATGTCTTTTGACCACTTTTTACTGGGGTTATTTGTTTTTTCTTCCTGATTTGCTTGAGTTCCCTGTAGATTCTGCATATTTGTCAATTGTCAGATGTACAGTTTGCAAATATTTTCTCCCATTCTGTACATTGTCTATTTGTTGATTATTTCTATTGCTGTACAAAATCTTTTTAATTTAATTGTCTCATTTATTTATTTTTGTTTTTGTTATATAAAATAAGCTGTCTTTAAACCAAGTTAAGGACATAACTGGACACTGAGAAGCAGATACAATGCTGCATACACATGCCATTTTAACTCTTCTTTCTTATTTTAGTTTAACATTAATGGGGTTTACCAAACTGATTATTCTTTTTCATAACTGTCTTTCCATAAATTTGGTGGGTACTCATTTCATTTTGTTATTATCTAAGTTTATGAAAATAAATCTACGTTTTTTTGAAATAGCATTAAGTCAAGGCAATTATTAGTTGAGCATAATATAATTTGTATTTCATATTTTGTAATTTTTCCAACAATTATACATTTCCCTTAACATAATTTGTAGTTCAGGAGAGCAGGAAAATTAGAATAGATAAAAAGTCTATAAAAACTGCAAATGAGACCATATTTATTTTATATACACAGATAAATGTATATGTATTTAAAAAATAAGATTGACTTGGAAATTGAGGCCTTTGAAAATGTTTGTCGATGTTTTAGGTTGCTAATCTATGCCAAAAAGGGAAAAATACTATGTTTGCAATGAAATATTTTGAGAAAATTATCTCTACTCTAATTTATGAAGTGCCATCTAGAAAATATTTAGTTGTCAATAATCCTGTGCTTTTGCTGGGCTGCAGTCTCCATGAAGGTATGGACCATCCGGCATCCTTACCTTGGCCTACCCAGCCTTTGTGCCCTGCATCCTCCTTTCCTCCTCAGACTTACCTCCTATCCTCCCCCTCGCTAACTGCACTCTAGCCATGATTACCTTCTTCGGCTCCTAAAACACACTCCACTCCTTTGTGTCTCAGAGCCTTAGCTAATTCCTACTCCACCTAATCAGTTCCCAGCAGAAGAGTCATTTCCCCTCATATTTAGCTGTCATCACAGATGTCTACTTCAGTTGTAAGAGTGTGAACATAGAGAAGATAAGATGCAAATTTCCCTTGTTGGTGACTATGTCCCCATTGTTAGGTGTAATATCTTGAATGCTGCAGGAGAATAATATATACTTGTTGAATGAATGAATGAATCTCCCAGCATTTAATACAATTAATGTTTAGAAAATTATATGCCAAATAAAGTTATTAAGCAAATAGATTGTTGCCAAAATTTTTTCCAGTTCTAAATTTTAAAGTGTTTTATGTAATGTATACTCATGTACAAATGTATTAATAATTATATTTATTTATATTTACATGCTTATTCTGTACTCTTAGACAGTATAGTTTAATGCTCAGGTACAAATCCTAGCTGTGTCACTTACTAGCTGCATGAATTAAGTTAAATGTTTAAAGTCTTCTGTAAAATGGAGATAATAAAGCTCTCTTCCTAGTGTTGTGAAATCTAAATGAAATAATGTGTATAAAGTGATGCTGGCATATGTTAGGTAGTAAGTAAGTGTGTGTTGTTTCTTTTTGTTATTGTACAATGAATATTACTAGCAGTAGAATCTCTAGCACATAGTAGAGTGGTTGCAATATCAGGTAGCCATTGTGGCTAGATTTCCTTCTTCTGCAGTGTTATGCTTTCTACAGCAAAAAATATTTTCATATTTCATTGTAAATCACAAGGAGGAAGATCTCATGAGGTTGTTAAAAGTGCAGCATGGGACTCTGCTTTTGTGACTTGGGTTACTAAGCAATTGTGTGACTTTAACAGAGTGATATAACTCTTCTGGTATTCTAGCCTACTTAAAAAAGGGCTCGGACAAAATAATCTCAGGATGGAAATTTTATGATTGTAACTCAAATGTCTAAGTCATTCCTTAGGTGCACAATTGGTCTTTCAGACTTTGAGATCTGTTAAGTACAATGACAAGCTTGCTTGTGTAAATTGGGGGCAGGGAAGAAATACAACAGGGCTGGCTATGATATCGATAAGGGTTAAATAATGCTTGTAACATCCTGAAGTCTAAGACACCTCATTGCTATTATTTGACAATTTTCCATATTGACAAAGCTCATTTTTATGGATAGAAATTGGATATAATCTTGTAGTAAATGGATGGCACTACCAGACTCTCAATCTCTCTCTTGCTCTCTTTCTCTATCTATGAATATGTCTGGATTTTAGAAAACACTTTTACATACTAAGGGATCTTTGATATAACCCAATGTAGTTCTCAACGATGGCTGCTTGTTCCTCACGTATCAGGAAATGGCCCTCTCAGCCATTTAATTTCACATTTATCATACAAATGTGGATATGTATAAATGGTGAACAATGGCACATTTAGCATAGATGCACAGGGAGATGTTCACAACCAGAAAATGGAATTTGATACAGAAAGGGAGGGTATACCCACACAAATAAGCAAAAGAAAGCAACTAATGAATAAAACATCTTTTTAGAAGTGCAGAAAAGTCAGTTTCACCATGTTAAAGCTGTTGCCAGGCAACATATCTTTTCACAATAAACACTTGTGAGTCGGATAAGTCATGGAGACACTGAATTGGCAAACATAACTGCTCTTAGGCAACTTCTGCAGGATAGAGAATGCTCACAATCCTTTGCACAGCATCAGGAATGCATCTCTTCTTGTAACAACTTCTCCTTTGAACCACATCATTTGTTTTTGTCTCTTCATGGGAATTCCCAGTCTTTATGTCTGAATCCCTCTTTATCTTGCAGGAAGTCAGGATGAGATGCAGATCAGGAACACATTCTTCACGGTCTAGGGCTGGGAGAATGCGGGCATCCCACTTCAGGTGTGGAATGTGCAACTTCTGCAGAGAATTTTATAAACATGAAAAGCTGGGGTGATGAGAAATCTACGTTGGTGCAAGACAAAACAAAAACAACCCCCTCCCAAGTTAATTTATAAAATCAATTCAGTGATAGAAAGAAAACCCTAAATGTCTTGAACTCAAATCCCATCTCTTCCTCTCTTAGTCGTCAGGAAAGACAGAAGCAGGACACATCAGGAATAGTGATTGTCTTTTTAAGGATGGAATGAGATGACCTTGGGACCACCCACCCTGTATTAGCAGAACAGACTGAAAAAGCAGATTTTCAAACAGTAACTTGCTGTCTGATATTCCTGGCAGAAATACAAAAACATATTTCCATCTCAAATTTATGGCACCATAATGTATTCTTTCTAAGCTTTCCAGATCATTCCCATTGCCAAATGTGACCAAAGCATAATCACAGTAACTAAACAAATTAAATGTTCGGTTAAAGACAAGCCTGAAAGAAACGAGTAAGGGAAAGAAAAGCCCCAGATTGGTAATAAATGAATGCCATGTCAGGCTTTTTAGCTAGTGAGCTCACAGCCAGGCCTTCAAAGCACTGTTTTGGAGCCACGTCATGGAAGTCTCCAGGACAAAAACTATACCCACACAGCACTGCTGATCTCAAGCTCTGCTTTGATATATGTAACAACAATGGCCACATTAAAAAAATAATTTTAGATATTCTCATATCATATTTTAAAGTACATATCATATTTTATGATAAGCAGCATGACACAATATTTTGTTATGGTAAATATGATTTGAATATTTCCCATATTTATTAAATGAGATTAAATATTTTTATTGTGGAAATTTCCTCTGTCACATGGACAATCTTAGCATTTTATACAGACTTTCAGATTCTTTACTATCCTCCCATTATAGATTTTTTTGTGTATTAATATTTAAAATTTGATTAAGAGTTAAGTAATATGACAATTTCATTTTTGAGAAAGGATGAATTAAGCTAACAAAGATTGAAAAGCATCAGTCCTGGAAAAAAATGTAAGCCTCTTTTGTACATTTATACAAATGTCAGAGCTGTAGGTGGCACTTAGAATTTATATATCCCAATTGTTTTACATAAGAGTTGCAGAAATCAAGACCCTGGAATATGAAATGACTTACTTAAGTTAATTGGTCTTATTAACTGACTCTAAAACTCAGAAATTAGGATTTTAGATTTAGTGATACTTACATGTTATTTTTGCCTGTTTCTTATACAGAAATATGATCACTTCAAAACACAATTTAAAGAGTATTAAAATTTAGAAAGGAAAGACTAAAACTGTAGCACCATTTTAAAATAGAAATCTACATTCATAATATTTTTCTTCACTTATTTTTAAGATCAAAGTTTATTTAGAAAGAGACTCTATGTAAATGTTTGTCTTGAATATAAAACTACAGGTCAACAAATGTTAAGCACTAGTATTGTGCAGATATTTTTATAGCTATCATTCACTCTCATAAGAATGGCCATGCCTTATTGAATATTTTTTTTCTTTTAGAAATTTAAAAAAGGGTGTAAGTTATAGTCACTTAGAAAAGACTTGAAATACTGTTAGTGATTGATGTGAATTTGTTGGTGACTCCTAAGAAATCTAATTTATTCAATATGGTCATTCAATTTTACAAATACATGTGAGTGCTTCCTAGAACTAAATACTGGCAGGTTATTACATACTTAAAAATTATACTATGAATTTGGCATATGAATTAATCATCTTAAGCCATTAATCTTGGACAAGGAACTAAACTTATTCATCAGTGGAGATAATAATACTTGTTACAAACATTCACACATGGACAAAATGAAATCACAATAGGAATGTGTTGTGCATTGTAAAGCATCATACAAACATAAGGAAGTATTATATTCCTTATAAGCAAATGTAATATATGAAAGGACAATGTTTAACCTTCCTTGTTTTGTATCAGTGGGCAAATAATTAGCAGGAATTTAATGTAGGAAAGATATTTAAAGGTTAACTTTACATAAATATCTATGCCCTTCATGACTACCTGGATGTTTGAAGGCATAGGAAAAAATATGTTTGGCCTATGATTTCTTCTTCTTATATGTCTATGAAGTTTTCCCATACATGTGTTACACTTTTAAAAACAATAAGATTTAAAATGTATATTGTGAATAGACAGGTTTTCACTACAAATTATGTTACAATAGAAACAATAATTAATTTTGTTACAGAAATTCATATCAACTTATAATAATTTCAGCCTATCTTTTGTAGCTGTATGTTTCTCCTATTGCTTTAAAGCTAATTTAGGCCACATTATATACAAAATTAAATCTTACTTTTATAGCTACACCCTTGGGGTTCAATGAAAAGGCTTTATGAGCTAGAAATTAAAAGTACTGGTTGAAAATACTATTACATTATACCAGCTATTATTAAGGCAATTTACAAAGTTGGTGCTAAAACTATGCACATTTTTCATTGTTAGTCCTCATATATTCAGTAAGCCCATGGGACTGTTTGGTATATAATTTGGCAAATAAAATCAATTGAAAAGTAAACAGCAAGTTAATGGCATTTATCACAAAAGAAAATTACACTATACTAACAGCAACATTTATTTAACCCAATATTGTTATGAATTAACACATTTATATTACATTTATACTAAATGATTCCAGGAAGACATTTGGGTGCTGCATTCCCTAGCTATGAATGAATATGCTTTCAGCCTGCCAATTTCTTCTCTTTGAAAATGGAAAAAAATGATGAATTTATAAAAGTATACTTTTATTAAACTATATTTCTGATTTTTTATTACTTTCATATAGTTTCTCTCTGAAAATCTGTTGTTATGTTTACACGTATTATTGTAGTGTGAAAGTCCAATGGACCCCATACAAATTTGAAATATGTTTCATAATTTAAAAAGAATTATTAAATAGATAATTAAGTTTAAGCTGGATAGTATACAGATATAAATTATTCCTTCTAATGACTTGAAAAAATTAATAATATTAAAATCACTATAATATAAGGAAGCATATGCAAAGGTGTTATTTTGTCATATTTAATTTTATATGTTAAAGTGATTCCATATGACTTTATATGCATTTGTAAAATAATATTAAGAAAAAAGAAAGATAGCTTTGATACATTCCTAAATTTATTTTATTAAGTGTATCATGAAAATTTGGTGATACACAATGTTATGGTATTTCATAATGATAAAGCCTCTCTATTATAAGAACAGTATTTGTTTCCAGCACAAAAACAAAATTGCTATTAATGTTTTCTTTCGAAAGAAAAACAATTTAACGTTCTGCTTGATAAACAATTGGTATATAACATCTCTCTTAAAGTTTAATTTTTGTATTTTTGTTTGGTAATAAGCGATATTTCCACTGAACGTATCTTTTTTGGTTTCTGTTCACTATGGTTCAGATTTTTGAACAGCTTGTGGTAACTATACCAGAGACTAACAAAAATAAAGTTATCTTCATTCTGTGTCAACCATCAGAATTAGAAGAAGCAGGGAATTATTTTAAGATACAAAAGAAGTGGTTAGAAAGAATGGAGTGAAAACAATGGGGCTATTTCTAAGTCAAGAAAATCTAGTCTTTTTGTGAGAACATGACACTTGTCAGCCCAGAGCAGGGGTAACAAATCCAAACATCTACTTGCACCTGGCTCTGGTGAATTGGGCCAAATATAAGACCACAGGAGATGGTGGGCTTGTGATGAACTAACTGGAGAGGGCATGCCTACGTAGATGCAAGCAAATTGAGAAATTTAAAAACCACTGTGAGGCCAAAGCAAATCCTTTTGAAGGCTAAATTTACCCTATTGGGTTACTGCATAGTATTCCCTTTACATATTCTATGTAAGTGTGTGTGTGGGGGGGGGGGCGGGGTGGGTCAAAGTTTCTGGCTATGAAGTGCCTAAATAGATGGAGAATGGGAAGTGGCACCATAACTTGTTGGAACCCTTCCATACTGGCAATTCTACTAGATTTCAGAGATACTAATGTGTTACAAATAGTGTAGAAATTTACCACGTATAGCTTGTGAGTACTTTGGTCGATTTTGGCTGACTAGTAGCTAACTCTTGGTGAGGACAAAATAAGGCGTGCAAATGCTACATGTTAAATTAATGAATTATTTAAAATTCCAACCTATTTATTAGGACAATTTCCATTTTGTTCAAAACATAAGGAAAATAGATTTATAATTGTTTACTTGGAAAAGCTTAAACAGTTTTCTTTGCTGGATTTCCATATTTATAGCTCTAGCAAATAATTAATGTAACTAATTTGATTGCATGAAAAGTAATTCAATTTTCTGATGTCTACAACAATTAAATTTATCAAAGCCCATATATTATGAGAATAAATTAAAGCATAATAAAGTGTGAAGTTTTAACTAAAATGTTTTTGTAAAAGAGTATTTGTTTTTATATATTTTTAGAAACATTATTTTATAATTTAACATTGTATTGTTTTTAGTTTAAGAAATGAAATTTGAGTACAAATTTTGGACAGTTCTACATATTGTTAATAAGATATATTATTTATTTAAAATATTCTGGCTGTTCCTATTCATGAAACCATTCATTTGGAGCCATTGATCCAGGAATTTGTTTGCTCTCAAGAAGTAAGACTGAAGATAAAGCTCTACACTTATGATGAAATAGAAGATAGCCATAGAATTAACATTTAATTCCCTAAACAATTATTGTATCCCTTAACAATTAGTTCACATGCTTTTCTGGTGTCTCTAAATGAATGATTTTAAAATATGTCTAATAAGTAAATAGGGGGAAAGACTACATTACTTAGGAATTTTATTAGGCTGTCAATTTAAATACTCATTCCTCAGTCAAAGTGCAACTTCACATTTAAATAAATGTATATTAAACACTTTAAATTGATAGCATCAACTCTTCCCTGGGGTATGAATCATTTAGAGTTTTTTAGTACACTTTTGTAAAGTACATTACGCTGCATTACACTATATTAATCTAGTATATGAATATCTTTGATTATAAATTCATCATTGAGAGGTAAAAATACATCTGATGTGTTTAAGGAAGAAGTTCAAAACACTACAAAAAGTAGTAAAATTATTATTTTTTTCTGTTACATGCAGAAAAATATAATTATGATTCAATATCAACTGTATCAATTATTTTTAAGCTAATTATTGAAACAACAAAACCCTCAAATTTGCTCCATTAAATTGTCTTTAATATATAGACCATCAGTCAATTAAATTTAATCATTTATTCACACAAGAATTCACAATCAAAGGGCATGTGATTTTGCTCTGTACCTTTAGAGTTACTAGGATGTAAGCTAGTTTATATTATTGTCATAACAGATCATTTTTGAACACATTAGAAAATCACATAAGAGAAGACTGAAATAAGATGCTCAATCTGCCACACCCTTCCTTTTGAAAGTCAAGATTTTAAAAGTTCAAATTATATTGAACAAAATTGTTCTTTTCAAGGCTTGTCTGACACTATTTTAAATTGATAGGAATAGTGCAGCACAGAACCATTCCTGGGGGCACAGAATTACATCTAAAAATTTTAATAATAGTGAGCTCTTTACTACAAGACAGATAACACCTATATCTTGCTAACTGATTAAGAACAAATGTGGAAATGGCATGTAAAGATGAACTAATTACATAACTAAAAGCAAATTATTTAATTTTAACTTACTGCATTTGAAGATTGATGTAAAGGGAATTATTTGTTTAAAATACTAGTATATCTTTTTCTGTGTGACCTTTTAAAACTCTGGCTAGAATGAATACTTAAAATGAATCTGAAGATTCTTTCTCTACTACTTTACCTAGGTTATAGCACATTAATATTATGTTAAATAAAAAGATCAACAGTAAAAACATAGCAGTTAAAATCTCATTACAGATAAAATTACATACAAATATTTAAAAAATATTTTTCCACCAACTTTATTTTTGTAGACCCTTTCATGTTCATAAATGTACAGACTCACCAAATCTTGTAAATGCTTGTTTCGAGTCTGACAGATAGCCAATTCTTCATTTATTAAATATATGTACCCAAGTTGATTTTTAAAAAACATACCAATGAATACAAATTAGTTTGTAAAATGTTAGGCAAATCAAATTTGGATTCCCTCTACTTTGAATATCTACTTGTCTAGATTCTCCCCACCTGCTGTCATGTGTTAATTTTTTTTTAAAGCTTCATCTATTTGCAAAAAAAAGAAAGAAATTGGTATTGTCTTGTGTTGTTTCATCCTTAAAGCGAAACCATTTGCAAGAAAATTATAGGTCCCCAGTGTTGAGCTTCTTTGCATATTAATTTTGTTAGCCTTACCTCCTGTGGTCTTTAGTTCTGGAAGGCCTATTAGATAATACACAAGATAAATTTTTCCCTTGTATCTTTGAGCTAGTAGAAAATACATCCATTTTCTCTTAAAACTGAAATCTGCAGTACTAGTCACGCATATTTTCCCCTATTTTACAAATAGAGATTTATTTAATTAAGCATGTTAAGTACTGTAATAGTCAATATTAGTTATATTGCTGTAACCCAAGTTCCTCAGAATATATATTAATGTTAGGTAAATACAAGTACTGCACAGCATACCAAACTAGTTAATGTAATACTATGAAATGTGAACTTTGAGTAAAAGTCTGAAATCATTAAGAATTACTTTTTACTGTAAATAAATTATAGTTCAAATGAGTTTAGAAAAGTAAATCATTCATGTATATTGGAAACAAATGATATAAAAATAAATTTATTTTAAATGGAAGTCACCCATTGCTAGTGACACAAGGATTTGGAGAATACACTGAACAGAGGACATTCATTTATCACTTTTAAAATTCCAGTTGTTACTTCTCTGTTTTCTCTTTTGGCAGCATTTTACCCAAACCTCAAATTGGCTTTCACTTTTTAGGTTGAATCCCATTTGAATGCTAATAAATTGAAAATTCTTACATTTAACTTAGAGGTATTGAAACTAACTTAAGAGATTAAATATGACAATAAAGGTAGAATATGAGAAGGTGAAATAAGAATTCAAATTGCCATTAGTTTCTTTTTGGATATTTGACTAATTAAGAATAAAGAATGTCCAGGGAGTTTTGGAAAGTTTTCCCTTTTAAAAATTGACAGTGTGCCTAAAAAGGCAAGATGAAGATTGCACATTATTAAAAGAGGCTCAGGAGTTTAATTCTTTGAGAATTTTATAAAATTTCCCAGTAATTTCAATTTTTGAGATTTTTTTGCAGTCATAAGAAGGAAGCAATAAAAATATTGTTTTATAAAAAATACATTTTTTTGCATATGTTATTCAATGATGATTTGTTCTAATGGTGAAGTTTTAAGTAGAGTCTCTAGATTTTTACATTTGTATTTTAAAAACAATATGAACTTGTAGATACATGATGGTATAATGATAAGTGAAAGCAAAATGCTTTTTATTTAAAATAATATGTCTAATATTGACCATTTAAAAATTGTGGATTTATCATTAGTAAAAGTCTGTTCAAACTCTTGGAACTTACTAAGAGTTAACACTCCATATAGTCTAAGTAGGTTAAAGTCAAGAGAAAACTAGAAATGGTTAGTGACATAAACTTTTTATCTGAACCTAAGGTGATGGTGCTATTATCTTTTAGATGTATTTTTAAAGATACTACTACTTTGAAATAAAAATTAAAAAATGGACTTTATATGAAATCATATTTCAAATCTAAGACAGTATTATCATGGAAATCAGAAAACTCTTTACTTCTGTCTCTAAAATCTATATGCTTTTTAGTAACAGTGCTAAGGGGTGGGGAACCTGCAGCCTTAGGCCACACACGGCCCTCCAGATCCCCAAATGCAGCTCCTCAGCCAAATCCAAACTTCGCAGAACAAATCCCTTCATTAAAAGGATTTATTCTGTAAGATTTGGATTCAGTCAAAAGGCCCCACTCAAGGATCCAGAAGGCCACATGTGGCCCCAAGGCCGCAGGTTCCCCACAACTCTAACTTTTAACATGTTTTGTTTTCTTGCTATCAAAATATGCTTTGTTTTCTATTACACAGCTCACAGATATTACAATTATAATAGCAGTTTAATAACATGTTCTTCTATGCTCTCTAATTTTATTGCTTTGTTTATGTAACTATTGAAGAAAACATTATCCAAAAAAATTATTTTATCCTTTATGTATCTGATCAAAGTATAGAAATCTGAAAGCAGGGTCAACTTATTAGTAATAGTCTTAAGAATTTGCACAGGTTTATTTAGCTTCCTGGCTGTTCTCTAATAACAACAGAAATATTGGAAGAGCGGGTTAGAGAGTGACCTGTTGTGAAATATTCTTCCAAGAAAATTAGTGACAACAGACCTCACCACTCTGGGTTTCTATTGTATTTGTGCTTCAAAGCAGCAAATAATTTTGCAGTTCTAAATTAATTTAGATTTTTTTATTTATTTGCTCTCTCATTGATTCTAACACTGGGGAAATGCATGAAATATTTGATATGATCCCTTGGCTTTTATTAATAAGGAATGCATATATTTTTAATATGTAGAAAGATAAACTTGACAAATGCATACCTTTTTATTTTTAATTTAAATATGCATTTCATTTGAACTGTAGAACTACACATTTTCATTTAGTTATTTTCTGCACTCAAGCATATTCTTTTTAAGTCTTAGTTTTGTATCCTCAGAAAGCTAAAACTGCATCTACCAAGTTTTCTTAGGTTTTACAATAACTAGATTACTTTGGTCCTTGTCTGAGCCACTCCTCATATGTCATGTTCATTCCTAACTTTATTGTGTTCAATGTGTTTGAAAATTTTTCTCATTTCTCTCTACAAAACTAAGTCATGTACTTTCCTCAATGCCCAACTGGAGCCACTGTAGTCAACATTCCTTTCTAACCACTAATCAACATTCCTTTCTCTTTTGTGTGCACAAATATTATGATATATTTGTATACCACTTCATAGTATTGGTTAGCCTTTTCATTGTTTCACACCATATCTTTTCAACTTAAATTATGTTTTCTTTTGTTTTTTTCTTTCTTTTTCTTTTTTTTTTTTTGGAGACAGTGTCTCACTCAGTGACCCAGGCTAGAGGCTAGAGTGCAGTGGCATCATCATAGCTCACTGCAACCTCTAACTCCTGGGCTCAAGCAATCCTTCTGCTTCTCCTGAGTAGCTGGGACTACAGGTACATGACCCTGTGTCCGGCTAATTTTTCTATTTTTAGTAGAGACAGGTCTCGCTCTTGTTTGGGCTGCTCTTCAACTCCTGAGCCCAAGGATCCTCGCCTCTCGGCCTCTCAGTGTGCTAGGATTACGGGCATGAGCGTCCACATCTGGCCATATGTTTCTTGGTAATAATGGTCTGGTCATAGGATCTTTAGGTCACAGAACTTAAAATCATAACAAAATCTCATATTACCTATTTTTCTTGTCCAATGTTCTTTTTACTTTATCATGATCTATGATATTATGGTGGCAATAAAAACGGGGAGAGGTTTTGAATGTGAATCAATAATTCACTAAAGTCTAATTGTTAAATAGTCAATCAAAAAAAGATGTGGCAACATGCATATATGTCAAAGAAGGTAGATTCCTTTAGATATGTACGTGGCAGCTCCTAAACGTTTAAAAAGTGTCCTTACTGTGAGTTCAAGAAGCTTGAATTAATCTTTTATTTCTTTTTTGTTGTTACAGTGTTTCACAGAAGTCTGGGCATAAAAAAATAAATGTTTAAAAAAGCATTAACACCAATGTGGTTATTATTTTACAGTATTCTATTACCTATTCTATGGTATTCTATTACTCATTTAAACAAAGTAATTATGAATATATTAGGCTATTTATCTCAACAGTCATGTACCTATACTTGGTTTAGCTTCAAATAGCATACTTATGTCCTTGAAATTTGCTTAAAAAGCATGAGGCATGTATTAGCTTGGGATATTTGCATTGTGTTAAAAATGAATTATCAGCTAAGTCTATAAGTATGGCTCCAGAAAAATATAAGATCATGTTGGTATTTCTACTCTTAAAATTAACATACTGAAAATCAGATTTTACTAAATATATTTACATTAGAATTTTTTTCTCAAAATACAAAATGAATAAATATAAACAACTTTTTTGACAATAATGTATTAGAAGCCTATTTTTTATTCTATACTGTGTGAGCACTATAATTTTAAGTGAGAAAAGCTTTAAAATGCAATATATTAGATTTTTCTACCTGTGTTAAGGTTCAGTTTGATTACTTTTGGATTTTAAAAGGTACATTTTAAGAATTCCTGTTTTTGTCTCTCATTATAACCATCCCAAAATATAATTAATTTCCATAGATTTAGAGAAAAGCTGACAGGACTCTTTACATTTCATGAACATAGACATTCTATTCGCTTCCTAACACAGGAATGTAATGCAAGGAAAATAGATGCTGAAATTAGGAAATGGAAAAATGCAGGAAGTGAGATAGACGTAAAGCAGAAAAAGAAACAATGAAAGCCAGATGTAGCTCAATAAAACAGCCACTCAGGAGTGTCCACATGAGGCTACTCTTTTCTTCCAAACAATCTCCTTCCACTAAAACTTGTAGGACTGGCACATGTTGCTCTCAGTCATCACTTGATCAATTTGTTCTTGGGTTTTTAAGTGACTTGACTGTGTTTTTAAGTTGTTTTTCATGTTTGACTCTTAAACACATTCACATATTGAACAATGAAAATTTCCAATGATTAAATATTTTTAGTTGCTTTATGATGCTTTATTTTAAATTGATTTAACATATATAGTTAAAATATATGCTGAAAATGATGTCAGACATCAATTTTGTGAGCTTTGAAATGGCTAAAAGGAGTTTTACCACCACATAAATTTGTGGCTGTATTCACACACAAAAATCGTTGTAAATATGTGATAGAAAAAAATTTCCATTTGTTGGCCTGAACAAATGAAGTGTCTTTCACATGTAATAGAAATTCTTGCACATGTGATTTGTAACATTAGCAGAGGCTGATACAGCAGTATCATTGCAAGTAGTCCGGATTAGGGAGGAAGAACTCTTTCCTCTCTGGATATAAAGGCTAGAAGTATAAGATAGTATAAAATCACCCTCCTCCTCTAATTTTTTACATATTTCCCCACAGAATTTGTTTTATAGATGAACGTAGAATGGTATGTACCTTCTTCCCAGAAATCTTATAAATATTTTAAATATCAGACAATATGTTTTCCCAAATTTTATGTTTTAATAAGACATTTACTGGACAGAAGACTCTTTGTAGTGGTAGCCCATGTTATATACATGAATTAATGTTTGATATGAAGACTTTGTACTACCACTGGGAAACTCTAGCTGACTTTTGTTTGCCAAAAAACCCTCACTTTTCTCGCTTATAAAAGTCAGAAGCTTCCATTTCTTAAGCCAGTCACTTGACAACATAGAACTCTGAATAAACTCTGAAGATTAGTGGCTTGAAGTAACATAAAAATGAAGAGGTGGAAAAGCCATACCAGAGCTTGAAGTGAGTAGAAGGAAAGAAGGAAGAGAAAGGATTATCGTGAAACCCATTTCAGAGCACAGAAGACACGCTACTGACTGACCTTGCAGCAGGGCTTGCCTGAGAGTGGCATCCAGGCGACACCGGCTCTGGGTTTCCCAGGGAAATCTATTAATACTCTATCACAGTGCACAGGTGCTTATAATTTAGAAAAGAAGGTAGAATTTCTGGATTCCATGAACGTGGAAAACTATAACTTGTGTTTAATAAGTAAGGACAGAGAGGGGAACACAGCTGAAAGCATTCAGATCCAGGAAAAACTAACACATAAAATTAGCTTTAAGACAGAGTTTGACATTTTTCCTTGAAGGTATATGGAGCCTGTGCTTTGGAAACCATGGTGACTGTCCGCCATTAAGGAATTAATGGTTATAGTAAAATCTCAAGAGGACCTTCTCTTTGCCTGTTGTTTGGAAGGTCTAAAGGAGCCAGGTGAATTTAACTTTGAACAGGGCAATAGGTTTGAAGTACTCCTGAAGCTGAAAAAGAGGGAATCGTGGCATGAATACTGAATGGCTGATATTCTGAAATGAAACTAATATAAATTCAGTCTGGATCCTTTGAAGGATTTAAAGAATTCTTAGGACTATGAATCAAAGATATCTATTGTTTGAGGTCAACTGGCCATAATACATATGGTGACTTCTTTTCCTTTTGATTATTATTTCATTGACTTTGGGTTATTTGAAACTTTAAATCAATACTATTTTTGAGCACCTACTATGTGCAAAGGTCTGAGGTAGTTGAAAGCGATATAAAGATATAAATGTCATAGCCTTTGCTTTTAAGAAATTTCACATCTAGTTGGGAAGTTAAAGCCAAAATACAAGAGAAATTTTAAAAACAGTACAAAAAATACACAGTAGGAGAAAAATACCACCGAATTTGCAAGATAGCACATGATAAGTTCAGAAATCAATGAACAGTCTCCATAGTTTGTTTTTGGTGGTCTCCATATGTTATAGACTAAATGTGTGCGCCCCTTTCATTTGTTGAAGCCCTAATGTCCAAGATCATGATATTTGGAAGTGGGACTTTTGGGAGTAATCAGGCTTGGATGAAGTCATGACGGTGGAACCCCCATGATGGGACTGGTGCCCTTATAATAAGAGGAAGAGACCAGAGCCGTTTTTCTCTTTTTACCATGTGAGGACACAGCAAGAAGGTAGCCATCTTCAAGTTAGGAAGAGGACCCTCAGCAGATACTGAATCTGCTAGCATTTGTAGCTTAGACTTCCCAACTTCCAGAACTATGAGAAATAAATACTTGTTGTCTAAGCCACCCAGTGTATGATACTTTGTTATATCAGATGGAACTGATGTGAACACTATAGCATTCTGACTACTAACAGAAAAAATGTGTGTATATTCTATGTGTTAGTAAGATAAAATTCTAAATTTTAGATTGACATTTAGAGACTGAGCCCTTGACCACTTCTGGTGCTCCTAGATTTAAAGAACTTGGCAGATGTAGTGTATAATAATCCATTTATTCACTCAATAAATATTCTTTGAGTACTTAAAATGGTAATAGAGATGAAACTAAAAGAGATATATATGATTCCTGCCTTTCTGGAACTTGCAGTCTAGCAGAGAAGACAGATGTGGAATAATTAATTTGAGTACAATCAGTGTTACAAAAGAAAGGTATACAGTGCTAAGTATATGCCAGGACCTAGTCTAGTCTGAAGGTGTTAGAAATAGGAAGTGTCTTTTAAATAAATAGTGGGAAACCTTCAACTAGGCATATGGAGGTAGAGAGAAATAAATGGATTTGGAGGATATTTAAGAGAGATAAATGATTTGTCAACTAATTATATGCTGTGAAGAGGTAAGTGAGAGGGAAGAGAGAGGCATGACACACTATCTTCTAGCTTGAACAATTAGATGAATGATATTTTTGCATTTACAAGGTAAGGAGCTTAGAGAGAGGATCAAGTCTTGAATAAAGTGGGGAGTAATGGAAGAAAAAGAGTAATATATTTCTTATCCAATAATGTGAGACAACCAAGAGTGATATCAAGTAGGTGGCTGGCTATTTGGATCTTGAGGTCAAATGGTTTGGAATGTGTATGTACAGAGTTAGGGTAATCAGTATCTAGTAGGGAGCCTCAAAGAATGACAAAGTTGAAGAATAGAGACAAAGCGAGAGAAAAAGAGAGGGACGGTGGAAAAGATGTTTTAGAAAAAAAAAATGCTTGGCTATAATAAATACCCGGAAAGGTCAAATAAATGAGGATTGAAAAGATTCTATGCTACTTAACACACAGCACTATTCCAATTATTCATTGTAATCAAGCACTCTAAAACTTAGTGGCTTAAAGCACTGATTTGTTGTTATTTTTCATCATTGTGGGGTGGATTGGGCTCAGTGGGGCTGTCAGAATATTGCTGAAGCTGGATCATCTGAAGGCTTGATCCGGTAGAACATCAAAAATAGATTCTGCTACACACTTACATGTGTGGTACTTTAGTGCTCCTCTTGGTGGCCTCTCTCTTTCAGAAGAGTGGCCTAGACTTCTTACATAGAAAGAAAGCATAAACTGCCAGGCTAGATAAGGACTATACATTGATATGACACAGTGTAACTTTTGCTGTCATAGGGCCTACCTAAATTCAAAGGGGTGAAAAAATACACTTCTCTTGATGGGGAAGTAACAAGGTCTCATTGCTGAATGATGGGGTTGGGAAAAATTGATGTGGCCAACTTTGGTAAGTACATTCTGCTATAAGCACATTCTGCTGTGCATGGAAACCTGGAGGGGGCTGGCAGTTATCATTTGTTGCATGTTGCATAAAATGCAACGTAGTAGGAGCTTTACATTCACTGTTATCCTCTTATTACTAGATGAGAACATTGACTCAATATGTTGAAAAGAACTTTCCAAGGTGTCATAGCTAAGAAAATAGCAAATACTCTCTTGTAGTTATTTTTACATTTAAATGTAGGCTACAGGGATTATGATATTTTCCCATGCTTATTTTTAAAGTGATAATAAGAAATACTTATCCTGTTGAGTAGAAAACACTCAGAAAGGAAGAGGCAGAGGAGGAGGAGGTAGAAATAAGAGAGTGAGAGAGAGAGAAAGAAAAAGAAGAAGGAGGAGGGTAGGGAGGAGGCAAAGAAGGACAAGAACAAGATGAAGATGGAGCTGGAGGGAAGAAAGAAATGGAAGTTCTATGAAGACAGCAACTTGCCCATTGTGTTTACTCCTGTATCCCTAGTGCCAAGACTAGTGTGCAACAAATATTTGTTACATGATTAAAAATATTTTTAACTATTTTCTTTTTTGACAATTATAATTGACACTACAAACAATATCTTTGATAACTCTATGTGTGATACTTTTCCTTAAAATACTGCTTTATGAAAATTTTTGTGGATATACTGCTAATTAACTTATACTTCATAATTGCCACCACTACTATCATCATCATAATGCATTAAGTAGTTACTGCCTAGTATTATTAAGACACAGTTCTTTTTGCTTTTTCTTTCTTTCTTTCTTTCTTTTTTTTTTTTGAGACATGATCTTACTCTGTTGCCTGGGCTGGAGTGCAGTGGCATCATCATAGCTCATCACAGCCTCGAACTCCTGGCCTCAAGCAATCCTCCTGACTCAGCCTCCTGAATAGCTAGAACTATGGGTGTGAGCCACCACCCCTGGCTAATATTTGCAATTTTTGTAAACACGGAATCTTGCTGTATTTCTCAGGCTGGTCTCAAACTCCTGGCCCCAAGTAATCCTCCTGCCTCTGCTTCCCAAAGTGCTGGGATTATAGGCATGAGCTACCATGCCCAGTAGGACACAAAATATTCACCATTTTAAAGAAAGTAGGAACATATAAAGACACCAAGAATCTCCCTTTGTGTATATATCAATATATGATACAGAGGTTAAAATACAAAAGTTAAATATGTGTGTGTATATATGTGTGTACATATATGAAGTTAAATATGTATACATATATATGTACGAAGATAAGAAATGTATCATAAGAGTTTTTGTGTTTTAAAAAAGTTCAGGAAAAATCTTTTGGTTAGTATGAAAACATTCCATAGGATTTCACTGGCTCTTTGAACAAGGAAGACTTGGTGTTCATCCACAAAACTATACCCTGTGTTCCATTATTTTGGGTTGCAGGAAGGCAGGAATAAAGAAAGAAAACCATATATGCAAGGTATTGCTAGAAGAATAGTGAACATTTGTAAACAAAACTTCCTTTTCTAGGTTCAGTGCCAGCAGGTAGAACCTTTTGAATGTTGCCCTTTCCTTTTTCAGATTTTTCTTTTTGGCTCTTCTGTGTGATCTTGCACCTCCTGAACTTAACAATGCAGACATCCTGCCTGGTACCTAAAGTTGTAGCTAAAATCGATGAAAGAATTTAGGGACTAGTTGTAAAATCTCTAGTTATTTAGGGGCTTCCAAACCTTCCATTGTTTCTAAGAGGGCAAATTGCTTTGAACAAGTACAGTTCAGCTATAAGGAGGGGCCTTAGATTAAGGCATGTATGGTACTAATCCGCAATAATAGCTAATATTTTTAGTATTTATAGTTTTTAAAAGATTTCAATGGGTAAGAATGATAAACTTGAATTTTTAAAATCATAGTGATAAATGTAAAACCTTTCATTTGGGTTCCAATAAAGTCATCGGCATATTTTTATATTGGTGAGATCTGGTCAAAAGAATTTAGTTGATTCCAATGTCAACATAAACTAACATTATAGTGTTTTCAACAACAACAACAAAAACAACAAAAACTGGTATAGTTAGAAGATTCTTTTTACGAAAAGTTAAAAGTACAGTGTCTGGAATAAGAAAAGAAATAGATTCACTATATACTTTCTGGTTATACCATAGCTGTGGAACTGAGTTTAGTTCTGAGCATCATATTTAATAAGAAGGCAATTGGTAGAGTAAATGATTAAAAATTCTTTCAAATGGTAAATATTACAAATTATTGGAAGAAAGCCAGGAAATAAAAGTATCAAAAGGAAAATGATATAATACCCAAATTTTTAGAGTGAACTGGTAGACAAATCAAAAAGCAGCAATGTAAATTAATTTCCCTGTCTGCTAGTGAAGAATGTCATTCATTCATTCAATGAATAGTTATTGAGCGTCACTGTGTGCCAAGCACTGTACTGGATGCTGGAGATACAGAAATGAAAAGAAAAATACAAAACTTTTCTATCTTTACAGGGCTTTCATTGTTTTTCTGCTTCTTGAAATTTAAATGATCAGAGCAGATTGGTATTTTTAATTGTAATTTTAAAGACACAATATCTTTAAAATATTTTAATTATGATCATCATTGGCCACATTTATGTGGGGCTTTATATTCCTGTAATGAGACAATTTGACTGGCTTTAAAATTAAAGACAACCATTGAACATGAGATTCCATCATCTGGATAAGTAACTAAAAAAAAAAAAAAAAGAAAAGAAAAAACCATGATGTGAATTTTACTCAACAAGGGCTAACAAAAATATTGAGTCTGTAGAGGTTCACCTGAAATTGGACAACCCACCTTCCTCAAACTTTGATTTCAGCTTTCACATGTGTATTCACACCATGTATTGTATGGGTCAGTGGGCTGAAACCACATGTTGTTTAAGGTAGTTAATATTATCAAAGAAGCATCTGGAGGATGTCCAAGGTTAATGAGAATTCCATTCCTGAACATTTCATCAAAAATTGGGAGTTCCTTATAAAATGTCTAGATTCAGTTAGATATCATTTTTATCAATATGAACTAAAACTTTGCTTATTACATTAACATTCTCCCTTTTCTCAAACAATCTGTCAGAATGAATAAATAGAGAGTTCTCATAGCTTCCCCATTTAATATAAGAATGGATGTGGACTTACAAGTCCACACACATACGTAGATAACATGATACAAAACCAAGTTATGCAAGTATGATCTCAGAGTAGTTTTCCATAAGATACAGATGTTGAATTTTATATATATTGTAGCATTATTAACTTAAATGATTCATGAAGCACATTTGAAATACTCTATTCTTATTTTGAGGAACTTTTCCTATGCCCAAAGTTGTTTTCTCCTTTTAGTGAGCAGTCTGTTGCAGGTGAGAGCACTGAGACTGAGAAAGGTGAAGCAATTTCTCTAAAGTCACAGAGCTACCAAGGGGACCAGTCAGGAATTAATGTGTGATTTTCTTACTAGCTTGCCCATGTGTTTCCTTTACCCTTTGATTATTCTCTGATTTGTGGTTTCCCTGATTGTCCTGACACAATTTGGGTTTCAAATGTGTTTTTCTTGTTTTCTGTGTATCAGCATTAAGTTAGATAATAGCACAAAAAAATTTTTTAGAGTGGAACTTCTCTCCTATTGTGTACATGCCCGCTCGTACACACACACACACACACACACACACACACACACACACAGGTTTTCCAGAGGAAAAGAAATTCAAAGGAGTTAGTTTTAAAACAAAAATTAAAAGTCTTCTTGCAAAAGCTTGCCTTTAAATTGATCATTATCTTTTCAGCATTTTCTGGAGGAGGTGCAACACTATATAACATGATCCAGGCATTTTTGATGGAAAAAATGTGATCCACGTAGAAACTAAGTAGAGATACTTCCTCACTCAAAGATGCCAACAGTTCTTAGTTGAGTTGTTGGAAACTTTTATTGAAATGTAACACATATACAGAAAAAAAGTATACAAATCACAAGTGTACATCTTGACTGTTTACAAACTGAACATATCTGTGTAAACAGCACCCAAATCACGAAAGAGAATATCATCAGCACCTAGGAAGTCCTTGTTGGGTCCTCTTTCAGTCTTTTATCTCCCCAAGAATAATCACTAACCTGATACCATAGATTAACTTTTCCTGTTTTTGTATGTTATATAAATGGAATCTACAGTATATAGGTATATGGTGTTTTCACCCAACATTATTTGTGACACTTTTTCATTGGTGTTAGGATAATTTTTTATTGACTAGAGCATCTAATGAAATAGTACACCTGATAATAAAATAAACGATATTTTCTATTATGCATTATGTATTTTTTAAAAAAAGAATAAAAATCTTAAGTAGAATGAATGCACTGATTTATGTGGATGTAGTTTGTTCATTCTTATTGCTATATGGTATTCCATTGAGTGACTATGCCATATTTATCCATGCTGATGCTGATGAACATTTTAGTAGTTTCCCATTTGGGGTTTTTACATATGATACTGCTATTAACATTCATATGCATACATATTTTGATGGTTATATGTATACATTTCTGTTTGATGAATACCTAAGTATGGTATGACAATGCTTCTAAAAATTTATCATTATAATATTTACCATGAGGTTTTATATATGATGCTTTATTAGGTTAAGTATCATAGTGTTACATTTTACTAATTTTTATTGTTGTTGTTTTATTTCTATGGAGGTGATTATATGACTTTCATCTTTAATTGGGTAATATGTTGTATTCTATTAATAGTTTTTGTGAGTCAGGATTATCTTCTGTTCTTGGTATAAATTTTATTTCATCATCATAATTATATTTGATTTACTAATAATTTAATTTTAAAAATTTGTTCCTAGGTTCTCCAGTGAGGTTTTTCAATCCTTTTTATGACAACCATAAATAACTTTTATTTTATTTTATTTCATTTTTAATTTTTTATTGATAATAATAGTACATATTCATGAGGTACATGTTATATTTTGATACAAGCATATAACATATAATGATCAAATCAGGGTAATTGGGACATGATTCACCTGAAACATTTATCATTGCTTTATGTTGGAAATATTTGAAAATTTCTAGCTATTCTGAAATATAATAAATTATTGTTATAGTTGCCCTATTGCACTATTGAGCACTAGAACTTTTTCCTTCTATTTAATAGAATTACCCCTTCACTAACACCTCTTCATTACCCCTTCCCAACACCTTTACCAATCTCTAGTAGCCACCATTCTATTCACTACCTTCTTGATATCAATTTTTTTTAGGTCCCATATATGAGTGTGAAAATGTAATATTTGCCTTTCTGTGCCTGATTTATTTCACTTAAAATAATGTCCTCCAAATCCATCCATGTTTCTGCAAATAACAAAATTTCCTTCTTTTTCATGGTTAAATAATATTCCATTGTGTACCTACACCACATCTTTTTTATCCATTCATCCCTTGACACTTAAGCTGATTCCACATTTTAGCCATTGTGAATAATGCTGCAATAAACACTGAAGGGCAAATATCTTCTGGATACATTTTATGTCTTTGCCTCACCCAAGCAAGGTTTGGAGGCATGCCCTTCCCCTCTACAATGCTCACTGTGTCTGTGACCATTATTTGTGAGTTTATCCCCTAAACCCCCTCAATCCTTTTTTTTAATAGTGTTTCTGCCTTATGAGGTATCAAGGTTATGTTATACTCATAAAATTAATCAACTTCTAATCATTTTAAAAAGCAATTTGGAATAATTTTTATAAGCCATAAATTATCTCTTTTTTGATGCTTTGCATGAAATTGTAGCCCTAGTATTTTTAATTGTAATATTTAAAAAATAATTGAATAATTCAATATTTAATAGTTTATTAGAGTCAATTTTAGCACTTTGTATTTTTTGTAGAAAATTATCAGTATTATCTAAGTGGATAGGTAGAGAAAGTGCTTATATTTGATAAATTTTGATTTATTTTAAATAATATACCAAGTTTTGTATATTAGAGAATCTAGAAATATCAATTCTTACTTTGATGGCAAGACTTTGTTGTTAAACCATGTACTATAGAATATTGAACAGGCTAAAATATTTGGATATTTAATTATGCAAAGAAGTACAGGACTAGTGGTATTCTTTGTACCTACAAACTCTGAAAAGTTAACTAACTGCATGATTATAAACCTGAATGGACCTCATGTAATTTAAATGAAATAGGGAAATATTCCATGGCTTCTCACATTTCTAAGGCTTTTTAAAAAAACAGAATACATGGAATTTCTGACATGCCAGCAATGAAATTTCTAGATAGGACATCTGATTGTCACTTTGGATTTTATTATAAAATTAGAATGCTATTTCTCATGAAGAAATTCTGCTTTAGAAGGTTACAAACTTTCTCATGTTAAATGCATGTGCAAGTGGAACTCAGTTGTGTCTATTTTAGTAAGTCACCATTTATCAGTGAAAAGTAGGTACAATTAGGTAATTTAATGTTCTACAATCATGGTTTTCAACTTTTTTTGCATGATGGCAAGCTTAGAAAAATTAAAAATGTTTTTAAGTGGCACATGAATAAATTTAATAGGAACTAGCTTTATTTTTCCAAGTAAAAACATTCATTTTTTTATCTTTGATGATTTTATTGAATAAAATAATGAGAAAAAGACAATCAACTCTATTTATTTTTTTACCACTGACATATTATGTCTTGGGAAATAGCACACCTAAGAGCAACTTTTGAATTTTTTCTCCCTTAGATTTTTACAGTACTTCCTCATTTATGTGTATTATCTCATTTTAACTTTGTAACAACTCACTTCTTAGAGTAAGGCTGGGAGACATGAAGTGACTTGAGGTCTTGCAGAAGCTTGGCAGTACATCTTGGTGTTGTCCTTTGAAATGCAACATTCATGGAGCACTGTGAGTCCTGCACAGGGATGCACAGGTTGCAGCACCCCTGGGCTTTCTTCTCTAGTTGTGCCGGTCAGGAAGGAAAAGTGATTCTGTCTCTGAGTATCACCAGCACCTCGAGCCCTTTGGAAGGGCTGGCTGACACAGAGGCTGCTCAGTGTCAATGGGCATTTAATGGTTTTGGTTCCTGAAGGATCCAGCTTACTTTGTATCTTGTCTAGAGGCCAAACAATATTATAATTAAAGAGACTGGACGTACATACATCAAAATTTTTAGTGATGGCCTTAAGATAGGGAGATTAGCGTCCAAGTGATACCACATACAAAAATACATTAAATATTAATAGCAGTGATTTCTGAGTTGTAGGATTATAGGCTTTGAATATTTCTTTGGTGCATCTCTATATATTCAAAGTTTTATGAACACAGTAAGTATAACTTTTATGGTTAAAGAACACTGTGATTTAAAAAATAAAAAATGACAATAGAAAAAGGAGCCAATAAAGTTCAACAGCATTTGAAGAAATACTGTTTGGAGTCTACTGAGGCTGTGATTGATACACAGTCACCTGAATTAAGTCAATATCTTGGTGCTTGGGTGAATTTTACTCTTCCCTCTCCCCCTAAAACAAAGCTAACTGGAATATGTGAATGTGTGTTAAAGTATATTGTGTACATATATATGTGTGTAGGCACAACCTTACCAAAACACATAACTTAGCAGTTTTCAAGAATCTTTGGTTTGTCAGTTTGTGTTATATATTGCCTGATTTATGAAGTGTGTGTGTGTGTGTGTGTGTGTGTACAAGTCCATATGTATGTGTGTCAAATTTGTTAACCTGAAAATAAGACATCAAGATTAATAACTGGAATATATAAAGAGTTCCAACAACTCAATAGGAAAACATAAAATAATCCAATTAAAAATAGACAAAATATTTGTATAGACATTTCTCAACAGAAGACATACAAATGGTCAACAGGTATATGAAAAAATGATCAACATCATTAATTAACAGAGAAATGCAAACCAAAACAACAATGAGATATAATCTCACCCCAATTAAAATGGCTTTTATAAAAAATACAGGCAAAAACAAATACTGGCAAGGATATAGAGAAAGGGGAACCCTCATACACTGTTGGTAGAAATGTAAATTAGTGCAACCACTATGCAGAACAGTATGGAGTTTCATCGAAAAGCTAGAAATAGAACTACCATATGACCCAGCAATCCCACTGCTAGGTATATATCCAAAGGAGAATTCAGTATATTGAATATATATCTGCACCCCCACGTTTATT
Source organism: Lemur catta (assembly GCF_020740605.2). Lineage (NCBI taxonomy): Eukaryota > Metazoa > Chordata > Mammalia > Primates > Lemuridae > Lemur > Lemur catta. The sequence continues at coordinate 178,145,049 of NC_059128.1, read as the reverse complement.
GCAGCAGTATTCACAAAAGCCAAGATTTGGAATCAAACTAAGTGTCTATCAACTGATATATGGGTAAAGAAATTGTGGTACATATACACAACGGAATATTATATAGCCACCAAAAAGAATGAAATCCTGCCATTTGCAACAACATGGATGGAAGTGGAGAACATTATGTTCAGTAAAAAAAAACCAATCACAGAAAGACAAATCTCATATGTTCTCACTCATGTGTGGGAGCTAAGTATTAAAACAACTGATCTCTTGGAGACAGAACGTAGAATGATGGTTATCAGAGGCTGAGAAAGGTAGTGGGGAGTGGGAGATAAAATGGGGATGGTTCATGGGTGCAAAAATATAGATATATAGAATGAACAATATTTGATAACACAACAAAGTGACTATAATCAACAATAAATTAGGGTGTACTTTAAAATAACTAAAAAAGTAGAATTGGAATATTCCTAACACAAAGAAATGATAAATGTCTGAGGTGATGGATACCTCAATGACCCTGATTTGATGAATTCACATTGTATACCTGTATGAAAACATCACATATGCCCTATAAATATACACAATTATTATGTACCCATAAAAATTAAAATTTAAAAATTATATATAAACAAATAAGGTCTAGGGATATTTCTAAAACCTTAGTTTGGTTCCTGTGTAAAAACTTAGTATGTGTTACTTGACTTTTTCCCTTTAGTTCTTTGGATTGCAATTTAAATAGCTGTCTGGATGTTCTTATGTTGCACAGAATTGCAAGATGTTACTATCACCAGTGCAAATGTTACAAAGCAGAATAGTTTGTTTTACATAATTATGTAATAAAAATTTGAAGGCAGATGCTTTAAAAGAAACAACCACAACACACCAAACCTCAAGAATCCTCCTGTGCTATAAACTAATAAGGTCTATACTCTGCTTTCCTTGGCCACATGACTTTATTTTGCATCTTTCTGAAACAGAAGGAAAATATCCTTTATATCTCAGGATAGTCAAGACAGAATAAACATTCTTTTCATGGTTTTCAAATATGTTTTCCTTCTAACTGTAGGTTCTTTACTTAAAGCTGTCTACAGTGCCTTCTGAATTTATGCACTCAAAAGGACGCAATCTCAATTTTATAAACAGATGCTTGGTTAATGTAATCTATGAAAGCGAATGCATGCCCATTATTGGGTTTGTCACGTGTCAAGTGTTATGATGGCCCAGTCTTAGAATTTGAAAATGTTAAAAAAAATTCTTTGTCTTAATAGAATAAAATACTACCATTAAAGATATGTAATTAACTTTAGAAACAAAGTAGGAGTAGAAGTAACAGGAATTAGGTTCTAAAAGTTCACCTAGATCCCAGGGTCCCAATGTAGGACCATTTCTGTGTCAGAAATTGTTGCTTACATTCATTCATGATCTTAAGGACTTTAACTATTGAGTCAGTGTTTTGGATAGCAGAAATAAGCTTACAATGAGTAAGTCTGAAGAGGACTCTGGATTGCCAAGCAGATATTTTCCAGTTTACTGTCTTTCTCTTTGTTAGCTGAAAAATAGGTACATATTAGTTGCAGTTTCCACTTGTATTCTTTCCTTGCCTTCTGCCCTTCTTTCCTTTTCTCTCTATTTAGACAACAAAATAAGTCAGCTATTGGGTCTGCAACTTCCCAAGTTACCCAAAGTCATAGAAAAATAGCAATGAAGAGGAAAAAATTGTTACCGTTAGTAGAGCCTGCCTGCTGAACTAGCTCATGGAGTGACTTGGGTGAGCAGGTCATCTATAGTTTTCCCATCTTCAAAATGAAAGGCTCTTTTTGGCCGAGAAACTGATTTATAAACAAATGTGTTTATTTCTTTTAAATTTCTAATTATTATGGGCACATAATAACTGTATATTTTATACGGTACCATGAGTTGTTTTGATACAGGCATACAATGTAAATTAATCAAATCAACAAAGTGACTATAATCAACAAGTTGGGGTATACTTTAAAATAACTGAAAGAGTGGAACTGGAATGTTCCTAATACAAAGAAATGATAAATGCCTGAGGTGATGGGTACTTCAATGACCCTAACTTGATTAATTTACATTGCATACATAGATTTCTTTGCTTCAAATATTGTGTCCTCCTTAAGGCTTTTGAATATACTATTTTCTTCCTTTGGAATTCTCTTTGCCAATATTTTCTCATACATGTTTTTTAGTGTCACATGGAATACCACTTAAATATCATCGTCTCAGGGATGGTTTTTCCAAAAACCTTAGTTGCCTCACTGTTCTGTAATTCTACCACAATAGTGTTTTATTTTATTTTTATGCCTTTATCATTATCTATACTTGCATATTTCTGTGCTTACTTTTACATTTCTCTCTCCCAATATAATAGAAATTCCATGAAAATAAGATGTTTATCTAATTTACTGTTATGACTGCAGTGTTCCCCTAATAAATATTTGTTTAATGAGTGGTTTTAAATAGTAAAAGCAATGAATCCAGTCTATTGTAGCAATCAACTTGATAAAAGAATTTTGGGTTCATGATGACCCAAAGTGATGAAGTTAATTTGAGGTATATTAAAGGGTAGCCTTTAATTAATGAGATTTTTAACTATGAGTATCCTGCATTAAAACTTTAGCCAATATCCAAGGTATTAAACATAAAATAGTCTTTGACCTATTTGTTCTCAGAACTGTTCAACCATTAAGTAAATATTTTCTATTACAATGACCATTTCTATCATTTTTTTAATGGGAAGAAATATAAGGGGGAAATGTATAAGGCACAGATTAAAGGGGAAACTCCTAAAGAATATTATTAAATTAGCTTGCTGTGAAATGAGTCATATTGAATGTGTCCAGGTTCTTATGCTCAGTATATTTTAGCTTCAAATATATTATTTCAAAATAAAAATTCCTAACAGTTTTGTACTGATTTTAATACAAATACTTTAATTAATAATATTAAAGATTGTTAAACCAGTTACAATTAGTTCTCCCTTCCTTTTGGCAGACCTTAAGAGGAAACATACCTCTAAGAAATAAATTCTTATGATAAACTCACTGGAAGCTAAATCCTTTTGTTTTTAGATTTCAGGATATTACGGGGGTACACCTGTTTGGTTACATAATTTGTTTTTGTACAGCTTGAGTCAAAGTGATAAGTGTACTCTTCACTCAGTTAGTGTGCATTGTACTTGTTAGGTGTGAATTTACCCATTCCCTCCTTCCCCCACCCACCTACTTGATTTCCCTGGAGTTTTACTTTCATATGTGCACATAAGTGTTGATCCATTAGTTCCCATTTAATTTTTTTTTTTTTTTTGAGACAGAGTCTCGCTCTGTTGCCCGGGCTAGAGTGAGTGCCATGGTGTCAGCCTAGCTCACAGCAACCTCAAACTCCTGGGCTCAAGAGATCTTCCTGCCTCAGCCTCCCGAGTAGCTGGAACTACAGGCATGCGCCACCATGCCCGGCTAATTTTTTTCTATATATATTTTTAGTTGGCCAGATAATTTCTTTCTATTTTTAGTAGAGACAGGGTCTCACTCTTGCTCAGGCTAGTCTCGAACTCCTGACCTCAAGCAATCCACCTGCCTCGGCCTCCCAGAGTGCTAGGATTACAGGTGTGAGCCACCGCACCTGGCCCCTAGTTCCAATTTAGTACTGAGTAAATGTGGTGTTTGTTTTTCCATTCTACCATGGAGTACTACTCAGCCATAAAAAAAAAATGATGACCTAGTATGTTTTGTAACAACCTGGATGGAAATGGAGACCATTCTTCTTAGTGTAGTATCCAAAGAATGGTGAAATCCTTTTTGGTTCACATGTCCTTCCTCCTTAGACGGAACCTGAAGTCTTGTTTGTTTCTTGTGCTTTTCTTTAGAGTGGAGCTTTGACTGAGAGGCAGTGGAACAAACTCATGTTTCTCTACAGATCAGTAACATTGAATCCATCACCTGCCTCATTCATCTTAAGACTGAGATGGTGACAGTGCCTTGTCCTAGGATCAGGGGTGGGTACATAGGAAGAAAGAGCCTTTGGTTAGGATTAAGATACGGTTTTCTGGCTCATTCATCATGAGCCAATAAATCTAAAGAAAAACGTCGAGAAGTTATACTAAGTAATAATATATTAATTAATAGTTTAGCAATTCATTTAATATTTTTGAACACCCATTATATATTAGGGTCTTTCCTAGACATTTTCAAATACTTCTTTATTTCTAATGCTGTTAAATATATATTTATGATAAATGTGAGGCAGGTATTATACAACATTCATATTTTGTAATGCATTTTACATATCTAAAATGTATTATAGAAATGTAAAAAGGCATGGTGCTGCTGGTTGTTTGTTGAAATTCCTATTTCCCTTTGCACATTCATTAATAGTTCTCATACATAATTTTATTAAAAAAAATTTTAGACCCAAATAAAAAAATATTTTGAAAATGCATACAGGCGACTTCTCAGGCCCCTCTCCCCCGGGACCTGAGAACCTCGCCCAAAAAAAAAAAAAAAAGAAAATGCATACATATATTTCTCTGTAATATCTTTTTTTTTTTTTGCTAGTTCTTGAATTTAGACAAATTGCTAAGCTTTCTTAAACTTGAATTTCCTAATTTGTGACATTAGTAGTTGAGATTAGATGGTGTAGCCAGGGGTGGCTCACGCCTGTAACCCTAGCACTCTGGGAGGCTGAGGCGGGAGGATTGCTTGAGTCTGGGTGTTCGAGACCAGCCTGGGCAATAGTGAGACCCAATCTCTACAAAAAATAGAAAAAAATAGCCGGGTGTGGTGGCACATGCCTGTCCCAGCTAGTCAGGAGGCTGAGGCAGGAAGATTGCTTGAGCCTAGGAGTTTGAGGCTTCAGTGAGCTATAATTGGGCCACTGTACTCTAACCCCAGGCAACAGATCGAGACTGTCTCACAGAAAAAAAAAAAAAGAGAGAGTTGGTGTATATTGTGTCCATCCTAGTCCTAATAATATGATTTATCTTTGTCTTTGAGAGAGGAATGTCTTTATATATACAGTGTTACTCAGAGGTGCTATTTGAAATATTTAAGAACTGATGCCATAAACTGTGGAGGCTCAGATATCGTGAGCAGCTATGTGAGTGTGACTTTTAGCGACTGCTGGTTGGTGGTATGTACCAATAGCCTGGTTATTGTAGGTGCAGATGGGCACTGGGTCTTTCCCTCTCGGTGCCATTGCCATGGTCAGGCCACTGTCTGTTGTACCATGATCTGCTGTGACCCGGGAGAAATATTGTAATGAAGACTGGCATGCCGAAGCCAAGATAGGTTGGCTGGCAGAGCTGGCAGCCTTGAAGGCACCAGGGCAATGCCCCCTAGGTGCCCACCTGTGGCACCAGCTGAAGGTTGAGTGTGAGTTTCTTGAGCGTGAGTTTCTTGAGCTTCTATTGTCTCCAAGAGTAATCAGACTGACACTTCTCCTTAATTCGTTTCTAGCTTATGTCTTGTTTTAGAAGTCTATCTATCTACCCATCTGTTTGTCTATTTAGCTATTCTTATAGAAAGAAAGAATTGGCAACTCATCCACCTGCCTCACTATATGACAGGAATACAAGTCTATAAGATGTTCGAGAGATCTAGAAACATGCTTATGATTATCAGTGGATCAAACTTATGAACATAGTTTCTTTAGCTACATTCCCTAATCCACCACTGGTAAGGACAACATTAGTAAAGATGGAGAGGAAAAATCACCCAATCCCATTAGACCTTGGCTTGCTCTATACACAGGAAATGGGACCCATCCACAACCACTTTTGAAGGGTGCAACAAAGTCCTTTAACCCTATTGTTTCTGCCATATTAAAATGTCATGGTATCAAGTGGCCTCAACATTAAGTATTTCTCTGGATTAAGTTCCAAGGGTCTTGTTTGAAATGAGTTTACTTGGGATAGACCCACATTAAACTAATACCTCTCTTTAATACCGCTGCACAATTTTCTTTTTCTTTTTCTCTTTTCTTCAGTCATCTAATAAAGAAGGAGATGGGGGTGTGTGAAGGAAAAAACAAAAATTCATATATAGTTCAAGGACACGTAAACATTCCTACCCATTTCAAGGATATTGTGAACATTAGATAAAATAAAATGAAAATACTTTATAAACAATAGTATGATATGTACAGCAAGGTTGATATGATTGTTATCTAGTGGATGGTGGATCCAAAGCACTATTATTAAATAAGTTTGATTCATTTTGCTAACAAAAGTGTCCTTGTACTGAGTTATAAGCCAGAGACTTTAATATTATAAGGAGGAAGTTATTCCTATGATTTTTATATTAACAGTACTTTACATTTGAATACGTTTTTATTTTACAAATACAATTTTCATAAAATTATCATGTTATCTGTAAAAGATAATTGAGAATACAAAAATAACTAATACATATTGGAAATTTTTGAAACTAAAATCTCATTAAGAGTTTTATAGAGAAAGCAATTTTTCTACATATAAAAACTGAAATACCATCACTTGAATTATTTAATTATGAGTTGGATATAATTTTGAAACCAGATCTTTTGAAGGCCAAATGTGACAATGTGAAGCTATCACACTGAATTGTTTTTTGTAAAATTATAAATTTATAAAATCAAAGTAATAATTGGCAATGAATAGTTTTTAATGCATAGCTTATTTTTATCTCAATATTCTTTAAAAATCTTGAATTTCAGAAAGCATTTAGTTAACATTTAAAAAATACATGTTAAGCTTATGGCTCTGGTAAAATTGGCTTTTTCATTACAATATTTTAATCAGGTTTACAGAAAGCAAAGGTTATGGATTTTTCTCTATTTACTCCTGGAATTTATTGTATATAAGTTGATAGATACGCATAGGCACATACACACATCTTACCATTCGTCTATGGAATTAAAGGCTTATGATCACCTTAAAATAAAACTTTACAATTTGGGGGATGTAAATGTTATTTTAAAGATGAAATTTTAGCTTCTATTTGAAAAATCACTCTATATTTTTCTATAGTTATATTTTCGATTATTAGTCAAGTATGCCCAAAAAAATTTACTCATTAATAATGATTACTTTTGTAAGTAATTCAGAGTGTTTGAGAATAAAAAAGGGAAATTATATACATACTACAAAATCTAAAGTGTACTTAAAACATTTAATTATAGCCTTTTGGCTAAATTTTCATAAGGACATATCTACATGATTAAAAAAAGAAGAAAAATAAAAAAAAATTCAAATGGAATGATTCAACATTGTTATATTTGTATAACTTTTCTTAGCTTTTTGTTAGAGTATTTGGTGATATGTATGTTAGATAACATTAACTTTCGGCTATCACGAATTATATTTCTGTTCTTAAAACAATACCCAAGGGATATTTTGTTACAATATATTACATTTCAATTAAGCAGATTTTCATGTAATTGTCTTGTGTATTTTATGTCAACTGTCAAATAAATAAATATCTTAATCTTTTCTCTGAAAGTAATTAAACAAACAATTATGACACTTTTTTATTAGAATGTCCTTATTTCAGTTAATTGAATTTATTAGATTGGTCTTATGTTTCTTTCTTGTATTAATACAATATAGCAAAAGTTGGTCATAATTAAATAATTCAAGTGATGGTATTTCAGTGTTTTCATGTAGAAAAATTGCCTTCTCTATAAAACTCTTAATGAAGTTCTAGTTTTAAAAAAATTTCCAATGTATATTAGTTATTTTTGTATTCTCAATTATCTTTTACAGATAGCCTAATTTTATGAAAATAATTTTGTTCAATGTTCATATTTTATTTCTGGTTACATCAAAACATATTTTAAACAAATTGATAACTTGTCTTTTTAAGAGTAGTTACCAGTATGAACAGATCATGTTTGGCTTAGTGTTAATTTTGAGAACTTTAAAGCCCATGATGAAATGAAAATTTTATGCAGCTAAACAAATAAATATTACATATGTGGGTCAAAAATACCAGTAAAATGACATCAAATACACTTCATAAGATAGATATACAAATGCATTTCAGTTCTTTTCTCATCAGTCTCCTTTATATTTTTAGACAGTCTTTATGTGAATACAATGACTTCAATATCAAACATTTTAAATGATGCTTGAAATATCAGTCACTTGACTTTGATGTCACACACAATTAAATCCAACCCATCTTCTCTCAGTTAATAACAGCAATCTCACCAAGTCTAGTGCCTAATTAATACCAGCTATTTGTCACAAAGAGGTGACACATGTATATCAGAAAGCTTGAAATATTGTGTTGTGCTGGAGTGTAGCCATCCAGCCCTGCAATATAGAATCTGTCTTATGTATGATTGGCTTTAAAGATTTCAAAGGCCCCCGAGTTTAGTGTGTTCAAGCTGGGACGCAACAGCGCATAGAAGGTGTTACTGATGTGACGGGTCCCTTTAGGCTGCTAAGTAGGAAGGTATTTAGAAAGAAATGCAGCTCTAACTGAAAGGTTCAGACTTAATAATTCACTTAGGTGATGAGCAGAATTAAGAATAAAGTCCCTATGGTAATTTGCTTAACCTGCAGTTTTTAAGCTACATGACAGAATACACAATCATAAATTGTCTTATTTCTGTTGGAAAGCATTTCTGCCTCAAAAACCCTCTTTATCTATATTCGTCTATGTACTATTAATATGGTATACATCAAAGAAGTAATACTTTTACTTCTTAAATTCATTTAGAGTATGTGATAAGAGATTGATTTAAATTAAATAGTAATTATTAGTCATCAAATTTGGGGAAAATGCTTGAGGTAAAGAAAGGTAGGACATAAACTATACAATGTTATGAAAAAAATAGGTGAAAAAGCAAAGGACATTTGTTGATCAAGTACTTGCAAACATATTCAGACACATTAACATTCAGAAGTTAGATCATAATATATACCAAGATATTAAAATTTTAAAAAGTGACTAACCATACCCAAAAAGTTACTATACTTTTGTAGCTTAGATTTTTTTTCTGCTAATATATTACAAAATCTCTCTATAGGGTTATGGAGAAAATAAAGTGCTTATAAACATTGTGTTAAACAAGCATTCCCTCTGTTTTTTTTTTTTCTTAAGAAAGGAAGGGGAAAAATCCTATAGAATTTGCCCTGAAATTTTCCTCACAATTCCAGTTCTCCCAGGTTACTATCCTAAAGGACATTTCCCCCCCTAGAAGGATGTTTTACTTTGGGTTTATTAGCCACAGTAATTTTTACTCCTGTTCACTTCTTATTGAAATAAATGGGGGAAAGGGCTGATTGTAGTTTAAAAAGAAGAAAGAGTTACAGGGCTACAAAACACTGACTACTAGAACATGGAGATGCTTTAAAAGAATGAAGAGGTTTTACTTCTCTCAGTGGTCAGAAGACTGTCAATAGCTGTAATAGTTATCCAAGGCCGTGTGGTTGAAAGTAAACAAGGCTGGTGAACACCAAAGCAGCTACCAGCAGCGTACGTAGTCTCATAGTCTCTTTTCAGGCCAACTCAATATACAAAGGGTACCAAATCCATGTCTTTTTTTGTTCTTTCTTCCAGGTGGAGGTTTAAGGAATGTTTCTTCAGATATAAATGCAACTGAAAGAAAAAGGGACGGGGGAGACAGTTAAAAAAACTGGGGTTTCTTTAAATATAAGATATTAAATAAAATGGTTGAACCATTTTGATTTTTTCACTGGCTTCATAGACAAATACAGCACTCCTCCCCCCAGCTGGAACATTTCTTCTTAATCTGCCTTTAAGTAAATTTTAACATATTTGTTCTATTAAATATTCTCTAATTAATTGACAGTTTTCAAACATGAAAAAAAATAGCAGCAGAATTGTGTTGTGGGGGTGTGAGGTGGAATGAAGTCCTCTATGTTGATTCTGCTGCTCCTTGGAGCTGCCGGAAACTACAGAGCAGTCCCACAAAGGGCAGTGGCATACATTCTCAAGTTCACGGTGTGGCTGTTCACATGTGTGCTATGGCAACTTCTGTCTGTGTCCTCTAGCTTCTCCATCAGCCTTTCAAACACCACCTTGGCCAGGTCATTTGCAGGTGTAGGATGTCACTGCAGCCCAGTATCCTTTCAAGATTGTATTTCTTAAGCTTTACTGGGACTGAAAATCAATAGCCTTGGTTACATTGGATGGAGGGTTAGGGCGCCCCTCTGTGTATCCCACAGACAGTTCTAGGTGGCTTAAGCCAGGCAGGCAAGAGATCCAGAGAGGGGAGACCTAAGACACAGAGTGATTTCTCTGTTGAAGGAATTATCTCTCTGTTTGCAACTGCATTTTTGGTCCTTTCTCTTCCATTTTGTCCCTTCTTATTGAACATAAAAATTTCCTTTAGGACTAAGTCAGGATATTAAGAAAATAAATACACTAAGCATCTATTTGGGCTAAGATGCTGTGGTAAGTACCTGCCAAGTTCTAGCGAGAGATTATCCTTGGCCCATTCTCCTTTGCTGATGATGGCTTCTGTTTCCTGTGGGAGGCATTTCATTACATCTTCTATTTAGTTGCTGGTAAAGTGTGGCAATTTCCTTCTTTTAAAGAAAATTCTTTTATTTAATAGCACGCCAAGATTTGTGGAAGCTTATGCTTTCAGAAAGAAATTAATGGACTGCAAGCGGAAAAGATATGATTTGATTTTTATACCAGAGTTAGGGGCTAGTGTGAGGTCCAGTGAAATCCACTTATATTTTTTTGATGGGTGCTGCAAAACACCAACATTTTATCAGAATGAGCAATAGATATTATTCTCTCACAAATTTTCCTTCCTTAACTAGCTTGCAAACAAATATTCACAATATACTTCAGTGTGGTTCTAAAATCATTCTTAGTTTTTATACCCTTTTGTATCTTGTTTATCGGTCTGTGACTGGGCTCCCAGGCATGCACCTGTGGGCCAATATGACTGTCAGAGCACACAGTTTGGGTTCCCAAATTTTCTGAACTAAGATTTGTCACAGAGATATATGTTAACTCGCATGGCTTAAACATGGATTTTTCTGGACTTCATGTTTTGTCAGCTCATTTAAATTGCCATTATTTACAGAATTATGCTAGGAAGATGTGATGACTTTGTGACCCTACCTGGGGCTTATCAGTATACATAATTTGTATTCTTTGGAGTGGTGAATATGTCAAGCTCATCTAGGGTTTGCTGACTGATTTCTTGTGGGTTGAAGTAGATTTACTCAGTTATCACAGTTTCAAGTGCGTAAGCAATTGCCTAGTTCAATTACTTAACCATAAGTGGACATTTTTTTCACTATTTGTATTAAAAAATGCACAGACTTTTAGTTTGCAGTTATACTAGGTAACAAACTTTGACTGACATGCAAAGTCAGGATAATTATAATTATTGGCCAAGCACTGGAATTTTATCTATGCTTTAATTAAAATTTCACAGTGTGATACCTTTATTCCACATCATATTTCCAAAAATGACACCACATGATATGAAGTTTCATTATGTCTAATTATTTGTTAGGAAGAAAATTTCTACTTTGTCTTATACACATTTTGTGTTTAGTATCTCAAGATAAATAAAAGAAAGTGATTTACATGTTTTGAAATACACAGTTGATTCTATGAGGCCTGGTAGATCGAGAAAAATAAAACATTCTTCAAAACTTATCTCTTGATATCTTCAATCTGCTGATTAAGGGCCAATTACCTAAATCTACACAATATAAAAGTGTATGGTTTATATATAGTTTAAAAACCTAGAAACTTTGATACACCAGTGGAATCTAAAATTTGTAAAAGGATAGTCTAGGGTCATTCCTTCTTTTGTAGAATAGATAAATTGGCTATGGTACAGGCCTAGTCATAAAAATGCCAAAGCATCAAACAGAAAGTGGTCAAGAGTAAAGATTTTGTTATGGAAATAGATTAAGACTTGGGATACTGTAGACAGATCACACAGGAAACCAGATCAGAAACAGAGCAGAACATTAGAATCAGATTGTCAGGTCAAAGTCAGGCTCACAACAGAGCAAAGCCAGGTTGGTAAACTAAGGTCAGGAACCCTGGAGGTCAGAGTCAGGAGGGCAGTGGGAAGCACCATGATTCAAGCACACAGGCTGGGACAAGATGGGGCTGGAGAAGCAGATCACCAACTGGGAGGTGAGGCCTGGGCTTCTCAAACATCTGGTGACTCCTGCTGACTTTAATTCCTCCTGACCCTAGCTCTTAGGTTAACTCCTGCACACCCAGTATGCTTACTTCCTGAAGAGTTCTAACATTTAATTTTAATATAAAGTTGGGTGACATCAAAGGCAACCTTATGTCCTGTGTTTAATAGGATGTTGTTTATGTGTTTTTACTTGTGTGATGAAGCATTAAAGATCTTACTCTTAGATAACATTCTAGGAAGATTATTTCCAGAAACAAAATGCAAACGTCCAAATAACTGGATGCTAATGAGAAATAAATACATATAAACACACATACACATTTAAATTGAAGAATGCTAATGCCTTTGAAAGGTCTGACCCTTATAAACAACTGCTAATTTTAGTTTAAACAATGTATACCCTGTACTTGATGTGTACTACAGTGATGGTGCTTGCAATTTTTTAAGAAGGAAATAGACTAATTTTTCTCCGACTTATACAGTGACCTAAGGACTTAATGTTTCCCAAATCTAACTTCTTTGACCATAAGTTACTTACTCTTCCCCTATGGAGATTGAATATATATTGACATTTGTTTCTACAGTACTTTAAATGTTTGTGTTATATTATTTCATTATACTGTTATATTTAGACATACTCTATAAATAAATTACTGATGACACACTCTTTGCATTTGAGCTCAGTTTACTGCCTTTCACTATATCATCAATGCAAATAGGAGTTATGAGATATATCTATAAGAGAACTTTCTTTGAGAAGCTTCTAAAATATTTTTGTTGTATAATTTTTTCAGTTTTTAGTAGAGCTGTCTTCACCAGCTCTTTTTTTTTTTTTTTTTTTTTTGAGACAAGAGTCTTGCTCTGTTGCCCGGGCTAGAGTGAGTGCCGTGGCATCAGCCTAGCTCACAGCTACCTCAAACTCCTGGGCTTAAGCGATCCTCCTGCCTCAGCCTCCCGAGTAGCTGGGACTACAGGCATGCGCCACCATGCCCAGCTAATTTTTTCTATGTATATTTTTAGTTGGCCAGATAATTTCTTTCTATTTTTAGTAGAGATGGGGTCTCGCTCTTGCTCAGGCTGGTCTGGAACTCCTGACCTCGAGCCATCCGCCTGCCTCGGCCTCCCAGAGTGCTAGGATTACAGGCATGAGCCACCACGCCCGGCCTTTACCGGCTCTTTTTATAATCAAATGTTCCAGCACCCAAACTCAATAAGTAATCCAAATTATTTCTTTAGAAGTTAACGGAGAAGTCTTTCTGGGTTTGCAGATTTAGTCATGTGATAATATAAGGCAATGAAGTAATAAAAGTGATAATGCTACTTTACAAGACTGAGAACCTATAAAACAAGTAAATAATCTGTGTTGCATCTACTAAATTTGTCTTGATTTCTCTAATACAGAAGACTTTTGTTTGAAATAAAAGTGAAGGGTAGCTTTGTTAAATATTAAATTCTAGGAGATTAAAAATATAATTTTCTTTCCTTCTCTTGGTATTTCCTTTATCCTATTGCATGGCATTCTTGGAGATCACTATTGTACTGTTTATTTTTTAAATTAAAATGCTGTTACAACTGCAGTGTTTTTGCGTTGTATGAATATTTTATTTCATGATGAAAAAAATGATTGCGAAGACCTTAAAATGCTCAATTTTTCATTTAAATATTTTACAAGGAAAACCCTACTGAGATACATCTTCTTTTCATGGGTGCCCTGGTGGGCTTCACAGAAGGGAGATGCAATATATATAGTTCTACAATCCAGTGCATTTCAGTTTCGTAAAAAGAGGGACAAAGATGGCTTTCCATTCTCAGTGAAGTACTGAGATTGTATCCACGTGTCATATCTCAAACCTAAGGTTCTGCTCTCTCTATGCAGGTCAAAAGTGACTGAGCTATTCTCTCTTCAAAGTGCCCAAAGCCCTCTGCTCTGAAGTTATTAAGTCAGAAACAATGATAATGGACCATGTATTTTGTTTATGCATATGAAAGGGTTTGTCTTATAATATCTTTTATTTCCAGGTACTTCTTTTTTTTCTTTAATTTTTTTTATTTATAAATATAATTAATGTATCTAGAAGATTTATGGGAATTCATTTTAAAATTTAATTGTTAGACTATTCCAGGTACAGAAGAAGAAACAAATTTTATCTCAGATGAGGCAGTCATGTTTATGTTACTTTTATAACCATTGAGTAAGTTTGCAAATACCATTTTCCTATAAATTGCAAATAAATTAAAATGCCATCATAGAAAATAAAACAATTAAATTCAAATTTAATTATTCATCTTCCCCCAATTACAAAGATTTCTGAGATTTTCTATATATTTTGAGTTCAATAACAGTGTTTACAGCCATGTTACTGGCATTTTATATGTATAAAGTACAAATAGGTTTGAAAGAAGTACTAATTTTTTATAGATTTAAAAAACCTTATGTTTAAAAAAAACTTACTAAAATTTTCCCGTGGGAAAATTAATTTTACTTAAACATGAAAATCTATGGTATATGGGACCCCAGAAGTAAAAGAGTCAGAATTTTGCAGGATTTAAGAAAAGTGAATATAAGAAGAAAGGGTTAAAAAATAAACTCTTCAGCTGTTATTTGGACAAAATACTAATGTAAAAGTAGTTAATGCTTTTGGTTTTACTACTTATTTGACAAAATTTTTATCATCAGAAAATATCAGTAAAAATTATTTAACAAATTTGAATTTAATATTAATAAAAATGTTTGAAGTTTAATGTGGGAATGGAAGCAAATGGAAAAGATTGTTAGTATTTGAATTCATTGCTTTTATGTTGGAGAAAATGTTTATTTGTGCTAGTGTAGAACTTCAGAGGTTCAGTTGATTTGATTATATTAGTCAAAATATAAGTAGAAATATTTAGCAACCTCACTTCTCAATATAATCCACTGTAGCCCCAGAAACTACCTTTTCCCAAAGATGGTGTTGACACCCAGACTCAAGCGTTGATCACATAAAGAGGGTTTAAGTTGAATTTGATTACATAATCAGTGTTTCCTAAACTTCCTCAATCATACGAATCACCTGGTGTCACTGCTTAAGGAACACATTTATAGGTACCTTTCCAGGATTTTTTAGGTCTGGGAAGGGACTCCAAAGCCTGTACGTTAAACAAGCAATCCAGGTGATTCTAAAGATCACGCAAGTTTGGGGGGCACTATCTAACACAATGTGATTTACTTAGATGCCTTTAAATAACTTTAATGTAAAATCTCCGTTGCTTACTAAGACTCTCTGAGTAATCACTGAGAATGGTAAAGTTAACATACATTCATTGAACAATTTAAAACTAACATGGAAATTAGCAAAATTCTATTATTTTTATATAAAATCGAAATCTTTGTGACAGCTGCCTTTGAACATCATGAGATAAATGAACTATCTAGCTATTCAAAGCTGTTGCTCCTGACTTTAAAGACAGCCAAAGCAATGGCTTCAGAAATTCAATAGTGTTTCAGCAGTTCTGTTTCCTTGCCATAATGATAATATCCTTTTAGCATGTGGTAGCAAAATATTCTTCTTTTGTAGTATTTCAATAATCTTTGTCTTTGAAAATAATCTTTTGTCAAGTCTCCCGAGCTAATTGTGAGCAGCCATAAACTCAGAGTCAAATATATAAGGATGAATTTTAGACTGAATATGTAAGTACAATTAAAGCCCTCTATCCCCATCTAACACATGTTTGATGCTGTATCTACTTTGTTCTCTACCAGCTCAAGCAAAAATGAAACTTGGCTGTTAATTATTTTGACTTCCATCTTCTTGGCAAATTTCTGGAAACAGAAATAATCATAGATTTGGACTGTATTAACAGAGAATTTAGCAAGCACTTAATTTTCACTCTTAAAGAAAATAATTTCATTGAAGAACTTAAAAATCCCTTAAGCATATTTTAATTTTCTGATGCTAATCATATGCTTGCTTTCTCTCTCTCTCAATTTGTCTTAAATATATATTGATGTACTGAAAGTACATGGGTATACACTTGTGCAAATTTATGTACATGTACAGAGAAATTCTAGAGCAAGTCAAATTGCTGTAAATTTAGAATGTTAATACATTTCTTTTAGAAAACTCTATTATAAGTAAGCCATTTATATCTACCTATATTAGAAATCAAGTACTTAAGAGTACTGTAAATTACTGGTAAAAGAAATAATCACTAAAATATTTTGCACTTGCAAGTGAGAGGTGTTTAAGTGACATGTTTGACTATAGCCTCTGAAGCCAGATTTTCTCTGCTTGAATCCTGGTTCTACTTCTTACTACTTGGTGACCTACAGATAATTACATAATATGGCTGTGCCTCTGTTTCTTTATCTATAAAACAGGATAATACTAATAACAGTACTTACGTCACAAGATTGTTAAATAGGAGATAAACTTGTGTGTGTGTGTGTGTGTGTGTGTGTAAAGTTCTTAGCAAAGTACCTGACACTTTTCAGCACTTAATAAATATTAGCTATTATGTTTATGCTTATATACATACATATTCAGGATATTAATTACATTTTTTTCCTTGCAAGGAATGACACTTTTAAAACACTGTCATTGAAAGTATCACCTAAATAAGTTGAATTTGTCAAAAATTCTAGTTTTTCTAAAGTTCAAGTGCTGAAAAAATGTACTCTTTAATATCATGTTTTCTTTTTGTGTGTCTTATTATGGAAGAAGCTTTTTATAAATGCTGCAGACAGGTCCTAAGCATTATATATTTTTCAGTGGATGAATAGTGCTGTATTAGGCTTTGACAACATGTGGTGATTATGATTCAAGGAATGTAATTCTGCTCTTGCCATTATGAAAACCGATATGGAAATTAGTTTTATCATAATAGGATTTATCTCCTCTCCCATTTGCTGACAATTTGGACTTTATAACCTGTAGGTTGAAAAGTCAATGCTTACCACTGGAAGACGACATTCTTGTTATCTTTGCATCTAGCCAAAACCAATTCAACAGTAGAAAATTATACAGATTCAGTAAAAGATGTGTTGGGTATAATTTGCAGTGATTTTTAATTACAGATATAGCCATATATAGCTTTCATTTTTCCAGGAAATAAACTTTCAAAACAATATGGCATACAATGTTTGAAAAATATATTTTAATGAAAGCCAAAACAAAAATCTAGTCAGACTTTATGTAGCAAAAAAGTCAAGTTCATGTTTCATTAGATCTGTTTTTCTCAATTGTAATTTCAAGGTAGAGATTACATTTGAGTAGTTCTTAATATAGTAACAGAAATTATATTATTCCATTTCAGTGTAGTCTCTGGTTGAGTACGTTTGAGTTTGCTTAAGAAACTTGTAATGGAGTCAGTTTACTTCTGTCAGTCTTCACTCAAATCCACCAACTATTTTAATCACATATTTCTTATTCTAACAAAGATTTTGTATCATATTAAAGAAAAATTAAATGTATGTAGGCCTCAGAAAATTCTTTGGCTTGGTAAAATGTCATCATATAGTTGTTATAGGGTTGTAAAGTACCCTATTCTCCTAGAGTCCTATCTGATTCTAAAAAATATGATAGTCTTGATGTCTTCCTCAAATACCAGCCAATGATAAGGCATTTTCCAGGGATTTTGCAAACAGCTAAGAAATCCTCTAACATCTAACCTATCAACACAGTGAGTATCCGTTGCATAAAATGAGATTTTGGATCCAGCATGCTTATTTTTGTGGTTTATAAGCATGAGAACAGTATCACAGTCATCTAATTGGAACAACCAGGGACAAGAATTACCTTACACTCCCCTTTGTACATTTGTCAACTGACTACCTAAGTGTATTCCTCTGATAACTATCACCTGTGCAAGACTTTTTCTGCTGCGGAAGTTCCTTTCTTTCTAATGGTCCCCAGTTAGTATTGTTTTTCAAAGGCTGATGTGCACAGGAATCTGGAAAAAGCAGATTCTGATTCAGTAAGTCTGGAAGGCTGAGATTCTGTAGTCCTAACAAGCTCCCAGGTGACATCAATGTAGCCAGGGAAGTATTTTCTGGTTTAGGAAGAACTAGGGAGGGACTTAGGTTCACAGAGAAACCTAGGCTTCCTCTGGCTTCTGGAGCATTGTTTAGCTAGCTGAAGAGGAATTGGTGGGTGTTGTGGAGAGCTGGTGACCATACTCTCGTGTAAAACGTCTACTGTTGCCCTTTCTAACACAGCACTTTTCTTTGCCATTAAAGACAGTCCTCCCTGGGGTTAACGAGAGCAGAGGAGTCGGTGTGGGCAGGCAGAGGCCTCATGGAACTAAGATGGTAACCAGAGAGAGAGAGGGAGGGGTATGTAAGAAAAGACAGAGTAAATGCAAGCCTACGTGGTGTATCTGACTTAGGAGTTAGAAAAAGTATGGTGGCTAGAGGACTGGGATTTCTTATGGCAACATAGCATAATGTAGAGAACATGAGGGCTTTTGAGTCAGATATATTTGGATTTAGTTTTGGATTTTTCAAGTCTCTTTCTTACTGGGTGAGTAAACATGGACAAGACACTGCCCTCTCAGACACAATTTATTTATTAGTTAGCTAGGGAGTATGATAAATGCCATTACAGAATAAATAGGTTCAGGGATCGAACAAAAGCAGATAGAGACTGTCAAAAGCCGTAACAATGGACTTTAAAAGAAACCCAGATTATGGCACATTTAATAAATGTTTGAATGAGTTTTCTTAAATGAGTTTGTTTGGCACTTCAAAATAGTCTCCTTTGGCCTAGCTAAACCTACTGCTGGCAGTTGCTACAGCCAATTATCACTCTTTTATTTTGGGGTACTGCTATTAGATTGAAAATGCCTTTTCTCTAGATGAGAATCACAGTGGCTCTTCTCCATGCCGCTACCTCCTTTTCTTCATTGTTTTTCAACATTCTGTTCAGCATGTGCGGAATCTCAGGGTCTCTCCATGCTGGGGACCTCTGGCAGGCAGGGATGGCTGCTCCTGTCATCTTTCTCCTCCTGGCTGGGGAGGAGAGTGGGTGTGTGTTTATGTGGCAAACTAAATAACAGATTGAATAGCAGCTTCACTTTATTCAAGCTCTGCTCCTCACCTGTGAGTAGACACACTGGTTTTTATTTTTCTGTTGTTCCCTGGCAACGTGTCAGTGGGGTAGCAAAATACCATGGCAGGTTACCTATTTGTAATGCAAATGAAGTTTTTGAGTATGTGTTCCTTTGGTCCTTTTTTTTATGTGGATTGTTAATCCATAACACGTTGCTGCTTCTGAAACAAACCTGGGATTTCTGGTGTGAGAGCTTCCAGGGCAGAGGCATAAATTGACTGATTCCTACGGTCTTTTCTTGAAGACTTTTATGGAAGTGAAACCTGTCAATGGTTTTAGTTTGGGTAAACTTATATTTCTACGTTCTGGGATTCTTAAGAAGCTGAAAGGCTTTACATTTTTTAGTGACTCATGAAAACTAAGTGATAATAGTAGCAATGAATATTAAGTTGCTAAACTGGCCTCATGTTCTCACATAAAATAAATATTTTGGGCTATGTTTTTGAGCTATGAACAATGAACATTAACAATGAGAATGACAAAGGTTTGATTCTAGCCTCTCTTCTAGATTCTTTTCTTTCAAACAATTTTGTAAGCACTTACTGTATGCCAGATGCTGTGGTGTGTGCCAGCATTACAAAGAAAAACAAATTCCTGCTGTCAAGAAACATGAAGTCACTGATAAAGTGCTACAGTAATATCTAGGGCCAGGGACCTAATGTTGATGTGGGTTGGGGAGTGGTGGCCAGGAGGGCTTCTTGGTGAAAATGATAGAGGTAGTAAAGGTCAGTAGTTAAGGAAACAAGTTTTGGAGATAGTCCTAGGATATCAAATTCTAGCTGTGCTACGTATATGTTTTGTGGCTGAGCCCCTACAGCAAGATATTTGACCTCTCTATGCCTTGGTTTCTTCATGTATAAGATACAGACAAAGATCTCTACCTCATAGTATGGCTGTGAAGTTCAAATGCAATGCCAAAACGTAGACCTAATTACAGTATAGTCCTGACAACTGTTATAATGCGTGTTGACATTTATGCTTTTATTTGAAAGAACAAATGTAAAAATATTTTACGACTTCAAGTTTCATGATCCTTTCATGGTATCTGCTTAACCTCTCCTAATATTAATCATTCATCTAAGTAGTCTATTTAAGAATCCTCCAGGTATACAGATAATTAGCTTCATACCTGCTTTATTTGCAAAACTGTTGATCACATTACAGAAACAATTATAGGGAAAAAGAACTAGAAGAGATGGTATATATGAGAAATCATGACATTTCATGGCAACCTTAGCACATAGTCTTAGCAGTCCTTTGTATACATGTGAAAAATGGTTCTTAACGAGAGTTTGGAATGATTTGACCTAGGGAATCTTAATTAGTAGAAAGGTTCATTAAGGCTCATCTAAGGGATGATGAGGGTAATACTTGGACATTGCTAAACATGCCACCTGTTTGCATATATCAGTTTGGGCCATTTTTTAACTACACATTAAAACTGGAACCCATGCAATGAACTCTAGACAGCAGTGAAAGTAACTGCTGCAGCTCTTGCCCAGTGTCTGTGCCATTTGGTTAATAACCTCGAGGCTCCTAGCTGGGGCTGAAACCACCTTAGGCAGTGTGGAGGAATGACACTAAGGTTTTAAAGCAAAACATGGTAACATATTTCCTATTGATATATCAGGAATAAACAATTGATAATCCATAAATATAAATATTGTTGTCACCTAGGAGTTAATGCAGTACATTACTACATATAAATTGTTGGACTATGTAGAAAGATGCATAGGCTGTAGTTATAAAGTGCATGAATTAAAACTTACTTGGATGACACAAATGGGTAATTACATCAGTGGATGAGAATTAGTTTAAGTAAACATGTTTCCTTTAATTTTCTGATTTTTACAAACCAGTATACTTATCCATCAGAATGTTGGGTCATTAGGTAATTTCTATCATAATATTTTCAGAAATATGTGTGTGTACATGTTTATATTTTTCTGATTTTATAATTTTAAAAAAGCCTGTACTACAAATATAGAAATAAATGAAATTATAACACATGCTCTTTTCTTAATATATTGATCTTTCATAGATAGGAAAGTATTTTGGGGAACTTTGCCTTTTTTACTTAACATCCACTTGTAAGAGTTATTTAGACAACTATGTGATGCAATGTTGCCATGAACCAGGTAAGTTAGAAATGCTACCTGATTAATATATTAATACATTTAAAAATAAATGAATGGCTTAAGTATTGATGATTCCACATTATCATGGAATACCAAGTTCCCCAAGAATTGTGTTAGTTTAGAGCAAATTTTAAATCTATGGTTTAAAAATCTTTTGTGAAAACTTTTGTCTATATCATTGAAAAGTCTTTAAATTACGTTTACACTTTATCTTAATAAGTAGATTAGTTGCTATTGGAAAAATACACTCTATTATATCTTAATTTTCTCATTAAATATAAATCAAATATATGGTCTTCAGAAACATTATTAGAGCCATAACATAGCATGAAATTTTTCCTGCTGAATTCATTTAATTATATGTGAACATAAAAATAAAATGGTGATAATGTAAAAATCAATTATTGTAATTTTATAATCAAGTGGTCAGTTTTAAACTGGTAAAAAATGAGAAAAGTTAAAGAAATGGAACTCTGAGAAAAAGATATGTTGTTGTAAGAGTAGTACTTTGTGTTTATTAATATTATTGATGGAGGAGAGTTGAAAATTAATATATGTCTGTTAGACAAAGGCTGCAGTTATTGCCTGAAACCATAATAATTGATTACATGAGTTCGTTTGTTTAATAGTGAGCACAGTTACAAACCAGAGGATATTGTCTTTTTTTGACACAGGCCTAAATCTTACATGGGAGAGCCTGTTATTTCCTTAAAGTAGATCTGATAACTACACAGGGCAGTTTTGTTAATTTTTAAAATTTAATTTTTGAATATTTTGGAATGATACTACTTATTTGCTAGAGGTGGTTTATAAAAAATTCAGTAATATATGAATTTTAAATTTGCTATTCTTACTGTAGCCTTTGAAAATTGACTTTTGAGTTCACTTTTGGGCAGGGTAATTATTCTGAAGGCATTGCTTTATATTTTGCTGTTGTCACTGATTTTTGCTCTTTAGTAAATAAACTAAATTGACATAATTCAGTTAATCACTGAGATTTTTAACATAGTGTATCATGTTTTCTGGGGCCTTTAAATGAGCCTTTCTCAGTAAAAGCCTGTATTTCTAAGTAATTTTAGAACAAATATCACTTTCCTTTAGCATGTCTGAACAATAAAAATTTCTTCCCTTTGTATCAAAAGGAG
This sequence comes from Lemur catta, assembly GCF_020740605.2. Lineage (NCBI taxonomy): Eukaryota > Metazoa > Chordata > Mammalia > Primates > Lemuridae > Lemur > Lemur catta. The sequence goes on along the minus strand of NC_059128.1, from coordinate 178,122,540 downwards.
GGAAAACTTATAAGACATAGCAGTTGTTTTTTTTTTTTTTTTGACAGTTGCTTGGGGAAAAATTATAATAAACAGTACAAGTTATGTGTGCAATGGTTGAAAGCCAATTGCTTTGTAGAAAAATAGATTGTAGTTGTGAGTATCCTCAACCATAAGGCCTTGCTTGTAAAGATTTCAGCCTCTGAAATGCAACTTTTCCCCCCTTTTTTTTGCTGGATGAACAGCCTAATGTTCCATGCACTATACTAGAAGTAGCATTTTATGCAACATTGAAAGAGTCAATTAATTTGCATAATTTCATGAGTATTACCATGACTTTAAGGTAGGCTAGCTTGCTCAGGAGCCTTGTCTACACAATATATTTTTTTTTTGCCATTTTGACAAATTAATCATTTTTAAAAACAATTAATTATACTTATGACAAACTGAACCCCATACCCAAGGGTCCTAAATTTTTATAGAAGAAATCTAATATTAATGTGAATAAGATCAGTGATTTAGTGAGTACCTTAACAGTCAACAATGCCTAAGGCTGAACAAAATTAATATTTTGTTTCCCATCTGGAGACTTCAGTAAAATTAATGAGGAAGGGGGGTTTATTGTAATATATAACACATACAAATTCACTATTTTCAAACTGAGCATTCTGTTTACATCAGAGCTCAGATATTTTGTGTACTTTTCAGCAGAGTGGGTTGGCAGAATCTGTTCTTTTCCTGAAGGAAAAATGAGCACTAATTACTTCTAAT